>NC_084492.1:11373623-12011350 GCF_030035675.1 Rhineura floridana | reverse complement strand
TTGCCTGATTTCTAATGGGAGAGAGTTCCACAGAGTTGGATCCACTACAATGAGGGAATGACTCCTTGTTGTCGTCAGCTGTGCTTTCGGCCTGGGAGGGCGCACTAATAGTGTTTCCCTGAGATGATCTCAGTGATTGGCTTGGGACATAAACGGTAAGGTGCTCCCTAAGGTATCTGAAGCTTAACTTGTTCAAGGCTTTGTAGACTCGTACAAAAACATCCACAGAAACAGATGTTTGAGGGCACCAGGTTGTGGAAGGCTGATATGAACAGGATTGGACTGACAATCATTCTTACAATAAACATGGCTCAGTGCAGATGCCACATCAGGACCACACTACAGACCTATGTGCTTTTCCCCATCCTTCCTGACAGCGATGTGGGTTGGAAAAACCTGGGCAGAATTTCCCCACCATTACATCTTTCCATGGGAAAAAATCCCAGTTTTAGAAATGCATTATTTCATAAAATTAATAGGAAAATGAATGAGCAAAATACAAGCCAAATTGGGCAACTGGAATGGGTACAATACTAGTGAAATCTAAAATCAAAGTTGCAGTTAACACTTTTTGGGTGACTATGTCTAGGAAGCATATATATTTATGTGCAGTGCCCTTCACACATGCTGACATTAGTGTGTTAACAGCTTTCAGGGTCTGCATGCTTTTTGTGCCGTTAAAAGGGGAAGTTATCCTGTTGAGTTGTCATGTCTTAAAAATAGTTTCCAAGTAAAGTTCTGAACTTGTTTGAATATGTTTAAACCAAACATGGGGAACCTGCCCCCACAATGCTATTGGAGTCCATGGCCAGTAGTTGAGGATGGTGGGAGTTGCAGTTCAACAACATCTGGAAGGCCACAGATTCCTACCCCTGATCTAGACCATACTGGGTGGCCACAGCTCCAAAGATTCAGATTATGTTTTGCATGGTCTTAGCAGACATCCTCCTGTAAGAGGCATCCCCTTCATCTCATACCAAGAGAATGCCTCGTCTGTGTTCGCCATCTGCAGTTTTTATATCAAAAATAATGATCTCTCTTTTTTTAATCTGCCAACTGCTTAATTAGGGAGTCCCCATCAGTCAACCCAATTCCCGTGAGTAATAATTGAATAATTTGTGAGAGAAATCACACATGGTTTGTGTTTTAATAGTACTTTCTTTGCTGAGAGAAGACAGAAACCTGCTTGCTATAACTAAAGCTTTATTAAGGGAATGCTTACAAGATCTACTGTGCTAGCTCAGGCTCCTCCCACCTGACCTTTACTCGTCTAGAGCTTAGTTTCCAGATCTCCATGGCAGTCTCCCTGCAGTTCCCCCTGCTGGATGGAACTGCTACCTATTATAACATCCCAAATGTCATATTTGTTATAAGAACATATAAACAACGTAAATATAACTCCTCGAACTAAACAATTAACTTGAAAGTAGTGCTGGTTCTGAATAACTGATAATTAAAATGCATATCAGTCATCTAATACAAAATCTGTGTAT
Source organism: Rhineura floridana (assembly GCF_030035675.1). Taxonomy (NCBI): domain Eukaryota; kingdom Metazoa; phylum Chordata; class Lepidosauria; order Squamata; family Rhineuridae; genus Rhineura; species Rhineura floridana. Next base: position 12,009,857 of record NC_084492.1, on the reverse strand, counting down.
CGTTTAGGTGGTTTGATATGATTGCGGGTACGTGTGCTCTTGACAAGGTCACTGTTCAGTGTTGGTGATACAGTTACATGTGTCTCTTTAGTTTGTGGTTCAGGGCCTGGAGTATGGTGTGCATCTTCATCAGCGCATGGAATGATGGAATTATCCTGTATATCATCATCCCCCATATCTGAGGTGTCTTTAAGTCCCTGAGGACTTATTAGGCGAATGAACTTAGGATTCCGTTGATATGAGCGCCCATTGACTTCAACAATATAAGTCTGGGGATTTATTTGTCCCATGCATGTTCCTTTTGTCCAAGGACATGTCTTGTCTTGAGGAAATAATTGGACACGTACAGAATCTCCAGTGTGCAGAGGTGGTAGCTCTTTTGAATCCCTGTCATAATAGCTTTTAGTTTCATTGTGTTTGTGTTGCAGCTGATCTGTGACTTTCATTGCAATTTGGGGTTTCAATAATGCAAGAGCTGTAGGTAGAGAGGATTGTGTGCTTCTGGACATAAGTCTTTGCACTGGGCTGCTATTCATGCCAGCAGTTGGAGTATTTCTCCACTCTAGGATAGCTTGCCATATGTTTTCTTTATTTCTTGCTGTTTTCTTGAATAGAGTTTTTGCAATTTTGACAGCTGATTCAGCTTTGCCATTAGACTGACTGTTGTAGGGAGATGACGTTATGTGGTGAAATTCCCAGTCTTTTGAAAATGTGGCAAATTCTTTGGAAGTGAACTGTGGTCCACCGTCTGAAATCACACAGTCAGGTATGCCAAGTCCAATGAAGTGGTTCATGATTCTTTCTGTTACGGTTGCTGATGTATCTGACAGTTTATCCATTTCCCAGAAGTCTGAATAGTAGTCTACCAGAATGAGATAATTGCTGCCATTTTCTGTGAAAAGGTCCATTCCTACCTTACTCCATGGTCTGTTAGGAATGCCGTGTATCACCAATGGTTCTTTTTGCTCCCTGGCTTGGAACACAGCACACACATCACAGTTGTGTACAAGCAGGGCTGTGGAGTTGGTGTCATGGAGTCAGAAGCAATTTTGGGTGGAGTCAGAGTCAGAGTCAGAAGCAATTTTGGGTGGAGTCGGAGTCGGTAGAAATGTACTGACTGACTTCAAAATAAAATTAATATTTTAATATTAATATTAATTTATTAATATTAATACATTATTATACATTTGCCATTTATGAAGGAGTCGGAGTTGGAGTCAGACAGTAGAAAAATTAATATACATTTGCCATTTATGAAGGAGTCAGAGTCGGACAGTAGAAAAATAGAGGAGTTGGAGCCAGACAGTAGAAGTCGGAGTCGAAGGTTTGACATACCGACTCCACAGCCCTGTGTACAAGGTCTCTGATGTCATTAGTAATGTTTGGCCAGTATACCACATCTCTAGCTTTCTGCAAACTTGATCTATTCCAGTATGACCGCAATGTATTCTTGATAATATGTCTTTTCTCATGGCCTTTGGAATGAGTATTCGGTGTCCTTTGATTATGATGCCATCTTGGACACTTAATTCATCACGATAGTTCCAGTATTCTTGAGTAGACACTGGAGCTTTGTCATTAAAAATCAGCCATGTTCACAGAGTACCTGTAATCCTGTTACTGACCTTGCCCCATGCTGACCTTCATATTCTGCAGTTTAAAAGTTTAAAAAATGCCTGGCTGATTTTTAATTAATTTAAGAATTTTTACATTGAAGTCTATTATAATGTCAGGCATGCTCAGTAAGAACCAACTGTCAGTGTTCTAAAAGCCAGACTCACAGCTACTGGGCTTGGCTAATCGGGGGGCCATACCCACACCAGACTTTGATTTCACATGAGATAGTCAGGCTTCCCCCAAAGAATCCTGGGAAGTGTGGTTTGTGAAGGGTGCTGAGAGGAGGCTCTTATTCCCCTGACAGAGCTCCATTGGCCAGAGTGGTTTAACTGACTGCTGCTCTGATTGAAGCTCTGTGAAGGGAACAGGGCATCTCCTAGCAGCTCTCCCACCCCCACAAGTGTGTGCACATGTAACATCAAGATATCTTTAAACTGAAAGCGCTCATGTATGGATGGAGAAGTGCATATGGAAAAATTAGATCTGTGTCACTTGCATGCACAATAACACTGTGGTGTATACATAGCCTTATTTTGCTTATTAATCTGCTTTTGTTTTAGTGCTTTTTTTAAAGAAGCACCTTAAATTATATTTTACAATCCTACTTGACATCTGTTTGGAATTTGTTATAATAATGGTTATTTATTTTAATTTTATATGATACCTATTTAGTATTACCTTGGTTTTATGCAAGCCACCTTGTGTACCTTCTTAAAAAAAGGCAGAATACAAAATATTTATTTTGATTTTTACATACTTATTTTGTGTTTCTTACACTGCCTTGAACACTTATGCAAAAAGGTGGCAATTAATCTTAATAGTAGCAACAGTATTAATAGTCAATAATAATAGTAATAATAATAGTTAATAATACTTGAAATATAATCTTACCCTTTATATACCCAATTGATCGCTGCGCTCTGCAGGTGAGGGCCTCCTGCAGATAACCATCATATCAGGAAGCTGTTCCGCACAACATAGGATACAGATCTTTAGTGTAGTGGCACCTCCCCTTTGGAATCCCCCCCCCCTTAAATATTAGACAGGCACTATCTCTGTTATCTTTTCAGTGCCTACTGAAGACCTTTCTCTTTTAACAAGCCTTTTACGGAGAGACGTTATTCCAGTCTGCTTCTGTGCTGGAATTGCTTTTTTAGATATTTTAAAACCTTTTTTTTTTTAAGTGTTTTGTTTTTAGTCTTGTTTTTAAGATGTTTTGGAGTGTTTTCAGTGTTTCTGTTTGCTGCCCTGGACTCCCTCTAGATCTAGGAGGAAGGGATATAAATTTAACAAATAAATAAATATAGTAATGCTTTTTCATTTTATTTAAAATATTTATTTCCCATCTCTCCATGCAAGCGACTGGAACAAGAGTTAAAAATAAGAAACAGTCATGATTTTTTTAAAAAAATGACAGATTAAAAAAAACACCAAGATGACAGTGTTTTGTTTTTTTATAAAAAAAACCCCATCTAACAAGGAGATCAGGATGATTTATTATCCTCCTCGGCTGTTGTTTCTTTTCTTCCTGCGTCCCCCCCTCCCCGCAACAGCCCCTAAGCTGGAATCTCCCGCTCCACCCCCCTCCCCACTTTGTGACGCGCCGTGCCAACCAGCCTGACCCCCCTCCTCCCCCTTCTTAGCCCCCAGTCTGCCTGAAGAGAGCGAACGACAAGAGTAGCAGCCCTGCGGAGCAGCTCTTCCAGCTGGCATTGACGTCAGAGCGGGCCGCACGTGACCGTGGGGGACCAATCCGACGAGCTCCGGAGCATCTCCCGCAACAATCTTTCCGCGGAGCTCGTGCCTCTTCCTCGCCAGCGGCAGGAGGAGGCAGAGGCACCGAGGAGGAGGAGGAGGAGGAGGAGGAAGCGAAGACAGCTCCACGCGCCTTTCTCCCCTGGTCCACGCCACGCGCATCCCTCCCTCCCTCCATCCTGACGCCCGCTCCCTCCGCCTCCCTCGGACACGCGTCTGCTGAGCCCATTCAGACGTGCACAGCAGCAGCAGTAGCAGTAGCCTGGGCAGGAACAAGGAGCAAGCAAAGGGGAGACCGAAACCTTTCTCTCTCCCCCTCCCCATTATTATTATCGTCGCTTGCTCTGTCTTCGCCGCCGCCGCCGCCTTTCCGCTCACACAAAGAGGATTCCCACGCCCGCCCCGCGCCTTGCCTTGCCTGCCTTTTGGATGAAGCCTACCTTTTGTCTCTGGCTTCCTGTGCGTGGGGAGCGATCTTTTCTTTCCAACATGGATTTGGGGAACTGAGCAACGAGGCCGCCACTCCGCACCCTTTCCCCACCCCCAGATCGCCACCAGAAAACAAAAGGAGACGAGAGGATCAAAGCACCCGCAGCCAAAGGAAAGAAGCTGAATTTTGGAAGTTTCCAATTCAGGATATTTTGGGGGGTGCCCTCCTTTCCTTTCCTCCTCTTTGTGTACGCGCGCGTTTTTGTTTTTGTTTTTAAGGGCGGTGTTGCTTTCCCCACCTCTCCTCCTTTCTCTCTTTATTTTATAATTTTGTTTTTAAGGGGGGGGGAAGCAACCTTTGGTTTTGTATGCGTGGGGATTTTTTTTTAATTTCCAAGACGATTTTGAGGGAGGCGAAAGGGGGTGCGTGGGGCGGGGTGGGCAGTAAAAGAGAAGAAGGAAAGGAAGAGGAGAGGGGAATAATTCCGCACCCCTGAAACGCGCCGCCCGCGGACCTTCTCCGAGCCGCGATGGATTTCAACGGCAGCTGCGGCGGGGGAGGCAGCGACCCTCGGCAGATCGAGGAGAGCAAGCCTTTGCTGGGCGAAATGTCTGCGACGGAAGGGCATAAAATGGGGGCCGCGCTCTGCAGGCGAGGCGTCCACTGCAGCGGGATGAGATACAAGCTGCTCCAGGAAGGGGACATTCAGGTTTGTGTCATCAGGCACCCCCGGACATTCCTCAGCAAGATCCTCACCTCCAAATTTTTGAGGAGGTGGGAGCCTCACCACTTGACCCTGGCGGAGAACAGCCTCACGTCAGCCACGGTAAGGAACACGTTTCTCTCCCCCGCTGGAGGAGAGCTGCCATCTCCCCATGCCCCCCTCCCACTCCTCCGAAATAATTGGAGTCCCCTCTTCCGGGCTTGGAAGGGAGGGATATCGTCTTGGTTTTCACGCGTGGATTTGGTTCCCTCTCTTAATACAAGGCAGAGATGTGGTGTCAGGCGACAATGGGTAGCAGCGGGTTAAAATGATTGTTGGAAAGGCAAATACTTCTTTCTTTCTTTAAAAAAAAAAAAAAAAGGAAAGGTAGCCATACATACAGCCTTAGGAAGCTGCTGTAAGGAGTTTTGGCCGTGTCCCTGGGAGTTGGGAATGTGGAGATCAACCAAAAAACAATGATGCATATTTTTTTTTAAAAAAAAATCTGCTTGTATATATGCATGCAAAATTGAAAATATAATCATGCAATTTTTTTTTAAATCTGTGTGTATATGCATGCAGTTCTTTTTTATAAACAAATACGCTTGTGTTTATATGCGTGCAAAAATCTACCTGCAACTGTTCGATAATTTTATCCAAAGAGCAAAACGCAGAAGCAATACATAGCTGAAGATTGTTTCAACCTTAGGCCAAGTTACTAAAATCAAATAAAATCTTATAGGGATCTTCCTGTCCTTTAGCAGTTTGGAGTATCTGATGTTAAAGTAGTAAAACCTGGTTGATGAGAACTTGTCTTGTAATGACTGTTTTCTGAGTTGAATACATTTGTTAATGGAAATTAGTCCACAGTAACATCTCATGGTGGAGGCTTGTGTCTACTGTCTTTGCTGTCCCCTGCCTCCCAAATATGAAGTAGTGGTTTCATGCTTTAAATAATCACTTTTTCCTTTTTTAAAAAAACAAACTTTTAACTTCCCTTTTGGAAAAAAACCCATGCCCTGGCTTAGAGCCGTGATGTAAAATTAAAGTCAACTTGAAAATGAAACAAATACTCAATGAACAGTGTAATCCTGTACATATCCATTCAGAAGTAAGCCCCATTAAGTTCAATGGGACTTACTCCCAGGTGAGTGCATCTAGCATTGAGCTGAAGATGGTGTATTGAAAGTGGAAACGAATGACACAGGTTGAATGGATTGATAGGACATTCATAATGGTTGATATGGGATGCTTTTACTATGAGTGGTAAAAGCGATTTAGGCCTTGAGTTTGGTTGATGGTTTTTTTCTGGCATGTTGGTGTGTGTTTATTCTGTTCTGCTGATGGTTGTGGATAGGATAGGAATTTAATTCATCACCTTCTCTCTCTCCTCCCCTTTTTCATTTAGGATTAGTCAGGAAAAGGTATGAGCAAATACAACAAAAAAGTGTATTTAACCTTCCAAAACTTCCTTCTGCTGCACACGCTCTATTGAGATGAATGAAAGATAGTCAGAAAGTAGCTTCATGCATTCATTCGAATAAAGCTTGTCCAGCTGACAGTGCCAGAGGCCTATCCTTGTTTTTATTATGTGGCATGGTGTAGATAATGTAACACTTTGGTGCATATACCATACAGTTAAATCAACAACATACATCAGTGGCATTCAACTTTTCATTACTATTATTATTATTACTATTATTTTAAATACATTTTTGCCCACTTTACCTTCGTGGAGCTCAGGGTGGCACACTTGGTTCCATCCCCTTTTATTTCCGCAACATCCCTGTGAGCTCTGTTAGGCTGAGAGACAGTGACTGGTGCGAGGTTACCAAGTGAGCCTCGGGGCTGAGCAGGGATTTGAATCTCTCTGGTTCCTAGTTCAATGCTCTTAACTACTACAGTAGAGCTGGTTTTCCATTTCCAGTCCCAGTACCCACTTTTAACCCACATGTGCAACACAAGAGCCACTTCTACAGCCCCAAAGCAACCCTCCTTGAAAATAAGTGGGCTTACCTCCAAGCAAGCATGCATCAATGGCAGCCTTCATTTTTCTCTGATTATTTTAACCTTTACTGTGTCTTGATCTGTCTCCTCTCTTTTTCCCCCTTACATTTCTCCCCCCACCGCATCCCCGGGCTTTTCTCCATCCATTTTTTCCTCTGTCTTCAAAAGATATTTATGGCCCACCTTCCGTTCAGGTTGGTAACCCAGTATGAGCAATTGAGGCCCATACCAGGTAAACATATACTTAAAAAAAAAAAAACCCTGACAAGCTGGCACTATGTGCAAACGATGTAAGCTGTCCAATTCTAATGACCTTTGACATGTTTACAACCAAGCAGAACTGCAAACATGCAGTGAATTCATATTCAGTGCAATGTCAATGCTTTGTCTCCCCCCCCCCAAATCTGTGTGCAGTAGAATGTTTGGGCAGGCCTTGCTTTGTCATTGACATAGAAGCAGAAGAGCTTGGACTTTCCAGTGCTTTATCTGAAGACTTCTTTTTTTTAGTAGTGCTATGGCACAAAATGAAGTCCTGTCTATTTTGTACTTTATTTCACTGGATTTATATACCACTTAATCATCAAAGTGTCTACGCTTTTTACATATAATGTGTTGTATGTATGTTATGTTTGTGAGCTGCTTTGGGCAGGGGGTGTCCGCATTAAAAACCAGATCCTGGGAATCACTAGTGGGGGGAGACTGCTGTTGTCTCAGGTCCACAGGACTTGCTTGAGGGGTCCCCATGAGCATCTTCTTGGACACTGAGGATGCTAGACTAGATGGGCCTTTGGCCTGATGCAGCAGAGCTCTTTGTATGTGGCTGTGTATAATTACTACGTATAAATACTTATTACTGCGGCACCAAGGATGTGAAATGGATGGCCTGCAATCCCTGCTCCACCTGTATAAGTCAGGTTGGAGAGCCTGTGGCACTCCAGATGTTGTTGGGCTGCAGTTTCTCTCGTCCCTGACTATGGGCTTTACTGGCTGATGGGAGTTGGTCCAGTAACATCTGGAGGGCTGCAGGTTCCCCAACCCTGATCTAAGTCCAGAGATAGCCTATGAATAATACTTTTCTTGAATACCTTTCCGGGTTTAGGACCTATCTGCACTATACATTTAAAGCAACATTGCACCACTTTAAACAGTCGTGACTTTCCCCAAAGGATCCATGTAACTGTAGTTCAAGGGTGCTGAGAATTGTAGCTCTATGGCGGGCCTCTTTGTAACTACAGCTTGTTAGACACAAGCTTTTTAAGGTGAATCTTGAGACAAGCCCTACTAGACCAAAGGCCCATCTGGACAAGCATGCTACTTCCCACAAGAAGGCCAACCAGGTGCCTATTGGAATTTGTGTAATTATCTTTGTGGTCCACACAGTTCTCGGCCAAGCTGTGCAATGAACTAGAAACACCTTAGATTTTGTTCTTTCTTGTGTTTCAAGATTATCTGTTTAGCTATTCATTCATTTCAATTTTCATTCAGAGTGATGTTGACTATCCAATGGATTTGGGGGGGGGGTTATTACCCACCTCCCCCCCCGCCCCCATGACTGAGAATTTATACATTTACATCTATATAGATTAGCTATCAGATTTTTTTTAAAAAAAATGTACTGGGCGAATGGCATGGAGATTATAGTGATTATATATTGAGGGACTATTGCTCATTGGTGAGAGCCAGTGTGGTGTAGTGGTTAAGGTGTTGGACTACGACCTGGGAGACCAGGGTTTGAATCCCCACACAGCCATGAAGCTCACTGGGTGACCTTTGGCCAGTCACTGCCTCTCAGCCTCGAAGGAAGGCAATGGTAACCCCCCTCTGAATACTTCTTACCACAAAAACCCTATTCGTAGGGTCACCGTAAGTCAGAATTGACTTGAGGGCAGTCCAGTTCCATTGCTCATTGGCTGAGCAGATGCTTTGCGTGCAAAAGGCCTGCAGTTCCATCCATGATACTTCCTGTAGGATCCTGAATTGCTGCGGCCAATCAGACTACTAAATTCTACTGAGCTAAATAGACCAGTGGTCTCAGTCATTCTTCCCTAACCTGGTGCCCTCCTGCGGTTTTGGGCCACAAATCCCATCAGCCCCGGCCAGCGTAGCTTGGGTCCTCCTTGTGGCGCTGATGGGAGTTTATAATCTAAAACATCCAGAGGGCACCAGGATGGGGAACGCTGGTCTAATTAAAAGGCAGCTACCAGTGTTCTGCATTTCAGTGGTTCCCAACCTTTTCTCCCCACGGACCGCCTGAAAATTGCTGAGGGTCTTGATAGACCACTTAATTGTTTTTCTGCCTCGTGTAGGAATTGTCATGCGCTGTGCTAGACCCTATAGGATGTCTAATTGTATTTTTATTGCATCTTTTATTTCTTGTATTACAATTTGCGTTCCATAAAATTCAAATTGTAATACAATAAAATACAATGTAAGAAATAAAACAAGCAATAAAGTACAATTAAAGGTCAATATGAACGCACGCCGAGGACTGCCTGAACGAGTGGTCCACGGACCAGAGTTTGGGAACCCCTGCTGTATTTGATACTGACAGTTCTATATTGGACACAAGTCAGTTCTGTTAGAATCCATGCTAGTTTTGGCACTGATTTAGTGGGTTGTCCATTGAACTACTCCAACAGAGCCAATTTTTGTTAAGCAGTTATCAGCATGGGATATAAATTATTACAGAGCATGTTTTCCTGGTCTGCTTTACTGTCTGTCCTTATTGTGCAAGAAGCTTTAAACAAGATGCAGTTTTGCAAGCCACACACAACTCCTTTGTGGGTTATTTCACTGCTCAGCAGAATTATTATTCCTCATAATAATTTCATTTTGGACCAATGAGCAGAAACATTTTTTTTGTTCCACTGCCTAACGTCCCGCTAGAACACCTTAATATTTACAAACTTTTGTTTTCCAGATAACTGCTTGCTCAGGGACATAGCTAAATGTTTCCCTGTGGGCTAGATGAAGTTCCATAAAACAAACGCTATAGGAGTCTTAAGTATTTGTTGATTTCTAAAATGTATTCGTTATACTCTGCAACAACAGCACCCGAAACAACGTAGCAAACTACTAAACTAACATTCAACAAAATAAGTAAAATCCACCTGCAGATGCTCCTGCCTTGCTGTTGTAACTTTTACTTGAGCAATTTTTTAAATTAGAAAACTTCTATATGCCTAAATAGGAGTGTCCATTTACATGAGGGGAAGGGATCAGGCTTTCCCCACTCTAGGCACTTATTTTGCAGTCCCACAGATTGCAGTTAGGAAAAAAACCAGCTTTGATAGGTGAAATAATTTCCTAGCGCTCATGATTACAGATACACATTTTAAAAAGCCAACTGTTCCAAAGGATTGGCGCATGAAAGCCCATTTCTGACATTCAACCAGCTGTTAGCTCTTGTGTTTGATAGGAAGCCAGCTCACGCCACCATGCAAATGACATAAGAACAAAAGAGTGCTGGATCAGGCCAATGACCCATGTAATTCTGCATCCTGTTTTTACAGTGCCCAACCAGATGTCTGTGGGAAACTCACAGGCAAGACCCGAGCGCAAGAGCACTCTCCCCTCTTGGTTTCCAGCAAGTGGTCTTTAGAAGCATGCTGCCTATGACCACGGAGGCAGAGCATAGCCGTCATGGATAGTAGCTGCCGATAGCCTTATCCTCCATGTAATTCTAATCCTCTTTTAAAACCATCCAAGTTGGTGGCCATCACTGCCGCCTGTGGGAGCAATTCCCATTGTTTAACTATCTGTGAAGAAGTGCTTTCTTTTGTCTGTCCTGAATCTTCCAACTTTCAGTTGGATGTCCATCAGTCACAGTGTTGTGAGAGAGGGAGAAAAATGTTTCTGTATCCGCTGTCTCCGTGTCGTGCATAATTTTATAGACTTCTGTTTTGTTGCCTCTTACTTGTCTTTTCTCTAAAGGAAAAGGCCCAAATGCTGCAACATTTTCTCCCAGGTGGGATGGGTGCACTGCACACAAATGTGCAAAAAAAAACCCCAAACCCCAGCCTCAATACTGACATCATTTATTCACTCATTCGTTCAGTGGTGTTAGCCTATGTTACCATGCAGATATCTCAGAAACAAAGCATGAGGAATCCAAGCAAGGACATCAGACCCATCCACGGATATTTATTTTTCTGCTCTCCCCTCTCCCTCGCCCCCGGCCATTTATTGTATTGGAACAATTGTCTCCTATTAGACTTCAACATGTATCTTTGAAATCAAGTAGCCTTTACTCCAGTAATAGGCCAGAGAGTAGCGTCATCTGGATTCTAGAGACGTATTCCTTTTTTTCCCCTTCTCTGTTCTTTTTAGATCTTTTAAGTTATCGTGTTCTGTCCTTCTTCTCTTTACTACAACAGGGCAATCCTTGTTCCCGGTACAGTAGCCTTAAATTCATGCTGCTGTGACATGAATAAGGGCAAGTGGTCTCTTTTACCCTTTTGGTAAGACGTTCGTGATTTGAACCCTGCCTGGAAAGCAGAGGTGGGGAAACTTCAGGCCTGGGGGCGGAATGTGGCCCTGTCTGTCTGGCCCTTGGGACTCTCCCTGGGTCTTACCCTTCCCCCACCCTGCTTTGCACACTCCGTGAGTGTATTTCCCTGGCTGAAACTCGGACGATGCCTGTTGCTTGCCGGGATGTCAGATAGAGAGGAGTGTGTGTAGAAAATACTTCTGTAAAAAAAAAAAAAAGGTGACATTAATTCATAGAATCTATTCATTGCTTCATCCACTTTTGGGGCATCAGGCCCCACCCACCACTGGCATGTGGCTCCTGAAAGGTTGCCCAGAAAGGAATGTGGCCCTTGGACTGAAAAAGTTTGAAATGTCTTTGAAATGCACCAGCATTTCTTTTTTTCACAGCGCACTTTGCAGTTGTACACATCGTTGCGTGATAACGTAATCTGAAGCAGCATCTACTGTCCATGTAGTCTGGAAAACTAGTCTGGTGTGTTGATATACAGATGTACAGGGATCAGTATTGGTATACAGAGGTGGCTAAGTCACTGTGCTGCTACCTATATTGCCTATTTCGTTCATAGACAAGTTAAACATGGTGAGGGGGACTGGCACAGTCCTGCAACATCAGCAGCTCTGCTCCAATAGGAGGTGGCCTGAGGAAGTGCGCTCTCTGTGCTCATGTATGCAGTGGTGGCTTGGTGGCTCCATGTCAGCCAGGCAGCGGAATCCACTCCAGGTTTTGGACCAATCTTTCAGGAACTGTCCAAGGTGTTGGATAGTTCCTTGAAAGTTTGGACTAAAGCCTGGAGCGGATTCCACTGTGCCACTGACGTGGAGCACCAGCCACCACTGCATGTATGCAGCATGCACTTGAGAAGTGCACTCTCTCAGCACAAAATGGATTATAACTGTTCCAACAGAATGTTCTTTAGATTGAAAGATAGTGTGGGACAGGGACAGCATGGGGATGACTGAATGCACATTGTCACATAGTGTGTACATGTCCTAAGAAGCTGCCTTAGAGTAGGACAGGTTGTTTGTTCGTCTAGGTCAATATTGGCAGCAGCTCTTTTGGGTCTCAAGCAGAGTTCTTTCCCATTACCTGCTATCTGATCCATTAAAACAACAACTGGAGATGCCAGGGATTGCACCTGGAACCTTCTCCATGCAAAGCATGTGCTCTACTACTGAGCTGTGGTTTTGTCTCACAGACATGGATCTTATTTGATAAGTGCAGCACTTTATGACTGGGAGCTTAAGGCTAGTTCATACATGAGAGCTGAATATCTGATGGACTTTAATGTGTTGAATGAGCTATTGCACTTGAGGGACTGTAGACAGTGCCTTTAAGTGGAGCTGGTGCACATGTCCTGCTGTGAATCCCCAAATTATGAATGATTGGTGAGAACTGAGAACACCTGAGTGGATCCACTCGAAATATTGAGTCCACTGAAGAGTGTTGTTTTGAATCAGCATTGAGTGGTGCATACCTTCCAACTTGCGACAGATGGAAATGGGGACATGCTTATAAAACCTGTTTTCCCACCAGCAATGACTCTTTACTCTTACAGACGGTTGAAGCTTGTGTATTCAACAGTAGCTCAGTCCTCCACTGTCTTAAAAGTCAAGAGGGTGATGGCTGTTTTGGTCAAGAGATTACATTTTTTCCCCTGGCATTTGTTATCAGCTGTGAGAAATAAACCTTGCCGGCTGCAGTGTGCGAAACAGTAGACTATACATGACATGGTGCCTCAGTGTGCATGCACTCACATGCACATTAGTTATTAGTGATCATTAGGGGAGGTGAACCCTTATGAAATATTAAGTTAGCAGGTCACACTGACAAAATTCAAGCAAGGCATCCCCAGGGATACAGACCAGAAAAAAAAGAGGTTGCCCCGAGTAGATAGGAACAGTATGAGCATTTGGTGATATGAAAGATTAAACCTGAGATGCCAATCTTCCCTTAACAATACTGGAATCAAGTGTGAAGCACGGCAACTCAGTGGAACGGCAACTCAGTGGAACAGCAACTGCTTTGCACGCAGAAGATCCCAGATTCAATCCTCAGCATCTCTAGGCAGGGTTGGGAAAGAGTCCAAGTCTGAAACTCTAGAGAGGTGCTGCCGGTCAGTCCTGATCTAGGTAGACCAGTGGTCTAACCCTGTATAAGGTAGTTTCCTTTGTTTGCATATGTGGATCTTCCCTAAGGTCTGCATGTAATTAGACAAATTGTGGCTCAAAAATGAGCCAATTGTTTGCTTCTGTCTGATCCACCTGGGGATCCTTGGCAAATCCGTTTTCTCTGAATTCTGATGCAAACTGACCTTATCTGCTGCTCTTGGTCTAATGTGTGGATCAGAATGTAATTATTCTTCAGAGTTCTTATTGTCAGAATTTTGTGATAAAGTTGCTGGCTCAAAAAAGTACTAACGTGCATATTTTAGGTTAAATTTAGAAATACACTGCGATTGAAGTACATGTGTGAATATGTATTTTGTAATAAAACATAGGATTTAAAATATTTTTGTGCAGAATTTTTTTTAAATTGCAGCTTAAAGCGGAAATACGATAGAAGAGAGGTATAAATGAGCACATGCAAACTAGACATGGACTGGAAAAAGACTGATGTATCCAACCTTATTTCCACCCATACCTCAAATAGTAATTGCATCGATTTTGGCTGATTTACTTCCTTTTCACATTTGACATGATTTGCAGGCAGGTCTCCCTCCTTAGTAGGTTAGGAGATGCTTTCTGGTTTGTTATATATTTACATATCTATTGTGTGTTTGCAGAAGAGAATTATCCAGCAATGCAGAGCGGCAGCTACCAACAGTTCTCCTATAAATTTTTCAGAGTTTTTGGAAGTGCCAAATAGTATAACTTTCTTATCTGCTCAGCTTCTGTGATGGAAACGGAAGACAGCTGCCGTGGATCGGAGAGCAGGAGCTCCTAGGCCCACACAAGCACACATACACGATACAGGCCATGTGGGCTTCAATAAGACTGCCCGCCCCACCTACCTGTTGTGTTAGCACATCAGTGCGCATGCCCCACACATTGCATGCCCATACCTGCCATCACCAAATATGGTGGTGGAGGTGTCCCTAAAGGATCGATGCTCCTTCCACTATCTTGCAAGAGGTAGGTGGGGTGGCTGGACCTATTTAAGCCACACATTGCCTGTATCGGGAAGGGGTATTGCTTGTACGTGCCGTGGGCCCAGGGCAGGGTGGTGCCTAAAGGCCCAGTCACGCCTGATGCTGGCCCTGTTTTAAGCATTTTCTGCCTCCTAAAGGAAATGCCTTGTATTTGGCTTCATTAGTCATCACTTCTACAGTGAGAGCAATGTTGTGCTGATGTCCTGCTTGCGAGCTTCTCCTGGGCATATGGCTGGCCATTGTGAGAACAGAATGCTGGACTAGATGGGCCCTTGGCCTGATCCAGCTACAGGGCCCTTCTTAAGTCCTAGACTCCCATCCAGCTGCTAAGCGAGTGGTGCTCAAACTAATAAATCTGTTAGTCCTTTAAGGTCCAACTATTTTTTTTAATAGACTAATGCTGCTACACCCTCTGGAATTAGACCCACATTAGTGCCCTGCTGCTGCTAACAAGAATTGCTTCTCAGAAGAAGTATCTTCAGATTTGCCTCCCACAGCTACAGAAGTGAAACTAAAAACAATGTATCAACGTCCACTTTTCGCTTTCTTGAGGGAGGTTAATGGGTAACTTTGTTGTCATCGTGCAATCATATCCTGTCTTTAGTAATGAGAGATACAGGGTTGACCAGATTCTTGCTAGTGAAAATATGCTTTCATCCTTTCTGTTTTTCCCAGGCTGTCAACTTATATATGCACACATCGTCTGAACATTCACAGTTGCTGCAACCTTGCAGATCTGGCTTTGGGTTAGCACAGCAGTTCCTAAAGCATAGTCTGTGAGTTTTATTCAGGTAGTTTGTGGCATACCCACATTAAATATTCAAATTGATTTTCAATTTTTTCCCCCTCCTTTCATTTCTTATACTGTATTTTATTGCATTACAATTTAAAAAAAACATTAAGCAGTCCGCCAAGGCTATCAGCAATTTTCAAATGGGTTATTTAATTAATTAATTAATTTATTAGATTTTTATACCGCCCAACTAGCATAGCTCTCTGGGCGGTGTACAACAGAAAATACAAATACATCTCATAAAATCCCATGTTAAATACAACAAAAACATGTAAAAAGAAGAAACAATCTAAAATCAATTACACAAATTTTAAAATTTAAATTAAAACGCCATAGAAAAGAGGCAAGTCTTAAGCTGGCGCCGAAAAGACAGCAGCGTCGGCGCCATATGCACCTCATCGGGGAGACTGTTCCAGAGTTCGGGGGCCACCACTGAGAAGGCCCTAGTTCTTGTCACCACCCTCTGAGCCTCCCTATGAGATGGGACTCAGAGGAGGGCCTTCGAGGTAGAGCGCAGTGTCCGGGCAGGTTCATATCGGGAGAGGCGTTCCAACAGATATTGTGGTCCCGCGCCATATAGGGCTTTATAGGTTAAAACCAACACTTTGAATCTGGCCCGGAAGCAAATTGGCAGCCAATGCAAGCGAGCCAGAACAGGTGTTATATGTTCCGACCGCTTGGTCCTCGTTATTAATCTGGCCGCCGCATTTTGGACAAGCTGTAGCTTCCGAACTGTCTTCAAAGGCAGCCCAACGTAGAGCGCATTGCAGTAGTCCAATCGTGAGGTTACCAGAGCATGTACAACTGATGTAAGGTCCTCTCTGCTCAGGTAGGGGCGTAGCTGGGCTACCAAAAGTTTGGGAACCACTGTGAAATACATCGTAATTCTGTGTTTCCGAAGCCCCCTGAACCTACAGTTGAGACAGACATTTGGGACTTTAGGGGGAAAATGTGTACACAAACTCAGTTTACAAATCCAGGCTGGATTTTCTTTTTGGTTTTCGCTAGCGATTGGAGAAGGAAAGGAAAATGCATAGTGTGTGTGTGTGTGTTTGGTGGAAGGGATTTTCTGAGATTTTTTTTTTGCTGAAAGGTAGTGTGATGTAGTGACTAGAATTTGCAGTTTGGCTGTGGGAAACCCAGCTTTAAAGTTCTGTTCAGTGTTGCGTTGGTTGCGTGACACTTGATCACTGCAGCAGCATCACTAGAAATAAGGACTGAACTAGAAATGACAGTGAGGGATTGGTTTGTCTAAAACTGCATCTGCCCCAGTCACTTTGTTTTCAGATTATCTCTAATTTGTGTTAATAAAACATAAAGGTTATTGTACTGTGTGTAGGTGTTGTATTGTTTTTTTTAAAAAAGGTTAAAATTATTGAAAATAAATTTAAATCCAAGTCTGACTCAGTCAGTAAACTAATGGGCTACAAGCCTAACCTATATCTGAGCTCTTTGAGGGGAACTGTATGGAAACAGAACATAGTCAGTAAATAGAAGGTAGGCTTAGCAATGATGAATTTGACTGTCTGTAAATGCTTTTGAATCTGTGGATCTTAGCTAACAGTGCCTGAAAATAATGGGTTGTATTCACCTAAGTCCTACCCAGACCAGACCCATTGAAATTAAGAACCTAAGTTGGTTGTGCCCATTAACTTAATGGGTCTACTCTGAGTAAGGTTAGTACTGAATATCAGCCACTGTTTTCACCTACATTGGGGATGGGACACCTCAAGCTCCACAGGCCTCTCTATTTAGCCTTTCAGACTCTCCCCAGACTTGCATCTCTCACTGACCCTGATCCACACGTTCCTCAAACCCTTTTTTGTTTCTCTGGCTGCAACTTTCCTTTTGACTGTGATAATTCTTCTCGCTTGTTTGGATGAGGGGTGGAGATATGTATAGGCATGTAGAATCCTCTGACTAGCATGTAGCCTACAGTGCAGGTGCAAGAACCACTTCTGTTGCTGTGCCTACTTTTACTTCTGACCCCAACTCACCACTGATGTGTGGCCCTCAGAAGGTTGCCCATGAGGGAAAGCAGCCCGTGGGCTGAAAAAGGGTCCCCACCCCAACTAGAGATACGAAGGTCTGGAGGGAAGAAACACCAAAAAATTGTGGGGGGAAACCACCTGTCTTTTCCTGGTTCCCCTCCCCCATTTTCCCAGGCCTTCACATCTCTACTCCGACCACATGATGTACAATTTCTGGGTCCTAAATGATTAGCAGGTCTGGTATACTCAGTGCCTGGATGGGAGACCACCTGGAAACCACCAGTATGTCACCTTGAGTTCTATGATGAAAGAAAGGTGGGGTATAAATGTAAGAAATAAATCAATAAATAAAAACACATAAAATGCCATTGTGTCCCCCCCCAATTAGTATTGTCTGTAAAGTATCTCTTCCTTGTCCTTCCATTATGCTTTTATTAAATCATTAATCAGTATTTTTGTGGTGGTTTGTCCACATGGTTCTCAAAGCTGATCGCAATAATGAAATATATCAATTAAAGCCAGTTGGATAGTGGCAAATTCAGAAGTGCAGGGTCCCTTCATGTTAGTCACAGCCACGCCCCCCCCTTTTTTTCTTTTTGCTGCTGGATTGAGAATGAGATCCTTGTGAATGCTTTCTCCCACAACAACAGATATCACTAGGAGCCAATAAGCATGAAAGGGGAGAGTGTTAGCTGCTCAGAGGAGTCTTCTGAATGGTTGACCCATCTCCTTTCACTCTGATTGGCTCCAATCATCAGGAAAGGACAAGGAAGCATATTAGAAGACTCTTCTCAGTGGCTAACACACTCCCATTTCATGCTGATTGTCTCATAGGATGCTAAAGACATAGGGACCCTGCTGGGACCCTGCTCCCAAAAACGTAAGACACATACACCCCAAGACTCTGGACGACTACACCCCTGGTTAAAGTATTGCATTATTGATGATGATGGTAGTATAGTGTCATCAGTGTGCATGCCATTATGCAAGCTACAGGAGACAGATCCCTGTCCCAAGGTACTTACAGTATATAATTCAACCCAGAAGATGAATGAAATAAATGAAAGTGGAGATGGGGTAGATGTAGGAATATATATTTTAACTATGCATACTTGGGCTTAGTTACAGTAGAGCACATGGCCAAGGGCCGTCTAGCACAGCTCATTACAGCTGCTATAACAGGGTAGAAAAATTATTAAATGGTCCTCTAGGACCCTCCACAAACTTCACATGGACCGTGAAGAAAAAAGTTTGGGAACCTCTGATCTGTACCAACTGGCAGGGCTCTTCGAGGTTTCAGATGGGGACTTTCTGAGCCCTACGTACCTGGGACCTTGCGCATGCCTCGCTTTTTTTCCACGGTGGACCCACAGCCTGCCTTTGACAGCTCAGCCTTGTCAGGCTGACTGGAAGTAACTAGCTACAGTGGAGGCTGGTGCCTCCATGTCAGTGGGGGAGCGGAATCCTGAAGCACCTTGGACAGCTCCTTGCAAGTCTGGAATAAAACCCGGAGTGGATTCCACTGCTGCACTGATATGGAGCCGCCACTGGCACTGTAGGAAAATGCTCCCAGGAAGAAATCAAATAGAGCAAGAATGACTTGTATTCAAACTGTACAAATTCAGAGGATGCTACTTGTCTGTCTAACATCTCTGTAGAAGAGACAGTTACAGATTCCATGCTTTTAAACCTTATTTGGCATGAGCGCTAACATCCAGGCCCAGACGCTAAACTGTAATGATGGTTTGTAGCCAACTGTTGTCGTGTGTCTGGCAGATGGACGGAGCAGAAATCCAGCTGCACTTCCCGCAGGGTCTGGTCTCCAGGACGGTGAGCTCATTTGTTTGCTTTCTCTCTAAGCAAAGCAGTTGGCGAGGGGAACATTAGCTCATGTAGTCCAGGATGCAGATTGATTGTTGGACATGCAAAACGTTTTTCCAATTTCTAGTACCTTACAATATTAATTCAGGGAGTTGTAACATATGATATGTTAGTCTCTTGGGTTTGCTGGTTTGGAATAGTGCTGTGGTGACAATTGTACTCTGTGTCTGCCTGCTCTCCCTCCCCTGGACCTTTCTCTCTCAATTAATAAAGAAAAAAATTGCATTCAAAAATGATCGAAGGGGGAGAAAACTTTATTCCTCCTATTCACTTTAGCTAGTGGGCTGAGTCACAGGCTAGACATGCTAGAGAGATTGTAGTCATCCCCTGGACTCATTAACCAGTCTTCTCAACCCTTGATGTGACAAGCTCTGTCCTGAATAAGAGGGAAGCCCATCTAAAGGATCCTCAAAGGTGGATGGTGCTATGGGAGCATGTAAACCTGCATCCAGTATTTGTGACTTGGGATTCTTGAAATAGTTCTGCTTTGAGGGATGGTGAGAGTCTTAGTTCTTTCATTTCTCCACTCCATCCCTCCCCCCCGGTATCTTTCTGGCTTCTTCTTGGTGGGTAGGGGGAAACTTATAAGCATGAAGGTAGAACTCTTAGAAGAGCTTAAAAAGGGATAATTGAATGCATTACTGAGAACCAGTGTGGTGCAATGGTTAGACTGTTGGACTGGGACCTGAGAGGCCAGGATTTGAGTTGCCAGGTCAGAAGCATCCCAAACCCTGAGATTTTGGGGGTGGGCCCAGTGATGTCATGGGGCGAGCCCAAGTGATATCATTCAGCATGATACATTAAGCATTAACCACAGTTGCTTGGTGCATACAATTCAAAGAAAAGCATTTCTCTGATGGGAAATTTTAGCTAAAAGATGGAGCCTGGGTAGGGAACATTTAATCTAGCCAACTTCTTCCTGGCAAAAAGGGTTTAAGTGCCCTCAGGCCAGTCCAGTCACCAGAAGGCCATTGTAGGGAGCCTAGTGTTGTGGAGATATTAGATGGGAGCACTTGGGAGTAAAGATGGATGCCCCCAAAGGCTGCAATTCGAAACACACTGACTAAGGGACAAAGTCCCATAGAACTCAATAGGATTTACTCCTCAGTAGATATGGTTTGGATTGTGTTGTTGGTAAAGCTTGACTAGGGGAGAGCTTGGAAAAGTTACTTTTTTGAACTACAACTCCCATCAGCCCCAGCCAGCATGGCCACTGGATTGGGCTGATGGGAGTTGTAGTTCAAAAAAGTAACTTTTCCAAGCTCTGGACTAGGGATCCTCTGCAAAGATATTCATATCCAAGTAGGGTTGGCAACCCCCTGTCTGGAATGCCCTGCCCCAACCTTTTAACATGGCTGCTCCAAATGTCTTTACAGATTTGACCCTTCACTTCAGAAAGAGGTCTGAGTAAGGGTAAGAAGATTCTCTACTCTTTTCTGTCTGTCCTGTGGGCTGCTATAAATTCACTTTGACAGCCAACCCAATTCCAGTGAATAATAATTGACAGAGATAAAACATACATGGTTTAATCTACCTTCATAGACAGCAGCATGGGAACAACAATTGCAGCCACACTGCCCAGTATGTGAATTCTCTTTTACCACTATTGGGCAAGAAACAAACCGTCATGCAAACAACAAGGTGAATCATCAATCGGTTTAAGGGGGTTCAGCTGAGTGCATGGAACCGCTGTTGTTGCTTCTGTGGATGAAAAGGAGTGACGTTAAAGGTAAATGAAATGCAAATAGAAAAAGAAAAACAAAAGACAGTGATGATTTCCTAGATGCAATGCCACACCAACCACAAGAAGATTCCTTTGAGTAAGGCAGAAAACTCAGCATCCCACAACCAGTCCGGATTCCTAAACAAAAACAAAAACTAAAAAAATCCTGGCAGCCAGTCAGCCATGGTCACAGAAATCCCCATGCAGCACAACCTGACCTGTGGGCTGCAGTTAGTGCAGAATGCTGTGGCACGATTGCTGACATGAGTGAGATCCTATAAGCACATAATACCTCTGCTCTGAAATCTGCACTGGTTGCTGATTTGCTACCAGACCAAGTTCAAGGTGTGCTTTTCATGTTATGAATTCCACACAGTACTTGTTCTGCTCTTGTAAGAAGCCAGTCCTTTAGTGTGGCAGCACCTATGCTTTGGAACTCTCTGCCTATTGACATTAGCAGGTGCCTTCACTGTACTCTTTTTGTCACCTTCTAAAAATATTTTTGCTGTGGCAAGCCTACCCAGGCATGTAGAAGCTGTTGTTTTTTATCTGTTATAACTCATTGTTGGTTTTATTATTTTGAATGTTTTTAAATACTGTCTTTAACTGTTTTTGCCAATAATTTTGTTTTAATTTTTTATGTAAACCACTTTGAGATTTTTTTACAATAAAACGGTATATAAATATTGTAAATACAATACATTAATACATTTTAGAGTCACTGTGGTCCTTGGGTCTCTTTCCATTTTTAGGAACAAAAGAATCTACCTTATATACTGACTCAAGCCATTTGGTGCCATCTAGCTGAGTACTGATCACATGAACTAGCATTGGCTCTCCAGGATTCCAGGCAATAATCTTTTCCAGAAATTGAATTTTGGACCTTTGCATGCAAAGCATATGCCCTACCACTGAGCTACAACCCTTCCCCTATTTAAAAAATACATATTTAAAAATTGTTCTTTTCAATTGACTAAGGAATGCACATCATACCTAGTGCAGGTCGACACCATTCATTTAAAGCACATACAACACATATTTGAAGCACATGAATCACATCACAGAATCATGGGAACTGTAGTTTAAGGGTGGTAGGAAGTATAACTGTGAGGGGGAAACTATACTTCCCAGGATTCTTTAGGGGAAGTCATGTGCTTTAAACGTACTGTGGGGATTTACTTAATAAACTTTGCCTGCATGTAAATAATTTTAATTAATTTTTCAAAATGGTAATGAGCTATAGTGTTTACTAGGTGACCATGGGCTACTCACCATCTCTCAGCCTAATCTGCCCCTCAGGATGAAAACAGCAGAGGGGAACCATGACCACCCCAAGGAAGAAGGGCACACTTAAAATATAGAGGAAATAAATATGAACAATGAATGTGAAATCAAGATGCTTGTCAGGACATAGTAAGAAGAAATATTCATATAAGCATGACTATCAAATACGTCTATTATTTACACAACTTGTAAAGATATTTATAGTGCATCCTACGTTTGTTTACTCAGAAGCAAGTTTCAATGTATTCAATGGGGCTTACTCAAATAGGGAAGCGTGCACAGAACTGCAACTTCAAGTGGTAAGGAACTTCATTCACCCAACCCAAAATTCAGAATCATGCCACTTTAAGCTGTTTTGCAACTGTTTATACTTGGTTTTATGGTTATTGGATTTTAAAGAGATTTATTTCTTATTGTGAGTTGCCTTGGTTTCTAGTCTGCAACCCTACCTCACAAGGTTGTTGGAAAGACTACACACACACACACACACACACACACACACACAAAGTAAAAATATATACACCCCATATAGTAGTTTATTGTCAAAACCAGTTGGTTATTGCAGAACATATTTTTAAATAAAATATAATCAGTATTAGTTTCTAACATAATAAAAGCAGTGATACCAAAGTAAGCCCTGCCTAATTGCTTTAAAAATAGGATTGGAGATGGAGAGAAAGATTTACAACACAACCACGATTCTTGGTATGTTCACTCAAATGTCCCATTAATTTACAGCACAAGCCTAACCATGTCTACTCAAAAGTAAGTCCTATTAAATTCAATGGGGTTTACTCTGGGTGTATGGCATTAGCGTTGCAGCCTTACTCTCAGAAAACCAAGTATTGGATGAAAGCTTTATATTGGGAAGGTTTTCAAAACACTGCCCTCTTCAACAGCCCAGGAAAATTTAAACTTGTTTCACTCCTGCACACAAGAGAGAAAAAGACTGACAGCGATATACTTACTCAGTTTGTGAGATTTTTAGATAAGCAGGAAAAAACAAGTTCTCTGAGCTGCAAAGGGGTCTAGCTACTGCTTTGTCAATCACAATCCTAACTTCACTTATTGGCTGCAAACATGAAAGGGTAGGATCAAACATGAAAGGGTAGGATCAGAGCAGCCAGCTACGAGCTCATTTAACTGAAGTTGCGGGGGGGGGCTGACATTTTGGTCATGAACCAGATCACCTAGAAACTTTTTTTTTTTTAATGAAAGCTGAGAGTCCAGAGATTAGGGTGACTCACCTGGAGACCTGAAGAGCATCTGGAGTCTCCGGGCAAAAATCTAGCCAGGATACAAGTTCCCACTTTGTCATGAAGCTCATTGGGTGACCTTGGGCCAGTCACAGTCTCTCAGCCTAACAGGTTTGCTGCAAGGCAAAGAAGGATAATCATCTACTCCGCCTTGAGCTCCTTAGTGGACAGGTAGGATATAAATGTAGTAAAAATAATAACAGCTTTTTAAAAACAATGTTTATTCTTTTTAAGCTGGTGTCATGATATTGAGTTATCAGGGTTAGTTGCCAGGAAATAATACCCAGCTGGTGAAAGAGGACCCATTGCACCCATTGCATATCCCAGCAAGAAAGGGATTGTTTCCTAAAGATTAGACACTTTGTGAGGCAGAGTGCCGAAGGTTTTGCAGCTTATGTGGATCCACAGAAATGGCGCAGATGTTAAGTTAGGAGAAGGGCCGGAGCTCAGTGGCAGGGCATCTGCCTTGCATGCGGAAGGTCCCAGGTTCCACTCCTGGGATCTCCAGGAAGGTTTGGGAGAGACTCTGTTTGAAACCCTGGAGAGCCACTTCCAGTCAGTATTGACACAACTGACCTAGATGGACCAATGGTCTGAGTCTGTATAAGGCAGCTACCTATGAGCACCTGGTGCCTGTGTGAACATTGGCTGCCCAGATTGGCTCCTAGTTTCAGACTCGTGATGGAGTTAAGAGATGGGCCTTAAGTCTTTGTACTCTAGCCCATCCCTTTTTTGGTACCTGTACCAGGGTGGGGTTACAACATGAAATAAAATTAAACGGTGATGCATACAAGAATAAAGTAAATAAAAGCAAATAAACTGTAAATTATATGTGCAATTGTATACCAGTTTGAGAGCTGGGTCTGCCATAGCTCAGTGGTAGAGCATTTACTTTGTATGCAGAAGGTCTCGTGTTCAATTCCCGGCACCTCCAAGTAGGGCTGGGAAAGACTCCTGTCTGAAACGCTAGAGAGCTGCTGCTGCCAGTCAGTGTAGACAATATTGAGTTGGACCTATGGTCTGACTCTGTATAAAGAAGCTTCTTGTATTGGTATGTAGCATAGGGGCTAGTATTCGATGTTGCCCCGGGAGACCTAGTTGACATTTCTGCTCAATCAGTGTTAGAGGTTGCTTTTATCTCAGGTCGGATCATTGGTCCATCTAGCCTTATACTGTCTACACTGACTGGCAGTGGCTTTGCAGGGTTTCAGGCACTGGTCTTTCCCATCTCCTGCTACCTGATCTTTAACTGGAGATGCCATGGATTTGAACCCAAGACCTTCTGCATGCATAGCATGCTCTTTACTACTGAATGGTCTCTTCCCAAACCCAGTTGTGAAGCTCACTGTGTGGTCTGCACTATACATTTAAAGTGGTATTATAGTGTAGTGGTTAAGGTGTTGGACTACGACCTGGGAGACCAGGGTTCGAATCCCCACATAGCCATGAAGCTCACTGGGTGACCTTGGGCCAGTCACTGCCTCTCAGCCTCATGAAAACCCTATTCGTAGGGTCGCGATAAGTCGGAATCGACTTGAAGGCAGTACATTTCCATTTAGTGTTTTAACCTTTAATTTGTGCTGTGCCCTCAGTATTTAACCTTTTAACTTGCATTAGGTTAATCTGTTGGTTCCCAAACTCCCCCCCACCCCCAGGACTGCTTGAAAATTGCTGATGAGTCTTGGAAGACTACTTAATGATTTCTCTGGCTGTTGTCGCAATCGTCATGCGCTAAGCTAGCAGTTGTATGATTTTTAATTGTATTTTTGTTGCTTCTTTTATTTCTTATATCTTGTGTTTTATTGTATTCCATAGAATTTAATTTGTAATGCAGTAAAATATGAAATAAGAAATAAACGAGCATTAAAAATGCAATGAAAAATCAGTGTG
Source organism: Rhineura floridana (assembly GCF_030035675.1). Classification (NCBI taxonomy): domain Eukaryota; kingdom Metazoa; phylum Chordata; class Lepidosauria; order Squamata; family Rhineuridae; genus Rhineura; species Rhineura floridana. The sequence goes on along the minus strand of NC_084492.1, from coordinate 11,984,887 downwards.
TATATTTAATGTGATGAATATGCTGTCCCAGTTTTCAGCCACAAATCCACTGACACACTGTGGGCCACCAAGTGATACTTGTGGACCGCAGTTTCGAAACCCTTGGGTTAACCAAAAACAATAGAAATAGTTAGATAATTAATTTTCCATTCTTATTTTTTAAGTTTCTTTTTTATAAGAAAATTATACACACAAACACCGTTAAACATACTACAGCGGACTCCAGAATGCCTCTGATTTATTTATTTTTGGCTCTTATTCTGGCTTGGGGGCTTAATACTGACTGATGACTGCTGAGGAGCCACAGTGGCCTTGTGTGCCTTTCATATTAAATCATAGTTAAGAGAAACCGTGGTTTAATGTGAACAAATAATGTGCGGGCACATGCTGCAGAAATCTTAGGCGCTTCGAGCATTCCTGCCTCACTGCCAGGAAACAAGCTGTGGTCAGGCTTGTCTTGTCATCTGAACATGGGCTCATGAGTTGTTTCTCTCCACATAAACCACAAACAGAAAGCCAAGAACAAATCTTTATTTTAACTATAGTTTAATGTGATGTGCAAACCAGGCCACTGTGATGTAATGAGTTGGTTAATCATTTATGGAGGCTTGTCTACCTTCTTGAGTTAAGAGTTCCGCCCTGGACATTTTGTAGGGTGGCCTACAAATATAAACAATTTTAAAAAGCATCTTTTAAATAAATAAATTCTGTAGGCAGCACTCTGCGGGTGAATCATGACTTTCCTATGGATGCCAAATAAGTCTGTGGCTGAGGTGAGATTTGAACCAAGGTCTTTAGCAAACCCTCAAAATAAATCGCTCCAGTGGCAAGAAGTGAATGTATTCTATCAGGAAGCAGTGGGACTAGATCTCAAGGCCTGGTCTAATAATGAAAAGCTGATCTTTGTGAATATCTTTTCTTTACTTTGTGAAGAATGTGTTTCCATTCCTTAAAGTATGTCACATTATGAATAGCAGTACAGAATTGGCAGAGGCCTCAAAGAACATGCCAGGTGGTCCTCAAATTATAGAAAAAGAAAAGTCTGTTGTGAGGCTTGAGTGTACTGGCCAATTTAGAATGTAATGGAAGAATAAACTTGTTTACCAAAGGATGTGTGTGGGCCAAATTTAAGTTTGAATTGGCCATGTCTGCAAAATGATGTTCAAATTTGGTATTTACTAACAAATAGTATTCAGAGTAAGAAAATAACTAGGTACTTCATTTTAAATACATATATTACTATTATTTTTATTCCTTTTCCAAAAAGTAAACTCAAAGCTTTTTATAACAAAGTATATAAACAATAAAACCAACAACACAAGATGCATTGGAAAATACTAGCGTAATTAAAAACCAACAGCACTAGCTATGCTCTGGTATTTGTGAATGCATATGGCAGGAAAGTTTTGTGTGTATTGGGGAAAAAATGGTTGGTGGTTGTTCTGGATTATTTACCAGTGAAATACAGGCTTTATGTTTCATTCTGTCCAGATGATGAAACCTAAACTGGTTAGTTTGCTTTGCTGCTTCATATGCCCGCCCAGCCCCAAACGTTCAGAAGATGGTCTGAGTGTTTTTGTGCTGCTTCAAAAACTGGTGTGTAACAGAAGAAAGCAAATCAAAGCTCTCTTTCAGTTGGGAAAACCATCCCCTTGAACTGTTTCTCTAGGAATTAGGGTTTGTAAAACCTGGTGTCCTAGAACATCACACATGAAACAATAAACAGTGCCTGAAGGTAGTGGAGACGAGATATGACACGCTATGTTCCTTTACTAAATATATGGTAGGAAATGTGTTGTAATTTTCCAAGGTTTTGTTTTGTTTTTGTTCCGCCAAAACAAGCAGAGAGAGGGAGTCTTCAAGTTCCTCTAAATCAGTGGTTCCCAAGCTTTTCCCCCTACAGACCACCTGAAAGTTGCTGAGGATCTTGGTGGATCACTTAATGATTTTTCTGCCTGTTGTAGCAATTGTAATGTGCCAGATGCTGTTTGGCTTTTAATTGCATCTTATTGCTGCTTTTATTTCTTGTATTTTGTTGTATGATAGTTTGCACTCCATAGAATTCAATTGTCATGCAATAAAATAACAATATGAGAAATAAAAGAAGCAATAAAATACAATCAAAAATCAATATGAATATTTAATGTGGATATGCCACAGACCACCTGGATGAAGCTCATGGACCGCTCCATGGGCTGCAGTTTGGGAACCTCTAAATGAATCCACCTGAGCTGATCCTTTAGAATTAGGGGACAGGTATGAAATTATTTGGGGAAAACTTATTTTGGCATGTATTCTCAGTGAAAGTAGTGGTAAATTAAAAGTGGATCATGTCCCACACTTTCTCCCTATGTATATTTTTCTTATGTATTCCTTATTTAAAATATCTGTTTAATATATTTTAACTGGTGAATCATCTGCCTTTAATTGATGGACATTAAAATATACTTGGTTATTACTCGAATTTTGGGCTAGTGGGCTTTTTGAGGCGTTGATGGAAGTAAGAGTCTAATTTAAAAAGCAACCACTATGCATTGCTAGAGGAAAGCATGCTTTCTTGTTCTATTTCTTAATACAACAACGCACCAGACCCAGACAACCTAAAAACAAACTAACCACAAACCCTTTTATTCTTGGCTCTACTGATTTTGAATTGCTCCCTCTGGATTAATCAACCATACTTCAAGCTGGCCAATCTGTCAGGTAAATCAATTAAACCTTGCAGCCACATTTATTTTATGACAGGGGTAAGGAACCTGTGGCCCTCCTTGGTGCTGCTGGATTCCAGCTCCCATCGTCCAAGCTAGCATGGCCCAGGATAATGGAGTTGTAGTTCAACAGTATCTCTGGAGGAACACGTTTCCCACCTGTTGCATCTTGATTTATAATTTCCATACCATTTCCCATGGAACAGAGTTCTCTACAGCTTTTATCAGCATGAAACAACAGTGAGAGGTAGTGTTAGGCCAGCTTTCATTAGGGGTGTTGCCTATGCAAATCAAAAATCTGTGAAATAGTTGTTGAATTTGTGATAATGAGATGTCCCAACTTTCTCAGTCAACGTTTGACATTATTTTTCCTCTTTTTTTTTAAAAAAAGGAGGGGAACAACTTGGTTGTTATGGAGCTAATACCCAGATTATTGTGTGTTGTCTTCTAATTGCTCATTTAGAAAATGCACCACCAACTGTCTCTCAGCCTAACCTACCTCTCAGGGTTGTTGTGAGGATACAATTAGGAGGGGAGAGCCATGTATACCACCTTGAGCTCCTTGGAGGAATGGTGGGATATAAATGGAATGAATGAATGAATAAATAAATAAATAAATAAATGATTCATAGCCCTTTTGAGATTCAATCCTTATATAGTAAATCAGCAATGAAACGGCAACACTCAGTCTTTTCAACATTTTCCATTTTGAGAATAATGATTGGCAGAGTTCGGTGGCAGATTGTGTTTTGGTAACAAAGGAGCATAGGAAGCTGTCCAACCATTGGACTATCTAGCTCAGTATTGTCTACACTGACTGGCAGTATCTCTCCAGGTTTCCAGGCAGGAGTCTCTCTCAGCTCTACTTGGGGATGCCGGGGATTGAACCTGTGACCTTCTGTATGCGAAGCGGATGCTCTGCGGCTGAGCTATGGCCCTTTCCTTGTGTATGTATACAGAGAGAGAGGAGGGGGAGAGAGAGAGACTGTGTTCATTCCCCAGCACACACAATGCAATGGTTTTTCTGTCAGCAAGTTTGGGCAAGAGTTCTGTTCAAGAGCTGGCTCTACGATTGCAAGGTTGCTCATGGGCAAATGATACAGTTCCAGATGTGTCATTGCTTTGACTCAGTTGAGCATCTCTCTTCCTGTTCTCACTGTTGCTCGTAAAGCTCAAACGTAGGAAGTGTTTGCAAAGGGCATGAAGTAAATGTACGACGATAGGTAGCGTTTCTACTTTGCAACCGAATGTACATGCAATGAGACACCAAACCATGTGACAAAAAGCACTTTCACAGTCACAGCTGTGAGCAGTCACCAAGTGGGGTGGGGGTGGGAGTCACAAGCTGCACACTGAAGGTGGCCCTTAAACAATAAGTAATTTTGTAAGGGTGCAAGCCAAATCTGCCCTCTTTATAGTGAAGCAGGGTCACTCTGACCCAGAGAAGTTGGTAGCTGGACTGCAGCTAAGCAGTGGAGCACATGGTTTGCACACAGAAGGTCCCAGTTTCAATTTGTGCACTCTCCATCTAAAAAGATCACATAGTAGGTGATGTGGAAGACCTCTTTCTGAGACCCCAGAGAGCCACTGCCAGTCAGAGTAGACAATACCAGGCTATATAGGCAAATAGTCTGACCTGGTATAAGGCAGTATCCCAGGTCTCTAATTGTTTGATGGTACATTTTTAAAGCTAAGCAGGGTGCTATCTATGATACAGACTCGTGACAGTTTTATTCTAGCTCAGTGGTTCCCAAACTCGTCTCCCTCCTCCCCCGGGACAACTTGAAAATTGTTGAGGCTCTTGATGGACCACTTAATTTTTCTGCCTGTTGTAGCAATTGTAATGTGCCGTGCTAGATCCTGTATGATTTTTAATTGGGTTTTAATTGCTTCTTTTATTTCTTGAATTGTATTTTCTTGTATTACGATATTGAATCCAGACATGTTGTTGGGCCGCCACATGAATGATGCTTGCAGACCACTGGTGGTCTGTGAACCGCAGTTGGAAATGTCTGTTTTAGCTGCATTTCGCTCAACAACTAAGTTGAGCTCAGAGGTTTTTATTCTAGCTTTGAGTGCACCTTGGTTGTTGGAAAAGTGACATACAAATATTATATCAAATCAAACTGTTGTGGTTTCCCTCCAAATAATTGTGGGAATTATAGTTTCTGAGAATTCTCTGTTCATGTTCTTTAACACTCCCCTCATCCCTCTCCACAGGGTTACCTGGAGATTTATAACTTTATTTTAGAGAGGGAATGCTTATTAAACCAGTTGATCTAGATACACTCCGTATCTTAGTTTGACCAGTAACTTATGGAAGACTGCTAGGGTGCCAGCTTCTTTTTATTCGCCCCTTTTTGTGTACCACTTCATAGCACCTTTGACATGCACGCTTGAACAGGTGATAATGCTTTCATCCATCCATCCATGCCTGAGTACTGCTGATTCCTGAGTATCTAGCTGCTGTGAAAGGCACGGGAGCAGGGCACTTTTTCCCCCTGACCAGATGGCAAGCTTAAAAGATTACAGCCTTAATCGATCGAAAGCATTGGTAATGGTTTGCAAAGGCCTAAACAGCTGTCAGCCCATATATTTGCAGGAGCGCCACCCCTTATCCAAGCCAATTTGATTCTTACGATTTGTGGGGGGGGACTCTGCTTGCATTCCCCACCAGGATTCATAGAAGGACCTTATCTGTGGTAGGTAGGGCCATGACTCTGGAATGATTTCCCCCTAAATTTAGGACTGTCTCTCATATTGTTGTTTTTCAGACGTCACTAGAAGACATTTTTATTTACCCACACTTTTGCAGTTTAATAATAAGATCTTAATCCTTGGCACCAATGTGTGAGTCAGTGTTTTAACGAATTTTTAATTATAATGTGCAGTCTGTATCTGTTTTTATTGATAGGAGCATAGGAAGCTGGCTTATACTGAGTCAGTTATATTGGTGCATCCAGCTCAGTATTGCTTACACTGACTAGCAGCAGCTCTTCAGCGTTTCAGGCAGAAGTCTCTCCTAGTCTTATCTGGAAATGCCAGGGATTGAGCTTGGGACCTTCTGCATATAAGGCAGATGCTCTGTTGCTGAGCTGCAGCCCTTAAATATTTGTTATATTTTGCTTTTATGTTTGTACATCCTCTGGAATTCCTTCTGGTGATAGGGCGATTCCTGAATACCATAAATCAATAAAAAAAATACATGGGAGCCCCAGGTCAATCAAAAGAACTAGAAGGGTAATACAAATGAAATACTTGGAAGAGGTATAGCAGACCTCTGATACTTTGTGCTGTAAACTTTAGGATAAATTTTGGTTACAGCTTGTGCTTAGTCTGGAGAGCCACGAGACCTGGTTTGGACACCAGGAGACCTGGTTTGGACGATACACTAAGCCAAACCATGGCTTAACTCAGTACAGCAGCAGAATGACAGGGGAAGAGCAAAGTGGCCACAATCCTCTCTCCTGGAGCTCTGCAGTCGCATATTCAAGATAAGCTATGGTTTGGCTTAGCGTGGTGCACGAAGAAGGCCAACATAAGTTAAAACCCTATAGGACCACAGCACCCCTGCAAAGCCAACCATATGAAATAGATAAGTCTCAAATGTCTGCTTATAGGCTTGCAAAAGAGGAGCCATCTGCACTGGAGGGAATTCCATCTTTATGGGGCCACCACTGAAAAGGGCCTCTCTGATATACCCACCGGTCTACTTGGCCTAACGGTCTGCCTTGGCATATGAAGAACTGGAGTTGTATTATTGCAGTGCTCTGGATTCTTGAAGCCTCCTTGGCCCCAGCCTGAAGTGGCCTGCAAAGAATCTGTGTTGCTTGTGGGGCAATGCACCAGTGGTGGTGGTTCTTTGCTTTTGTCCCCCCCCCCCGTGGTTTCTGTAGAACGGCACCAGTGGGTCACTGGTTAGCTGCTGTTGTGATCTTCTGTCTACTTTATCGTGTTAAAACTGAGACACTGGCACCATGAAATGAGAGAACCTTCCGTTTCAGAAAGATGATATGTCTTACTTCCTCCTTTCCCTAATAGCTTAAGTGGAGTCTTGGTATAGAACTGCAGGGGGGTGGGGGTGGGGTGGGGTGATATCTGCTTTGCAAGGAAATCACTCAAATGTCAGGTGGGAGAGAGGCAGAGGGGTGAAAAGGGAAGATCAAAGCCTGTGGGAAAGAGGTCTGTTTTGCTATGTTTTTTTGTTTTCACTTTGAGCAAGCACAACAATTTGCTTGGGATGGAGAGGAAGGGCCCTGTGAAAGTGAAGGAAATTGAGCTTGGGCAACAGCTGAGGAGAAAAGACTCCTGAGTTCTGTGGAGTTTTGTCTGTGCTTGCACAGACTTGTCACACAGCCTTGTTGCACAGAAGTGTCGTAATAACCAGTTATTTGGTAGCTCCTTTTTAAAAAAACAAAAGCAGATTATGTCCAAACTGATTTGCAATAAGATAAATAATTTGTCTGTGTGCGTGTAGTTAGCATTAGCCCCTCCAACCCCCCCCCAAAAAAAACATTATATGGAAAGATAACTGAGGTTCTGCACCTAAAAAGCCAATTTTGGTAACTTGCATAAATTATGTTATTAAGCAAACTCTTCTTCTCTCTCTCCCCCCAGTATTTTTAAAATTATACATAATTTGCATGTTGTTTTTTGAGTAGGGGGAACTTTAGACTACTGTTACAGTTTTAAATTGTAGCCCCTTCTGTGCTTCTCTCTGGCCCTGTCTGTCTTCCTCCTCCCCCCCCAAAGCAGGACCGTTTATATTATATTATTAGTCAGGCCATTGGTCCATTTAGCAGAGTGTTGTCTACTTCAGCTGTTCACATACTTCACGCACACACCCCGAGACCACATGAAAATTGCTGTGAGGTGTCGGCAGACGGCTTGATAAAACTTTTTTTGTTCTACAAATCAAAGCATATACAGAATGCATATTGACATAACATTTCCCCCCTTCAACATCGCCTTCATTATCAAAACGAGCATTGTATTATGAAAACCACTGACCCTAGACTTGGTCAGATTGCTGAGAAGGCACCTTTAACTGGTAAATGAGTAGATTTCACCGGTGCAGTATTATGAATATAGCAGGTCCTAGGCCAGGGCCTTTAAGGCTTTGTTAGTCTGTTTGACAATCTGGCCTGGGCAAAAATATTATTGATTTCCATTGTCAGAAAAAATAAATTGAGTGCAGGGCCATGTACAGTGCTCCCTGTCCTTTCTCCAGACTAGCTGGATAGAGCTTGTGGGCCACCGTTTGAGAACCTCCGGCCTGTTCCAATTGGTATTGGCTCTCAGGGAAGGCAGTCTTTCCCAACATTTGCAGCCAGAAATCCTCCCAAATCATAAGACCCTCTGACTGCAAAGCGTGTGCTCTACCACTAAGCAATGCACTGTCTCTTGTGCTGCCCTTGTTTCCATTCTGTTTCCAGCTTCAGATCATGGTTTTGTTTCTGTTTGCTAATTCTTACCCCTCCCCTTTTCAAAAAGCTTTTGTTTAAATAATTAGACGCCTGTTCCTACACACATATTTAGCCCTTATCTATCCTTTGTGTGTGTGTGTGTGTGTGAGACAACTGAATCTTAGGGCAATATCCCTGTTTCTACTTGTGCAAAGATTTATGCTTGTGCAACAGAACTATCCTCATTCTCCTTTCCCCATGTGCCCTCCCCATATCTGTTCTGGAGGGTTTAGATGCGCATGTTCTGGAGGGTTTAGATGCGCATGTGTAAATCCTTGCGCTGATAGAACAAGAGATTTAGCGCTACTTTGGATACAAGCCCTAGGTCCGGCAGCTCAAATACTTCAAGTTGTGTGTGTTAAAAAAAAAGTCTTAAGCTGATTATGCCCCCCCCAAATAAATGAATTGCCCATTTTAGACAATTGCCAAAACACTGTCAGCATGAAAAATCCTTTTTGAATGGATGGGTACAGTGCGCCTAAAATTGCAGAGCTTCATGAAAGGAAGAAAAACAAACTAAGACTGGACACCAGGGAGAGCTGGATGTTGTTGACACTCTGCAGACTTCAGTGACCTTTTGCAAAATAATAAGAAGGTGTGGGGGGGAGAGAATTCCCACTGCCCTTCTGCTTCTTCTAGGGTGTTTTATTATTTCTGTGATTAAATGCAAAAATGCATCCAATCAAAACCCATAAAAGAGTGAAAAATCACAAGATGCTAAGTGATCTTATTTAAAAAAAAAACCACAGTGTGTTTCAGCCTATATGCATTCTAGGCCTTCAGCAGGGATTAGTTCAAAGTGCAAACACAAATTTCAGTGGTGTCTGGATTAGGGTTGCCAGGTCGGAGCCATCCAAAAACCTGAGAAAATGGGGGCGGGCCCTAGTGATGTCATAGGGTGGGCCCTAGTGACATCATGGGGCGGGCCCCAGTGATATCATTAAGCATGATACATTGTATCAACCACAGTTGCTTGGAGCATGCCATTCAAAAAAAATTCTCTGGAGATTAAAATAGAAATCTTACCTAAAATAGGGTGTAAAATAAGGTCATTCTTTCTCACAAGCTTAGGGTGATGCAAAATGGAAATGGACTGCCTTCAAGTTAGTCCCAGATAGGGTCTTCATGGTAAGCAGTATTCAGACAGAGGTGGTTTACTATTGCCTTCCTCTGAGTCTGAGAGGCAGTGACTGGCCCAAGGTCACCCAGTGAGCTTCATGGCTGTGTGGGGATTTGAACCCTGGTCTCCCAAGTCACAGTTCAACACCTTTAGGGAACATTTAATCTAGCTTCCTTGCTTCTGGCAAGAAGGGTTTACGTGCCCTCAGGCCAGGCCATTATTGGAAGAAAGGAGCCTAGTGTTGCAGAGATGTTAGATGGGAGCACAGATGGATGCTCCTGAAGGCAGCAATTATAAACATGCTTATTAAGGAACTAAGCCCCATAGAACTCAACAGGACTTACTTCTGAGTAGATAGTTTGGATTGTGCTGTTAGTAATGCTTGACTAGGGATCCTCTGCAAAGACATCCATATCCAAGCAGGGTTGACAACCCCCTGCCTGGAATGCCCTGCCCTTATCTTTTAATGTGGCTGCTCCAAACTTCTTTACAGATTTGAGCCTTCACTTCAGAAAGAGGTCTGAGAAATGTGTAAGAGAAAGAAGATTCTCTACCCTTTCTGTCTACTCTGTGGGGTGCTATAAACTCACTTGGACAGCCAATCCAATTCCAGTGAGTAATAATTGACAGAGAAAAAACACCCATGGTTTGGTCTACCTTCACAGGCAGCAGCTTGGGAACAACAACTGCAGCCACACTTCCAAATATGTGAATTCTCTTTTACCATTAGTGGGCAAAAAACAAACCATCATGCAACCAACAAGGCACATTTTCAATGGGTTTTAGGAGGTTGAGTTGACCACATGGAACCACTGTTGTTGCTTCTATGGATGTAAGGGAGGAGGGTCAAAGGTACATGAAATGGAAACAGAAAATGAAAAAACAAGACAGTGATGCTTTCCTAAATGCAATACCATACCAACCACAACAAGATTTCAGAGCAGAGGTATCATGTGCTGATAGGATCTCACTCATGTCAGAAACCGTGCTGCAGCATTCTACATTAACTGACAGGGCTCTCCTTATGTTCTTCAAACCCAGCATCCAACCCTGGCTGGTCAAATGCATCCTGTAAGTTCACAACCAGAAAGCAAGGCGATAGACCAAGGATTTGCAAACTCACCACCACCACTACTTGAGCATTACTGAGGGTCTTGGCAGACCACTTAATGACTGCTTTGCCTGCTGAAGCAATTGAATGGTTTTAAATTGCATCAAGATGAAACATCTTATAAAAGATTATACGAAATAAGAATAATCTTTTATAATGCTTGGGAAAATGGCAGGGAGTAGAAAAAGAGGAAGGCGAAACAAGACATGGATTGATTCCATAAATGAAGCCATATGATTCCATAAAGGAATGTTGAAACAAGGGATACTTCATGCATTTTAATGGGTCCCACAGAAACTTGTATCAAGTTGTCTGGTGTAGTTGAGCTGCAAACCTCCAGGGACAAAAGAACATCAGAGCCACAAGTACATATGCTCTGTAAATTGGATTATTAGATAATTTCAAAGAGAATCAGGCTCTCCAAAGAGGATCACATTTCCTGATAGAAATAGTGGTTCAGGTTTTAGTTAGTACAAAGAAAACAGTCTCCACTAGGAAGTAGGGCACCTGGCAAAATAGATATTCAATTTTGAAAGAGGCAGCTTCTCAACAGCCAACATTTTATTTCATTAATAGTTTCCATGCATCCATTCACTTTCACATGCTGCCAGGTTTCTCATATACATGTATATAACGTTTACTGGAGCTAGGATATACTAGTTAGATAACTCTTCCTGCTATTTTGATTTTAAATATTTTTTTATGATTTTAAATGTAACATTGAAAATATTTGTTTGTACTAAATGTATTTCCTGTTTGAGGCCTATGGCCAGACAGTAATAATAAATGATTGATGATTGATATGTTAGTTGGTTTAGATTATTTTATAAAGAAAGGTGGGATGTAATTCTTTTTTTAAAAAAATTACTTTTTGGGATAAGTTTTGGTCTCTTGTTCCTTATTGTTTCAGTAATAAATACTTTTTATTTGCTGTAATGCTATGATAAATGTTTATACAGCAACTTGCAGCTGGTGCCAAGAGATAGGATAGTGTGTTCCTTTACTGAAGCTTCAAATCTTTACTCATATCTTGTCCCTAATGTTTGAAGCTGAATTATACACAGTCAAACTGAGTGTATCTACTCTGACCGGCAGCAACTCTGTTTGGTTTCAGGCAATGGTATTTCCCATCTGAAATCCTGTTAACTGGAAATGAGAAGGGTTGAACCTGAGACATGCTGCATACAAAAAAGGAAGACATCTCTACCTCTGTATGCATTGGGGGGGGCATGATCAACAATCGGGGAGTTGAAGGGTTGCATTCTGCACCATAATCATGTTATACTTTGTTGTGAAGCAGGTGGGTGTCACATTATGAACTGAATGCCAAAATGTACGTGAACTGTCATTCCTGAGTATTAGGGTTGATTTCAAGTACATGTGGCTAGTAGTATGTGTACTCTCATTGTGGATACATGAAAAAAGCAAACTGCTATCACAGAACTATACACCATTTTAAATGCATGGACTTGCAAAGATGGCTTTATTCTGCTTTTGTGGGAGAATATTCCAGAGGAGGTGCTCTTTTCTTGCCTTCGGTTTCCATTCATTAAGGAAAAAATTGCTACTACACCAAAGAAAAGGGTGATGGTGTCAGTGTTGTACTGAGTTGCCAAAATACCTAAGCCCATCATTTGTAGCCACATCATCTTCTGGCTCCTCTTACTCTACCCAAAGTTTCACACTCCCTCACTGCTTGATTAATACATTCTGTCTGCTTTTTAAATACACCTAGGCCAAAACAGGTTTACAGCAGCCTGTTGTCCCAACAGTTGTCATTCAAGTTACACTCTGATATGGCAGCAACTTGTCAATCCTTGTGATTTTTACAACTGAGCTAGTACATGATTTTAATTGTTTAAAGCAGGCTGGGTTTTAACACCAACTAAAAGGTTGGGACAGCTATACGAAGGGAAAAAATACTAGCATAATCATTTAATGGTAAACCTTGGACTGGGGATGCTTCCAGATTGTCATTGTTTTCAGGTGGGATCCAATCACATCAAGGCAAACTCAGATTATGCAGTGCAAATTGTTTTGTAGGTCTTCCACAACAAGCCTGCTTCCCCAAAAGATCAGTCTTTTTGCAGTAAGGAAAGTGGAATAACGCTTGCATGACACATTGTCTAACCTCCCCACAAACAAATCAGAATGAATAAACAGGGCACCTGCAAACGAACATTGAACGTTTTTCACCACGCCCATGAGACATTCACACATATCATGCTTAGCATGGATGCAGCCATACTCAAACTGGTCTAGGCTGTGGCCAGTATATCACATTGTGGCCTTAGCGTACTACTGGTTCAAAGGACAACTTTTCCTCCAACTTTGCTTTTCTTTTGCAAAAGCAAAGGAAAAGCACCTTTACCTGGTGGCCAACCTGGTGTTGCTCTTGGAATGTGTGAAACAGCTTAGAGGCTGTGCAAACTTGTCCCTGGTGCCTGCATTGTACAGCTTCAGCTACACTTGGGCCAAATTCCCTGAGGGCAAAGTGGACGGGGCTACATACACCACACACTCCAGTTTGTCAGTTTGGATTTCTCACTGTGTGCTGAGAAAATAGCTGTCTCCCAATGCCCAGAAAGGAAATGCAATGCAGAAGAGATTCCCAAATGAGCTAGTGATGGAGGAGCGCTATCTTATTCCATGGCCAGTATGGAAGCCAATCAGGGTGGCGAAGGAGGGACAGAGCACTGTGCTTCATCAACTCCTTATAGCTGACCATGGAAGAAAAGATTGCTCTCTTCTCCCATGGCCAGGTGGTTGCAGAACATGGCAGGTGAGGGGTGCACGAGAGGGGGAAGGGGACATGGCCTGAGTAGAGTTCCAGAGACCGCATTTGGAGACCTGGTGGGTCAGATTAGGACCAGAAGCTCCCTAGCCCGAGTTAAGCTATGAAGAGTAGGGCTCCTGCTGGGAGGAAGGGCGGGATAGAAATCAAATAATAAATAATAAATAAAAGGAAGACATATCACCATCAGTTTTGTATTTATCAAAACTTCAAATGTTTTGAAAAGCAATTGAATAAAAAAATGTACTTGCCCATTTCTGCAGTCCCATACTAAAATTAGGGGGGAACTGGTGAAGTTGAAGGACATGTGAAAAAGATATACAAGAAAGCTATGTTGTCTTAATGAGTATAATTAGTATTTTCCAAATTCCTTTCCAGTTATCACGGTAGTTCTTAATTGAAACCCTTCTGTGTTCTTAGGGGAACATTTTAGGACAGTTTATAACTTCCCACCTGCCACCCTTCAACTGCAGTTGTATTCAAATTCCCTGATGTGAAGTGTCATTGCTACTGTAGAGAAGTAATTTTAACTAAATAAAATGGGAATGCTGTAAATAAATGCTCCACGTTGTCAATATGATATTCTCTTTCTCTGCCTCTTTGTCAGTTGCCTTTTATTGACGCTCTGCAAAGCTGTAGCTGAAGATTTTGACTTTGTGTGCGTGTGCTGAACTTGTGGCTAAGATGCTCATGAAAGTTAATGACAAGAGGTGATTACGTGAAATATGTTTCTGGCTTTAAGATCTTCAGGCTGAGCCTGCAGGCTGCCGCGTCGGCAGCGGTTGCTAGGAGACGGGCGTTGCGGCTTGTCAGCCTCAGCAGGAGCCATGGAGGGCAGGCCGGGCCGGCTCCTCCTCCTTAGTCCAGCCGCTTCTCCCTGCTCCGGAAAGGACGGCCGGCTGCTTCACCCCTCCTGCTGTTGGCGCTGCTGGGGGGGCCCATCGCGGCCGCTGCCACCCAGCGGCACCCACAGCAGGAGGGGTGAAGCCGGCGGCCGTCCTTTCCTGAGCCTCCCGCTGAGCCTGCAGGCCGCGTCGGCAGCGGTTGCTAGGAGACGGATCCGACGCGGCTTGTCAGCCTCAGCAGGAGCCGTGGAGGGCAGGCCGGGCCGGCTCCTTTTTAGCCCCGGAGCTGGTTCCTCTGCTCTGGAAAGGACAGCCGCCGGCTTCACCCCTCCTGCTGTGAGCGCCCCTGGTCGGCAGCGGCCACGTTGCCCCCCCCCCAGCGGCGCCAACAGCAGGAGGGGTGAAGCGGCCGGCCGTCCCTTTCCGGAGCCGGAGAACCGGCTGGACTAAGGAGGAGGAGCCGCCCCGGCCTGCCCTCCACGGCTCCTGCGCTGAGGCTGCCAGGCAGGCCGCAAGCCGCATGGGCCCCGTCTTGGCCGGGGCTAAGAGGGAGCCGGCCCAGCCTGGGCTCCACTGCCACCCCACCACTCGCCTCAGTCCACCCACGGCAGCGGCAGCGGCCGCGATCCCCCCCCCAACCAGAGACTTCAGCAGCCTGAGCCCCAGGGTGGGGAACTGGCTCCAGGCCGGCCGGGGCTAAGAAAGACGGAGCCAGGCCGGCCCAGCCTAGCCTCCGTTGCCACCGCTCGCCTCCACCCACCCATGGGCCATCAGATCACCCTCACACGCCCGGGCCCCGGCCTCACTTGTATGTTCTCTCTGTGGGTGGTGGCGGGAGCAGGCAGGGGCTGCTGCTGGAGGAGTCCCTCCCTCACTGTGTCGGCTGCTCAAGTCCTGCCTGCCTGCCTGAAATTGTAAAGAGCGGAAGTCGGCCAGCCGCAGCCCAACGTATGCGTGGTCAATCGCGCATGCGTGGCTGAGGGGGCCAATAAAAAGCCGGAGATCCACCTTTTAAATTAAAGTATAGCCGGAGGCCAGAGACGGCCCCCTTTTGCTGGAGTCTCCGGCAGATTGCCGGAGACCTGGCAAGCCTAGTCTGGATATACATTAAGTCTTCGATAATGCCTCGTTGTGGGGCATCAAACTTGGCCAAGTTTGACTTTTTTTCTTGCGTTGCTAAATAATCCGGATGGGGTGTGGGGGGAGAGTGGAATTTGGGGAAAGGAGTAGGAAGAGAGGGCTAAAAATATGTGCCTGGCTGTACTTGTGGCTTGGCAGACTTTTCCATTGATTTTGCTGACAGCATCTATCCCTCTTTTTAGGTGGTGGTGGTGAATTCATAACGGACCATTGGTAATCTGATGTCTTAATCCCACTAATAAATCTGCCCCTGTCCCTGCTGCTTCAGCTATCTGCTTCTGAATTTATGAATCTGGTAGTTCCCTGTTGTTGACTTGAGAAGATGGGATAGCAAATTTGAAAAACCCAGAGGGTTTCACTTTTGTTGGCAGAATATGTGCAATAGGGACATCATAGTAATAGTAGTAATGTGGGGGGGTGTTTAAAAAATAATCAAATATCTTGGGACCAATTAATTCCATTAGTTTGCATGGCTGTGTATAGGTTTCTTTTTAATGAATAGTGGGGATGTGGATATGTGTAGAGCTCAATCCCAGCCAGCAGTGTACAATTGGGACCAGTTCACATTACACATACTCGTTGCTTACTGCAGGGGTTCTTAACCTGCCTAGATGGGCTTCAGGGGATCCGTGAACCAGGCACCAAAAAATGAAATTCCAACGCAATACAATAAATTTTATATATTTATTTATGGAGGTCTCTAGCTTTCATCGGATTCTCAAAGGGATCCGTGAGCCATAAATGGTTAAGTACCACGGTTACAGAATGATAATTTATAGAACTGTTGCAGATCAAACATGACACTTGTGATTTTTGTATCAAAGTGACATCACACCAAGCACAATGGATGAGTGGAGACCTAGCAACCTCAGGCAACCTCCTGTGAGAGGTTGCGATTGCCTGGTGGTTGGTTTGCCAAGTATCCTGAGACTTGGGAGGTTGTGGCCAATGTTAGCTCTACTCATAGTAGATCCACTGAAATTCATGGAGATGACTAATTTATGTTCATTAATTCCAGTGGGTCTTACCTCAGTAGAACTCAGCTGGGTATAAACCTTGGGGAGCAGAATCTGGAAGCAAAGAGGCTGGAGCCAAATGGTGGAGCTTGTTGATAGAGGTAGAGTCTGGTGGGTTCAGAGCATGGGCCAGTTTGAAGTGTCCTTTGCCAGTGGCCTCATGGTGGAGCCTGATGGACACAGAATAGCAGTACCTCAAGCACAGAATAGCCTGTCCCCAAGATTCTGGTCCCTCGTGAGACTTTGGGGCAGACTCAAAGACCTGATACCTGATACCTTTCCCTGGCCAGTACCAACTAACAGCTCTCAAAAATAAGATGAGGACATTTCTATGTGGTGTACATAAAAACAAACGATACTCTCTCCAGGGAATGCTCTTCTCAGAGAGGCATGCTTGATACCTTCTCTATCCAACTTGAGGTGCCAGGCAAAGCCCTTCCTATTCCCTCGGGCCTTTAGCACTTGATGTGTGCTGTTCTAGTTACTCCTTTTTTTATTATTTGACGACTTTTAATTTTTTCTTGAGTATTATGTATGGCATTTAACCTGTCAGTGAGTTTTCTTGATTTGTGTGTGTTTTTATCTTATGATTCTTGTTTTAAATTTGTGTGTGTTTGAAATCGTCGTAACTCGCCTGCAGACGGTTTGGTATTAGATGACTAGAAATGAAATTAATAAATAATAACAATAATAAATAAACAATAGAACAATGAAGTCATTATAAAACCAAACATTACCTTAAAATGCCTGCTGCTGGAACAAGAAAGTTCTAGCCATACGCCTGAAGGTCAACAAGGAGGGTGCCTGTCTAATCTCAGCGGGGAGAGAGTTTGACAGGCTTGGGCCCACTATATTGAATGTGCAGCTTCTAGTTGTTACAAGCTGTGCATCTGAGCCATGAGGGACCGCCAACAGAGGCTCCCCCAAAGATCTCAAAGATATGGATAATTTGTGGCCCTCCACTCTTGTTGGACTTCAACTCCCATCATCATAGGGACATAGGAATCTGCCTTATACTGAGTCAGACCCAATGGTCCATCAGTTCAGTATTGTCTACACTGACTGGCAGAGGCTGACCAGTTTCTGGCAGGGGTGCCAGAATTCCCAGAGTGGTTTAACAGTCAGTCTCTCTTCCCAGAGAACTCTGGGAATTTGAACTTTGTGAAGGGAACTTGGGTCTGCTAACAATTCTCAGCACCCTTCACAAGCTACAGCTCCCAAGATGCTTTGGGGCAAGCCATGACGGTTTCATGTGGTATGATATTGCTTTACGTGTATAGTACAGATGGGCCCTCAGTCCTTTTCCATGGATGCAATGATCTGCATAGGTTTGAATGGGAAATGGTGTGTTTTGTGAAGGAGGTGTCAACATTTGTTGAAAATGCTGGCAGCATCTGTATGTATTAAAAGAAAGTGAATCCTTGTCTCCCAGGGATAGTGAGTGGGGCCTGAAGCAGTTGTGTAGCCTCATACCAGGTTTCATCTCCCCCCTCCTTTTCCTGTCGGTTGTCATGGAAACGTGCCAGTCTGTGTCTCTCTCAGATTAATTCAATGGAAAGGGTGGCAGGGCGGAGATGTGGGTCTTGTTTCAGCGGCAATGTTTATGCTCGAACAGAACAGAGGATTCAGTGCCTCTACAGTGCCAGGATGTCCCTGAACCAAGACCACCGCTAACAATTTGCTCCAATTTCATGCCTCTTCAAATAGCAGTGGTCTCTTCCCAGGTTAACTTTCGCATTAACTTTTCTTTCCCTCGGCTTCTACACACAGAGCGCAGGAAGTTGTCTCATACCGAGGAGGTGCTCTGGAAGTTTGGAACAGAGGAAGCCGCCTGATACCGAGTCAGACCATTGGCCCATCTAGCTCATGCCTATCAGTGGCTCTCCAGGGTTTTGGACAGGGGTCATTCCCAGCCCTACCCAGAGACACTGAGGATTGAATCTGGGGCATTCTGCATGCAAAGCTGATGTTCCACCACTGACCTATGGCTCTTCCCCTATAGGAACATAGGGAGCTGCTTCATACTGAGTCAGACCACTGTTCCATCTAGTTCAGTATTGTTAACACTGCCTGGCAGCAGCTTCCCAGGGTTTCAGGCAGATGTTTTTCCCAGCTTTTCCCAGCGTTACCTGGAGACAGCAGGGATTGAACCCAGGACCTTATGCAGGCAAAACAGATGCTGAGCTTACAGCCTTTACCTGCTGTTACTGCCCTAAGAAGTGGCAAGGCCCAAAATGTTGTTCTCAGCTCTGGAACCTTCCACATTATCCCTTTACTGCTGTATCTTCCCGTGGTAATTCATTATCAAAATACCTCTGGGTTACCACTTCTGCCTATGGCCATGCTACCCTGAACATGCCTGATCTCGTCTGATCTCAGAAGCTAAGCAGGGCCAGGCCTGGTTAGTACTTGGATGGGAGACTGCCTCGGAATACTGGGTGCCATAGGCTTAGAGGAAGGCAATGGTAAAACACCTCTGAATTCCTCTTACCATGAAAACCCAATGAATATATCAAAAAAAGATTCATAGGGTTGCCATAAGTTGTAATTGACTTGAAGGTGTATAACAAAACAACCACCACTTCTGTATGACTAGTTTACTGCTGGCAAACTCTATAGATTAGAGGTTCCCAAACTGTGGTCCGTCGACCACTGGTGGTCTGTGATCTTCGTTCAGGTGGTCTGCTACATGTCTGTGAAAATACAATTAAAGATAATACAGTGGTAATACAGACCCATTGAAATTAATGAAACTAGTTAGTCATGTCTGTTAACTTCAGTGGGTCTACTCTGAGTGGTACTAGCATCGAATACCACCCACATCATCTAGCACATCACATTAAAGGTAAAGGTGTCCCCGCACTTATAGTGTGAGTTGTTTACGACTCTTAGGGTAATGTCTTGTGACATTTACTAGGCAGACTGTATATATGGGGTGGGATTGCCAGTTCCTTCCCCGGCCTTTCTTTACCCCCCAGCATATGCCAGGTACTCATTTTACCGACCACGGATGGATGGAAGGCTGAGTGGACCTCGACCCCTTTTACCAGAGATTTGACTTCCTCCTTCCGTTGGAATCAAACTCCGGCCGTGAGCAGAGCTTCGGCTGCGTTACCGCCGCTTACCACTCTGTGCCACGGAGGGCCCTACACATCACATTACAATTGCTTTAATAGGCCGAAAAATAATTCGGGGTGGATTTCACTGCTAGTCCTACTCAGAGTAAACCCATTGAAATTAACAGACCTAACTAACTTGGGTTCATTCATTTCAGAGGATTAACTCTGAGTAGTACTTAGTTGAATACAACCTTCAGTACTCAGCCAAGACCCCCAACATTCAGGTGGTTTGTGGGAGAAAAAAGGTTGGGAACCACTGCTGTAGGTGAGGGGCTCATTCTAGCAGTAAAGCACCATTATACTTTAATTGCCAAAGTAGATGGAAGGTTTTTCCCATCCATTCATTGAAGCCAGGAATTATTATACTACATGGCTGTTCCCATTGTTCTGAGCCCACATCAGAGTGCTGGCTTTGACCTATGGAGCTCTTTATGGCTCAGGACCCCAGTATCTGTTGGAATGCATCTCGCGATATGAACCTACCTGGACCCTTATATCTTCTTCGGAGGTCTTTCTGCAGTTTCCCTCCTCTGAGGGAGGCTCAGAGGGTCGTGACAAGGGAAGAGGGCCTTTTCAGTAGTGGTTCCCTTCCGTGGAATGCGCTCCGCAGTGAGGTCTTGTTGACACCTTCATTGAAATAGTAAAAATAATTATTATTGGAACTTCCATTTGAAGATCGCATGAATGTTGGCCTGCATTTACCGCCAGTAACATGTGGTACTGTTTGGTGTTGCTCTTGTCCTGTTCACACGACAGATTCTTTGTTGATGGAAAAGAGCTTTAGGCTGGAGTCCTATAACTACTTATCTGGGAGTAAGTCTCATTGAACTCCATGGGATTTACTTCTAAGTGGAGACATAAGCTTGCACTGTTAAAAGTGGGCACGGGATTTGTAAAAAGTTGGGTAAGTGCCCGTGTTGGGGCTGTTTTGTTACCCGCACCAAGGTATTTGGGATGAAGCAATAAATAAAGTAGATTAGCATCACCATTTCACTTTTTGAAAAGGCTGTTGGGGGTGGGGGGAAATACCCACTTTTCACCACCCTGATCGAGCACGGCCAAGTGTTTGAAGGATGTTAAGGGATTCACGCTGAGCGATCCTGGGTTTTGTGGCAAATGAGGCCATTGGAAATGATACTTGCCAGAGTCTCTTCTTGATGAAACTGCTTCCACCTAGCTCTGTTTTGAATGTAGCTAAGCGTTCCCATTAGCTCTAGCATTAAAACACATCTGTGCTGGCTTTACTGTTGATCTGAGTTTTTACGTGTTGCTTTGCCTTAAGTGCCCTGTTTGGATAATTCATTGGAAGCTAAACCTTCTGTGGCAACTCTCTGCTATATTAGAGGGAGAGGGAATTTTGTAGCAAGGAAGGAGATTTTATTTGCTTGCTCTTTCTCTTCTCCACCCAAATTGTTTTGAAAGTGTCCTGGATAGTCCAGTTGTATGCACAGAAGAGCCATTTCTTCATAGACCAACATTTGCTTGGTGGATGGATGGGGGAGGGGGGAAGAGAGATTCAGAAGCAATAATTGAGGACTTCCTCATTTAACTGCTTTGGAAAAAGCTGGAAAGCCGGACAGTGACCAGATGAAGAGTACAACGCGTACATATCTGTTTGCCATTTTCTCCTCTGACAAAAGGGGAGCCGGGCACAAGGGTGGTGTAACTGGGAATCTCCATTCCATGCACAGAATATTCTCCCCAAATAAATAAACAAATAAACTAATAATAATAATAAAAAATTAAAAAGCATTCCAAAAATAGTTAAAACCATTCTCTTAACCAGCGATCTCAGAGTTGACAGGAACAGTGTCTTTCAGCCATCAAATGCCTAAGTAAACAGGAATATATTGATATTCCTCCTGAGAGTCAATAATGAGGGGGACAGATGCACCTCACCAGAGAGGGCATTCCACAAATGGGAAACTGCCACTGAAAAGGCCCTGTCACAGGTCAATGCTGGACAGTGCCCGGTTGCACCCACCACCACTAAGGTCTCTTCTGCTGATTCTAGGATCTGAGATGGTTGGTATGCTCCTGCCTGCATGCTCTGATCCTTATCTGAAGCCCTACTACAGATCCCTTGGCCCAGAAAGCATGGCTGGCGATATTGAGGGCTAGGGCCTTTTCTGTTGTAGCACCTAACCCTGTGGAACTTCAAGTCGAGTGAGGTGCGTTGGGCCCTGTTGCTGTATTTTTTTTTTTTGGTGGTTGGCAAAAGCATGACGGTTAAAGCCTTTTTAATCTTTGTTGCCTTAGTTTTGATTACTGTTTTGGATTTTGTTACTATCCTGCAACTATCCTGAGTGTGAGATGTCTTTTTATTTTTTAACGCTTTGGGCCTCCTTTGAACCATCTTGTTTGCAGTCCTACTGAATGTTTTTTTCATATGACTACACATGATTCTCAGGCGATTGGGGCTGTGACTTATCTTTTAATGTAATAGTTCTTCTAATCTGATAGCTCCTTTTCTAATGTTTGTGTGTCACTAAAATGGTGACCTACTCCGACTTCTGCTCTGATTTGTGTGTGTGTGTTTATTTTTAAAAAAGAAAAGAAGAGAAAACGGGAATCTGTTCTGGAATGTTGTCTAGGTCAGGGATGGGGAACCTTTGGCCCTTCAGGTGTTGTTGAACTACAGCTCCCATCAGCCCTACCCAGCATGGCCAGTGGCCATGGATGAAGGGAGAAACATCTGGAGGGCCAAAGGTTCCTCACACCTGGTGTAGGTTTTAAATATTTTCTATTTAATGTGGTTTGGCTTTCGATGGCATCATTCATCCTGGGCTTTTGGTGCTTAAAATAGAAAGAACTCTGAGCCTCATGTCTTCCTTTACAAACATACTACAGTGATAAATAATATGGTCCAATACAGGCAATTGTCTCCTCTTGATCAGCACTTAGGAAAACTCGACTGATCTCTAAATTGTAACTTCACTTGATCCGTATTTTGCAGGAGGGATTCAAATGCATACCGAAAATTACACAATTACAGTAGATTAAAGCACTCAAATCAACTAACCCCCCCCCCCAAAAAAAACCAAACGTGGACTTCTTCAGTTAGGAAAGCGACGGGGGAATGTGTTGGAAAAGTGTGGAATGAATGCATGATTATTAGGAAGGTGTACGAACACCCTGCAAGCAAATCAGAATGAATGCTCAATAAAGACCCCATCTGCACTATACATGTACAGCGCTATTATATCACTTTAAACAGTCATGGCTTCAAAGAATCCCAGGAACCAGTAAGAGGTCACTGGCAGCGAAGGCGGAGCAGTGTTGTGCATCTGGCTTTTGGATGGCAAGAAGGGGAGGGGCAAGGCAGGGGGAGCGCAGCCCCACTGACCATTACTGCTGAGAACTGTAGTTTGAAGGGTTCAGAGATTTGTTAGGAGATCCCATTCACCTTGCAGAGCTATAACTCCCAGAGTTTCCTGGGAAAGGGGATTGATTGTTAAATCACCCTGGGAATTGTAGCTCTGTGTGAGCGGAATGAGGGCTCCTAACAACTCTCAGTATCTGTAACAAGCTACAGTTCCCAGGATTCTGTGGGGGAAGCCATGACTGTTTAAAGCGGAACAATAGTCCTTTACATGTGTACTGTATAGTGCTGATGGGGCCATAGTCAGACTTCCGATTAAGCTTCGTGCAAGCAACTCAGAATGGATGCTGAATAAACAGGTCGTCTGGGGCAGTCCCCAGGCGTTAGTTGAGTCTGGATGAAAACGCTGAGAGGAGTAGTAAATTGTTGCTAAACTGTGTTATATCCTTGAGTGCAATCCACTGTGGGAGGAATAGCTTTGGCGTTGAAGGCCAAAATTAATTGGAAAGGGAACAGGTTTGGTGTAAGATCATCCATTTCACTTTCCCCATATAGATTAGTTGCCATGTGATTGTTCATGGCTTATAAATGGAGAGTGTTTTCACAAGAGCCTCTGGTTGGTTGGCTGAGAGGTAGGGGTGTGTGTGTGTGTGTTGGGGAGAGGTATGGTTTAAAAAAAAGTTCCTGTGAAATGCAGCCTGAGCATTCCAGCTGTTTGAAATAAAAACAAGAAATGTCCTAACTAGAAGGAAGACTATTTCTGAAGAACTCTGGTTCTAACATTCCCAAATGCTATCCAGATGTCTCTTGTTGCTTGATCTTCCTGCGGCCAACGTGTAATTTGGTTTTGAACTCTGTCCAGTCAGTATTGCAAGTCTTGAAATAAAGTAAATCAGTGAGTTGTTCTTGGATGTGTTCCCCTGATCCAGAGCGACCCAAATCAAACTTTTGGTCTAACCTCAGGCCTGCATGTTCAAATAGTTTCCTTGGCCTCAAAAGTAGCAAATGGCCGGAGATAGCCACTTTGCGGTATTTAAACAGACGACTTGTGCAATCACCAGTGCAACTCAAGCAATTGCAATTGAGGGCGGTAGTTCACAATGTGCAAAGCATACCAGGGGAAGGAGGCATTGCAGCCATATGAATCTTAGGATTCCCTACCATGTGTCTTTGACTGGGCCTGAAATCGTTGGAGTGTGGTGGAATGGTTGGACTACAACCTGGGAGACCAGGGTTCAAATCACTGCTC
Organism: Rhineura floridana; assembly: GCF_030035675.1. NCBI lineage: Eukaryota > Metazoa > Chordata > Lepidosauria > Squamata > Rhineuridae > Rhineura > Rhineura floridana. The sequence continues at coordinate 11,960,998 of NC_084492.1, read as the reverse complement.
AGCCATGAAGCTTATTGGGTGACCTTGGGCCAGTCACTGTCTCTCAGCCTAGCCTACCTCACAGCATTGATGTGAGGATAAAACTGGGAGGGGGAGAACCGTGTCTGTACGCCACCTTGAGCTCCTTGGAGAAAATGTGGGATATAATGATGATGATAATGATGTATACACACAAACAGAAGTAGTTACTGCTGAGTGTAGGTGCAATTCAAGGGTCCACAAATGTGCTCGCTAACACATCCCCGATCTAGCAAGCCCAGCAATGGAGATAATTGTTGCACTTGTCCTGAATCTGGAGAAGAGAGACGATTCTGCCTGGCATTCACCCTTAAAATTTGAGCACAGTAAGATGGCACCCAACAGTGGCGACTCCTCCATTAGGGCGAATGGGACACTGCTCCACCAACCTCAGCCAGGCCCCACCAGCCTGCCCCCTTCCTTACATCGAGTGGCTCTGTCTTTCACCTTCCTCCTCAGTTGCAGTGTTTCCTTTGTAGAAAGAAGGGATGAGGATGGGGGCAAAACTAGAATGAGTTGGCTCTGCCCATCATTGGCTGTGGCTCCACCTACTTTTGGCCTCTGCCTTCCACTCAGTCAGTCCCAATGGGCACCAGCCACTGCTGGCAATCAAGACTCACCTCTCCCTTCAGCCTCAGTGGGGGAAGGAATGAATCATGGCAGGACCACGCACCCCTGAGGTAAAGCATTCTGAGACTTGGCCATGAGAGTTTAGCATTGTGGCTCCAGGTCTCTGGAATTCTGTTAAGTGAAGCAAGACCCACCTTTATTATGTTTTCGACATTTGTTTAACACTTTTCTTTTCTCCCAAGCCTTTCCAACGTAGCCTATTTTATCTCTGCAGTTTTCAATTTTTAAAAAATATCTTAATATTGTTTTTATGGTTGTATTGTATTTTATTTCTCTATTCCACTTCTTTTATGTTGGTTTTTGCATTGGGTCGTGTTCACCTAAAACCTACTCTGAGTAGACCTGTTGAAATGTGTGAACCTATGTTAGTCATGCCCATTAACTCCAGTGGGTCTACTCTGCGTCAGACTAGCATTCAATACCCCCCACTGTATTTGGTATTTTTAAGTTTTACTGGAGTTGGTTTTAACTGGAGAGTGTAAGCTGCTTTGTGGAGGACATTGCTTAAGCAGAATAATGAATAAACAGAAATTGCACACTTTAGCTGGCTACTGCACTCTGCAGCACTTTGGTACTGCCCACACTGTTGACTTAGCAGGGAGTGGAGAGGACTGGCAGGATGAACAATGGGGAAGTGAATGAAGGACTTTATTGCAGGAAACTGCTGTTGTATTCATGGCTACAAGTTTGCCACTTATTTTGCCATCACCAAGAATCCCTGGGACAACTGCCTGTTTTTGCCAAATGTGCCATTTTGTGTGTGTGTGTATGTGTGTGTGTGGGAGAGAGAGAGATCTTACCTGGACTGCATATACAGTCCAAGGGTGCTTGGAATGGTAGCTCTGTGAGGGGTAGACTACAGTTCCTAGGATTCTTTTTGGGGGGGAGGGGAGTGTGGCTTTTAATGTGTGATGTGTAGCCAGCCAAGGTCCAGAAATCCACTCTTGTGCCTGCAGTGAGCAAAAAAAAGAAAGGTGTGTGGGTGGGTGGGTGGAGCAGCATGATGTGTCAAGTGCATGTGTCATGATTTTCTCTTGTTAAATGTAAAGGGAAACAACCTTCAGATCATTGGCCCATCTCAGCATCGGGGGGGGGGGCGGCGGCAGTGCAAACAGCGGAGTCGTTCAGGCTAAAATAATGACCTCCTCTTTTAAGGGAATATTTCCACTTGTTCTTCCCTCTTTGCTAGTAAAGTGATGCCTTCTGTGTGCCGGGAAATGGTCTCTTGTTTCTCCCAGTGACAGAGCTGCCTGGTATTAACTGGGAACGGAATCTTTCCATGAATACATATTGGCTAGCATGTTGTGTGACAACAGCTCAGCAACTAGCTATATAGAGCCCACTATGCAACAGCAAATACCAAAGATGGTGATAAAATGGGATCATTTACCAAAAAACACCATAAACATGCTTGGGAAACTGATGATGTGAGAGCCAAATCCCCTTCTGGTAATTCTTTAATTGCGTTCCCCCCCCCGGTTTGTATGCATCTGCTCTTTCCTGTGAGACCTACCTGCTCGCCTCCCCCAAAATACACTTCTGCAGAATCCACATGCATATCTGCAATCTGGATGTTCCTAGCCTCTGAGGGTAGGAGTCAGTTGGCACAGATCAAGGGAAAGCATCCAGTAATGGGCACAACATATTTAATAACCAACCCCCTTTTCAGCTTTAAATTTTCAGGGAGTTCCTAACATGCGGGATCATTTCAAAATGCAACAGCCCACCTTTTCATCCGGAGCTGCCCACCAAATGAACTGGACAATTTTACTACAATTCTGTGGAATGATCACAGCTTTGGGTCAGAGAAGAGAAGAATCTAAGGGAAGGGCCATAGCTCAGCAGAGCATCTGCTTTGCATGCAGAAGACCCCAGGTTCAATCCCTGGCTTCTCCAGGTAGGGTTGGGAGAGAACCATGCTTGAAACCCTGGAGAGCTGCTGCCAGTCAGTGTAGACAATATTGAACTAGATGGACAGGTGGTCTGACTCAGTGTAAGGCAGCTTCCTGTGCATATGGTTGCAGCTATGTGGCACCTGCAGAAAGATCTCTTTCTAATGCTCCCTCTGAATATTTTGAAGGCACTGATGCCATAAATAAAGGTCACATCAAATATTGCTTAAGAAAACTAGTTATTCCATAAATGTTTCTTGAGGAATGTTTGATGCTATCTGGCCAGGTTTCCTAACGGCCAGCGTGCATTTCCTTATTCTCTGTGTGCTACATTATAGGGGAAGACTGGGGAATCTTGTAATCTGAGACAGGGCTCAGCCTGGAATACGTAACATGATGACAGAGTGCCTTTGAGCATGCACTGACTCCCTTGCCCATGCTACTCACTAATTGCAAACCTCCTGCATGTACTTCAGATTAGGAGGTAGGCGAGTATAGTTTTCAGGTAGGCACCAGTTCCTATTACTTCTCCCCCCCCCCCAGTTTTTTCTGTTGCTTTTTAGTAAAGCTGCAATGTTCAGCCAATCAGTTAATTTGATTAACTCATTGAGAACATAATATTTGACACATGGCAGCATAATAGTAAAAAATAAGAATAATTTAATATGTAGATTAATCAGCTAAAAACATTAGTTGATTAAGTGATGTGTGTGAAGGGCACACATTTAATTTTTGAAGGTATTTTGCTTCTGGTACACTACTGTGATAGAGAATGCAAGAGAGGGAGGGAATTAAAAATGACATTTCCTTCTCTCATTGGTAGCTGTGGTATATAAACTGGTACTTTGCTCTCCCTTCAATATCTCAGAAAGGCATCAATGTTGAGGAAGCAAACTTAGTTTGGTTACTCTTACTGTAACAATTTTCAGAGGCGTACCCATATTAGTCTCTTGCAGCAAAAACAATAAGGAGTCTTGTGGCACCTTTAAAGACCAACAAACGTATGATGTAGTCCAGGAAAGCGTCTGCCACAATAAATCTGTTAGTCTTTAAGGTGCCACAAGGCTCATTTGTTGTTTAATTTGGTTAATTATTGGCCTTTTAACAAACTGATCAACTGAGTAAAAAAAAACCTCCAGGGTTTGAATCCCCACATAGCTATGAAGCTCACTGGGTGACCTTGGGCCAGTCACTGCCTCTCAGCCTCATGAAAACCCTAGTCTTAGGGTTGCCATAAGTCGGAATCGACTTGAAGGCAGTACATTTACATTGCAAATTACAACACTTCTGAGATCTCTCTCTCTCTCTGTCTCTCTCTCTCAGGCTCTGAAAGCTCAAGAAACCTTTGCATATCAGTAGTGTGATAGATGCATTTTGAGGTTTTGGTTTAATTCCTTAATTTTGTAGCCAAGCCTTTAGGAAGCTTCACTGGCAGTAGGATTTTTTTTAACTGAATGTGGGAAACCCAATAGCACATCCACTGAATGCCACAGAGGACAGGTGCCTCTCCCAGGTTCCTTAAGTAGTAGCAAATGATGGGTGGAATGTGTTTCTTATGCAGCTCACCATGTCCACGAGTAATAAACTGTAGTAAAGAATATTCCAGGACTTGACCTAAGCCACACCTCACTGGGGAGTAAGTTCTGGAACCAATTGTGAATTATTATTGGTGTCATAACTAGGGATGGGGTTTGCTGTCTGATTTAGTTTCATTTTTCAATTTGTCGAATTGGCACACATTTAATTTTTGAAGGTATTTTGCTGCCATAAATTGCATTTTGTTAGTTATTGCGATGGCCGATTCCCCCCTTCTCTTTGAAAGCTTTTTCAAAAAAGTACATTATTTTTACATTATTCCTTATGCTTTTGTTATGCCGTACAGAGGAAAGCTGATTACCAAGATAATTGTGTAATTCTTGTTGAAGATTTTTTTAAAAACAACACTATTGCTGACAACTATGAATGCACACAAAGAGTCAGAGCATATTTGAAGACAAAGTGAACTTGTGGATTTTCTCATAATTCAATAACAGATCCGATTTTCCTTATCTTCTACCCCATTTCTAGTGATAACAGGGGAATGGTGATTCATGCACACGCAATTTGCGATCTTATGTCCATGAAATGCATGGAAGAGTTTTGGAACAGCAAGCGAACACAGCAAGCTGTCTTATACTGAGTCAGACCTTTCGTTCATCTAGCTCAGTATTGTCTACACTGGCTGGCAGCATTTTGGTCTGGAGATATTCCCAGCCTTATCTGGAGTTGCCAAGGATTTGAACTTTCTGTATGCAAAGCAGATGCTCCACCACTGAGCTACAACTCCGTGGAGCAACGAGTAAACATAGCAGAGTGCCTTGTACTGAGTCAGGCCATTGGTCCGCCAAGCTCACTATTGTCTATACTGTCTGGCAGCAGCTCTCCAGGGTTTAATGCAGGGAATCTCTCCCAGCCCTACCTGGAGGTGCCAGGAATTGAACCTGGGACCTTCTGCACGCAAAGCACATGCTCTGCCACTGAGCTGTGGCCCTTTTAGTGGTCCAGCAGATCATGTTATGCTGCTGCTCGCCATTTCCTTGCTGAATAGCCTAGGAGACCTAATACTGTAGTGTTGTTATGTAGTCATCTTGTCTATTCTAGCAGCTCAGACAGTCACATTTCTCCTGAGAAACTACAACGGTCAAGGTCTGTGTTGTGAGTTGGTACCATCGGGCATCTGCCAAGGCCCATGCCCCAGTAACAGGCCCACTGACGTCTCCTGGAGCCTCCTGGCCTTGCTGCTCCTCCCTTTTGTTGCAGCTGCCAGCTCACCTGCCCCCTTTCAGCAAGCAATCCTCCAGAGGAGCCAGCATGTAATCATTATCCCAAACCACATTATGACTCTGCCATTTATCAAGTCAGACCATCTAGCCCAGAATGGTCCCCTCTAACTGGCATCAACTCTGCAGAATCTCAGGCCAGGAACAATTTCCATTATCTGCCAGGTCCTTTTGACTGGAGAATTCAAGGACCCAACCTGGGCTTTCTGCATGCTAAAAGGTCCCAGCAGCAGCTTGCATCCTTGTCTGAAGTGTGGTGCCCATTAATTTTGATATTGTGCCCACCTTACAGCCAAGCAAAGTGGGTTCTGGCCCCTCTAATATAAACATTGCATGGTTTTTGTGATAGGAGCTGAAGAAGCAAGAAAGTGACGTAATTTAAGAAGGCTGTAGAGTGAAACTGGGTGTTGCAATATCAAATCCTCACTGCTACTGACCTATTTTCCTCCTGTCTATTCTATGTTAATGTCTGCAGCGAAGAAAAGTGTTTTTTTTTCTTCAGAAACTCATACTTTTTTATTAATTAGAGCAAGCAAATGTATCTCTAAGACAGGTTTGGCACACATTTGGACCTCCAGATGTTCCTGAACTACAACTCCTATCATCCCTGGCCATGGCCATGCCTGCTGGGGCTGATGGGAGTTGTGGTTTGGCAACATCTGGAGGGCCAAAGGTTGCCCACACCTGCTCTAAGAAATCCTCATTGATACCTACCTGGATTTCCAACTATGCACCCCATCAAAAGTCTCATCTCACGCCTTGCCTCTTGCAATATTTTTCCCCCTTTAAATAAATGAAATGCTATAAAAGCTGGTGGAAATCTGAAGTGCATCACCCCTCCTTGCATTTCACAACATGGCTGAGGCTCTGGAGCATTGAAGCCAGTTAGAGGAGACTATCCTGGGCTAGGTGGCCCAACATTCATAAAACTTCTTTCATAGAAAGAGGGTGTGTGTGGAGGTACCTAAGCGACAGTTTCCTCAGGCCATTTGGCAGGACAATATGGGGAATGACTTTAGTCAGAACTGCATATCTATCTGAATTCTGCACCTTGGTCATCTGATTCTCATAACTGCAACATGTTTGCATATTTCATTCAGGTTTTTGCTAGCCGTGGGGAGGATTAAGGAACATTAAAACTCCACCTTTCAAAACTCAGATAATCTAGCAGGCCTCTCCTCTGGCTCTAGCTGTTTCACAAATCATGGACTGATCTTCATAAGGTCTAGTAATATGCAAGGCAGGGTTGAACCCCTGGGAAATCAATAAGAAACTGAGAGGCAAGCAAACAAGTGCCAAGCCAGTTTCTAAATTCTCCTAAAACCAGGTTGGAGAACCTGTGGCCTTTCTGATGTTGTTGGGACTCCATATCCTATCAGCTCCAGCCAGCATGGCCAGTGGAGCCCCAACAACAATCTGAAAGGCCACAGGTTTTCCTTCCTGATCTGGAATTATGGGTTTTCAAAAAAGTTTCACTAGCGATATTACACCCCACCCAAACTGTCCAGGAAGGCCATCCCTAGTAAACTCTTTAGAGCCATTTCACACTTGATATTCTTAAAGTGTGTTAGTTACAAACATTTGAAGTACGACTGCATATGGGTGTATTTGTCAGAGAGGCAGGCTTAGCTGTTGCATCTCCTTGTTAAATGTACACTTGTGGCTGCCTGTAGTTTGCTATCCGTGCTGTTCTTGTGTGAAACAATGACTGTTAGTGAACAGCAATACAGACAGTGGAAGCTGGTCCATTAGGGCAAATGGGGCACTGCCCCACCATGGTCAGTCTGCCCAATAAGTCTAGGTGGTGGCCCTGGCTGTTAGCTTCCTCCTCCTCCTTAGTCTCAGTGTTGCCCTTGTAGAACTCCGCATGGAGGAGGATGGGGACAAAATCAGAATTCATTGGCTCTGCCTGTCATTAGCTCTGCTGCCCCCGACAGTTGGGCTCCCTGACTTCCGCCCCTCCAGTCCCAATGGGCACCAGCCACCACTGCATACAGATAATTCTATGAGTGTCTCGTTTATGCTCTCTATTGATTCATTGTTAACTTTGAAGAGGAAAGAATAAGGAAAAAAAAACCCAACTATTTCACTTCTTTGATGTGTAAGACGACTGCATTATCAACTTCAGCCTCATTATTTATTTATTAAATTAGTTAGTCACTTTTCTAAATACTTGCACACTCAAAGCGACTTATACAGCTAATAAAAAATAAAATAAAGTGAAAGATTTAAAATATATAAAAAGTTAAAAACAAAACAAAAATAAGGTGGTCGAGCAACCTTTCTTAGGAAGGCTGCACAACAAAAATCCTCCAAAAGCCTTCCAAAGTTAAGAACCAAACGCCTGGGGGGAGAGAAATGTTTTTGCCTGGCGCCTAAAGATGGCTGATGATGCCGCCAGGCATGCTTCCCTGGGGAGAGAGTTTCACAAACGGAGGACCACCACTGAAAAAGCCGGTTCTCATGTTGCCACTCTCCACACCTCCTTCAGAGGGGTGCACAAAGAAGGGCCTCCGATGCCTAGCGCAGGGTCCGGGTACATGTAGGGAGAGGTGGTCTTTTGATCTGTCACTTTTTATTTCCTGTTCCTGGAAGTCAAGTTAAAGACACAGTTGCATATGTGAATGATTCACAACATCCACCCACCCCCCATGGTATTGCGTGCATTAAATCCCCTGTGTGCTCCCTTATAACCAGTTTCCTCTTCCTAGCTTGTGTGCTGAGGGAGGGATCTGAAAGAGGGAAGCAAGGAGGGAAACTGGAAAGCCTCCTAACGTTGCTTGTAGGGCCCCAGTAAAGCTGTCCCATGTTTTAAGTGATTATTGCCTATTCTGGGTCATGGCCCTTGAGATCCTCCTGGCCAGCCTTTTAAAAATTGGAACTTTGGGGGCTCTGCCAAAGTCTCTGGGACATGATTTGGCCCCTGCATTTTTTTACAATGAGTTTTCATCAGGCATTTATGTCTTTCCTAAACTGAACTCCTGTTGTTGTTACCTTGCTGGCTGTGATCTGTCTCCGCTGTTGGAGGCAGCATGCATCTGAATTCCAGTTGCTGTAAACCACAGGAGGGGATGGTGATGTTGCACTCAGGACCTGCTTGTGGGCTTCCCTTGGGCATCTGGTTGGCCACTCTGAGAACAGGATGCTGGACTAGATGGGCCACTTGTCTGATCCAGCAGGCTCTCCTTACGTTCTTCTGCCAAAAGGGTGTGGCCTTCCTTCCTTTTTTGGGGTCATACCATTTTAGCCTGATTTTGTTTTGGATGTTGTAAGTTTGAACATTGCAAAATGGCCCAAAGTGCTAGCGGTGGGACTGGCTAAACATATAAATAAAGTCGTAAATTATCTGGAAACATGCATCTGCCTTGGAAATAATGTTTGCCACTCTGCTGGGTTACAGTTTAAACCTGTGGTCACCAACAAGGCACCCACAAGTACCTGTAGGTCACCAGAACCTTCTATGGCAGCTGCAAAAGGTATCAGTAAATATCCCCCCAAAAATCACAGTTACACCAAAGACTGTTTGCTCTTCCAGGTTCAGTTCCTTTCTGTATTGGCTCAGCCTCTCCTACATTGACCCCTTCCTTTAAGCTTGCCCACATAAAATCAATAATAAACTAAAAACCAATAAAAACACATGTAACTTCTACATGTCTGGATACGCTTGGCTAAACCAAAATGTTTTAAGAGGTGCCAGAAAGAGTACAGCGAACATTTATTTCATCAAGTAGCATTGGCAGTTGACACGTGCCGATGCCTGGTTTGAGTCTGTCCCTGATGCAGCATTGCTGCAGGGCATTGTGGGAAATATTTAATGGCAGCACTTTGCTGAGGGCTTCCCTTTAACCTTGAGCCAGGTCTGGGCCTCAGCAAGGTTTAAGTTCCAGGCCTTAAAGTTTCACAACCTGGTAAAGCTGGCTGGCTGTCCAAGTAGGTAAAAAATCGTGCCAGGATCTAGTTCTAGAGTACCAAATGAGGATCAGGAGGACTGGAAGTCGAGGTTTATTCTAATGTGCAGCTAGACACATTTTGTGCAATGTCAAAAAGAAATAGATGAGAAAAGATAAAAAGAAATAGAAAATGAAGATAAATACAGGTTCCTTTCAAATCTTCATAACCTTATACTACTAGTCAGTGCTTTTTTGGTAAAAACCAACCAACCATATATTGGTAACAGTACTGTGGGTGCCAACACATAATGGCTGGTGTAGGCAGAAAAAAAAGAGGTGCACCTACTCCATACTGGTGAGTACTCTCACAAAAAAGCTCTATTAATAGTATATATAGTATAATGGGACAAATTACTTGACTAGTTTGGTGGCGGGCAGTGTGCTTGCTGCTTGTGCAGTAGGAAAAAGTTTAGAATAAACCCTGCCGGGAGCAGTCACAGCCAGGCAGAGGTTGAAATTCAAGGCAGTAGTCAGCTGCATTGACGGATTTGCTTAAGGAATCTCAGCCACATGGTGCTATAAGCAGGGGCTTATTGGCCTAACTTTTTGAAAATAGCAAGATATGTTGCCCTGTGCTAACTACTGTCATAGTTTTATTTTGCCCCTTCACCCTCGCCCACCACGAAATCAAAACCAGTTGATTAGTGAACATCCATGATACTTTTTGGTTTTGGAGAAGGACACTGTTGTTGCAAGACTAAGAAAAGTCCCAAATAAGTGTGAGTTGAGGCAATTTGTCAACAGAAGGAAAAAGAGGAACCTTGAAGGAATGACACACATACAGTAATTCTGCTTCCTGTTCCTGGTGCGTTCTGGCTCTGGGATTATTTGAATGCTGTAAAGAAGCTGTTAGTATAGAGAATGTACCCTTTTTTAATCAAATGGAATGGCTACTGGCTTTGAGGGTGGCTCTGGCTTGCAAATCTTGCCAAGCCTTCCTGAGATTGTACAATACGTTTTGGTTGGAGTCTTCCAACCACCTTTGACTCTGAGGGTATATGCACGAGCTTGCTAATTCAAATGGTCCATTGTCACCCACGATGAACTTTTCACGTTACATGTGCTGTGCTGTGCAGTATGGGAGGGTGGCGTACAGAGGGAGATGCTTGCATTTTGTTTAGATTATATTTCTTGACCGTCTTTTCTTTATTCTGCTTTTGGTCAACAGGCCCTCAGGGGGCTTTTGGGTGTTTCCCCCACTCCTGTGCTGCACCGGATCTTTAAAAACGATAGGTGAAGTGGGCCAAAGAGGAGATGGGCTGGTTAGCAAGTCCTTTGCCAAGGATCCTTGAGGATTCTGGAGAGAGGCCCGCTCTACCAGATGGATTCTTTGATTAATGGAAGGATAGCGATGGTAACAAGGAGGGGGGGATTGAGTGATACCTTCGGACGTCAGCTGCAGTTGAGTTTGCAATCTGATTCAGAGGGTCAAGCAGATACTGTCTCCAAGGCTGAAATGTGAGCCTCATTTTTCTTGTGACTGGCTCGAGTTCAAAGCAGTGGTTCCCACTCTGTGTGTGTGTGTGTACTCTGCTGTGATCCGATACCTGTGCTAAAAGAAAAACCCACCCACCCTGTCCTTATAAGTTGGATATCTGGATGATTTTCAGCGTATTGGGAAAAAATCATTTCAGACAACCTAGTTCTAACAATAGCAACAGCAAAATGACTTTCTCCACCTAAACTGAAATAAAGAAGGCTAACCAGGAGTGGATGTTTGTGTGAAAGGACTATGAGCTCAGTTAGTTCAGGTCAGGTACTGAAAGCAAATTCCGGGACTCAGAATATTCTCAGAGGTGCCCTGTTCTTTAATTCTAACTCTATGTCTGCTGTACCTGGCTCTGGTTTGTACATCTTTAAGTGGTGGTTGTTATATGCCTTCAAGTCGATTATGACTTATGATGACCCTATGAATCTTTTTTGGATATATTCATTGGGCTTTCATGGTAAGAGGTATTCAGAGGTGGTTTACCATTGCCTTCCTCTAAGCCTACGACAGCCGGTATTCCCAGGTCGTCTCCCATCCAAGTACTAATCAGGCCTGACCCTGCTTAGCTTCTGAAATCAGACTAGATCGGGCATGTTTAGGGTAGTATGGCCGTAGCCTGTACATCTTTAAAATGGAAATGGACTGCCTTCAAGTCGATCCGGACTTATGGCTATCCTATGAATAGGGATTTCACGGTAAGCGGTATTCAGAGGGGGTTTACCATTGCCTCCCTCTGACGCTAGTCCTCCCCAGCTGCCTAGGGCCTGCTCAGCTTGCCACAGCTGCACAAGCCAGCCCCTTCCTTGGCCGCAACTGCCAGCTGGGGGGCAACTGGGCTCCTTGGGACTGTGCAGCTTGCCCACGGCTGCACAGGTGGCAGGGCACGTAACCCCTGAGCCACTCCCTGTGGGGGTGATCTTTAGCTGGCCCTTGACACCCAGGAGACATGAGCGGGGATTTGAACTCACAGACTCTGGACTCTCCTCCCCACTGTGCTATAAAGTAGACCCAACAAGCCTTAAGTCTGCCCACCCCTCTGTAAACCATCTCATTTAAGTTGCCCTGCTTCTTTTTCCTCTGTTGGGAAGAATCTTGTGGCATAAGGACATGGAAAGTTGCCTCTTACTGCGTCAGACCATTTGTCCGTATAGCTTGTTATTATCTACACTGACTGGCAGCAGCCCTCAACGGATTCAGGCAGGGGTGTCTCCCAGCCCTACCTGGAGATGCCGGGGATTGAACCCGGGACCTTCGGCCTGCAAAGCAGATTCTCTGCCACTGAGCTACAGCCCGTTCCTTTCAAAGAACATAGAAAGCTGCCCAATAACTTAGTCAGATCAACAGTCCTTCAAGCTCTTGTATATACTGGCAGCAGCTCTCCAGAGCTACAGGCAGGAGTCTGGGGATTGAACCCGGGACTTTTTGCATGCAAATCAGATGCTGTACCGATGAGCTACGGCCCTTCCCCAGTTCTCAGCTGGCAGCATGATTGGCTGCACACGAGAGTTGTGGCAGAAAGTGCACAAGTATCTGGTTAGTAGATCTGGAGGGAGAGGGAGAAGAGAGGACAAAATGCCCTCCCCTTCCTCCTCCTCCTCTTCTTGGAGTGTAAGGGCTTATCCAAACGGAGCGGGATAATCCACAGTTTCCATATTCGGTTTGTCATCTGATAGTCCTCACTTTGCCTTTTAGTTCACACTTTCCCAATTAAAATAAACTTTTTTTGCACCCGCACACGCAGCGGTAAGACCCCTACATTCTTTTTGCTTTTTCCAAGCTCCGCCTCTAAACCCTCCCCCTATCAACCAATTGGTCAGCAAAAAAATTACGTATGCTCCTCTCCCCCTTTGCAACGAAGCACAATATGGGTGTAAAGGAGTTCAAGCCTGGGAAGGAAAGGCTGCTGGTTGGTTTCAGTCGCCTTCCCACAGAGAATGAAATTGACAAAGCTTTCAGAGCAGGCTTGAAACCCACCTTTTCTTGTTTGCATTTGTGATATTACACTTAAACGAATGTATGCTTTTATGCCTTTATTGATATTTAAGGAGATACACATGCTGGCAATTGCACTTATTTCTCCAAAAAAGCAAGAAACGTGTCCCCCCCCTCCTTCTCCCTTTGCTTCCCAGGAGAATGAAATTGAGAAAGCTTTCTGGAGCAGGCTTGAAACCAACTAGAAGCCCTTTACTTGTTTGCATTTGGATATTACACTTAAAGGAATGTATGCTTTTCTGATTTGAAGCAAAAACCCCAGCAAGTAGAATGAAATTGACAAAGCTTTGGAGGCAGGCTGAAACCCACGATCTCCCCCTTTCTCGCTTGCTGTGCATTGCAGATCTTCTCACCCAGAGCGGCTGCCCAGTTTGCAGGCTGGCAAAAAATAAAATGCATCTGCGCAGTAGTTGCAGACCCCCCCCAACACCCCACCATTGTGATGATTGGTTCAATTTTCCTGGGCTTATTCTCGCAGATGCGCAAAAGTGCAGATACATGATTGGCTGGAATGAGGAGAAGGGGCAAGGGGAAACGCCCAAGAACTGCCCATCAGCTGTAAAGTCCGCAGTATTGCATCCTAACTCCTGAAGGCACAGCAGATGATTCCCGATTTTAAACAGCAAATCGTATTTTTGCCGGTATTGCAAGGAGTGGATTTAACCCGCGAAAATGCGTAACAGCGCGAGACATCATTTGGACAACCAAAAAATAATGAACACACATAGCAGGTGTGTCACACATTTTGCAGTCGTCTGGATGAGCCCTGTGTGTACTTTCTTTATTCCCTGTTACAACTTGAAAAGTTTCTCTTTTATTAGGCTGCGGTGAGTGTTTTCAAGATCAGGTGTTTGAAATGCTTACCAGAGAAGCATTTTCTTCTGTTTCGTCTGCTGCGTGCCTCAAACGTGCGTATTCTGTATTGCTGTCTGCGAAGTATGAAGACATTTGATTCAGTTTGCATTTCAAGCGGAATCTTATCAAATTCACACTGTCCAAAACAAGACGTGAATTGACACACCGCCATCCTGAGAAATCCACACTTCTCCAGATTTTGCAATGCAGTTCTCCAACCAAACTAATGTTTACAGAAATGCATAGATTAGAACTGAATTCACCCGTACGTGCAAATAAATATCTCCATCTGTGATCCCAGGGAGAAGAAACAGCTCTAGGTGGCCTAATAAGAAAGACAAAATCCTATTGGTGGTTCTTTTTAGAAATAGTTGCTGGAAGGCTCTTGCCTGTTTTCTCATGGCGCACAAGCAAAAAGAAAATTTTGGATTATATCCAATGTTAGTCCTATTCAGAGTAGACTCATAGAAACTAAGTCCCTCATGTAATAAAATGCCACAATCCTGCAAATACTCCTTGCTTAGCTTTTGGCACAGGAATAAAGCACAAGGCCATTACACTGTGGAAAACAACTGAACAGATTCATTGAAAGACAGGTTTATGTTGGAAATGCTGTCTGCCTATTCTTTAGGATCCTGAGCTAAAGGATGTTTTGTGCATTCAGATGACACTAGGAATTATTGGGAACCAGATGCACTTGTAGAAATTTGCCAGTATATGGGAGAGTGGAGCAAGGAGGCATTGGCTATGTTTGCACATCATGCTAAACAATGGTTTAGTGTTACATGCATACATTGACCATGTTTGCACATCATGCTAACAGGCTCATGTACTCCTCTCTTCCTCCTGTGTGGCTGGGGGGAGGATTTGCTTTTGTTTTCCCTTAACCACAGTTTGTCATGTCTCGTGATATGATAAACTATGGTTAACACTAGCCATGGTTAATTTCAGACAAGCCAACTTCAAAGAATGGATTTAGAAGATGGTTTGTTGAAACTAGCTGTGGTTAGTGGATGTACATTGCGACAAAAATCTTAATTTTACAAACAGTGATGGGGGGTCTGAACTGGCAGTGAATGAGAAGGGAAGTGATATTGGGGTTGTAGTGGACAATTTAATAAATACATAGATCCAGTGTGTGTGAAAAAGATTAATTCCATGCTGAGGATTATTAGGAAAGGAATCAAGAATAAAACCGTGTCTGGACCATGGTTACATTCAAGGGTCATGACATGTTCAGAGAAAGCATGTCTCTGAACTATCAGTTGCTGGAGAACAACTGTCCTGTTTGTGGGCTTTCTAGAAATATATGGCTGGCTACTGTGGAGAAATGGGATACTGGATTAGATAGGCCTTTGGTTTGAACCACCAGTACATGCACCTCTTTGAACATGGTCTGGTAGCAGAGGTGTATCCTGCACCTTCATTTTGTTGTTTCTGTGCATGCTGAAGATGCATTTCTTTGCTCTGGCTTTTGATGAGAGAGAGAGAGAGAGAGAGAGAGGATCTACTCTATTCTTTTTATTGTGTTTGTTTTAAACTGATTTTAATATTGCATTTTTAAATTGCTGTAACCTATCCTGGGACCTTGTGATGAAGGGTGGGAAAGAAATTTAAATGTATGATTATGATTATTTTCCTGGACAAGGGAACTGCCTATCCACAGAGCCTCCATCAGCTTATTACCCCCCATCCAACCCACTGCTGCACCCAGGACACTGCAGATCAGTGGTTCATCTCAAGGTTATTTGTACATGCCTCCCTTCCCCCCCCATGCTGCAGTAATGCAAGGCAGCTGCTGTTTCCCTTGATCTCTCTTCCATGTCTTATGGCCTGTTTGCCAGGTCTAGTCACTTTCTCCATTTGAAGAGATGCATCTCATTTTAAGTCTTGAGCTCTATTCTTCTCACACATGGGCAGCTGATAATTGCAAGATGACAGTCTTTATTCAGTATTGTGAATTCTAATCTTGCCATTTTCTGGCAAAGATGCTCCATGGTTTCATTTCAGGATCATAGATTTGAGCTATCTGGCAGCTCAGGTTTAGCAAAGTCATTCTTTAATAAGAAACTATATTCTGATGCAGCATGTTCGGCTTTGCAAGGTTGGCTTAAATTAGATTGCCAAGGTATTGCTTAGCTTTACACATATGGCAGCATGAAGCCATTTGGGGGGTGTTTGGTTTTAGGATGGACGATCCCGACTTATGGCTACCCTATGAATAGGGTTTTCATGGTAAGTGGTATTCAGAGGTGGTTAACCATTGTCTTCCTCTGGGGCTGAGAGGCAGTGACTGGCCCAAGGTCACCCAGTGAGCTTTATGGCTGTGTGGGGATTTGAACCCTGGTCTCCCAGGTCGTAGTCCAACACTCACCACTACACCACACTGGCTCTCGGTTTTAGGATAGGTTTTGAATAATGTGTAATCCATCAAGCTGAATGTAGCCCACCTGTTTTTGATGCCTGCAGAATCAGTGGTGGACCTAATGGCCTTTGTGGACTGTTAATTAATTCAGGCCTGGTTTAGTAATTGGATCTGAATGTGCAATACTGTAACTGGATCTTAAGCAGTAGATACAGAAGCTGGGAATTTCCTTATAATAATGAGAAATTGCTCTTTTGGGGGGAATTTACGAAAGCTAGGAGGCAGAATTCTCTCCTCAGGGCATCAGGCTGTTGAAAAGACCCCATCTAACAACGAAAAGGCATTTCGCCTTTTGCTCTCCTTCAGAACTGCTGATTTCTGTAGTAAACTGACACCCAAACCTAACACAGTTCTGTCATCTTATCTGCCATTGTTATTGACACAGCAGTACCATGTTGCATAGAAGGGGCATGAGGGAAATTAAAACAAACATTCATTCCTATTGTAGCGTGGGATGAAATGCAAAAAACCCCGCTCCCTCCTGAAGGTCGCCTTGGAAATGTTTCACCAAACCTTCCTGGCCTTCCCTTGCTCTGTGGATTTGCCATTGTTTTGCCCTATACATTAATGTGCCCCTGTGGGTGCCCCTGGTGGTCCCAGCTCTTCACAGAGTGTGCTGTAAATGGGTGTTGTTTGTATGACCAAGCCATGGAGCCTAGACCCTTTAGTGTGGGGTCGGAGGGAGGGAAACTGCTGAGGTGGTGTTTATAACGTGCCTAGAAATCTCTGCTGAGCAGGGTGCGTTTTCACAAAAAGAATTAATTATGCAAAAGTGCATGCCAAGAACAACATGGTTTTGGAATTTATGAGTCATTAGCAAAGCATAATGACCAGGGCTTGAACTTAGTGTGCCACGGCAAGGGCATTTAAAACAATTAGGCATTTAAACACTGAGCAGTTAATGGCAGCAGGCAAAGCAGAATCTAGAGGAGGGGGGTTTGGTCAATGTTGCATTTGGATAAAAAGCCATTTCTTCTTTCACCAACTGATTTTTTTGTGCGTGTAACACAAATCATGCAAAATGCAACAATAGCATCCATTCTGTTGGCATTTTCTTAGACAAGAGTGGCGATTTCATCCCTGAAGTTTTTGCTTGCCTGTCGAAGGCAAAATAACATCCAGGGTGGTTAGCAACATGCCGCATGGTTTTCCTCTGCTGAAAAGACATGAGACAAATATCAGACTGATGCCACATATTTCTAGATCTCAAGGTGATGGTCCATGGTCTGGTCCAATGTCACAGATTGCTTCCTGTTGTTGTTGAAGAACAGGAATTGCCTATGCTTTCTGCTGGGGAGAACTCTCTGTTTATTCTTTACTCTAGCAGCAAAAACTCTTCGCCTTTCTAAGTCAGTAGAAGGCTTAGCTTGCCTTTCCCTTTTTGGCGGCAGTATGTGCACATGAGTTACATGTTGCCCACTGCACATGAACATCGGCAAGGAGGCAATAGGCCCATCGTCTGGCCTTGTATTTAACTAGATGGGATGTTGTTGGAATTAATTCAGCAGTAGCCAACCATTTTTTAAGCAAGTGTGCCAGATACCAAGTCCAAAGCGTATGTGTTTACATCCCACCTTTCTCCCATCATGGAAATCAAGGTGCTGAGGGTTCCCAAACAGTCCTCAGTTCAGGCTCTTGCTGACTCAGACTTGCTGAACTTTGGCAAATTTGCTGCTGTTTCCTTGTGCCTTCAGTTCATACCCAGGGCAAGTATGAATTACGCCACTTTAGAGGACAGCCCAGTCCATCAGTACTGATTTTCTCACTGAGCAAACTCTTGATGTGCTTTCAGTTGAAGCCAGGATTCCCCAGAACACAGTTTGAAAATTTACCACCCTAGAGCGATTGCAACAGGCAGTCTCTGGGTTATGAACTGGCAATCTCAATTCCTACTGTTCCTTAAGCCAGGCAGACTTTGGGCTTGAGGGGCCTACCTTTGGGGGAGGGGGTTGGAACCCTGAGCTCCACCAAACAGCACCTGGGTGCAGTGCGGGGCGAAGTCACATTCCAAATGGTGTTCTGGAAGCAGAGTCATTGCCTCCTGCACCCAGTGAATCATGCACTGGAATGACCTACCTGTATACAAGTACAAATCTCCATCTGCGTTACTGCAGATCACAGATTGTAGCAGCCTCTTTTGGGGTGGGTGCATGGGGAAGCCTTTTTCTCTGCTGCTGTTCAACAGCAGTCGAGAAACTCTTGCTGATCTACTGCATATCATCCAGGGATGAGGCATCACAATCTGGTTCTGGGGTCGCCATCCTTTTTTGGGCCCGTGGGCACATTTGCAAACTGGATGAAAGTGATGCGAGCACTGCACAAACACAACACATCACAACCAACCACACTGTAAACCAACTGTAGTCAGTTTTATTGACTACAATGGAATGCTTCTTTCAGGAAATGTGGGGTGGTGGGAGGACGCTATGAGCACCAGGGAAGGCCTGTGTAGGGGTATGTGGGCCTGTGGGCACCAAGTTGGCTTCCCCTTATCTACTAGATTCCAGTTCTACCTTTTGTGTACCCCTTTAACAAACTGCTGTATCTTTCATATGTGGACAGGCCTTAACTTCAAAGAAAAATAGTATAGTTCTGCAGAGTACATAAAACAAGACAACTGTCTTCTTTTTTTTGTTGTTAAAGCATAACCAGATTATGTGGTGATTGTGTCATAAAGGTTAACACATTGTGGGTTTTTTAAATCTAAATCAGCCTTGTAGCTCTCACTGCCCCCCTCCCCAAAAGGTCCCCAAATAATTTGTCTGTTTGGGTCATTATTTGGAAAGAAAAGACAGGAAAAGGCTACTGCGATGTTACCATAGTTGCAGTGCAGGATGTGGTTTCTATGGTAACGAGTCACAATGACATAGACAGAAAAGAGCTACATTTTTTGTGAATTTTAAAATCCTCATTCTCTCTCTCTCTCCTAATGTCCTGTTTGGATAATGGCAGAATTTTTGGTTTGCCATCTGTGCTTTCTCTTTCAGATACTTTAATCTGAAAATGAGTCTTGTTGGATTGGTGGAGGTGTCCATGAATTTGGTTGTCCCTTGGATCAGATGTGGAACAGCTAAGGCAAACTGCCAGATATATTTGCTCAAAACAACAACAACCCAGGAGTAATTACCCAGCTCTGTGAAAGCATCCTTTGTGCTCTAGCAACACAGAGAATTATGTAGACAGACAGACAGACACATGAGCTGATCAGCATGTTCAGGATCATATGTTGTGGGCCTTTTGGAAACTATGCCACTTCAAGAATGGAAGTGGGATACTGTTTCAGGGATGCTGGAGCATCATGGAACAGAGCTTTAAACTCAGTTTTTCTCAGTGTGTGCTTTGTCCAGAGAGGGTGTATTTTTTTTACAATGATAGCTGGAGGTGAGGTAGAGATTCCAACTTGAAATCCCTCACCTGCATTCTGAAATGGTATAGTTTCTTGAGAGCGATGCCACCTGAGTTTTAGGATAGCTACTTATTTATTGTTCCCACCCAAAGGAAAATTTGCATATAAATGGCAAATTTAGAAATAATGGGGAAGACTATGCTGTCCAGGTGCTGTTGATGGGCTTTGAGGCCTCTCCTGCCTTTACTTCTTAGAGTTCTTTATCTTTAAACCAGACTCGGACTGGACAGCCTTTGAGATATAGGACTCCTTCAAAGTGAAGACTGCTCTCTGTAAAGTAGGGCCCATGGTCACCCTAAGAAGTTTGCTGACTGCATAAAATTCGCTCTGAATTTTTTGTTGGCAACCTTGCTGTAAATTTGATTAATTCTAGAAATTGTTGACTAAATACTTTGGCTCAGAGTAATGCTGAATGCACTGGATTGTCTTCCTTGTCACCTGCTCTGTAGGGACATGGGGATGGAAAGTTTTACTGTAAAAAAGTTTTTTCCACTTTTCAAAGCAGTGTTGCACGCCACCCCAGTCTCTGAGTGGCACGAGACTTCTAGGGGTTCCTGCGCTTACCCAGGTTTGGTTTCCTCAGAAAGAAGGCCAGCGGAGACTGTGGTGGCTTACAGGATATATGGTTTTTATTTACACACATTCCAACCGGGGTGTAAGATGGAGGGGTTCACAGCATTAGCAGTCCATCAGATTTTGCTCCCCGTTGCCTGTCGCTTTGGGGGTCCAGAGGCTAAGCAAGCCTCTTTGTTTTTCTCCCCTAGTTCCCAGGTTTTCCAGACTAGACTAAAAACACAAGCCTCTCCTTGGGTGCTAGAACAAATTAAACCAGAACTATCACTAGAAGCTAAAATGATGAAACTGAGGTTGTCATACTTTGGACACATCATGAGAAAACATGATTCACTAGAAAAGACAATAATGCTGGGAAAAGCAGAAGGAAGTAGAAAAAGAGGGAGGCCAAACGAGATGGAAGCCACAGAGCTGAACTTTCAAGATCTGTACAGGGTGGATTATAACAGATGGTTTTGGAGGTCGCTGATTCAAAGGGTCACCATAAGTTGAAATTGACTTGAAGGCACATAACCACAAAACTCCTTGGCTCCAGGTTGGGGGGAGGGGGCGCCTCACCTGAAAGAACTCCAAAAGCTCTCTTTGGATATGCAAATTGACCATTCAATAAATCCATTAACTCACAGGCTATCGCTAAACTATTAGATTATGCAAAGCAAACTAGTTTGACCAGTGGAGCAGGTTTCTTTCTTTGCCGTTCCCAAATCAGATGCTGGCAAGGGGATTCACAGAAATCATCCATGTTGTTGTTGTTGTTATGTGCCTTCAAGTCGATTACGACTTATGGCAATTCTATGAATCAGTGACCTCCAAGAGCATCTGTCTTGAACCACCCTGTTCAGATCTTGTAGGTTCAGGTCTGTGGCTTCCTTTATAGAATCAATCCATCTGTTTGGCCTTCCTCTTTTTCTACTCCCTTCTGTTTTTCCCAGCATTATTGTCTTTTCTAGTGAATCATGTCTTCTCATGATGTGTCCAAAGTATTATAGCCTCAGTTTCATCATTTGAGCTTCTAGTGACAGTTCTGGTTTAATTTGTTCTAGCACCCAATTATTTTTTATTTATTTATTATTAAATTTGTTAGTCGCCCATCTGGCTGGTTGTCCAGCCACTCTGGGCGACGTACAAGATAAAACAGTACATAAAACAAATTATTGGTCTTTTTCGCAGTCCATGGTATGCGCAAAGCTCTCCTCCAACACCACATTTCAAATGAGTTGATTTTTCTCTTATCCGCTTTTTTCACTGTCCAGCTTTCACATCCATACATAGAAATCGGGAATACCATGGTCTGAATGATCCTGACTTTAGTGTTCAGTGATACATCTTTGTATTTGAGGACCTTTTCTAGTTCTGTCATAGCTGCCCTCCCCAGTCCTAGCCTTCTTCTCATTTTTTGACTATTGTCTCCATTTTGGTTAATGACTGTGCCGAAGTATTGATAATCCTTGACGAGCTCAATGTCCTCATTGCCAACTTTAAAGTTACATAAATCTTCTGTTGTCATTACTTTAGTCTTCTTGACGTTCAGCTGTAGTCCTGCTTTAACTTTCAACAGCATTCGTTTCAAATAATTACAGGTTTCTGCTAATAGTATGGTATCGTCTGCATATCTTAAATTATTGATATTTCTTGCTCCAATTTTTACACCTTCATCTTGGTCCAATCCCGCTTTCTGTATGATATGTTCTGCGTACAGATTAAACAAATAGGGTGATAAAATACACCCCTGTCTTATACCCTTTCTGATTGGGAACCAATCGGTTTCTCCATATTCTGTCTTTACAGTAGCTGGCAGATGCTGGCAAGGGGATTCACAGAAATCATCCATCTCAACCCCCAAATCCCATAACAATAGTAATGTAATGAATGAGCACAATGCAAATCAAGTTGGGCAATTGGAATGCATATGCCATCAGTTGAATAATAAAAAAAGAAAAGTGATTATCCCTGGGAAGCACATGTGTTTATGTCCACAGCTCTTCTCAGTGTGTTGAAATTAGAATGTTAACAATTTTTAAAGTGTTCATCCCTCCCTCTTAAAATCTAAACCAGGACTATATGCTATAGGCTGGACTACACCTCCCATCATCCCTGACTGTTGCACATGCTGGCTGGGGACAGTGAGAGCTAGAGTTCAGCAACATCTGGAAGGCCACAGGTTCCCCAACCCTGTATGCTACTGAATGGTCATATCTTAAATATTAATTATTCCCAGTGCCGTGTGTGTGTGTGTGTGTGTGTGTGAGAGAGAGAGAGAGAGAGAGAGAGAGAGAGAGAGGGAGAGAGGGAGAGAGAGAGAGAGAGAGAGAGAGATGGTACTCACCAGTACAGAGTACCGGCATCTCTTTTTTGGCTGCCCGAGGCACCCATGTTATGCTGGCACCCACAACACTTTTATCAAGGTACGAGTACTGGCACCTCGTTTTTTTAACCAATAAAAGCACTGATTATTCCACTTTAAAATATTGAAATTAATTTAATAAGGTAGGCCCCTGCCTCTTGGAGCTTACAGTGGGCAACCGGGTAAGATTCCTGTCTGAGGCTACTCAGTGTTCTGCGCATTTCTCCTTTATGTGAACTGCACTGCTTTTGTTAAAAGTTGCTGTCTACCCAAGCACCATGTGGATCACGGTGTTCTATGCTGCTGGTTGTGGCTTGTGGAGTTGGGGTACTGGGACATGTAGAATTACTGCAATTATACTTTTTGGGGAGGGGGGTCACATCGTGAATGTACACTTGAAGGTATCGGTCTTGCTTTCATCTTCTAAAGCAGCCTTCCCCAGCCTGGTGCCCTCCAGACGTTTTGGATTATAGACGAGTAGTAGTCCAAAATAGGTACCAGATTGCGGGAGGCTGTTCTAAAGTATCCAGCACTGTCCAGTTTCTGAGGCACTATGTTAATCTGGATATGGCCCCCCAATCCTTTCTGTTTGGCCCTCAGGCAGGTCTCTCTCCATGCCACATCCTTCCCCTCCCCAGGCCACTCCTTTCACTGGCCCTGCTCTGCACCTTCCTCTAATCTTTCTTATAAGTCTGGAAAGAGTCCTTGATCTGTGGAAATAACTCTTGCTTGCCTGGATGAAGACTGATATGCTTGTGTGGCCACACTCACCCCAGGAAGTTTGTCCATGTGGGAAGGTGGCCCTTGGGCTGAAAAAGGTTCCCCATCAAAAGGTTGTAGGTGGATGGTTGCTCTGAGCTAATGTGGCTGTCTTATAGAAACATGTTCTACTCTTCAGAAGAAAGCTAAGGTTGTATTAGCTGGGTGCTCAGGCTACCTTTTCTGGACTGGACCAAGCCATGATGCTTTCTATTTTTTGTGCTGCATGATCAGGCATAGGCACATGTGTTTTTGCTAAAACAGAGCACAGATGGTGGGGGAAAGTGACCCCACTGTCTGGTTATCACTTGGGACGTTTATATGCCTCTCTTAACATGTCTGAAACATTTTTATTCTACCATGATTTTAATGTATATTAATCCAGCCAGCTGTTTCCTCTGTTTGTTTTTCTGTTCTCTGTTCTTCCAATTTCTTTTCAGTTTATTATATGAAAGACTCTTTTACTGATCTAAAAATGCCTTGCAGGAGAGTCCCTTGCAGCCAAAAGGCAGTATAAGAAACATTAAATTAAAAACAAAAGAAAGCTCTGCTTCCTTAGGGTTCTTAATCTTAAAACTGGACTTGGACTGGACAGCCTTCAAACAGAGGACTGTCCTCTCCTCTGTATAAAGTAGGTCACATGGACCCCTATCCCCTGGAGACCCTGAGAAGGAAGGCTGAAACCTTCAGTTCCATGCTCAGACCTGACAAGCTGCATCTGGGCACACACTCCAGGATTTGGCTTGAGGCCTGAAAAATGTCTAGGCCTGACATCTTGGCTCAGACTTGAGTGCTCTTCAAGTGGCTGATAAGCAGGACCCAAGAGCCGCCCCTTCTTCTCTTCCTTAAACTGCAGGATCTCAGATAGTCATCTTTGCGACAGCATCAGTTCTGGGTAGAAAGTTGACATGCACATTGCTTATCCACAATCGGGAAGAGTGCATTGAGGTGGTTCATTTCTTTTTTTTCCATTTTGGGCTAGCTCCCTGACCCTCCTTCTTTCCAATGGAAGTGGGGGGGGGAGAAGGAAGGGGAAGCACAATTGGAATTATATTTGTAAAAGGGGTCCCCATTGGTGGCTTTTCACCCCTTTCATTTTTTAATTTTTTTGGGGGGGGGGGATGGAAATTGTGTTATTGAGATTTTGACAAATTTGCCTTGGTGTCGGATGGGCAGTGATGAGAAAAGGAGAGTTGCCCTCATTGAAGATTCGTGTTTGTGTTTTTTGCCGTGCCAAGGGAGGGGAACCAGGGTCTGTGTCAAGGGATGGGGAGTGACTTGTTCATAAATAAGCACTTCTTCTTTTTTCTCTTCTTGTTTCTCATTATTGCTGCTACAATGTAAATTTCTTTCCCACCCTTCCTCACAAAAGAGCCCAAGGTTGCAAGCAACAAAAGAGTGAAACGATGCAATTAAAAATAAAACAAGAACATCTGAAAAACATTAAGGATATCTAAAAAGATTATATGCAGTCAGATATCCTCACAGCTAGTAATTTAAAGTTTGCTGGGATCAGTATATTTCCGCCACTAAATGCCTGGGTGAATGTTTAAAAATTCCTCCAGGGGTGATACTTAACGCTAGTGTTTAGAGTAGACCCATTGACTAACATTAACTTAGAGCCACTGGCTATCATTAACTTCAGTGGGTTTGCTCTAAGTAGAATACCAACCCAAGTGTTTCTACCTTAACAAGAATATTAGATACTTGGAAACAAAGTTCTGCACTGAAGAAAACAGGAATTGATTTGGAAATGATGGCAGCAGTCAGGAGTGATAAAGTGAGGAGTGATGTCATGAACCTCCAGTGAAGTATTAAACGAATGGAATCCAATTACGAATGCATTAAGAAAGAGCTTGGAATAGCGGGTAGTGTTGTTATAAGGAGTGTTTTGTAAATAAGATTTCTCTTCTCTATTATATCAAGGGTTTTAAAGTAGTTTTTTATAGTCATGAATGCGTTTAAGTTGTTTACAGTCTCTATTAGATATTGATATGATATTTCAAATTTCTAAGTATACTAATATTTAAAGACTGACATTTGAGGATAGAAGGATGATATTTATGGTATTTAAGTTGTATATTTTGTCTTACATTAGAGAAGGAGAGAGCTTATAAATTAGATATTAGAAGCGTGATTGGACTTAGTACATTTTGGGTGGTATGCGTTTTTAAACTTTGTTTTTGTAAATTGACACAAGCTTTGTATAAGGTCCCTCCAGGTACCCCTGGGAGACAATTCTGCCTGAAATCCTGGATGGCTGCAGCATTGGCCACCATCTTGCTTGATGGCAGGCATGCACCAACAGCGCAGCCAGCATTTACTTCAAGGAAAAGGTAGGTGTGGGGTGCAGGTGAGCATTGCAGACCTGCACAGTAGTAGGGGGGTGCCTGGGAGCTCCCTCTCTGCGATCTGAGGCAGGGTGGGGAGCCGATGCTGTTGCGGATTGCAGAAGAGAGCGCTACCCACTCACCCTAAGGAGGGGCCCTTCAGGGCCCCCCACCCAGGGCCCAACCTGGCCACCCTCTGGTGCTGGCCCTGAGTGAGCACATATGGGGTAAGGCAGTCCCGCAAGCAAACTGGTCTCAAGCTGTTATAGGCTTTATATACCAGTATTAACACTTTGAACTTGGCCTGGTAACAAATTGGCAACCAGAGCAGCTCTCTGAGCAGAGGTGTTATATGCTGAGAGGGTCCCACTCCTGTCAGCAACTGAGCTGCAGCATTTTGTAGTAACTGCAGTTTCTGGATCAAGTGCAAGGGAAGCCCCACATAGAGTGCATGGCAGTAATCCAACCTTGAAGTCATCAATGCATGAACTGCTAAGGCCAAGCTTTCCCGGAATGGCCATAGCTGTTGTACCAGTCACAGGTGGTAAAAAGTGGTTCTAGCCACTGAAGCTACCTGGGCCTCAACTGACAAAGCTGGATCCAGAAGCACCCTCAAATTGTGTACCTGCTGTTCCAGGGGTTGTACATCCCACCCAGGGCAGTCAGTTGACCAATGTCTCGGAGAACGGGAACAACCCACCCACAGTGCCTTCTTCTTGCCAAGATTCAAGCTGAAGATTCACATTTGTTGCTATGGATATATTTCCTGAACAGTTGAAAAACTGAGGATATCACTGTTGGGTATATGTGAGAAAAGAGTGGTGACTGGTATTCATGTTGTCGCAAAGATGCTGAGGTGGTGATCAACAGTAATTCACATCTTGCACTGCTGTTTCTGCTTTTGAATGGGGAACAAGATGCGTGATTTAGATCTGTACTGCTGTATGTGTTGTTGACCCAGGAATTTGGTGTGCAGCTAAGCCAACTATGCATGTAATATGGAGCAGCGATTTGGATAGGTGTGGCTGCCTGTGTTTTTGAACAGGGAACATGATGTGCAACAAAGACAATTATGCATGTGATGTGCAACAATATTTTTGATCTGTGTTGCTGTCTGTGCTTTTGAAGAGAGAACATGATGCGCAGTTAAGCTTCCTGATGTAGGACAGTGATTTAGATCTGTACTGCTGATTCTGCTTTTGAATGTGGACGTACGTATATTATCATAAAGCATCATAAAGCTAGTATGTATGGAGTGTGTGACGCAGTCGTTCAGATCTGCACTGAGAATACAGCACGTTTGCTTTAATAAGTGCCCTGAATATGCAACACTGAAATGGAAAAGTCGATCCAGACTTATGGCGACCCTACGCATAGGGTTTTCATGGTAAGCGGTATTCAGAAGGGGTTTACCATTGCCTTCCTCAGAGGCTGAGAGGCAGTGACTGGCCCAAGGTCACCCAGTGAGCTTCATGGCTGTGTGGGGATTCAAACCCTGGTCTCCCAGGTCACAACACCCTAGCCACTACACAACATTAGTAGGCATAAAATAGCCACAGGAATACAGGTACTAGCTTTGCACAGCCTCTGCCCTGATGATAATTGGCAGATCCCTGTGGCCTGCAAAGAGGTTTCGACCTGGTTGATTTGAAGGGGCCACCTCACGGCTGCCTGTGCATGCCATTTGGGCCTCAGAAAACTCCAAGGGATTTTGTAGTGACTTAAGCGCTGATGGATATTAAGCAACATATGGCCAAAGGTCCCTGCACACCTGCTTGACATCCTAGCAATGTTTACGGCTTTACTTTCTCCCTACGTTTATGACATTGATATAATTGTTTGGGTGGGGATGGCAGCATAACTTTACTGTGTTTGCTGGATTTATAGTAAGCTGTAGCAGAACCTGACATTTCTTGCATTTTGGGTAATGTTTGTCTACGAGTATTCTGTGACTATTGCCTTTCCCCCCCTTGCCTCTCTTAATGGCAGAGAAATCAGTTCTTCTGCTGGTACACATTTTGTGTAGGTATGAACAGGCCACGAGAGCTAGTGTGGTGTAGTGGTTAAGGTGTTGGACTACGACCTGGGAGACCAGGGTTCGAATCCCCACATAGCCATGAAGCTCACTGAGTGACCTTGGGCCAGTCACTGCCTCTCAGCCTCATGAAAACCCTATTTGTAGGCTCACCATAAGTCAGAATCGAGTTGAAGGCAGTACATAAAAATGAACAGGCCACACACTTTCAGAGGGAGGAGGAATTAACCTTCTCTCGACTACTTTCACCTGACAGTCCTAGGAATCCAGCAATGATCTTCCCAGCAGGCACAGCATTTGCCCCCCTGTGGCAAAAATATTTTTTATTTTTATTTCCTTAAAAAACCTTTGGCTTACAAGGTAAAACGTAGAGATGGAAAGATCTGTCAGCTACGGTTCTCTTTGCTTGCCATTATTCCATTGCTAAAATTCACCTCTGCAGCAATGTGCAATTTGGAGCAACAGTTCAGCCAGGCCCCCATTGGTTTCTCAGGTCATCTGGTCTGGCTGAATTGATGAGTTGCAGTACCTTCCCTGGCCATTTTTAAGGTTGGTGCTGTAGCACATGGAAGATCAGGCCATGAACAGCCTGCAAGCTGCCTCTGTGGCATAGGGAGGGACGGAGGGACAGACCCTGAGTACCCTGGTGTGTTACACCTTACAATGAACCCTCTATGGTAGCTGAACACTGTTATCCCTATATTGCAGATGTTGGGGGGCGAGACTGAGGGAGGGAGAGAGAGTGGCTTGTCTAGGGCTACCTGGTGAGTTCATGGCAGGGGTTGCATTTGAACTGAGGACTTCTTGATTTGTAGTTCAGGCTGTAATCCCATACAGTCTTAGTTCTGAGTAGACACATGCAGTTTAGTCATTATGCCACTCCAGCTTTTGGAGTCATCCAGCTGTGAGTGAGCAGTGAAAAAGGGGTCAAAGTTCTTCTTTCTTTCTGTCTTCATGCGTTGGTTGCTAGCAATTTCTTTAACTTCTGCAAATGACTTGACATTTCTGTTGGGATTTTGAACCAGCACAGCTTGAAGCTGAAGTGGCTTACCTTTTGCATGACACCCGTGTGGTTAATGTGTTTCCTGAGCTTAAAAATAAATCAATTGACTGTTAGCTGGGGCTGAAAAATAAATCTTTGGCGCCTAGGCACACAATGTATAAAAATATATTTCCAGCCCTGCAATTGGCAATCATCAACAGCTTTGGAATGAGCTGGGGGTGGGGGCGTGTTAGCTACTGCCCCCTGTGCAATCCCAGGATTGCACATTAACCAGCTCTCAAATCAAACACACATTTATTTTCTTAATCCCTCTGGCCCAGTACAATAACACAGCGAGGTTGCTGGTAAATGGGAACCTGCATTCCCATCTTGTTCTCTCACTTGCTCATAAGTAAACAATGCTAGCCTTCGCCCTGTGGTGTTTTTTTTTTTTAACCGTTTCGTTTTGGAAGGACCACAGCATATTACATCAAATGTATCTTGAATTATATAATGAAAGTAGAAACCTCACAGTATCCCCCTCACAGTTACAGATGTTGTTTTCAGGTATCCCTTTCGGGTAAGCAAAATATGCAATGCTCGTGTGGGTTTCCATTGGCACGAAAGCAGAGGAACATCTGTTTTTGCTGCTTGCCAAGACCTGGCAGAGCCTGGCTTGCATTCAGCCATAACACCAGACCATGGTTTGTAAAGCTAGACTGTGGTTTGCTATTAATTCTCCGAAACTTTTCCAGCCTACTAACCATGGTTTTTGAAGGGCTGCCAAACCAGGATTTCAAATCACAGTTTGAAGCTGGTTTGCTGACCATGGATTGCTGTTGTATTTTGACAAACCACAACGGTAGCCATTCTTCTGCCTCAAGGGGCTGCTGCACCATGGAGATGTGAATGATTTTAGGAAGCCAAGTGCTGGAAGATGGAAGGAGGCAAAGAACCGTAAACTGTGCCTTGCCTGTAGTTCATCTGGAAGCTAATCTGCAAGTGTGGGTTTTTAACGTAAAGTTAGCAAAACCACATGTTGGCATGATGTTCAAACTGAGCCAATCATAAGGGATCTGTGGTGCTTTCAGGAAGCTCTGACGCCTCCTCCGCCTCCTCTTTTTTTTCTTTTTTTTTCCCATTCAAGCAGTTTAAGACCTTTATGTGTGGAATCATCCCTTTTTTCAACTCGGACACACTGTCCCCCCCCCCGTTCCTTTTTCCTTGTGTGTCGTGTCTTTTAGATTGTAAGGGACTGTCTTGTTTTAATTTATTGTCCGTAAAGCTGGAGCCTTTTTGGCTGAAGAGCAGGGTACAAATGCTCTAAAAAAATAATCCCACAATGCCCCAGAGTGATGGTAGTATGGGTCCCCTGTGGCACCATGGGGGAATTTAAAGTGGCAGGTGGCTTCCCAAATCCAACTGATGGCATCAGATAGGCCTTCAGGCAGAGAAATAAACAGATTGGCAGTGCTGGTGGGTCCTGCTAGAAAGCTTAGGTTCCCAAGCCGACTTAACTCTTTCTCAGCAGGTGTTGTCTGAATATTGCCCTTTGCAATTTCTTCTTGCAGACGGCACCTTCGTTTTTTTGTTTTGCAGGAAGTCAAATGCAAGACATGTTCTTCCAAGTGTGGTGTAGAGCTTAGAGTGTCAAGCAAGAACGTTGGGAGAGCAGGGTTCAAATCTCCACTCAAACAGAAAAAACTTACTTGTCATTAACTAAATGCAAAGTTTAGAAAAAAAGAGTTAAGGATAAATAATACATAAATGTAAGAATTTTAATGTATCAAACAATAAAAGCAAACTTCCAATGCTTATTCCATTATTCACTAGTTGAACGGACAAATACATATTGTTTTTTAAAAGTTCTCCTTTGGTGTTTTGACCAGATGCGTTTCGACACCCTGTCTCGTTCAGTGGCCAAGTGCATAAAATCAAGGCTTCTTTTTAAAGGTTTATTCATTATTTGCTGGATTGAAAAGCTGATTTGTGTCATCCCACATTAGTCTGTGATATATATTGTTTCCAGTTTGAAAGGATTTTTTGTTCAAAACCTTGGATTTACATTCTTACATTTATGTATTATTTATCTTTAAATCTTTTTTTCTACACTCAAATCTCCACTTAGCCATGAAGCCCACTGGGTGATCTTAGACCATTCGCTGTCTCTCAGCCTAACCTACCTCCCAGGGTTGTTGTGAGAATAAAATGGAGAAGAGGAGAGGCATGGTCACCATTTTGAGCTCCTTGGAGGAAAGCTGGGGTATAAATGTAATAAATAAATAAAACATATACGCACAAATGTGTGATAAAGGTTGCAGTGGGGATGTCTCCAAAAAAGACCTGCACTGAACGTTGCTTTGATGTAAACAATAACAACAACAAACCCTTGGCCTTTCCCACTGAAGGCAACAGTAGTTAAAAAAAACCCCAACACTTGTCTCTAAATCGCAAGATTATTCTTCCACAAGCTTTCCTTCCAATGTCTGTTTGCACAGCTTGAGAAGCTAAGCCACTCCTCTCCAGGCAAAATCCTTGCCACTTTCCCTCCTCCACGGGTCTCTCTATCTGTTGGTACTTTGTACTCTTTTAAATCTGATGCAAACATTCTGTGTTATCTGTGCTAGATTTTTTTTAAAAAAATGCCTATGTAAATATACAGTGACTGCACCCTGGGGCTGGAGTAGCCATGTTTATGAATGATTCCCATGTCCCCTCAGCAACCAGGCTGTGGCAGCCTCAACCGATCCTTTCTCTTGTTTCCGTGGTGTGGAATTGGCAGAGGAGGAGTCTGTAATTTAGGCAACTATTACGGTGATTTGCTGGAAACTCTGCACTTATTTTTTTTTCCGGGGGGGGGGGAGAAATCCTTTGGCAAATTCTCTTTCTCTTCTCAAGGGCTGACCCTGCTCTTCTAAAGTGTGGGAAGGAGAATTAGGCCACATTCATACTGTACATTTATTTCGCTATTATCCCACTTTAAATAGTCATGGTTTCCCCCAAAGCATCTTGGGAAATGTAGTTTGTGAAGGGTGCTGGGAGTTGTTAGGTAAGCCATATTTTCCTTTACAGACCTGCAATTCCCAGAGTTCTTTGGGAAGAGGAACTGACTGTTAAACCACATGGGGAACTCTAGCTCTGTGAGAATATGGGTTTCTGTACAGAGGTAAAACCTGCATTTCATTCCTCTGCCCACTTTTGCCTCTGGCCATGCCTACCATTGGCATGAGCCCCCGGAAGGGTTGCTCAGAAGAGAATGTAGGCCTGGAAAAGGTCCCTGCTCCTCCCTACAGCAAGGATGGGGAAACCTTCCAAATGTTGTTGGATTACAACTCCCATCATCCCTGATCATTGGCACTACTGGCTCGGGTTGATGTGAGTTGGAGTCTTAACAACATCTGGAGCAGAGGCTCTTAACCTGTGGTCATAGATGGAAAAAAAAAAACCCCAGTAACTTTGACAGTGATCTCACAGCTTCCAGATCCTCCTTGCCTTGTATTCCTGCTGTGTGAGTGTGCACACGGACATGTGCAGGTGATGTGCTGTCTTGGGAAGAATTAAATCTACATTGGCACAGACACAGCATGGCATGTCCAAGTTACTGTCTCCCTGTTGTGGCTGTTTTTAAGTGGCGGTGTGTGTATGTGTGGCTTTTTTGCGTAACAGCCATGATAATAAAAAAAAAGTTTCTGTATCTCCAAAGGGAGCTACTGCAAAACCTCCAAAGATGTGGACAGATTAAAATGATTTCTGCAGAATACACCATGAAAATTATATGTTCTGCAGTAGTATGAAGTCTCTTCAGTCACAACAAATGGCTAGGGTTGCTGCACCCCTTGCTAACTTGATTTCTGCTTTGCGGGGGCCAGTGCCTCCCCCTCTGTGCCAGATGGTCCCTGATGCAAGCTATGTAATCTGTCAGACAGTTCCCTTGATGTTTTTCTCTCTCGTGCAGTTATTCTGAAAAAGGCACTCACCCAGCAACAAGCTCACCAGCACAGTCTCCGTGCCAAATCAGTCAGACCTGCCAAATGCTCTAAAAATGGGGACTTCCTTGCACAGAGAAACCTTCCCAGACCAAATCTGATAACCTAGGGCTACTAGTTATTCCTCCTATCTTTTTCCTAAGTAAACGCGAGCAAATATCTCAAATGTCTCGGTAGCATAGCCATTGGAGTAACCACTGGGACAGCAGCAACAAGTTACAATGGCAGCGCTCCTGTTCAGAATTCCAGCCAGGCATTGCTCTCTCTCTCTCCCTCCCTCCCACCCCCCAACAGTGAACATTCTGTAGCTACGGAGCATGTTCAGTCCTCATTGGTCTGTGTTTTGGAATTTTTGTGGCCTTAGATTGTTTTCGGGGTGGGGGTATATTTTCTGTACTCCTAGCAAAGCTTGGGGCTCCTCCTAAACATGCAGTTCTCTCTCTCTCTCTCTCCCTCCCCCTCACTACCTCTCTTTCTCTCTCTCTCTCTCTCCCTCCCCCTCACTACCTCTCTCTCTCTCTCTCTTCTATCTATCATCTATCTTCTATCTTCTGTCTATCTATCTATGATGGGCCCTTCATAGAACCAAAGGTAGTACAAAATAGGCAGCATAGGCTTATGGTATGTATGTGGTCATTGTAGCAGGTTTGTTTGGCAGCTTTTCAAAAACTTGCAAAAGTAAGATAAATAATAATTACTGCTTGCGTGCACCATGACCTCTACCATACCAACTTCAGCTCTCTTGAAAATGAATCTCTCTCTCAGCCTTCTGTTTAAATTGGTCTCTTGCAAAAACAAGGCTGTGCCGAATGTGGAGTCTGTCTGATTGATGTCTGGGCAAATACAGAATTTACCAAAGAATGTCAGGACTGCTGCTTAAGAAAGAAATAGTTGTTGGAAAGGTTTTTGGGGATTCTGACCCATTGGTTCAGATTTCAGACTCGCTCTGGTTTTACATGGAAGGTTTTTTAAAGAACAGACAGCTTAAGAACTAAACATTAAATAAAACCTTTTACCTAGCTTTTTAAGGAGTCATACAACATCTGAGTTTTTAATTTTGAGGAGTGCATTTATATCCTACCTTTCTTCCAAGGAGCTAAAGGTGGTATACATGTTTCTTC
Source organism: Rhineura floridana (assembly GCF_030035675.1). Taxonomy (NCBI): domain Eukaryota; kingdom Metazoa; phylum Chordata; class Lepidosauria; order Squamata; family Rhineuridae; genus Rhineura; species Rhineura floridana. Next base: position 11,927,392 of record NC_084492.1, on the reverse strand, counting down.
CCCTCTCCATTTTATCCTCACAACAACTCTGTGGGGTAGGTTAAGCTGAGAGGCAGTGACTGGCCCTAGGTCACCCAGTGAGCTTCATGGATGAATGTGGATTTGAACCTGGGTCTCCCAGGTCATGACTCAAACCACTTCACCAAACTGGTTCTCTTATCAAATTCTTATCTAGGAAGACAGGAATGTGATCTTGGCCAAAGAATTTCTGAAAAGATACGGCAGGCCCATTAGGAATTATATGCCTTAATCGTAAAGAAGCTTTCACAAACGTTTGCACTACCTCACTCAGAAAATATATATTTATTTATTTATTTATATCAGAGCAGTCTGCAAATGTTGGAGATGTGGTAACATAGGGTGAACATATTGCACTGTTTTTTGGGGGGATGTACATTCATTAAGAAGCTCTGAGAGTAAGTGTTGAAGAATATCAAGGAAATAACAGGTTATAACTTAACACAGGAGTCATTGGTCATTTTGTTTAGGCACATTTAAAAAATGAAGTAAATAGGGAGGATAGAGAAATACTTTTATTTACTTATGTCAACCAGACAATTTGTTTGTTTATTTATTAAATATATATCCCACCTTTCCTCCCAAAGGAGCCCAGGGCGACAAACACATTTACAAGAAAATATTTTAACAACAAAAAGCATTCTAAAAACAGTTGCATATGAAAATATTCTTCCATTTGGTGACCTCTGGGTTGACAGGAACCCTCTCCTTCAACCATCAACTGCCTGGGTAAACAGGCATGTTTTCAAATTCCCCCTAAATGTCTGTAATGAGGGAGACAGACACACCTTATCAGGGAGGGCATTCCACAAACAGGGAGCCACCACTGAAAAGGCCATGGGCACCACCAACAAGGCCTCACCTGCTGCTGATTGTAGCATCCCAGATGATTGATACTGGGGGAGGTGTTTTTTAAGGTACTTGGGTCCCAAGCCATTTAGGGATTTAAATGCTAGTACTAACACCTTGAATCAGGGCCAGTAGCCAAAAGTGGAAACAGAAACAATCCCTATCATTAAGACAATGGGATATATCAGGGGTGCGGGGCCAGTTCAGCCTGAAGGTCGCATTCCCTTCCGGAGATCACATGCCAGTGGTGTGTGGGGTCACGGACAACAGTGGGTGCAACAACAAATGTAAATTTTACCTTTTACAAAGTAGGCTAGTTTTATACACACTCATACAGCCCTTTCTACCTTCTATCCCAGCCTTTTCCAACCTTTGGGGCCCTCAGATGTTGCTGGACTACAGTTCCCATCAATCCTGACCAGTGGCAAAGCTGGCTGGAGCTGATGGGAGTTGTAGTACAACAACATCTTGGGACCCAAAGGCTGATTTCTAGGTAAGCAAAAGGATCAGAGTTTAAGGAAAACACTCAAGGAGACTGTGAAGCAGAGCCGGTATGTGGGAGAGTCATGAGGGCCAGCTAGACAAGCTTGGAGGGCCACATTTGCCTTGGCCTGAGGTTCCCCAGACATACTAAAGTTGACAGGCATTATCAAAAATAGAGAAGGGCAGCAAGGGAATAAAATATTTACTGAAAAATTATCATTGTTTGCTATGAGTTGGGATAACGAAGTACAATATGATATGGAGCCATATAACTTGCTGGGAGTCGTGTAACGGATTGTTAGAAACTCTTATTATTACTTCTCTCTGCTACGGATTCACACAAGCAGTTTTCAGCATATGTTGCCACTTACTGAAAGCCTTTTATTTTAAATGATATTTTTAAAAAAATGTTAACCCAAGAAATGGAGTAGGCTAAAAATCGAGCTTTAGAGACTTGTGTGTGTGTGTGTAATGTAAAATAGCAACAGGAGTTATTGGTTCCATTTGGATAGGCTTTTTTTTTTTTTGCATTATAGTGCTGCCTCAGAATAGATTGCTAGCACAAAATGTGTTTTTGTCCTTCTTTTAAGAGTAGCTTTTTAGCACAAAATGTGCTGGTCTTTTTAAGAGTGGTTTTCATACAGGATCAGATAACTGATCCTCCTAGCTACCTGGCTGGAAGCAACTCTCTGGGGTCTTAAAAGAGAACCTTTCCAAGCTTTGCTAACGGAAGGTGCTGGGAACTGAATGCAGACACAGCCGTGCGCTTTGATCCTTCCCCTTGGTTAGAGTGTTGGACTAAGACTGGGGAGTTTAAATCCCCACTTATGCTGCAATCCAATACCTGTCTACTCAGAAATAAGCTCCACTGGGTTTAATGGGACTTACTCCCAGGTAAGTATGTACTGGATTGCAGCCTTAGCCATGAAACTCTCCCTAGGGGATCTTGGGCCAGTCACACTCTCAGCTTAACCTACCTAACAAGCCTGTTGTGAGGATAAAATAGCAAAGTGGGCAGAGAACCATACAGTTCCTTGGAGGAAAGGTGGGATATAAATGAAATAAACTGAATTTTGGAATATACATTTAACAGTGCAAACCGATACACGTTTCCTTATAAGTGAGTCCCACTATGTCCTATGGGTGTTACACTCTTGTAAGTATGTGTAGGACTGGTGTTGAAATATATTAATCCTCATGTCTAACTGCTTGTTTCACATTTTAGTGTCTTCAGGGCAATTCACACATTAGTTCGGAGCTGAAAATGTTTTGCTAAGTTTGATATTGAATAGTCACATAAACATGGCACAGATTTCACATTTCCCCAAAGGGAATGGTGGGCTTTTGGGGGGTTGGGGGGGGAAGAGGAACTACATGAACTCAGAAAACTGTTTTTAAAAGCTGTTGTGCTAATTACTAAGCTGTCAGTTGCTGAAAATCTTTTAAGTGGAAGGTGGGAGTTGAACCCAAAGAGTCTCAGATCCAGATCCCAGTTTAGCTCTCTTGCCCACTACTCGAAGTGTCTCACACGGAATGTTGTTGATAACACTACTGGAAATGATAGCAAGGTTTTTTGAGTTAATATTTAATTTAGGGAGCTTTTCCTATTTGTGGGTGTGCACTCAAGTGCATACTAGCAAACTCAGGTTGGGCAATTAAAGTGGATTTGGGTTCTTGCTCAACAAACCTACTTCTCAAAAAATGGGGGGGTTGCAATAAGAAAAGTGATGGGAAAATGCACTGGAAAGCTTGGAATAACAATTACTTGACTGACGTTGTATAACCTCCCTGCAAACGAATCAGAATGGATGCTGAAGAAACAGCTGCTGTTGTCTGACCTTCCTGCAAATGTGCAAACAGAGCAAAATGAATGCTTTTCAAGCAGCTTGTCTGGAAGTGACCTTAGTGGAAGATGCTTTTCTCAGCCTGTGTTCATCTCCAGCATAAAAACTCTGATGTTAGAAAGAGCCATATAAAAACTCGAACCCGCATGTAAGACTTGCTAAGAAAAGAGGAAGCTGTTTTAGAAAATTGGTCCATCTAACTCAGGATTATCTACATTGATGGGCAGCAGTGCTCCAGGTTTCAGACGGGGGTCTGTCCCAGGGACTGAATCTAGGACCCTTTTCATGCGAAGCGCATCTCTACCACTGAGCTACAGCTGTTCCCATATTAATCCCCTAAAAAGGTAAAGGTGTCCCCGCACTTGTAGTGTGAGTCGTTTCTGACTCTTAGGGTGACGTCTTGCGACATTTACTAGGCAGACCGTATATATGGGGTGGGACTGCCACTTCCTTCCCTGGCCTTTCTTTACCCCCCAGCATATGCTGGGTACTCATTTTACCGACCACGGATGGATGGAAGGCTGAGTGGACCTCGACCCCTTTTACCAGAGATTCGACTTCATCCTTCCGTTGGAATCGAACTCCGGCCATGAACATAGCTTTCGGCTGTGACCACTCTGCACCATGGAGGGTCTTATTAATCCCCTAGCCCCTTCCTAATTTAGAATGCAGGTTCACCTGAGGCCACTTTCTCTTCGTTCCACCTCCCAGCAGCCCCACTCCCAAAAGGCAGCAGAAATAAGCTTTTAGCAAGTGGGTGAACGTCTGTTTAGAGCATCTTTGTTCCTTATTCTTTGTCCTGAGCTGCCTATTCTGTAAAATGCCTATTATTTTATTTATTTATTAAATTTATATCCCACCCTTCCTCCCAGAAGGAGCCCAGGATGGCAAACTTTAAAAGCAGTTTAAAACATCTTAAAAACAAAAGTTTAAAACATATTTTAAACAAAGCACATTTAAAAACATATTAAAACAAAACATCTTAAAAACATCTTTATAAACATCTCAAAAAGCAATTTCAGTACAGACCCAGTCTGGGATAAGGTCTCTACTTAAAAGGCTTGTTGAAAGAGGAAGGTCTTCAGTAGGCACTGAAAAGATATCACAGATGGCACCTGTCTAATATTTAAGGGGAGGGCATTCCAAAGGGCAGGTGCCACAACACTAAAGGCCCGCTTCCTATGTTGTGTGGAGCGGACCTCCTGATGAGATGGTATCTGCAGGAGGCTCTTGAGTACAAAATGCAATGATTGACTGTGTATATAAGGGGTAAGATGATCTTTTCTCTCAGTCCTGTTCCATCCCCCCCTCCTTGTTCCCTCCCTGCCCTTTTCTGAGATCTTGTTGCTGTCACCGTACCAACTGTGGAACGATTGAACTATGGCGTTCGCTCCCACAAGATGCAGTGATAGCCACCAGCTTGGATGGCTTTAAAAGAGAACTAGACAACTTCATGGAGGAGGAGGCTGTCAATGGCTACTAGCCATGATGGCCATGTTCTACCTCCACTGTTGAGGGCAGTGCACCTCTGGACACCAGTTGCAAGTGAGTAGAATGCAGCTGCACTCAGATCCTGCTAGCATGCTTCCCACAGGTATCTGGACTAGATAGGCATTTGTTCAGGTCCAGCAAGCTCTCTCTGTGTGTGTCTGTGGAGGCATGTATATTTGAAATAGGTATGTTGGGGGCAGAGCTGGGGCACGTAATTCCTGTGCCTGCTACACAGTTTGAACCCTCACACTTTCTTTTGAACACCTGAAGAGAGCTATTGTTTTTCATTGTTTGAAGTGCTTCAAGGTGCTCATCTTGTTTATCCCCGCAACAGATTTTTAAAAGCAGAACTGTCAATGGCTACTATCCATGATGGCTATGTCTGCCTCCACTGCTGGAGGCTGCACGCCTCTAAATATCAGTTGCTGTAAACTGCAGGAGGGGAGAGTGCTGTTGCACTCAGGTCCTGCTTGCGGGCTTTGCATTAAGGCATCTGGTCGGACACTGTGAGAACAGGATGCTGGGATAGATGGGTTTTAACCTGACCCAGCAGGGCCTTTCTTACATTCTGCCCCTAATTGACTTCTTTCCAGCTGTGTCGCTCCTTCGTTCCCTGGCTTGCCTCTGGCACCTTTTGACAAACTATTGGTTAATCATCCATGTGCACACACTCGACCCCATCTCTGTTTTCCTTGAGGTCTCTTTGTCACTCAGGTATGGAATCCATTCAAGCTTTTGTGCAAACAAGAAAGGAGTAAAGTCTGGCTCCAGAGGGGAGCAAATGTTGACTTAAGCTTTGTCATGGTAGTTCTACTGATTAGAACATGGGAAAGTTGGAACAAAACATTATCTGCAAATGAACACTTGCTATCTTCAGGTTCCTTCTACTCCTTCCCCTCTGCTTACTGTGGAGATCATGGGTTGCATCCAACTAAGCCCTCCGTAGAGTAAAAATGGAAATGGGCTGCCTTCAAGTCGATCCCAACTTATGGTGACCCTATGAATAGGGTTTTCATGGTAAGCAGTATTCAGAGGGGTTTACCATTGCCTTCCTCTGAGGCTGACAGGCAGTGACTGGTCCAAGGTCACCCAGTGAGCTTCATGGCTATGTGGGGATTCGAACCCTGGTCTCCTAGGTCATAGTCCACCACATTAACCGCTACACCACACTGGCTCTCTTCCTCAGAGTAGCCCCATTGAAATTTATGAACCTAAGTCCTTCATGCTCATTAACTTCAATAGGTCTAATTGGAGTAGGACCAGCACTAGATACCACCCTATGGCCATATCTGCATTATAGTTCTAAAGCACTATTATACCTGTCTAACAGCCATAGCTTCCCCCCCAAAAAACCTGGGAACTGTCGTTTATTAAGGCAGCTACATTCTCCAGGGTGGTTGAACAACCAATCCTCTTCCCAAGGAACTCTGGGGATTGTAGCTCTGTGAGGGGAATAGAAGTCTCCTAACAACTCTTTCCGCCCTTAACAAACTTCAGTTCCCAAGATTCTTGGGGGGGAAGCCATGACTGTTTAAAGTGGTATCATAAATATATGATGTGGATGTGGAGCCTGTCTCTCTCTCTCTGTTCCTAACCTTCCTCACAGGCTTGTTGCGAGGGAAAAGTGAGGTAACCCCATCCATGCATCCTGCAAGGTCCAAGTCTGAAAAGGATGCCCTTCCTGCCTAGGAAGGCCCAGTGGCCATTCTGGATAGTAGAGGGGCTACTGCGCAGCCTACAAACATTTTGAAAGCCTGTGCCCATACCACACTGAACACGCCTGATCTCAAAGGTTAAGCAGGGTCGGGCCTGATTAGTACTTGAATGGGAGACCACCTGGAAATACTAGGAGTGCTATAGGCTTGGAGAAAGGCCATAGCATGCAGTGGTAGCACATCTGCTTTGCATGGAGAAGGGCCCAAGTGCAGTCCTTGGTGCCCTCTCCAGCTAGAGCTCAGAGACACTCCTGCCTGAAACCCTGGAGAGTCACTGCCACTCAGCATAGACAGTACTGAGCTAGATGACCAACAGTCTGACTCTGTACAAGGCTGCTTTCGACGCCCCTGAGAACCCTTTGAGACAGGAAGATGCTTCCATTCTGACAGTGCGTCACAGGAGAGCTGCATACAAAACCGAAAGTTATTTGTGCTAGCCTGGTAACCCCTGACAGTCTTCAGACCCACATGTCTCCCAAGTGACTTTCCAGAAAGTCACCTCTGCGGTAACCATCACCAGTGGCTGAGGCACCACCCTTCAATGGTCTGGGTTTGGTCCAGGAGCCTCTTGTTGCCAACCCTGACAGTAGGATATATCTTTCAGAAGTGCCAAACACGATTAGCCTTTGTTCCTGTGAAGGCAGAAATTGGTGAGAATCAAAAAACCCTGGAGGTGCTTATAACTCTGAGATCCTTTGCCAGATGTGATAACATTTTGTTTTGGGTTTTTTTCCTCTTTTGTAAGAATGTGTAAGTAGGTAGTAATATGAAGGGCCCTTTTTAAAGGCCACACACAAAGCCAGCCTTGAGCATGGAAATGATAATGATGATGATGATATCTACAGTCTTTAGTTTTTCAGGAAGAAATGAAAACACAAAGATCTGAGTTACTATTGTATTACATTGTAGCACCAAAAATCATTTCCTGAAAGAAACATTTTACAATCTGTGCTCTGTGTGTTTATTATATATACTGCCTAACAATAATAATGATGATAATTTTGCAAAACATTCCTCTGTTGAAGGTTTGGTCATTTTGTGGTTAAAGCAAAAGGAAGCATGTGTCAGCACAAGAGGAGGTTTTTGGTTAAGCAAATCGTAGCTTACAGGAAATGACATAGACACAAGCTGTATTCTCTGTGCTTCCTTTTTAATTTTAAACTGTGGGGCATTTACTAGAAAGGAAGTAAATTCCTGGAATATGAGAGTAAAGGTTACCTCCTGAAAGAGGGTATTCTCTTTTAACTAACACACACATTCACACAATTTCTATGGTTAAACTTTCACATGCTATTTTAAAAAATTTTTTATCACCTTCGATGCTCTTCCCTGTTCTTGCACTTCTCCTGCTCACAGACGTCACTTTTACAGAAACAACTGGGCATGTAATGATTTGGCCAGCTACAGACTTGGGCGCTGTTGACAAGCCACTTGCATGCAGTTGGGAGGAACTTGGAAATTCTTACCCGTATATAAATCTTTATGGGTTGCATCCAACTAAGTTCTACTGAGAGTAGTCCCATTGAAATTAATGGGCCCAAGTGAGGCCACATCTGCGCCTTACATTTAAAGCAGTATTATATCATTTTAAAACAGTAATGGCTTCCTCCAAAGCATCCTGGAAACTGTATTTTGTTAAGGGTACTGAGAGTTGGTAGGAGACCCCTCTTCCCTTGACAGAGCTACAGCTTCCAGAGTTCCCTGGGAAGATAAACTACTCTGGAAGTTGTCTCAGCCGAGGTCAGAGTGATTCCTGGAAAAGGTGCATTGTGGGACAGGGAGAGATTATTCCAAATTTTGTTTAGCTCAGTCTTGTGATCTAGCAATCCAGCAGAAGTTACACTGGTAAAAAGGGTGGTGTAGGTGAAACTCTATATTAAAGGCTTGTATTCCCTCAGTCAGGCTCAGGTTGGCTCAGCCAGCAGTAATCCTGCTTGTAAGGTACGCTGGCCTAAATCAGGGCAATCCAAGTTACACCAGTGTCCTTGTGCTGTGTTACTTTCTGCCTTCCCTACCCTAGAATGCATCCACTCCCCCCCAGGTGACAGTTACAGGAAAACCACAGTAATAGTACACAAAGCTTTTTTGTGGGGAGGAAGCCTGTCTGTCATTTTCAGCCGTGTTCTCATTGGGAATCCTTGAATCAGACTTCAACAAGTTCCAGCCTGCTATGGAATACAGTTTGAAAAACTACACATGCACACCCACACACCTGGCAGTCAACCCTGCATATTGTGTATTTCAGAACATTCATCTCTTGAGCCAAGGGTGCAGTATCCTGTTCTTAATCAAAATGGGACAAAAGCACAATTTATGGCTTGGTTGCTGTTGAATTAGATTGACTGCTAACATTGTTTTGGAGTTAGTTGTATTTCTCCCAATGGATGCGGTTCCAAAACAAAAGACTTTATTTGCTGGTAAGAGGTGTGAGCCTGCCCCTGGCACCGAGCGAGCGAAAATTGGCCTGGCATATATAAAATATATAGATTTTACAGCGTAGCAGAGTTTAAACAGATGAATAGCTCCTTGTTCCCAGTAGCATTGACATTTCCATTTCCAGACCAATCTGTAGGCTGCAATAACCTGAAGTGTTGCCCAACTGCAAATAATAATAAAAAATTCTTGTAAAAATTTAAGGCAGTGAACTGAAAAACCACAAAACAGCTGTTGCCCAGAAGCCATAGCAAATACAGCCTGAAGGCCTAAACTGAAGTTAACAAGAGTGCGCCTTACAATACAGAATTAAAGCTTTCTCAGAAAGGGAGACCTTCTAACTTTTTTTTTTTTAACTAAGAAGGTACCTGTTTATTTCCAGCTTCAATCTGAAGTGCTGGTTTTTATTTATTCCCATGTGCTTATATCCTACCCTGCCTCCCAAAGGGAGCTCAGAGGAGCTAACAATACCTGATTGCATACACTGAAGTACACAACAGTTCATCCTCATCCTCATCCTCATCATCACACAGAGGAGGGCCAGGATCTCTTCTCAATCATCCCAGAGTGCAGGACATGAAATAATGGGCTCAGTTTACAGGATGCCAGGTTTTGGCTGAACATCAGGGAGAACTGCTCTAACTGTTAGAGCAGTACGGCAATGGAACCAATTGCCTAGGGAGATGGTGGGCTTTCCAATGCTGGAGGCATTCAAGAGGCAGCTGGACAGCCACCTATCGGGGATGCTTTAATTTGGATTCCTGCATTGAGCAGAGGGTTGGATTCGATGGCCTTATACACCCCTTCCAGCTCCATTATTCTATGATTCTAAAATGTTGAAAACATCATAGAAGCAGCAATAACAGTGGTAGAGAAAGAAAAGGTAGTTGATTCAGCAGAGAAGGCTGGTTAGGGACATAGGAAGCTGCATTACACTGTGTCAGACCATTGGTCCATCTAGTTTATCGTTGTCTGCACTGACTAGCAGTGACTCTCCAGGATTTTAGACGGGACACTCTCAGTCATACCTGGAGATGCTGGAGATGGAACCAGGGACCTTCTGCATGAAAGGCAGGTTGTTCTTCCACTGAGGTAGAGTCCTTGCAAATGTCATTAGTAATTTTCAGAGTTCCCTGGGAAGAGGGACCGACTGTGGGAATTGCAGCTCCATGAGAGTAGAGGTCTCCTAACATCTCTCAGTACCCTTAACAAGCTGCAGTTCCCAGGGTGCTTTGGGTGAAGCCATGTCTGTTTAATAGGTATAATTTGAAGGTATAATATTCCTTCAAATGTATAGTGCAGATGGGACCCTAGAAGCTGAAAACAAAAACGTTTATTTTGACAGGCTTTTAAAGTGTCACTTCCTTGGCTGTTTTCAGGGGGTTTTTTTGTTTAGTTATTGCTTTCAGATTATATTGCTTTAAAATGTATTTTGCATTTATGTGAATGTTTGTAATTGTATTGGGTTGCATCCAATTGAGTCATTCCATTTGTGAAAGGGCTTTTGATCTAATGGATGCCTTTGCTATTGGAAGAAAGGAGGGAGGCAGTTTCCCCCCAATTTTTCCTCTCCTGCCCCCGAGCCATTGTGGATGGTCCCATAACCCTCTGGAGCAGATTTTCAAAGGGGGGGCAGAGGAGGAATTGGTGAACATTGCCTTTCCTCCTTAGCGGAGTTGTCCGCTGGTCCAAAATTGGACTCAACCCATTGCATTTTCTTTTTAACGTAAGTTGCTCTACAGAACAGCTCAGGATCCGTATCGAACACAGCCTAAGGCCCAAGTCAAAGTGGAAAAGAGTTCATGGTATGATCAGGGTTTATTTATTCATTTGCATGTATTTATTTATTACATGTTTATACCACCAAGGAGCTCAAAGTGGTATACATGGCTATGTCTTCTCCATTTTATCCTGACCACAACCTTGCAAGGTAGGTTAAGCTGAGAGATAGTGACTGGCCCAAGGCCACCCAGTGAACTTCATGGCTGGGTTGGGGAATTAAAGCTTTCCCAGAAAAGGTCTTTTAACTTTTAACTCTGTGAATGAAAGGGGGGGGATATTAAAATTATTATTATCGCAAACAGCCCAGGCCCCTGCTGTGTTTACTCAGACATAAAGCTCCACTGAGATGGAGTTTATTCTCAAATATGTGTGCATCGGTTTGCAGGCCACACTGTGAAGAGAATTCCAAAGACTTGGTCCGGACAAACAGCTTTCCTTTCATGTTGCATAATATTGTCTTGTCAGAGCTCCATCAGGGGTGATATGTTGTGGCCATGATTCTAGATTTGTCGTGTTGCAGGATCCATCCAGTGTGTTAAGCACTGATGGTTTAGTCCCTGCTCCTACTGGTTGGAGGAGGTAACTGCAGACAGTTCAAGCCAGGGTGCCTTCACCATAGCACAGAATCCTCCTGGGTCTCAGAATCTGGGGACTCCAGAGTGCCAATCCTGTGCCTCTACCAGCTATAAAGCTCTGGGGAAGCCACTGCATTCTATCAGTTGAGGCCGCCTGCTGCCAAGGGAAGCATATAACTGCATCAGACCCAAGGATTATATCAGATGGTACGACTCCCGCTCAGAGTAGGCCCACTGAAATTAATGGACGTGTCTAACTTAGGTTCATTCATTTCAGTGAGTACTCTGATTAAAAGTTAGCTTGCTACACCCTAAGCTCCAGACGAGCATATTGAGTACCCCATTCTGCATCGGTGACTTGCCCCCTTTTGTGGTAAAGCAAGCCCCTGTTTTGCTAAAGCAGCCAGCTTAGAAGTCTGCCTTGAAAGTTGTGTTCACTATCCCTTGCATTAAGCGTTTAATTTCTTCTAATGCGGTTTCTGAAACAAAAGCCATTGCTTGCTTTTCCAGCTCTGTCTTCACATGGAAAACCGGGGGGGGGGGAGATGAGCTTCATTTGCTGACATCTTTTGGTTTCTTCTGAAGTCATTAGGGAGCGTTAATTGTGAAGTTCCTCTGCACCCTTCTTCTTCCTCTGGGTCTCGGGAGGCCAAAGCTGGGCGTATGGGTGGAGGAATGAATGTGACAGCTGGGAGGGAAATAAAAAATGATTCCGTGATCTTGGGTGGGCAGGTGCCTCGTGTCAGCATTGTGAAATCCCTTCAGAGTTATGCATCGGATAATGGAAGACTTAAGCCCAGTATCTCCCCCTCCCCTTTCATCTCATCAGAGCAAGGAACAGATCCTGATGGAATAAGAACCTTGGGGAAAGGGGCACAGGTAGAAGCAAAACTGTGCTTTTTCCATTTTGTAATTATTCCTTCCTCAGCTATTGACATTTTAAACTTTTTATTGATTGATTGATTTAAAATAGAGTTACTATTTTCAGTACACACACACACACACACACACACACACACACACACACACACACACACATGAGATATAACCATAAAACCAGTGTGATGTAGTGGTCAGAATGTCAGACTGGGACCTGGGAGACCAGGGTTCAAATCCCCACTTGGCCATAAAGCTCACTGGGTGACCTTGGGCTGTCTCTCAGCCTAACATACCTCATCGGGTTGTTGTGAGGATAAAAATTGGAGAGGGGGAGAACCATGTTTGTATGCCTCCTTGGGGGAAAGGTGGGATATAAATGTAGTAACAGTAACAATTACACCATAGCAATAAAATTAACAATAAAATGCCAAGAACCATCAATGTCACAACAGTGGTCAGCCCAAAAATAATAAGTTCCACTTAAATAACAGAAGTGATTACAGCACTTGGAAGTAGCATCGTTGACAAAACTTATATATTATAAAAGAGATACTGGAGGACATCCACCAAACGACTTTATTAAGAAATTGAGTGCGATAATAGTTGAAGTGTGTAATTCCAAGATGTTGAACTGTATATATTATTTCCACTCGTATAATTTGACCTTCTGCTTTAAAAATAATAGTAATCAAGGACACTTAATAAGTGCGCAGAATGCTTTTCAAAGCACAATGGATTTTTTAAAATATATGGACAGATGCTATTAGAAAATTATGTTTACAGTACAGATTTTACTTCTTTTGTAATTATTTTATTTCCCCCCCATTTATTTTAAAAAGATTGCAGCACCAATTCTGGCACATATAAGGATATATTTATTTATTTAGAATACTTGTAATCCCAATGTAAGTTTTTAAAGCTTTTCTAAAAAAGATGTTTCTAAAGATGTTTTCTTTTAATATATTATGATGTTTTAGAGTGTTTCTTAGTGCTTTTGTTTGCCACCCTGGGCTCCTCTTGGGAGGAAGCATGGGATGTAAATTTTAAACAAATAAATAAATGTACAATCCTGAGAAGCTCTTGAAGCAGCTTGCAAGATTCTCTCTCTCTCACACACACAAATCTCATTCAAGTCTGGTATCAAGAATAGATATAACTTGCTCCCCTATGGTGCTAGGATTGTTGAAGTGGCTTTTCTTGCCTTCACCCTTGGACTTCCTTGGGTTGCAACGTGGCCTGTGTCTACTATGCAACACTGATGATGATGATTTATTAAATTTCTATCCCACCCTTCCTCTCAAAGGAGCTCAGAGCAGCAAACACCAGAGCGTAAAAAACAGTACAGCTAAAAATAAAAGTATATTTAAAACATTAGAAACATCTAAAAACAATCGCACATCCTCGCAGCTAATAATTTCAAGGTTGCCAGTAACAGTATCTTTAAGTCATTGAATGCCTGGGATACATAGGAATGTTTTTAAGTTCCTCCTGAATGTTAATAATGAGAGACTGATACACCTCCCCAGAGAGGACATTCAACAAATGAGGAACCACTACGGACAAGGCCCTGATGACCTCTGAGGCAATGGGGTGTGGGGTTGAGCCGCTGGATCTTGTACAGACCACGGTGGAGGCAAGTCTTGCCTTGCTGGCGGTTGGTAGGTGCCATCTTTGATCTTCCTTGATTAGCTTATGCAGGCAACAATTGCTGTAGAGACAGAATACTGTATACACTTCTGAAGGAGCAAGTCTGACCATTGGTCCATCTAACTCAGTATTATCATGGGCAGAAGCTGTCCAGGTTTTCAAATAGCCATACCTGGAGATGCTGAGAATTGCACTTGGGGTCGTCTGAATGCAAAGCAAAAGCTCTACCCAAGACCCTGGAGAGCTGCTGCCTGTCAGTGTAGGCAGTAGTGAGCTAGATGCACCAATGGTTTGACTTGGTATAAGACAGCTTCCTAGGTTCCTAACTTGCATAGGATCGGACTGCAATATTCTTCTTTGTAATAATGAAATGCAATTGCATCCATTTCGGAAGGGAAAGTTGCATTACGCTTTGAGTGCTTTTTTAAAATGAGCAGAATTGCTCTCTCTGTGGAAATTGGCTTTCTATATCAAATAATAAAACTGCAGCTGAAATGTTTAGTTTGAAGTGGAAAACAAAGCATGAAACCACAGGCCCCCTTTTTGCATTCCTGAGATGGCAAAACTCACACAAGATGGTTGTTAGTTCTGGCACTGGGAGGCTTTTAGCGTGGAGTTCTTCAGAATTCTATTCCAGCAAACAAAAAAGGACAGTGATTCCCCCCCCATATGTCTGGAAATATTTTGCTTTTTATGAGATTGTGAATAGCAAAACCTAAATGTATGACTGGAGTTCAGAGGGCCACCGGCGTTGAGATGGCTTAATTTGGTTGATGGTAACAAGCACACTCAAAAAAGCCTGGGAAAAGATGCACGCCTCCAAATTGTGGTTTCTGTTGCAAAATCGACTGGCCTGTAACAGGTTTCAGTGTTTTACTCCGAAAGCTAAGATTCCCATTGCTCCAGAGAGAGCTGATGTAGCATCCCTCCTTGTAACAGCAAACTCAGGTGTTGAGTGCAAACGGGATTGTAGCCAAAACAGGCCACTGAGAAACAACAGGGAGGAGGTTTTCAGAAGTTCTGAGCACCTTTAAAAGGGGGGGGGAAACCTAAGGGACCCCCCTTGCAAATGGTCCAGTGAGGACTGAGCATGCTCAGTAGCCACATAATGTTAATTGTTAGTTGGAAATGAAAGTGGGGTGTTGGTGAGGGAATGGAATGACCAGCTGGAGAGGGCATGGCTAGCAGGCTGGAACCCTGAACAGGAGCACTCCTATTAAGACGGCTTACAGCAGGCTAAAATAATGCAACCCTCCCTCTGATTTTCCATGTGTCCAGCAGCCCTTAGCCCTGTGGCCGCTAGATGGGGTCAGAACATGCTTCCCATCAGTTCTGCAATCCCAGAGAATTGTCAGTTGGAGGAGCACAACCTGTTGACCTGGTTTGCATGTAACACTAAGCCAGGTGCCTGGAGGGGGGATTGTGGCTGCTGTATTTCTCCTCCAGTTCTGCTCCTAAAAGCAAAGTCATGGTTTGACAGTGTGTTGTCTGAAACCAGGCTTGTGGTTTGTCTTGCTTCAGACAATCACGATCTGTAACCAAGGTTTGTTCTTGCTTTACAGCTTGTGGTTTGTTTGGAATTGCTAAACCATGAGCCTGGGTTTAGCCGACAAATTATGGCAAACCATGGTTTAGCTCACAGAAGCAGCAGGACCAGAGGAGGATCAAAACGGCCACAATCTCCCCTCTGGGAATATACACACTCGCACATTTGCGCTAAGCCATAGTTTGGTTTAGCATTATATGTGAACTGAGACATTCACTCAGTACTAAGTTCAGTTATGTTTGCTAGTCCCGGTAAGTATGTTTAGGGATAGGATTTCAGCCTTAATGAATGTTCAGGTTGGTCTCATTTGCAGAATTTTAAGCATTGTTAGCAAAGGATATTAGAGTCTCCCCTCCATTCTTCATAACAATAGACATTTATTTTCTGGACAGTTCTCCTGCTAGTTTCAAATAGCAGACCGGACACTAAACCTATTCTGAACACCATGTGCCTGCGACTTCTCGGCAAAAATGTGGAGTCCAGGTTGCCAATCAGCTCATATGGTTCAACCCCAAATGGATGACAAAAGATCTGCCCATTACTAATAACCTCAGATTTCAACACTGAGTTGTGGAATGGAAAGTCTGAAGCAGTAGTTGTTGTTTTGGAAGAAACCACTATAAAGAAAGGCTAAACAAACAGCATCTCTTTGTTACAAGAGAATGAATGAGTTAGTGTATCTGCGTGACAGGTTTCCAATTCATTATATCACAGTGTGAACACTGTGATTCATGGGGACAGGATTCAAAATCTTCTCCAGGGAACTATGTCAAATGAAGTTCCTATACTATAAAATGAGCAGCTTTTGTTTCTTGGCGTCTGGCACGGAGTGCTGCAATTCTGAATTTGCCTGGTGTGTGCACGCAACACAACACTATTGTATTTTGGATTTATAGGCTGATTGATCGATTGGTCTCTTTGAACAACGCATGAAACTCTTCACTGTTGTTTAAATTACTGGGTGACCCAGAAAACCTGCTTGATGAAAATATTTGTTGGTTTGTTTGTTTGGAGGGAAGGAGCAAGAAGGAAAGGGATAGAAAAAAGTTTTAATACTCATCGCTTTTTGGATCTCTTAGGTTCTTCATCAGGGAGTTCTACAAATAAAAATATTTTTTAAATACAAAACTGTGTACAGACATCCTAAAACCTCTGCATGGGCTATGTTTATATATCATAATAGATTTTGAAAGGACAATTCAATGAAAGAACAGTTTTAGCAAATACAATTCTACACATGTATGAAAAGCCAGTTCTTATATATTAACTAGGGGTTGCCACTCTTTCACGCTTTACAGGCCAACCCCAGGTACCCCCCTCCCTTCATCAACTCCCCAGAGGCCCCTAGGTGTTGCTGCACTGCTGTCTTGCTCGGCCAGCACCAGCTCACTTACACTCCTCAGTTGTCACTCACATGCTTGCCTGCCCACCTCACCCTCCCACCATGCATGGGCCAGCTGGCATCACAGAAGCGTTGATGCGGTAGTCTGCAGCGTCTCCTGTCTGTGGCGAAGCGAGCTTCAGCAAAGAGAATTGCAGCATGATGACTTTTTACATTTTTATGTATATAAGATATAATGAAAGCAGTACATATCCAGTGACAAAAATAGATTACATACTCAAATACTTCAGTTCAATATTTGAACCGGGGGGAGGAGTTGCTGTGGTCTTCAGAACGTCCATCTCTGTCACCAGGAGCTGTCTTGGAGCTGGCTGTAAGGGCCTGCACCTGGTGTTGGGCCAAGGAGACAGTAAACTAAGATTGCTGCTGGTGTACTGTCCACCCTGCTGCCCAGAAGCTTCTCTGACTGAGCTGGCGGTGGCCATCTTGGCTGTGATATTGGAGGAGCCCAGAATGATAGTCCTGGGTGATTTCAATGTCCATGCTAAGGCTGCCCCTAGTGTTCTGGCTCGGGACTTCATGGCTTCCATGATGACCATGGGGCTGTCTCAAGTTGTCACCGGCCCAACGCATAGGGTAGGGCAAGTGGTGAAAGACATGCTGTGAGGCTGATCATGTACGAGTAAACCATAATAACTGTGCCTACTGTGTGGCAATGATGAAGGCCCACCTCTGCCTCCACTGTCCAGTGGAGCTTTTCCATATTGTCAGGAGTCTGTTGACATCGACTCCATGAAATGGAGTTTTAGACACTTGGCCCATTGTGAATTGTTTGCAAGGCGCTTTGGGAGTAAAGTTCCTTGCCTCTGTAGCAGTCTTGATGTCCCATCCACATCTACTGTAGATCCCAATGAGGTGTCCAGTGCAATGTCTGCTGCAACTTCTTGGGAACAGTTTCAGTTGATGTGGCCTGCTGACATAGAACAGATGCTTGTGATGATGTGGCCAGCAATGTGTCCTCTCAACCCTTGCCCTTCTTGGCTTATTAAAGCTTGCCAAGGGGATTTGACCGAGTGGATCCAGGGTGTGGTCAACGCATCATTGCTGGAGCGAGTGGTTCCAGCTGCCCTGAAAGAGGCCGTGATCCGACTGCTCCTGAAAAAGCCCACCCTGGACCCATTGGTTTGTGACAATTACCAACCGGTTGCAAATACCCCCTTCTTAGGGATGGTGATTGAGAGGGTTGTGGCGCAGCAATTGCAAGTACTCTTGGATGAAACAGATTATCTTGACCCATTCTAGTCTGGGTTCAGGCTGGGTTCTAGTCTGCGTTCAGATTATTGGACTGAATTGGCCTTAGTCGCCCTGATGGATGACCTTTATCGGTAGAAGGACGGGGAGTGCGACTCTGTTACTCTTACTTGATCTCTCAGTGGCTTTTGATACCATTGACCATGGTATCCTTCTGGGTCGAGTTGGTGAGATGGGGATTGGTGGCATTGTTTTACAGTGGCTCCAATCTTATTTCCAAGGTCGTTTTCAGAGACTAGCATTGGGTGATTGTCTTTCGGCCCCCTGGCAGTTGTATTGTGGGGTGCCGCAAGGTACCATCTTGTCCCCCATGTGGTTTAACATCTATATGAAGCCCTTGGGAGTGGTCATCAGGAGATTTGGGGCAAGATGTCAGCAGTACGCTGACGATGCCCAGCTCTATTTCTCTGTAATGTCTGAATCGGGAGAGGCTGTGCGAGCCCTGGACCACTGCCTGGACTCAGTGGTGGGCTGGATGAGGGGCAATAAGCTAAGTCTGAATCCTAGCAAGATGGAGGTGCTGTGGGTTGGTGGTTCCCAAGTTCAGATAATTGGTCAGTTGCCTGCTTTGGATGGGGTCGTACTCCCTCTGAAAGAGCAGGTCCATTGTCTGGGGGTGCTCCTGGATCCATCTTTGTTGCTAGAGGCCCAGGTGACCTCAGTGGCTAGGAGTGCCTTTACCAGCTTTGCCTGGTAAGTTAGCTGCGTCTGTTTCTGGACTGGGATAGCCTGACCACTCAGGGGCGTCAGTGGGGCGGGGCGGCAGGTGCGGGCCACACTGGGTGACACCTCCAGATGGGGGTGACACCCAGAGCCAGCCACCCCCCCCGGTACCGCCTAGGCTCCAACGAGAGCCTTCGCGTGCCACACCGGCTGCCTTCCTCGGCTGTTAGAAGGTGGCAGCGGCGGCGGCGGCACACTCCCGGGCCCTGTTGTTTGGCCGCGTGCGCTATGCGCACGCTATGTGCACGCAATCACTCACACTCTTGGGAGACAAGGCGCTGAGGGCCGCACCGGGTGACACCAACCCTAGTGACGCCACTGTGACCACTGTTGTCCATGCACTGGTAACCTCCAGGCTTGATTATTGTAATGTGCTCTATGTGGGGCTGCCCTTGAGGTTGGTTCAGAAGCTCCAGCTGGTGCACAATGTGGCAGCGAGATTGCTCACTGGGGCAGGGTATCGGCAACATGCTACCCCACTCCTGAAAGAATTGCACTGGCTGCCCATTTCCTACTGGGCCAAATTCAAGGTTCTATACAACTTGGGTCCAGGATACCTGAAAGACTGTCTCATCACTTATACAGTAGGGCCCCGCTTATACGGCGGGTTCCGTTCCGGACCCCCACCGTAAAGCGGAAAACGCCATAAAGCGGAACCCCATTGACTTTAATGGGCTGCGTCACGCGAAAATGACGCGAAAACAGCGCAAAACGTTGCAAAAGGGGGAAAAAACCCTTTAAAATTGGAAATGAAAGGCGCCACATCAGCGGAATGCCTTAAAGCGGAACGCCGTAATGCGGGGCCCTACTGTATACCCAATCCATCACTGCGCCCTGGAGGTGAGGGCCTTCTGCAGATACCATCTTATCAGGAGGTCTGCTCTGCACAACATTGGAAACGGACCTTCAGTGTAGTTGCACCTCCCCTGTGGAATTCCCTCCCCTTAAATATTAGACAGGCGCCATCTCTGTTATCTTTTCGGTGCCTATTGAAGACCTTCCTCTTTCAACATGCCTTTTAAGTTGAGACCTTATCCCAGACTGTCTGTGTTGCATCTGGTTTTTAATATGTTTTTAAAGCTATTTTTTAAAATAGGTTTTTAACCTTTTTTTTTTAAAAAAAAAGATGTTTTGAAAACTTTTTTAAAAAAATTGTTTTGAAAGATGTTTTGATGTATTTTTAAGTCTGTTTTTATGATGTTTTAAAGTGGTTTTAGTGCTTTTGTTTGCTGCCCTGGGCTCCTACTGGGAGGAAGGACAGAATATAAATCAAATAATAAATAAAATAAATAATTCTCCTTTGGATGATCTCGGTGATTGAGCTGGGATATAAAGTCTCAGGCGGTCCTTAAGGTTTTGAAATAAGTGTATAATAAAAGGTATTATAAAAAATAGTTTAGAAGCACAGTTTTGAGTCAGAACTCATTTTCTTTTTAACAATTGTGCCTGAATTCTGATGGTTGCAGCGAGGAACTTGGCTGTATTTTCTGTAAATGTAGGATTGGAGTCTGCCCTTAAAATTGAAATATATTACATTGTAAAGAAAGAGTACTAGGTAGATAAATCGGGATCTTGTATCCCTGTTATGATAAAGAACAGCCTTCATCAACAAGGTACCTTCCAGTTGTTTTGGACTAAAATATCTGGAGGGCACCGGGTTAGCAATGGTTGATACAGAATGACATGGACTCATATTTCAACTGAGTCACTTGCAGAAGCACAGACTCTCAAATGCCGAGGCAGCCTGGTAGATGGCGCAGCAAATTGCACCATCTAGCCTTTGAAAATGCTGTCCTGTATCCAGTACTTTTTGATTTAAAAGGGGGAGGGGCATGCAGGTACTGGTATCTTGATAAAAGTGCCATAGATGCCAGTACAACATGGCTGCCATGGGCAGCAAAAAAAAAGAGGTGCTGGTACTCTGTGCTGGTATGTACTGTTCCCCCTGCCCCAAAAGCATCTAGGAATGCTTTTTTGTGAGAATGATATTTAATATATCTAGGAATATGTAATGTTCCTAAGTACCTGGCAGGTTACCTAGTTGTAATTTATTTATTATTTGATTTATATCCCGCAGGAGATTTATATCTCCTCCCAGCAGGAGCCCCGGGCGGTGAACAGAAACGCTAAAAACACTTTAAAACATCATAAAAACAGACCCCAAAATACACCAAAACAAAACAATGTCAAAAACATTTTTAAAAAGCTTTAAAAAGATCTTTTAAAAAAGAGTTAAAAACATATTAACAAGCAATTCTAACACAGACACAGCTTTGTAACATGAGTCAGTATCATTTCCTGCGTACTGCAGAGAGGAGGCTGAAAGAGTGTGGCATGCATAAGGGCAGCTGGGGAGTTCATGGCAGGGGTGAGATTTGAACCAGGACTTCCTGATTTGCAGCTCAGTTGCTACACCATCTTCACACATCATTAATATATAACAATATAGACTAAGCAGTCTGGTTTTGTTTTAGTTAAAGGCATATAAATGTAAATGTACTGCCTTCAAGTCGATTCTGACTTATGGCGACCCTACGAATAGGGTTTTCATGAGGCTGAGAGGCAGTGACTGGCCCAAGATCACCCAGTGAGCTTCATGGCTATGTGGGGATTTGAACCCTGGTCTCCCAGGTCGTAGTCCAACTCCTTAACCACTACACCACATTGGCTCTCTAGTATGGCTTTAATACACCATTTGTCATTAGGAATTTTGCCTAAATTGATCATGACAGATTGGCACAGATTTCAAGACAAATGTGTGGTCATAATGATCTGTTATACCAAATTTTGTCAGATTCTTGCCACTGCCTTCTCGGGACCTCTCCCCAGCCCATTGCTGACTCAGCTTAACTTTGTTTAAAATGTAAATGTACTGCCTTCAAGTCGATTCTGACTTATGGCGACCCTATGAATAGGGGCTTCATGAGGCTGAGAGGCAGTGACTGGCTCAAAGTCACCCAGTGAGCTTCATGGCTATGTGGGGATTCAAACCCTGGTCTCCCAGGTCATAGTCCAACATGTTAACCACTACACCACACCGGCTCTCTTAACCTTGTTTAGCTGGTGCAATTTGACTGGGGCACTGGCTTGCAAGCACAATGTAATCGTCACATCCTAAATATACCACAACTGGGCTTTGATCCTTGTGACTAATTGATAGAAATAGGTAATCAAAAAATTTTTTTGATCTGCAAATCTTTCCTTCCTCCCCAAGGATCTCACACACAGCAGCTAATGTCACACCACATATTACTGAGAGTGGGAGAGAGACAGGCTAAGCTTGTTTTGCAGCTTCCAGAATTTTTGAAATATATTTGAAAATATATTCTTATTCTTATTAAAATTTATATCCCGCCCTTCCTCATGGAAACAAACAAAACACAGGTGGCAAACATAAACACTAAAAACACACTCAAACAAAGCAAAACATCTTTAAATAAAAACAGCTTCAAAATAAACAGAGAGAGAGAGAGAGAGAAAGTGGCAGTTTGTGACCTAAACTGTTGTGATTTTCTTAGGATGAAGCCACTGGGATATTTGCCCGTTAGCCTTTGTTCTGGCAATTAGCAAGGCCAGGAATGTTCATTGATTATTCTTACTTAGTCGTCTCTAAAAGCATCTGAACTGCACTTTGCTAGAAACCAGGGTGTGGCATATAGGATATGGGGAAATTGATGTTCTTCAGATAAAGTTCCAACTTTCTTTTTTTAAAAAATCCTCATTTTCTTCAGAACATAAGCAACTACCTTGCACTGAGTCAGAGTGCTGGGTCCATCTTGTTCCGTATTTGTCTAGACACTTGTTTTCCGGAGTCTTTCCTAACTCCATCTGGAGAAGCCAGGGATTGAACCTGGGACCTTGTGCTCAATGCATGTACTCTACCATTGATCTAGATTTTGAATCCACCCCATCTGCAGAATTTGGACCAAGTGGTGTATTGTTTGCAAGTGTATACTGCCACTCCTAAAAGGGGCTCAAGATAATGTAAATAGTTTTCCTTCCCTTAGATGTGTGGTGACTGGCCCAAAGTAATCCAGTGACCTTTGTGGCTGGATGGGGAATTGGATCTAGGTCTCCCCAGCATATATGTACCTTACATTATACAGTATTGTACAACAGGCATGGCTTCCCTCAAAGCATCCTGG
This sequence comes from Rhineura floridana, assembly GCF_030035675.1. Classification (NCBI taxonomy): domain Eukaryota; kingdom Metazoa; phylum Chordata; class Lepidosauria; order Squamata; family Rhineuridae; genus Rhineura; species Rhineura floridana. Next base: position 11,904,609 of record NC_084492.1, on the reverse strand, counting down.
GATGTGTAATTTGTGAAGGGTGCTTGCAGTTGTTAGGAGACTTCTGTTCCCCTCACAGAGCTGTGCCCTCCAGATGTTGTTGGGCTTCAGCTCCCATCATCTCTGACGAGTGGCCATGCTGGCTGGGGCTGGTGGAAGTTGGAAATCCAACAACATCTGGAGGGCCGCAGGTTCCCTATCCCTCTTTTACACTTAGTGGACAAGGGGTTGATATAGGAGAGCTAGCAGTATTGGGAATATTATCATTTGTAGACCAGGGAGACTTGGATTCAAATAAAGGACCAGTCCACTCATTAGGCAAACCTAGCTTCGGCTATGGGGTGGTATATAGGTACAATAAATAAATAAATAAATAAATAAAATCAGGCAATCACCTCAGGTGGCAAGGGCCTACAGGGGCAGGCGGGTTAAAAGCAATTTAAACTTTAAATTAAAAAAAATTAATATCCCATGCAAGTAAAGTAATGCTCAAGATTCTACAACAAAGGCTCTTACCACATATGGAGCAAGAAATGCCAGATGTCCAAGCTGGATTTAGAAAAGGAAGAGGCACCAGAGATCATATCGCAAACATACGTTGGATAATGGAACGGACCAAGGAATTTCAGAAGGAAATCACCCTGTGCTTTATAGATTACAGCAAAGCCTTTGACTGTGTAGATCATGAAAATTTATGGAATGCTTTAAAAGATATGGGGGTGCCACAGCATCTGATTGTCCTGATGCGCAACCTGTACTCTGCACAAGAGGCTACTGTAAGGACAGAATATGGAGAAACCGATTGGTCCCCAATAGGAAAGGGTGTGAGACGGGTGTATTTTATCACTCTATTTGTTTAATCTATATGCAGAACATATCATACGGAAAGCAGGATTGGACCAAGATGAAGGAGGTGTAAAAACTGGAGGAATATCAATAATTTAAGATATTGCAGACGATACCATACTCTTAGAAGAAACCAGTAATGATTTGAAAAGAATGCTAATGAAAGTTAAAGAGGAAAAGCAAAACAAAAGCAGGACTACAGCTGAACGTCAAGAAGACTAAACTTTAAAGTTGACAATGAGGACATTGAACTTGTCAAGGATTATCAATATCTTGGCACTGTCATTAACCAAAATGGAGACAATAGTCAAGAAATGAGAAGAAGGCTAGGCCTGAGAAGGGCAGTTATGAGAGAACTAGAAAAGGTCCTCAAATGCAAAGATGTATCACTGAACACCAAAGTCAGGATCATTCAGACCATGGTGTTCCCGATCTCTATGTATGGAGGTGAAAGTTGGACAGTGAAAAAAGTGGGTAAGAGAAAAATCAACTCATTTGAAATGTGATGCTGGAGGAGAGCTTTGCGCATACCATGGACTGCGAAAAAGACCAATGATAGGGTGTTAGAACAAATTAAACCAGAACTGTCACTGGAAGCTAAAATTATGAAACTGAGGTTACAAAAACTTACAAAATCTGTACAGTGTGGTTTATTCTGTTGGAGGTCACTGATTCATAGGGTTGCCATAAGTCGAAATAGACTTGAAGGCACATAACAACAAATATTCTAAAAAGAGAATGTCTAGCTGCCCAAGAAAAGTAGCTGTGACTCAGGTTATATGCACCATCATACATTTAAAGCACTATGATACCACTTTAACAGTCATAGTTTTGCCCCGAAGAATCTTGGGAACTGTAGTTTGTGATGGGTGGTGACAGTTGTTAGGGGAGCCTTGTTCCCTCACAGAGCTACAATTCCCAGAGTATCCTGGGAAGAGCGATTGACTGTTACCTCTCTCTGGGATTTGTAACTCTGTGAGGGGAACAGGGGTCTTCTATTAACTCTCCGCACCCTTAACAAAGTTCCAAGGGTTCTTTGGGGGAAGCCATGACTGTTACAGTGGTATACTAGTGCTTTAAATGTATGGTGTGGACATGGCCTCAGATATTCTCCCAGGGCACCACTCCCAGAATGCCTCACTCTGAGGAAGGACCTCATTCCATTTCTCAGACCAAGGTAGAAAGGAGGTGGCTTACTTCTGCAGCCACATTAACAGCTGCAAAATATCAAAAGTAAAGGAAGAGGGAGAGAAGAGAGCAGGAAGGGCAGTGGCTTGCTTCAGGGATATGATGAAAACCAGTATACAAGAACAGAAATATAAATAAATCAAGTTTGCTTTCTTGGTCTTGAACAACTCACCATCTGTCAACATCGCCTACCTTGCAGGAGTGATGTGAGGATAACCACATGCCTGTCACCGTTAGGTATTTTGGAGGAAAGGCAGATGTTATAAATACATAAAATGTAGTGGGCAAGCAAAAGAACCAGAAATATGTAAGGCAGGATTGGAAGCAGATTTAGGACGTTGTTGCACATCTTTTCTGCAAAATGTTGGCGGTTTTCTTCCTCCTTCTTGTAATCAAGACATTTAGAACCTGTGGCCAAAAGGTGTGAGATTCAGTTTCTGTTTTTCCACACCATGAACTCAAGACCCCAAGTTTGTCTTCCAAGCTTGCAAAGAACATCTGTGGGTTTGACTACTGTATGTAGAATGAGATAACTTGCCTGCAGTTGTACCCAATGTTAAGCTTGCTGAGGGGTGGGGGAGAGATTCGATCCAGTACACATTTAAAGGCAAGCTTACCTAATTTGAGCTTTCTTTAACAATAAGTGAAACATAGAAAGCCATCCTTTGAAATTCACACTTCTCTTAAATTTGCAGTGCAGTTTGTCGGCCAAGTATGTACAAAAATGCATATATTCATGAATGGAACATACAAAAATGCATTTTACTAGGGAAAGTTGCTTTGCAAAAAAATACGTATATTAGGAGAAATTCACACTAAACTGTTGATGTATTTTTATGAAGACTTAAATCGCAAAACTGATGTGGAAATATGTAGAGCTGAATTTAAGTTTGAAAAAACGAGAAACTAACAGAAATGGACCTTTCTGCACATTTCCTATTGTCAGTTTTGCAAGGCATGAAAATAAGGATGCCATTCCATATCTCCCCTTTTAATCCCAGGGTAATATTGAGGAAGAAGACTCTCGAGCAAGCAAAGGTTTGCTGGCCTCAGCATTTTGCATTTGTCAGCACAGAAGCCCCAAGTATAGAGCAGATGAAATAGCCTGTTGTCGCCATGGGAATCAAACCTAACTCTGTTTGTTTTTGTTCCTCTTGTTACTGTTCAACTTGAGAGTGACTAAAGAGTCTCTCTCTCTTCTCTCTCTCTCTCTAAGTTCCACATATACAGATTCTAAAGCAGAGGTAGCCAATGTGGTGCCTTCCAGTTGTTTTTGGACTACAACTTCCATCAGCACCAGCTGGTATGGCCAGTGGTCAGGGATGGTGGGAGTTGTAGTCCAACAACATGTGGAGGGCTTCACGTTGGCTATCCCTGGATTAAAGCACAAGACAGTGCCTGCCTGCAGGCTCATACTGTAAGAGACACGATATAAAAGGAAATGGGAATGTGGAGGAAAAAGGGAAGAAAGCAGATTCAAGTACCAGTTGTGGAAGCTACATATTCTCAGCACTTAATATACAGAGAAATAACCCAGCAGCCCCTTAGAACATTCCCCACCCCAGCTGATGGCAGAGGTTGGAGTACGCTTCTCTTCAGCTTTTTCACTCCTCGGGGCAACAATTTTCAGCTTTCCATTTTTTGCAAAAGAGCAATCAATTTATTTTTTAAAAAATAGTTATTAATGTAGTTACTGTATATACCGCTTCCTAGGCAGACATTATTGGCCTGCTGGAGCACCCAAATTATCAAGGAGCATTTTCTTGATGAGAAAAGGCTAAAGAAGTTGGGCCAACACATCATCAACAAAACACGACTGGGGTGGAGGGAGATGATGGAGGTTTTATAAAATTATGCACAGTATAGAGAAAATGGATAGGGAGGTTCCCCTTTCCCCCAATAATACTAGAATTCAGGGACATCCAGTGAAACTGATGGGCAGGAGATTCAGCTGGGAGGAGGGGGAAGAGTCCTCCTATATACGAGACATAATTGTCTGTGGAACTGACTGCCACTAGATGTTGTGATGGCCGCTGGTTTAGATGGCTTCACAAAAGGTTTATACTGGCTTTTGGAGGAGGGAGATGTCTATCCACAGCTATTAGTGATGATGGCTTTATGGAAGCTCTAGTTTCAGAAACAGTATGTTATTGAACGCCCACTGCTGAGGAATCACACTGGAAGAGGCTTGTTGTCTTTGCATCCTGCTTATAGACTTCCTGGAGACTTCTGGTTGGCCATTGTGGAAATCAAGATTCTGGATTACATGGATCTTTGGTCTTTCACAGCAGAGCTCTTTTTCTTCTTCTTCTTTTTTAAGTTAGCCCTATTGCATTTGCAGACATTGGGTTGAAACCCAGGCTACACCAGTTCAATTTAGGCCCCGCTGAAATAAATGGGACAAATTAGTCATGTATGGCTTCACTGATTTCAATTGGAATTAAGAGCAATTAACAACTTGGATCCAATGCACTAGAATTATTCACACCGTCAATGCTCATAGTACTTCACATTATAGTATGTTCCTAGAGGGAAGGACAGTTGCTGCTCCTTCTCATGCAAAAGTTCTAAGGAACATATCAGGTGGAGTATAAAGACTTGTGGCTGAATGGATGAAGAACCAGTCCCATTGAACAACATTCCAATTGAGGAGATTCAAGGCAGTATGGCCATTTTGTCAATTCTTTTTCATCTGTGATGGGCCAGTCATACATGCAGCGCACCACTTGATGAATATATATGCATGATGAACCAGCCTTCAGCTAGGGGAACCAGGGCTATGCATTTTGTAAATGGGTTATAAGAAATCAAGTGGTCTAAGTGCAGCTGTGAACCATCCCTCTGTTGAGTGGATGACATTATCCCTTAGTAGACTTGCTCACACATTACACTGAGCACAGGTACAAGTGCTAGTGTGAAAGAGTGTATGCTTGCTGATTTGTTCAGCTCATCTGTTATGCACGCAGATACACAAGACTGTACATTTATGGGACCAGGGCTGGCGCCAGGCATGACTAGGCCCTTGGGCATCAGCCTGCCCTGGGTCTGCGGCGCCATAGCCCAACACTCCTTCCTGACAGAGGCAGCGCAGGGCTAATAAGCCCATTCATGTGCCTCACAACACCTGCCATCAACAAAGATGGCAGCAGGGCCCTTTAGGGAAGCCCCCACCTCCATCTTGGGTGATGGTAGGCATGCACACGCAGCATGCACGGCTTTCATCCTGACAGGAGAGGTAGGTGGGGCATGTGGGCGGGCTTACTGAAGCCCATGCTGCCTATATAGGGGGTTGCCTGGGAGCTCCCTCTCTGCAATCTGCTGCAGCATCGGTTGCAGGACTCGACACTGCCGTGGATTGCAGAACGGGAGCACCACCCTTTCACCCCAAGTAGGGGCCCTTCAGGGGGCCCTCTAGGCCACAGGGGCCCTCAGTCAGGGCCCAACCTGGCCACCCTTCAGCACCGGGACTGCATTGAATGTTGTATTTGCATAACTGTATGAGTGTGAAGCTCAGCCAGTTGCGCACACAAGCACACATTGAATGTAACATGTGAACATCCATCATCATCATCATTTGTGTTTGTTAGTGGCTTTTTCCACAAAAAGTGACCCAGAGCAACTTACAAAGATTATAATACTGTAATATAAAATAATAAAAGGTAGTACAAACATTCAAGTGTTATGTGTTTGTCCTGTTATCTTGTCTCTTCCTTTTTCCTTGTAGCAATATGATTCAACGAAACACATGGATCATTTTTCTCCACTTTAAAGAACTCTTACAACACCAGGCTGAAATTCTTTTGCATCATCCATATTTCTGAATTTACACGTTTCTGGGACTTGCTGTCGCATTTCCCTATATTTCAACTCTTGTGTTGGGGCAGACATTCTATGTTGCAGTGACCCTTGAGCAAACAGCTCAACTTCCTTATAATTCAAACAAGTCATCGTGAAACTATGAATAAGATCAGCAGGAAGTAAGGGAGAGGCAAGGCAAAAGTTGCAATCAAATAGTTATAAAACAGTAGCCTGAAAAACATTGGTCAAAGACATTCTATAAAAACCTGCATAAAACATAAGGATTTTTTTCTTTGGAAAAACGGAGCCATATTATTAAACAGGTATACAGCACTTTTCGTATGCTTTTAAATGTATAATCCTTAACTCAGTCATACCCCTCAGTGACCCGCTAAGGCAAGAGTGAGTAATCTGTGGCCCACCAGATGTTGTTGGACTACAACTCCTATTATCCCTGACCACTGCCTTTCCTGGGAGTTGGAGGCTAACAGCATTTAGTGGGTCACAGGTTAGCCACATCTGCGCTATAGTTAAGTTATTAATGTTCCCAGTGTACCCTGTGCTGAATTTCAGTAGACTGTTGTTTTCACAGGAAAGTTTTTGTCCTGGACAGGACAAATGAACATGCAGTGGAAGTGATGATTATGATTTCTTTAACAAAGGTAGCTCTGGAGGAGCAATCAGTTCAGGTGTCTTTTTCTTTATTCAGCTCTTCTTGCAAACCAGTGGGGCCATAGTAGCCGCTAGAACAGGGATGCAGAACCTTTACAACCAGAGGGCCACATTCTGTTTTGAACAACCTTCCAGGGGCCACATTCCAGTGTTGGGCAGGGCCAGAGGCAAAAGTGGGTGAAGCATGGATGTTACTCTTACCTTTGTGCAGGAGGGTACCTTCCAGCGATGCAAAACCCAGGTTTTATATATACATGTACATGTACATCCCATATCCTTCATCCAGAGATTTGTACACACAAGAGGCATTATCTCAGTTCAAGGACACATTCAGCCGGGCGGAAGCACTTAAGGAGGGTACAGATCAGGGCTGGTAAAGGAAGGGGGGTGTAGCTGGGGGAGCAGCATGGCTTGGGAAGAATTCCAAGAGCCAGATAGAGAGATCCAGAGCCAGCTGGGGGCCTGAGGTTCCCTACCCCAGTGCTAGAGCATTGGATTTGGATCAGGAGGGACCATGAATTTCTCTGGATGCTATCAGGAAAGTTGCCATGTTATTCATCTAGCCCACTATGTAAGGATGAAACGAGAGAACCCAACCCATGCCATCCTATCCCTGTAATATTTTTTTGTATTTTTGAGAACTGTTTCATATTTAAATTTTGAATTATTTTTTTAAAAAACTTCTTTGTCAACCAGTATTTTTTTCAGTGGTGTCTTCTCCCTTGGTGTCATTTTGATGCACAGAACTTTTTTATTTATTTCCCAGGCCTTTTAATGTATCATAGTTTTCATAAGCTGTTTTTTAAAAACTCTCTGCAAGTGTCTTTATGCTGTATTTTATACTTTTACTTTTAATTGATTTTTTTATTGTTTTATTTCTTGTTGCGATTCTTGCTGAGAACTTTTTTTCCAGGGATTTGCCAAATAAATGAGAAAGACAAAAGAAATGTGGATCAACAGACAATGATGGCCACCAACTTGGATGGCTTTCAAAGAAGGTTAGAAAAATACATGGAGGATAAGGCTGTCAGTGGCTACTAGCCATGATGGGGCTGTGCTCTACCTCCATAGTCAGAGGCAGTATGCCTTTGAATACCAGTTTCTAGAGTGCTCTTGCGCTCGGGTCCTGCTTGCGGGCTTCCCATGGGCATCTGGCTGGCCACTGTGAGGGCAGGATGTTGGACTAGATGGGCCACTGGCCTGATCCAGCAGGTTCCTCTCATTTTCTTAGATATAATGACAGTACACACACGCAGAGCTTGGAAAAGTTACTTTTTTTGAACTACAACTCCCACCAGCCCAATTCAGTGGCCATGCTGGCTGGGGCTGATGGGAGTTGTAGTTCAAAAAAAGTAAATTTCCCAAGCTCTGCACACGTTACTGTGATTATCAAAACAGAGACTTTGTTTGCGTGGTAAAATGTTTACCTGAATTGCAAAAGGGATCCAGAGGAAGTCTGTCTGAAGTGCTGTTTGGTGCTTTTATATAATGAGTGTGTATATGTGTGTATATTGTTAAAAGTCAATAAAAATGGGTACCAGATTGTGTTAGAGGCAGGTCATTGATCTGGAAAGGTTGAAGCAACTGGTGAAGAGAACTCATTCATAGCAGATAACGTATTTCTTCATTTTGTTTCCTTAAACTGTCTGTGGAAACAACAGAATTCTGTTTCTGCTATACTCTTTCTGCTTCCCAGAATAATTAGAGCTAGCGAGAGTGAGAGAGAGGCTGGCTGTTCCACTTGGGTCTCAAGCACATTACATAGATTCCAAGTCTATGATTTATGCAGTCTTTTGGCATCGTGGTTCTCATGGAGGCAAAGACATCCCTTGGCCTCAAAGCAACAACAATTTATGTCAACGATTTATAAATCTTTCTGAAACTGAAAGAAATGCTAGTGTTTCTTCTAGACAAACAAACAAACAAAACAGAAAACACAACTAACCAAATTAAACATTGTATGGAAAATACCTTAGCTTATTAAAAAAGAAGAGGACCGTAGCTCAGTGAGAAAATATGTGATTTGCATGCAGAAGGTCCCAGGTTCAATCCTCCAGTTACAAGGACCCGGTGGCAGATGATTGGGTGACTTCTGCTGAGACCCTGGGGAGTCACTGTGGCATCTACACCTTACATTTAAAACTCTGTGATTCCACTTTAACCAGTCATAGCTTCCCCCAAAGCATCCTGGGAGCTGTAGTTTGTTAAGGGTGCTGAGAGTTAGGAGCAGAGCTTGGAAAAGTTACTTTTTTGAACTACAACTCCCATCAGCCCAATCCAGTGGCCATGCTGGCTGGGGCTGATGGGAGTTGTAGTTTAAAAAAAGTAACTTTTCCAAGCTCTGTTTAGGAGACACCCTTATTCCCCTCACAGAGCTACAATTCCCAGAGTTCCCTGGTAAGAGGGATAGATTGTTAAACCACTCAAAGCTTCATATAACACATTTTGAGTTAGACCACATGCACACTATTCATTTATTCCACTATTATTCCACTCAGAGGTCCCTGGGAAGAGAGGTTAATTATTAAACCATTCTGAGCATTGTAGCGGTGGGGGGGGGATAAGGGTCTCCTAACAACTCTCAGCACCCTTAATAAATTATAGTACCCAGGATGCTTTTGGGAAAGCCATGACTGTTAATGTGGTACCATAGTGTTTTAAATATAAGGTGCCGATGTGTCCAGTGTACACAATTCTGAGTTGGATGGACAAAATAGTGTGACCTGGCGTAAGGTACCTTCCCTGTAACATTCCTATGTAGCGTGGGGCTCAGCAGTTCTGGGGCAGGTGTAGTGTTCTCCACACTGTTACAAACTACCACCAGGCATTATGTTCTACTTTGTGGAGCATGCAATGGTGGGCAATCCATCTGCTGAGCTCTTTGGCATCTGAAAGGCTCTGTACATGCTTGCATGTAATGGCAAGCCAGACTTCGTGGCTTACCATGCTTTACCGTTGGCGAGTAGCATGCTTGTGCATGCTGCTTGATCGCTTCTGGTGGTTACGTGCAAATGTGGCCATTGTCAGTTTCTCCACCCCTGCTCCAAGTTCCTCGGGGCCATGTTGTGGGACATGGGGTACGGGTGTTAAGGGAAAATTATAACATGATGAGGGCAAGATGCCTAGTAGGTAAATTTTGCATCCAGAATTGGGAAGGGTACTTTCTTTGGCCATGCTTGATGTCTGCACTTGGCATCTTTTGGGCTGCTGTTGGGTTCTCAGTGCCCCAGCCGGGTGTGCTGGCTGATTCCTGCCCTTACCCCCATTTAAAAATTTTAAAAATTGGGCACTCTGAATCAGCACTGGATGGCTGGGAGCCACCATTTTAATTTCCCAGAATGCCCTGGAGTGTTGAAATGGCATGTCCCAGCTGTTTTCACTGATTCAACTTGCTGCCTTCATCCTGTCCTTAGGCATAGCTGGGGGCCTACCAGACAACATGTGGCCAAGGGCCCCTTCAGACCTAGACCTGATCCTGTCTGGGGCAACTATATTGTGTAGTCTGACCCTGAGGTACAATAGACTTCAATTGAGAGCTATTCCACCTGCAGTTTCATGTGCAGTGTTTGAATATGTTGCCATGTTGAAATCATTGTGTCATCCATATAATTCTGTGTATTTATATCATTTTTATACTGTCCTTTCTTCAAGGAGCTCAGGAATGGTATACATAGCCTCCCCTTTTAACTATTTTATCTTCAGGAAAAAGCCTGTGAGATAGGTTAGGCTGGGGGAGGGAGAGAGGGAGAGAGACTTGGGCAAGGCCATCTAGTAAACTACATGGCTGAGATACGAACCCAGATTTCAGCCGTAGATTGACACTCTGGCGGCTATAACATACTAGCTGTCGATTAATCGTGGAAGAGTAAAACTCCCTTGGAATTTTACCCTGTCCGTTGCTCTTCTTCATAGGAAGTGTTCTTCATAGGAAGTCATAGGAAGCCATTTGTTGGGGAATGGTTTAAAGTCTGGATTTTCTGCATTAAACAGGAACACCTGACCCTTCAGATGCTGGACCACAACTCTCATTAATTTGGACTGTTGGCCATGCTGGATGGGAGATGTAACATCTGGAGGGCCAAAGGTTCCCCATGCCTGGTCTAGCTCCCCTCTAGCTCTTTCATTCTGTGATTCTTTACTATTTCTTAGTCCTGCACATCAATTTGTTGTTATTAAATATATTATTTATTTATTTATTAAATTTGTATCCCACCCTTCCTCCCAGAAGGAGTCTAGGGTGGCTAATAAGCGATAAAACACCGAGAACATCTAGAAAACATCTTAAAATCTCAAGAACAAAACAAAATTTAAATAATATTTTTTTGAAAAATTAAAAAAAAAAACATTTTAAAAACAATTCCAACACAGATGCAAACTAGTTTAAGGTCTCTACTTAAAAGACTTGTTGAAAGGGGATGGTCTTCAATAGGTGCTGAAAGACAACAGAGAGGGTGCCTGTTTAAATATTTAAAGGGAGTGGATTCCAAAGGGTTGGTGCCACAACACCAAAGGTCTGCTTACTATGTTGGGAAGAATGGACCTCCTGATGAGATGGTATCTGCAGGAGACCCTCACCTGCAGAGCACAGTGACCAACTGGGTATATAAGGGGTAAGACGATCTTTCAGGTGTACTGGTCCCAAGCTGTATAGGGCTTTATACACAAAAAGCAGCACCTTAGACTTAGCCCAGCAGCTAATGGGAAGTCAGTGCAATTCTTTCAGCAGCGGGACAACTTGTTGATGATGTCCTGCCCCAGTAAGCAGTTGTGCACCGGTTGTGGTAAACTAATCCATGTGAGATGAAAGCTGGGTTTCTGAAGAGCCCATACAGTGGCTTTTCCATGTGCTCTACTTAGGAAAAACACACACACTAACTTCTCAGTGCTGAGATCGTGTGTTTATCAAAGCACAGTGATTCATGCTGATTGGCCTTCCCATTCCTGGGCATCAGAATTAGTTTGTGCATGATTCAGGCCGCAGATTTTCCTTTAGCTTGAGCTGTTTCTGGCACAGGATGCAACTCAACACGACTCAGCCAGCACGCAGGAGTGGGTGAGCGGCTTGAATCACTTTAGAAGTTCCTTACTTAAGGGGGGTGCAGGCTCCAAAGGTGGTTCTGGGGCTCTGCCAAGTGGTTGTATTCTTGAATTTGAGAGGTCCATAGGATCCAGTCTGCATTAACAACATGGATTTGTCCTGTGGCTTATAGCTTGTGGCTTGTTTGGGAGAGCTAAACTAATATAATATAAAAGCTGTACACTGCAAAAAAAACAACCCCCCCAAAACCCAACCTTTCAGTTATTGAAAAATGAAGAATATTTATGGGATGCTTATCAAATTGCATCTGCTCCACATTTTATTTTATCTTTTAAAAGGAGACTGCAACGACTTCCCTTGCTGACGAGGCAAGTGGCTTTTCAGTTTTGAAATTCACGTTTAAAACGGCTTGCCTCATCAGCAACTAACGGAAGCATCTAAGAAAACCCCATCTCTTCAACTTTTTCCTCTGTTCTTTATTACCATGTCATGGGAGATCCCATGAAAATGCATCAGAGATGACAGTCCAGTTCAGCTATTCTGCAGTAGGTATCTCCTTGTTTGCTGTACGTTGTGAAAGCAAATAACTTCTCATGTTCTTGAGCATTGTAAGGGGTTGAGTTGGACTTCCCTAATCTTGGGACCAGCTTGTTTGCCAAGCTCTTAGCAACCCATATAACTTTTTAAAATTTGAAGAGAGTGGGTCACTTCCCCTACCTTACCACTGGTACTTACTGCCTCCTGGGACTCCTATGTTTTTAGATAACATCTCCTGAGCAAAGCAGACCCTAAGCAAGTGCTTTAATATTCTTCAGTGTTTGTAATGTTGTAACGTTGATCACCAAAGGATCTTGGGTCTCTGGCTTCCTTTGAGAATGAGATAATTGCTCTCCAGTAGGTTGCCTATGACGTACAATATGAGGAGGAACCCCTGGGACTTCAGTCCCGATATTGTGGGTAAATGAATAAACAGAAGGTTATCAAGTTTCCTGCAAAACAGTCCCTTTGTTTGAAGGAAGCAAGGAAAAGGAGGTGTCTTTCTTTCTTTTTCCTACGCAATGTGCGATAGGAAATTATAACACAAAAAAAGTATTATTTAGGAAGTACCCTTTATAAGGTTCTCAAGCCAGGAAGAAATGATGTGATTGCAAAAAAACAAAAAGCACCCCCCCCAAAAAAACCCCTCACCCCAGCCTCTCGAAAGTAGAAATGGCATTGCAGTTGGGAGTGAGGTGAGGTGCATCCATGGTGTTTCAGCAGGAATTTTCTGTGTAAGCAATAATAGCACAGTACAGCCTTCTGCAACATGGTGCCCTCCAGATGTGTTGTACTATAACTCCCACTTATTAGTTATGTTAGGCTATAACATTTCACCCTGGTGTGCCAGCTTCGTGTTTGCAAGGAATTTATTTCATTGAGTAATGGCAGTCCCACCTGGGAATCTTGAAATGGTACACCTTACAGTGTTGCAGATTTTCTGCCCAGGGCTGGTCGCTGAGGGTAGCATTCAGAACTATAGTTTTTGTTGTCAGTTATGTCTGGTACAGTCTGTGTTTGGCAGGAAAAGGGTTTGTTAGAGACGGTTTGGCCATCTTGTTGATTTCCTAATGAAGAGAGCGGTGTGAAGGTTGTTGTGATTAATGCTCTTGACAAAAACTCTGTGCTTAGAAAAGTGAGGGGAAGGTTAGAATAGACAGTTCTCCCAGACAGCCTAGTTTACTCTGTGCAGAGAGTTTTGTTAGTGAGTCATTTATATCCTGCTCTTCGGCCCATGGGGGCCAGTGTGGTGTAGTGGTTAGAGTGTTGGACTATGGCCTGGGAGACCAGGGTTCAAATCTCCACACAGCCATGAAGCTCACTGGATGACCCTGGGCCAGTCACTGCCTCTCATCCTCAGAGGAAGGCAATGGTAAACCCTCTCTGAATACTGCTTACCATTAAAACCCTATTCATAGGGTCGCCATAAGTGGGAATACTTGAAGGCAGTCCATTTCCATTTTCTTCAGCCCATAGGAAGCCCAGAATGGCTTCACAGCAAAAGAAATATAAAATGGAATGTCTGCGTATCTATCTACCAAAAATTAAAAAGTATCCATTAAAAACACTACCGTAAACAAATGGAAAAAGCAGCCATCTAAAATACAAAACATTGAAAGCCTGTCGAAAAAGAAAAGTTCCTCAAGAAGAAGAAAAGGCCAAAGAAGGGAGCCTGACAGATCTCCACAGGGATGGTATTCCAGAGCTGCACCAATAAGGCTGTGCTGCTCATGACAGCTCACCCAATGGCCTGGGATTATGGTACTCTGAGCCTGATTTTAAGGCCTGTATGGGAGGTGATGGGACTTAAGGTTCTGTTATTTTTATTTTATTTTATTTTTTCCATTTGTATCCCACATTTTTTCGAAAGGACTCAAGGCAACATTAATGGTCCTCCCCCTTCCATTTTGGTAGCTTAGGCTGAGAGATAATGACTTGCTGAGAGTTGCCCAGTGAGCCCTTCATTAACTTGAGTGGGGATCTGAACCTTCCTAGTCCTAGTCCAACACACTAACTGCTACACCATGCTGCTGCTGCTGCTGTTGAGCCTTCAAGCACACAAGGCCTCTCCACCCCTGAATTGGCCATGGGGTCAGTGGGGATTTCCAGAAACAGCTAAAAACATGGCTCTTGGCTTGTAGAACACAATCTATATCAACCAGTAATCATTCAGGGGTCGGTATCCTGTTTGGACCTGTGGCACATTTGCAACCTTCTGGGCACCACGCATATGATGCAACCATGCATGCATGCCCTGCAACAATGCACATGCATGCACATAGATTTTTCTCCCCCCAAAACCCACCAGCATTTATGCTTGAAAAAAGTATTTTCACGTTTTGTCAAGACTAATGTGGAGAATGCAACTGGGGAGGCAAGCATTAACATTCCCAAACCTAATTCCGGGGGGGGGGGCTAGGACTCTGTGGGCACTAAGGACAGCCTCTGAGGGCACATCTGCACCCACGGGCCCCACATTGGGTACCATACATAGAATTAGGAAGGCATCTGTGAATTTCTTATTAGCAGTTTGCAGCTCCCAGTGCTAAACCCTGCTTGAAAACCAAGTTTCTGTTTTTATATTTAGCTGTAACATGACGTTTTATTTATAATCATTGTGACTTCCACCTACTTGCAAAGATGTCATGGAGACCCTTGCGTGGAGTGGAGGTTTGCACTAATGCAAAAGGGGCTGCAGGTTGCACCCGCTCTGCCTTGGCTTTACTATATAAATCTCGAAGCTGTTTGCTGTATGTACAAATGCTGATGTCTGCCAAGCGGGTAGGATTCTTCTTCAGAGGCCTAAGACTTGCTGACAAGTTTAATGTTCAGCTATCAGTGGTGTGCTTGATTCCGCTGCTTTGTAACAGTGGAACAAAAACACAAGGAAAGAAATCCAGTGCCACACGTACATGACGCCTTCTGTCACTCAATCGCTAATCCCAAATAAACATGAAGGGATTTTCCCCACCTTGTTTCTTTTCTTTTTTTTCTTTTTGCTTGTGTGTCTTGGTGTGTCATCTTTTCTTTCTGGTTTTTTTATATTGCTAAGATTCCTCTTCTTTTAATTGAGGACCTCTTAACTCTGACACATGGTCCTTCCCATTCTCTTTGCACACGGCTGGCAAACAGAGACCGTCTGCTGCTTCACCAGTACTACTCCAACCTAAACTTAGCATGTATGTATATATGTATTTAGTTATTAAATTATTTCTATACCGCCTTTCATGTAAACGTCACAAGGCAGTGTGCAAAAATATACAAAAATTGAATTGAATTGCAGAATAAATAAAATAGCAGCCAACATTGGGACCAGTTTGCACATGAACCAAACCATAAACCATGGTTTAGTGTGAATGAGCTAATGCACTCAGAGGGTTGCTAGAGAAAAGATTGTGGCCACTTTGCTCCTCCTTCGATCCTGATTGGTCCATCCTTCAATTCCTCTTCTAGGGGCAGAATGTACAATTAGATACAGAATTCAGCTTCCTGAAAACTTTGCTAAAGAAGCAAGTTTCCAGCTATTATGAATGTGTGTGACAACAGTTCTTGCAGAAATCTAAGAATCCAGAAATGGGAATGGAAATGGATTGCCTTCAAGTCGATTCTGAC
Source organism: Rhineura floridana (assembly GCF_030035675.1). Lineage (NCBI taxonomy): Eukaryota > Metazoa > Chordata > Lepidosauria > Squamata > Rhineuridae > Rhineura > Rhineura floridana. The sequence continues at coordinate 11,888,939 of NC_084492.1, read as the reverse complement.
TTATGGTGACCCTATGAATAGGGTTTTCATGGTAAGCGGTTCAGAGGTGGTTTACCATTGTCTTCACCTGAGGCTGAGAGGCAGTGACTGGCCCAAGGTCACCCAGTGAGCTTCATGGCTGTGTGGGGATTCGAACCCTGGTCTCCCAGGTTGTAGTCCAATACTCTAACCACTATGCCACATTGGCTCTCTAAGAATCCAGAAGCATACCTGAATTAGCAGAACTCCAGCTGTTAGTGGTGGAAAGACTCCATTACCCTGTGTAGTTCCTTGCCCATCCACATGCTTAGCAAAACCAGACTACATTATGTATAACAATCAAAATGTGTCAAAGAAATTATGCACAATGAGGGAAATGAATGATATTTGCTCCATTTGCTTTTGCATAAGATGTACTCTATACAGGATACAGAATTTTTCTTAAAGCACAATTTGGATGGCGCTGGTGTAAAATGTAAGCTTCTTGTTTAGTTAGCACAGATGCAGATGGTCTTGTCCATTCCCACATGAATATACAATACTAGAACACTTCATAAACGTTTTCTTATGTTTCCTTTTTTACATTTGTCTGGGTATATGGTCAGTTCTAAATAACTGTATTATCCTTGACTTAACCCTGCTTAGGATCTTTTTGATGTGGTAAGCTAAATCTCTTTATCTCATTTGTTTTTCCTGCAGCCAACTGGGTACATGGAAAACTCAATTTCCTACAGCTCAATTGAAGATGTTCAGCTGCTTTCTTGGGAGAATGCCCCTAAGTATTGTTTACAGCTCACGATCCCTGGAGGCACAGTCTTGTTGCAGGTACAGTAAACACGGAAAAGAGCCGCTCCTTGCTTTCCCATGCTGAATCCAATTTCTCTGTTTGCTGAATGTGAGATAAGCTGATGAGGGCCAGACATTTGCTGTAATCAGCTTTTGTTGCTTGCTAACAGATTTGTGCTAGGAGAGGATAGCTGTCCAACCCTTTGGGGAGTATTTTGGTTGCCCTGAAAGAATAGTACCAAGTAGACATCTATCTGGCTGGCAGAGAAAAGTTTTGACATTAGATGGAGATGCCATTAGATAAACTGATGAAGAAGGTGGTGTGAAGACGAATGGAGCCATAGAAGTGGAATATAGCAAGTTTAGCACATAGGATAATAGAACTGTAGAGTTGGAAAGGGCCTATAAAGCCATCGAGTCCAACAGGTTCAGCCCAAGGGCCACATTCCCTCGTACCTAATCTTCCGGGGGCCACATGCCAGTACTGGATGGGACCAAAGCAAGATAGGCGAGGCTACACACTCTCTCTTTCTCATATATGCATCCCCCTCCCTGCATCCATTCATACGCATTCCTGTATCACATATATCACATGTATCCATACACATCTGCGCATCTGTTTTGTACACGAGCCACATACCCATTCATACTCTCTCTCACTTGCTCTCACGTACACTCATATTCTGTCTCACACACACACACAAGCACTCACGCATGCATGCACTAACATACTTATTCATTCACATCCAGACTCTCACTTTCACTCCTAGCTGCAAAAAAAAAAAAAAAGACAAAGGAGATTCAGCATGTTCCAGTTTTGTAGGTCACACTGTTCGTAGAAAACAAGCAAAAAAAAGAAACAGCCCTAGAAGATCAACGTATTTTACTGGATAGGAAGCATAAGACATTTCAATGTGCAAAGGAATTTTGCTTTTAGTCTCATTGAATGTGTGTGTTGTGGGGGATGCTGGTGGAAGTTTCTCTGACCTATATCCATATTTTTTGCCAGTTCCTCCATTCCAGATATCTTTCTCTTGCAGACAAATTTCCTGTGCTGTACTAAATAAAATATTAAAACCCAAAGACAAATAAGAGTCAAGACCCACAGCAGTTAAAGCAACAATGCAAACTGTGGGTTTTAGTTTGTCTACATCCACTGACCGCCTTTTCACACAATAGGAATCTACCTTATTTGTCTTATCAGAATATCGGTCTAGCCAGTACACTCTGCCACCAGAGTGAGCAACCTTTTTCAGCCCCAGGGCCGCATTAATTTCTGGACAACCTTTTGGGGGCCACATGACAGTGGCGGGCAGGACCGGAGGCAAAAGTGAGTGGAGCAACAGTTGTGACTTTTGCATTTGTACGATAGGCTAGTTTTTAAACATACTCGCACACTCCTCTGTCCTACATCCAGGCAAGTCAGAGGCTCTGTTGGAGTTCAGTGACACCTTCCAGCAAGGCAAAAATAATCAGGGTGTAAAGCAGGGCCAGTGAGAGGTGTGACCTGAGCAGGGTTCCAAGGACCACACGGAAAGGCCGTATTCGGCCTGCAGACCTGAGGTTCCCAGTTCCTGCTTGGCTACTCTGATTGGCAGCAGCTCTCTAGGGTCTCTTACAGAGAAGTTTTTCCCCGTCACCTGCTGTCTGACCCTTTTAAATGGGAATACGAGGGGCTAAATCGGGGACCTTCTGCAGACAAAGCATGTGATCTACCACTCAGTTATGCTCTTTCCCAAAGAAACCTCAGCATATTGCAGGAGATTCTGGGACACATTCCAAGATGCACATTCATTTCATGCAGGGCCCTGTCCAGGCCCATGAAGCTGCTTTGCTGTTCTGGATAAATATACAAAGTGCCCTAGAACGAAGGCAACACTCCCATATGGCTGCGTGTCTGCAAGGAAGTTTGATAATGGAAGACAATATGTGTTGCCAAAGAAGCTTCTCCCCTTATTGTTCTTAAGGAGAAATAAGTGATAAGCTCTCAAGGAATCACAAGACACCCCCGGACACAATTCAAAACTCACTACATTAAGGCTGTAGTTCTGTGCATGCGTCTCAGGGAGTGAGCCCCATTCAACATGTTAGGATTTCCTTCTAAGGAAATATGCATGGGTTTGTGCTGCAGGATGCAACAAAAATCAGCACTTTTGAATGTTTTGGAAGATTCAACACAGACAGAACAAAATACTTCTTGACGTAGCATGTGGCAATCGCTTCCACAGGAGGCAGTGATGGTCACCAGTTTGGGATTAAAAGAGGATTAGACAAATACATGGAAGGTAAGGCTATCAGTGGCTACTAGCCGTGATGGCTCTGCCTCCATAGTCAGAGGCAGTGTACTTCTAAATACCAGTTGATGGAAACCACAGGCGGGGAGAGTGCTCTTGTGCTCAGGTCCTTGCGTGTGGTCTTCCCAGAGGCTTCTGACTGGCCTTGGTGAGAACAGGATGCTGGTCCAGCAGGCTCTTCTTTTGTTCTCAGCATCTCATTGATACCATTCATGTATCAATTGTAATAAAGAACTCAGATCTGAAAACTGCCCCGAGTTATTCCCAGAACCATATTTAAAAAAAGGATTATATAATGAAACATGAGGACTGCGCTTCTATTTGAATCCTTATCTGTTTTAGTTTGATCTTTTTAAAGGGAGTTGTTGGGACGAGAGGGGGGACTCTTTATGGGGGAAAATAATAAAACAACCCCGAATTCAAAGCTCCTGCCAAGTATTAAGGGAGTTTGGCAGGCCTGGTAGTTTTTTATCTGCTGCGGATGGTCGTGTTTTGCTGCTGTTGTTCTGAAAGCAAATTAATAGCAGTCGTGAGAAATGGGCATAAAAAAAAGGAACACTTTGCTGAAATGTTTTCCTCTTGAAGACCTGAGGTCACAATATTGTTTCATCAGAACCGCTAATGGAACTGAATGGATTCTGGGCTCCCATGAATGTTTATGTTGGAGCCCTCTAGCAGAGGCTGAATGGGGCTCCCATACAGGGTAGCTGGCGTCCTAGCACAGACACAATTGCTCCCGTATGTTTTCAGCTGGAGCTGTTGCGGCTGGACTCGTGATGCGTGACCGTCTACGGATGCAGCTAAAAGAATGGGTTTTCCTTGCAAGTAGGTTCTGTTGGATAGAATCCCAGCGCTTGACAAGCCAGGAGTAGAACACTAAAATAGAAGCCAATTACTCAGGGAACTCAGATGGAAAAGCTATATTTAAGTCATGACACAATGAAGAAGGTAATTAAACGAAGGTATGTTAGATAAGGAATGCAACAGCTGCTTCCCCCCCCTTTCTGGCTAAATTGTACGGTAAAGGTGAGACTCCCAGCAGATTCGTATAAGAATTCTGTGTTCATCTACACATCACAGCATTTATGCACTATATATCTCAGGGATGGGGAGCCTCAGGCCCAGGGGCCAAATGCAGTCCTCCAGGTGCCTCTGTCTGGTCCTTGGGACTCTCTTCAGGCCATACCCCTTCCCCAGCCACACCTCTTACTGGCCTTGCTTTGTACCCTCCTTGAGTGTTTTTGCCTACCTGGGACATGTCCTTGAACTCTGATAATGCCTCTTGCTTACCTGCATGGAGGACAGAGAGGTGTGTGTGTAGAAACTAGTCTACAGTATCATGGTAACATTCACACTCCTCGGTCTGCCCACTTTTGCCTCTGGCCCTGCTCATCTCTGACATGTGACCTGCAGAAAGTGGTCCAGAGGGGAATGCAGCCCTTGAGCTGAGTAGGGCTCACTCTGATATGTGTGTGTGTGTGTACACACACACACAGTTTAGAGCTCTATGTATATTGCTATGGAAAAAGTGGTTAGAAATCTAGAAAAAGTAGACTGATTAAACCCCCCCCCTTTTTTTTCAAATCTCGTGATTTTGAGAACTTAGGGACCGGGACCGTCATTTCATAACTTGCAGCTAAAAATGTGAACACCATTGTTTGAAATTCAGTGGCCTGGTTCACACATAGTGGTCTTGGTTCAATAAACCATGGTGTTAACACTCCTGGGTAACCTAGTTTTAAAAATCGGTTTGTATTTAATGTTGTGGTGGCAAAGCACAAACGCCAGACTTTAGTTTCAGGAGATTAGGCTATTGAATTTTTTTTTAAAAGTGAGTGACAAGAATTTCTTTTGAAGAATTGCCACACCTCAGCAGTAGAGCATCACCGTTGCATGCAAAAGGTCTCGAGTTCAGTCCCCGGGGTCTTAAGGGCCACATTCACACGAGACAATGATTTCACTATTATTCCACTTTAAACAGGCATGGCTTTCCCCTAAGAATCCCGAGAATGTTGTTTGTGAAGGGTGCTGACAATTGTTAGGAGACCCTTGTTCTCCTTGCAGAGTTCTCTGGGAAGAGGGACTGACTGTTAAACCACTCTGAGGATTGTAGCTCTGTGAGGGGAATAGGGGTCTCCTAACCACTCCCAGCACCCTTCGCCAACTACCCTTCCCAGGATTCTTTGGGGGAAGCCACGGCTGTTTAAAGTGAAATTATAGCGGAATAAATGTCTGGTGTGAATGTGGTCTAGGTAAAGCTGGGAAAAAGGCTCCTATTTGAAACCTTATAGAGCCACTGCTGGCCAGTGTCGATACTAGTGATTGGATGATCCGATAGCATGAGTTGATATAATACAGTGTCCTCTGAAGCTTAGGCACAGATAGCTGTGAGAAATGCTGTAAGGAGGGCAAGCCTTTGGACTCGGAGGATTGGCCTGGCTCACATTCTGCTCTTTCTCTCTGTTTCTGGTTCTCTCCTTGGCCAGAGACAGCTACAGTCCTCCTTGGTTGCTTCCTCCCTCAGCCCTTTATATGCAGAATTCAAACCATACCCTCTTTCTTCCACCCTCACTTAGCCCCATGCAGTGTGTTATTCATGAGGCAGAGGCCACCTAGGGATGCTGCTTCCTAGTCAGAATGAACATAAGAGCCTAGTTGTGGGATCAGACCAAAGGCCTCTCTAGTGCAGCATTGTGTTCTCACAGTAGCCAATCAGATGCCCCTAGTCCATGCCCCTTGTCCAATCAGTTGTCCCTAGTCCAGCATCCTCACAGTTGCCAATCAGATGCCTCTAGTCCAGCACCCTATTCTCACAGTCGCCGATCAGATGCCCCTAGTACAGCATCTGGTTCTCACAGTAGCCAATCAGATGCTATGGGGGGAAGCTGACAAGCAGGACCTTAGTGCAAAAGCACTCAGTCTTCCCTCTTCTAATGACACCCCTGCCGTGGAACCTTCCCCTATAAGGTGGAGAGTGCCCCCTAGACCCCCCACAAATGCCACATGACGTGGCATCCCATAACTTGTTTCTGTTACATTAGAGGTGGATTCTGACTTTTGGGAAGTGTGAAAGCTCAGTGGTAGAGCATCTGCTTTGCACGTAGAAGGTCCCAGGTTCAATCCCCAGCATCTCTAGGTGTGGCTGGGAATGTCCCCTCCCTGAAACCTTGGAGAGCCGCTGCCAGTCAGCAGACAATGCTCAGCTAGATGGATCAGTGGCTTGCTATAAGGCAGATTCCTAGGTTCTTATGACTACTTTAAATACACCACTGACTATTCAATGCACACCTGACACAGGGAGGTAGAAACTCACTGTGAGGAAATGGTTGGGACATGGAAAAAGTCACAAGTACAGCAGCTCTGGGATGTGAAAGTAGATTGCAGAAGCATGCATCCTATCTGCATCATAGGGCTACTAACACTGGCCTACCTTACAAGGTTATTGTAAGGATTACAAGGTAATACGTGTGAAGTATCAAAGTTAAGGATTTTATTATTATTATTATTATTATTATTATTATTATTATTATTATTATTATTATTATTATAGCACCAGGGGAGCGATAACCTTTTACCTGCTTGTCGCCCTACTCCATGGTCAATAATTTTAGTTTTCTGACATTTTCATAGACTGGGGAGGGCAGCTTACGGGCTTCCCTTGGTGAATTCTGACTTTTATACTGTGTTTATGTATATGTTTATGGATATGGATATTGTTTATGTATTTTGCTTTGTAAATTAATTTGATATGTGTTTTTTAATTGTACCTTGTGTATTCTATTGTAAACCGCTTTGAGATCTTTTAGATAGTAAGCGGTCTATAAATGGAATTATTATTATTGTTGTTGTTGTTGTTATTAAATCAACTCATTTAAAATGTGGTGTTGGAGGAGAGCTGTGTGGATACCATGGACTGCGAAAAAGACAAATAATTGGGTGCTAGTACAAATTAAACCAGAACTATCATTAGAAGCTAAAATGATGAAACTGAGGTTATCATACTTTGGACACATCATGAGAAGACATGATTCACTAGAAAAGACAATAATGCTGGGAAAAACAGAAGGGAGTAGAAAAGAGAAAGACCAAACAAGAGATGGATTGATTCCATCAAGGAAGCCACAGACCTGAACTTACAAGATCTGAACAGGGTGGTTCATGACTAGGGTTGCCAGGTCGGAGCCATCCAAAAACCTGAGAAAATGGGGGCGGGCCCTAGTGACGTCACAGGGCGGGCCCTAGTGACGACATGGGGCGGGCCCTAGTGACATCATGGGGCGGGCCCTAGTGACATCACGGGGTGGGCCCTAGTGATGTCATGGGGTGGGCCCTAGTGACATCACGGGGCGGGCCCCAGTGATATCATTAAGCATGATACATTGTATCAACCACAGTTGCTTGGAGCATGCCATTCAAAAAAAATTCTCTGGAGATTAAAATAGAAATCTTACCTAAAATAGGGTGTAAAATAAGGTCATTCTTTCTCACAAGCTTAGGGTGATGCAAAATGGAAATGGACTGCCTTCAAGTTAGTCCCAGATAGGGTCTTCATGGTAAGCAGTATTCAGACAGAGGTGGTTTACTATTGCCTTCCTCTGAGTCTGAGAGGCAGTGACTGGCCCAAGGTCACCCAGTGAGCTTCATGGCTGTGTGGGGATTTGAACCCTGGTCTCCCAAGTCACAGTTCAACACCTTTAGGGAACATTTAATCTAGCTTCCTTGCTTCTGGCAAGAAGGGTTTACGTGCCCTCAGGCCAGGCCATTATTGGAAGAAAGGAGCCTAGTGTTGCAGAGATGTTAGATGGGAGCACAGATGGATGCTCCTGAAGGCAGCAATTATAAACATGCTTATTAAGGAACTAAGCCCCATAGAACTCAACAGGACTTACTTCTGAGTAGATAGTTTGGATTGTGCTGTTAGTAATGCTTGACTAGGGATCCTCTGCAAAGACATCCATATCCAAGCAGGGTTGACAACCCCCTGCCTGGAATGCCCTGCCCTTATCTTTTAATGTGGCTGCTCCAAACTTCTTTACAGATTTGACCCTTCACTTCAGAAAGAGGTTTGAGAAATGTGTAAGAGAAAGAAGATTCTCTACCCTTTCTGTCTACTCTGTGGGGTGCTATAAACTCACTTGGACAGCCAATCCAATTCCAGTGAGTAATAATTGACAGAGAAAAAACACCCATGGTTTGGTCTACCTTCACAGGCAGCAGCTTGGGAACAACAACTGCAGCCACACTTCCAAATATGTGAATTCTCTTTTACCATTAGTGGGCAAAAAACAAACCATCATGCAACCAACAAGGCACATTTTCAATGGGTTTTAGGGGGTTGAGCTGACCACATGGAACCACTGTTGTTGCTTCTATGGATGTAAGGGAGGAGGGTCAAAGGTACATGAAATGGAAACAGAAAATGAAAAAACAAGACAGTGATGCTTTCCTAAATGCAATACCATACCAACCACAACAAGATTTCAGAGCAGAGGTATCATGTGCTGATAGGATCTCACTCATGTCAGAAACCGTGCTGCAGCATTCTACATTAACTGACAGGGCTCTCCTTATGTTCTTCAAACCCAGCATCCAACCCTGGCTGGTCAAATGCATCCTGTAAGTTCACAACCAGAAAGCAAGGCGATAGACCAAGGATTTGCAAACTCACTACTAGCATAATCATTTAATGGTAAACCTTGGACTGGGGATGCTTCCAGATTGTCATTGTTTTCAGGTGGGATCCAATCACATCAAGGCAAACTCAGATTATGCAGTGCAAATTGTTTTGTAGGTCTTCCACAACAAGCCTGCTTCCCCAAAAGATCAGTCTTTTTGCAGTAAGGAAAGTGGAATAACGCTTGCATGACACATTGTCTAACCTCCCCACAAACAAATCAGAGTGAATAAACAGGGCACCTGCAAACGAACATTGAACGTTTTTCACCACGCCCATGAAACATTCACACATATCATGCTTAGCATGGATGCAGCCATACTCAAACTGGTCTAGGCTGTGGCCAGTATATCACATTGTGGCCTTAGCGTACTACTGGTTCAAAGGACAACTTTTCCTCCAACTTTGCTTTTCTTTTGCAAAAGCAAAGGAAAAGCACCTTTACCTGGTGGCCAACCTGGTGTTGCTCTTGGAATGTGTGAAACAGCTTAGAGGCTGTGCAAACTTGTCCCTGGTGCCTGCATTGTACAGCTTCAGCTACACTTGGGCCAAATTCCCTGAGGGCAAAGTGGACGGGGCTACATACACCACACACTCCAGTTTGTCAGTTTGGATTTCTCACTGTGTGCTGAGAAAATAGCTGTCTGCCAATGCCCAGAAAGGAAATGCAATGCAGAAGAGATTCCCAAATGAGCTAGTGATGGAGGAGCGCTATCTTATTCCATGGCCAGTATGGAAGCCAATCAGGGTGGCGAAGGAGGGACAGAGCACTGTGCTTCATCAACTCCTTATAGCTGACCATGGAAGAAAAGATTGCTCTCTTCTCCCATGGCCAGGTGGTTGCAGAACATGGCAGGTGAGGGGTGCACGAGAGGGGGAAGGGGACATGGCCTGAGTAGAGTTCCAGAGACCGCATTTGGAGACCTGGTGGGTCAGATTAGGACCAGAAGCTCCCTAGCCTGAGTTAAGCTATGAAGAGTAGGGCTCCTGCTGGGAGGAAGGGCGGGATAGAAATCAAATAATAAATAATAAATAAAAGGAAGACATATCACCATCAGTTTTGTATTTATCAAAACTTCAAATGTTTTGAAAAGCAATTGAATAAAAAAATGTACTTGCCCATTTCTGCAGTCCCATACTAAAATTAGGGGGGAACTGGTGAAGTTGAAGGACATGTGAAAAAGATATACAAGAAAGCTATGTTGTCTTAATGAGTGTAATTAGTATTTTCCAAATCCCTTTCCAGTTATCACGGTAGTTCTTAATTGAAACCCTTCTGTGTTCTTAGGGGAACATTTTAGGACAGTTTATAACTTCCCACCTGCCACCCTTCAACTGCAGTTGTATTCAAATTCCCTGATGTGAAGTGTCATTGCTACTGTAGAGAAGTAATTTTAACTAAATAAAATGGGAATGCTGTAAATAAATGCTCCACGTTGTCAATATGATATTCTCTTTCTCTGCCTCTTTGTCAGTTGCCTTTTATTGACGCTCTGCAAAGCTGTAGCTGAAGATTTTGACTTTGTGTGCGTGTGCTGAACTTGTGGCTAAGATGCTCCTGAAAGTTAATGACAAGAGGTGATTACGTGAAATATGTTTCTGGCTTTAAGATCTTCAGGCTGAGCCTGCAGGCTGCCGCGTCGGCAGCGGTTGCTAGGAGACGGGCGTTGCGGCTTGTCAGCCTCAGCAGGAGCCATGGAGGGCAGGCCGGGCCGGCTCCTCCTCCTTAGTCCAGCCGGTTCTCCCTGCTCCGGAAAGGACGGCCGGCCGCTTCACCCCTCCTGCTGTTGGCGCCACTGGGGGGGCCCATCGCAGCTGCTGCCACCCAGCGGCACCCACAGCAGGAGGGGTGAAGCCGGCGGCCGTCCTTTCCGGAGCCTCCCGCTGAGCCTGCAGGCCGCGTCGGCAGCGGTTGCTAGGAGACGGATCCAACGCGGCTTGTCAGCCTCAGCAGGAGCCGTGGAGGGCAGGCCGGGCCGGCTCCTTTTTAGCCCCGGAGCCGGTTCCTCTGCTCTGGAAAGGACGGCTGCCGGCTTCACCCCTCCTGCTGTGAGCGCCCCTGGTCGGCAGCGGCCACGATGCCCCCCCCAGCGGCGCCAACAGCAGGAGGGGTGAAGCGGCCGGCCGTCCCTTTCCGGAGCCGGAGAACCAGCTGGACTAAGGAGGAGGAGCCGCCCCGGCCTGCCCTCCACGGCTCCTGCGCTGAGGCTGCCAGGCAGGCTGCAAGCCGCATGGGCCCCGTCTTGGCCGGGGCTAAGAGGGAGCCGGCCCAGCCTGGGCTCCACTGCCACCCCACCACTCGCCTCAGTCCACCCACGGCAGCGGCAGCGGCTGCGATCCCCCCCCCAACCAGAGACTTCAGCGGCCTGAGCCCCAGGGTGGGGAACTGGCTCCAGGCCGGCCGGGGCTAAGAAAGACGGAGCCAGGCCGGCCCAGCCTAGCCTCCGCTGCCACCGCTCGCCTCCACCCACCCATGGGCCATCAGATCACCCTCACACGCCCGGGCCCCGGCCTCACTTGTATGTTCTCTCTGTGGGTGGTGGCGGGAGCGGGCAGGGGCTGCTGCTGGAGGAGTCCCTCCCTCACTGTGTCGGCTGCTCAAGTCCTGCCTGCCTGCCTGAAATTGTAAAGAGCGGAAGTCGGCCAGCCGCAGCCCAACGTATGCGTGGTCAATCGCGCATGCGTGGCTGAGGGGGCCAATAAAAAGCCGGAGATCCACCTTTTAAATTGAAGTATAGCCGGAGGCCGGAGACGGCCCCCTTTTGCTGGAGTCTCCGGCAGATTGCCGGAGACCTGGCAAGCCTATTCATGACAGATGTTCTTGGAGGTCGCTGATTCATAGGGTCTCCATAAGTCGTAGTCAACTTGGAGGCACATAACAACAACAACAACAACAACAACAACTATTATTATTATTATTATTATTATTATTATTATTATTATTATTATTATACAATGTATCTTTTTGCTTGAGGGCTTTTTAGGAAGAAAAACATATTTTTTTTTAAAAACCCACCTGCACTTTCCCCCTTTGGATGTTTGCTTAAACTGGGTTCTAAATTTGACTGAGTTCTGCCCTATGGTGTTGCTATTTTTTAGTCTATTCCTGGCAATCAAGTGTACCCAGAAGGAAAAACAAACAGGACAGAAATTCTTGATAAGCATAACAATGGATGCAGATAATACACAGCTCACCACTTTTTGAACCGCATGACGATTTTATTTTGTTTTACTTTTTGTCAAAAGAATCTTCCAGGGAAAGTCCGGGGGGAAAGGTTTAGCTTGATTAGGAATACAATTGTGTGCATGTTCTCTCTCCCACCCCCTTGATCTCTATGTCCTCTTATTTTTGCACCTGTTTCTATTTTAGGTTCTAGTTCTGATATCCACCTTTCAGAATTTCCTTCCTTTGCATGGAAAATATCCTTTTCAAGACTATATTACAAGGGCTGTGCAAAACCTGTTAACATACCATGGCTCGCCCAGGCAAATGGGTCAGATGCATAGCTTGCTAAATATAGGAATCTATTTCTTGCTCTTGAAAGTAGAATTCTTCTTTTTGTAGTTTTTCTTTCTTTCTTTTTTTAAATACACGTCCATATGTCATAGTCAAAGTCATAGTAAAATCTAAAACTTTTGCTTTCCCCCCTTAAATGCACTATTTTGCCATTAGGACACATAAAGCAGGTCGCAAAATGAACATTGCACACAGCAATCAATAAACACCAACACAAAATTGCGCAGGAATCAGCATGTGAAATGTTATCTTGATTGGAATACTGGAGAGGTGGAAACCTAAGATGATGATGGAAGAAGAAAATAAATAAAATCCATTGCTACACATCCCTTGGGAACATCCCTGTCTCTCGCCTCGCCCTTTTCCTGCATTGCTTATAGACTGCTTGGCTTCTGATCCTACTGCTCTGACCCCGATTCCTGCGTGACTCCCTTGGTTTTGTGGTAGACTCTGGACTCTGACTTCAGACTGACCCTGGATGCTGCCCTTGAGCTGCCCTCCCTTGTGTTTCTGCTGGGGAGTCTCTCGCCTCCTTAAGGAGCCTGGTGAGAAAAGGACAAAGCTGGCAGCCAGTGCTGCTCCCTGGCCTGGTTGTAAGTATACAGGTAGGCATGTGGAGCTGACTGAAGGTAGACTGAGCCTGAGGGTAGACTGAGCCCTAATGGGCCAGTCTCCAGTGTAAATCAAGAAAGCTTGGGCTAACGTGGAGTGGATTTTGCTTGGAAGGACTGTGAGCTCCATTCAGCTCCGGTGCTCAAGACAAGTCCCTGGGCTCAGACTTCTTTAGTGCTGTTATCTCTTTTGAACCAAGCTCTGGTTTGCGGATCTCAAGATTCTAGTTAAAAGAGAAGCGGCAGAAGCAGATTCCCACAAGCCTGACGTCTGCTCACTTTGGATCTGGTATGTGGAAGACAAACAGCAAATGCTGCTCGCGTGCAGAAATGTCTGCTGAGTCCCAGCAGATTTGTTTCCCCTCCCTCTTTTTGTTGATGTTGAAGAACGAGCCTGTTAAGATGGTTTACACAAAGGGCCCTGTAGATGACTGTGTTCTTTGTAACAATTTATTCCCTGCACAAACCATCCCTTGTGGTTCTCTTGAGTAATGCAGATGTCAGCAGAGGCTGACGCTAAAGCAGGGTGGCAATGCAGGGTGGCAATGCAGAGTCTTGCGTTGCGGCTCATTTGTCAGAAGGCATGTAGATGTTGTGTTCTCTTGGCCAGTTCCCACCAAGGCTGCACAGCCATCCCACTTGTCCATAGGCTTCTCTGAGGTCAGTTGCAACAACGCTCAAAGCAGAGATGCTTCAGGTCAGGGACCAGTTTCCTGCTGCCTGCATCACAGTTCAAGCCAAGATCTAATAACTGTTGGTCAGAATCTCCCTGATCCTGGGGTCAGGTGTTCCTGGAGAGCAGCCATGGCCTGCTGTATTGCTTTAAGATCTGATGCGCTCCTTCAGTCTGCGTAGCTCATTGCTGAGGGAAGCCATAGAATTAGAATAATAAGAGTTGGAAGAGGCCTATAAGACCATCTAGTCCAACTCCAGGCCCAATGCAAGAATCCAAGTTAAAGGATACCTGACAGATGGCTGCCCAGCTGCCTCTTGAAGGCCTCCAGTGTTGGAGAGCCCACCTCCTCTCTAGGTCATTGGTTCCATTGTCATACTGCTCTTAACAGTTAGGAAGTTTTTCCTGATGTTCAGCTGAAATGTGGCTTCCTGAAACTAGAGCCCGTTATTCCAAGTCCTGCATTCTGAGATGATCGAGAAGAGATCCTGTCCCTCCTCTGTGTGACAACCTTTCAAGTACTTGAAGAGTGCTATCATATCTCCCCTCAGTCTTCTCAAGGATATGCATGCCCAGTTCTTTTGATCTCTCATAGGGCTTTGTTTCCAGTCCCCTGATCATCCTTGTTGCCCTCCTCTGAACCTGTTCCAGTTTGTCTGCATTCTTCTTAAAGTGCGGTGTCCAGAACTGGACACAGTACTCAAGATGAGGCCTAACCAGTGCTGAATAGAGGGGAACTAGAACTTCATGCGATTTGGAAACGATAGTTCTGTTAATGCAACCTAAAATAGCATTTGCCTTTTTTGCAGCCACATTGCATTGTTGTTTCATTGTGATCAGCAATAATTCCAAGATCCTTCTCACATGTAGTATTGCTGAGCCAAGTATCCCCCATCTTATAAGTGTGCATCTGGTGTCTTTCTCGCAGGTGTAGAACCTTTTACTTATCCCTGTTAAATTTCATTCTGTTGTTTTCAGCCCAGTGTTCCAGCCTATCAAGAATTTTGTTTCTGGCCTCCAGGGTAATAGCTATCCCTCCCAATTTTGTATCATCTGCAAATTTGATAAGTGTTCCCTATACCTCTTCATTCAAGTCATTAATAAAAATATTGAAGAGCACTCTGCCCAGGACTGAGCCCTGCAGTACCCTGTTGTAAGTCACCAGGGCTGCTCCTTTGTGCTCCCAGGCTGTTTTTCACCTGCCTCTTTTGCTCAGTTCCTCCTTGCCATGCTGTGGGCATCATCCTTAGGAAGTGTGGCACTGGCTTGGCCTCTCTTGAGTTCCAAATTCTGTCATAGAAACATTTGAAGCTGACATATGCTAGGGCAGACAATTTGTACATGTAGCCCTGTATGGTCATTACTATTACTGTTGTTGTTGTTGTTGATGATGATGATAATTTACTGAATTTATATCCCGCCCTTTCTCCCGAAGGAGCCCAGCGCAGCAAACATAAACAAAACAATTTAACAAGAAAAAGAAAAGCAATCTAGAAACAGTTAGAAACATTCCAGAACACAATTACAACTGACAGCATTCTAAAGCACAGTTAAAAATATTCCACAACGCAGCTGAAAGCGTTCTTTCAACAGTGGTCTTCGGGTTGCCAGGAACAATCCCCTTCAGCCATCAAATGCCTGGGTAAACAGGAATTCTGTTGATGGTCACAACAACAACAACAACATTCTCATTGGAACATATGAAGCTGTCTTATACTGAGACAGACAATTAGTCCACCTAGTTCAGTATCATCTCCACTGACTGGCAGCCAACTCTCCAGGGCTTCAGCTGGGGATTGAACCTGCAACCTTCTGCATGCAAAGCAGATATCTACCACTTAGACTGCACATCATCACCATCAGAGAGGACGTTTGAAATCTCCAGGTACAAAGATAGGGTGCCAATGGAGTAGGAGACTGTCTGCCTGAAACCCTTGCAGAGTCACTGCCAGTCAGCGCAGAGAGGACTGTGCCAGGTGGACAGATAGTCTGGCCTAGCATAAGTTGGTTTCTAGTGTCCCTAAGAAAAGGAAAAGAGGATGTAGAGCAGCCTTTGCCATGGCTGCTGGGGCTGGTGGGAGTTGTAGTCCAAAACATCTAGAGGGGCACCAGGTTGGCAAAGGTTGCATCCGATGAAAGAGTGATTGTCAATCTTCCTGCTCTCCTCGGGTAACAGAACTGTGGGCATTACCCAATTTCTCTCTTCCCCGCATCTTCTGTGTTGCATAGTTCTGTTGTGCCTGATTCAATTTATTTTTTTTTAATAATAAATTTAATAAACTAGAACATGTTTAGTACATTTATCAAAAATAAGACATTCACAAGAAAGGCATCCATAAATACAACTCAAATTCCATCATCTTAAACAATTAACAATCCATAGATTTTATAATCATTACATTCATTAAACTAAAATTCCAGTAACTAATATTTCAATAAAATAATAAATAGTGATTAATCATTAATAAATTATTAGTAAATATACTTCATAGGGCATAATTGTTATAATTGTTTATTTATGGCAGCAGATAGTTCATTCCAAGATCCTTTATGCTCATTTTTCCATTCCGTCCTTCAGTATTTTATAAGGTTGCAGCAGTGCAGTCAGTTTTATAACCTCCAATTGTTCCCAGATTTTCCTCATCAATTCTATTTTATTTGGTCCTCTCTCCTGTTTCCATGTTTTAGCAAAGAGTATCCTTGCAATTGTTATATATAAAATATGGGATTGATATTTCTTAATACTCTTGTCCCTGCATACAAGTTAAAAGACATAACAAAGGATCTACAACCAACTGAATATTGAACATTTCTGTAATTATTTCTTCCACTGAATTGGTGTTTTTGTTGCCTCTTATGGTTTTTAAGCAGTTGGATGAAATTTATGGCTGCTATTTTTCTTTGTTTGTATTGGCTGTTTTATGTATTTTAGATGTATTCATTCTTTCACTCAGTCTACTCTTGTGGGTCTAAATAGAGGCACTGCTTTCGTGCCCCACTAAGATGTTAATAAACGCACCAATGCTAAGAAGATCATATTGTTACTGCTGTTGCAAAGGCTCACAGTGTATGTATTCTGCATATAGTTAAGTCTGAAACTGAATTGTCATACGCTGTGCTTTTTGCAGTTCCCTGCCATTTAACTCCCAGTGTTTACAGTTTTCCGTTGCACCCATGCAGTGTTGGCTGGTGCCCATTTGGGACTGGCAGGGTGGAAGGCAGAGAGGCCATTCATAGGTGGAGCCTGAGCCAATGACAGGCAGAGCCAACTAATTCTAGTTTTGTCCCCATCTTCCTCCCTGCTGTGTTCTAGCAGTGCCACACTGAGACTGAGGGCAGACTGAGGTTGGTGGAGCAGCACCCCACTTGCCCTAATAAGCCAGCCTCCACTGCACCCGTGTCTATACATACTTGCCAGTGGAGGATTACTCTTCATACAACTGACGGAATGGACTCAGCCACAAAAGTTGATGTCAGAATAAATTTGTCTTTAAGATGCCACAAGACTTTAATTTAATTCAGTCTTATTTATTTTTGTATTTATGCATTCATGCATGTTGCAACAGGCTTGGGGAGCCCCACTGTTTCAAGATGCAGGATATGCATTTATTACATTACTTTCGAATTAGTAAATAAATCTGTAGTAGGAGGAAGGGTGGTGGCCTAAGAAAGTGCTGCCCTAGCATATCTGCTCTTGGAAGCACATTTTATTTATTTATTGCATTTATATTCCACCTTTCATCCAAGGAGCTCAAAGTGGTGTACATGGTTCTCTCCCTCCGTGGTTGGACTACGACCTGGGAGACCAGGGTTCGAATCGCCACATAACCATGAAGTTCACTGGGTGACCTTGGGCCAGTCACTGCCTCTCAGCCTCATGAAACCCCTATTCATAGGGTCGCCATAAGTCAGAATCGACTTGAAGACAGTACATTTACATTTAACAACCCTGTGAGGTAGGTTAGGCTGAGAGGTAGTGATTGGCCCAAGGGCATCCACTGAGCTTCATGGCTGAGTGGGGATTCGAACCCTGGTCTTCCAGGCCCTAGTCCAGCACTCTAACTACTACGCCACACTGGCTGTTATATGCTGCCATCTAGGAGATAATACACGGTGTCTCTCACACCTGCATAGTTTGGTGGGTTTGGAATTGTATCTGACAAACATAATTATGCGTAATTGGATCAGAAGCGCTTTCAGGTGGGGTGGTTTGGGGTAGATGGGCATTAGCTGTATTTCCCACGGACAGTTAAAGAAAAGAGTGAGGCTAGCCCTGGAAAGCCAAGGAAGTGTTTTACGGCTGTTGGGAAGGTCTGTGCTGCAATTCCATCTTTACTTACTGCTGGCTTTGAAAATGGATCAGTTGGGAAGGAGAGAGCTGTTAGAGAACAGCCTTTCATGCACACAGTGGATGTGTTTTGAAACTAGCAGAAATCCGGGAGTAAGACGTGCAAGGTTAATAGTTTCAAACAAATGAAAGGGTGGGCTGCTTTCCAGACTTTAAAGACTCTGTGAGTGATTGGCTTGTGTTTTGGTTTAATGGTGTGTAGCATTAGTAGAACCTAATGCTTGTATTGATACAGTTTCTCTCTCTCTCTTTTTTTTTTTAATTGCAGGCTGCAAACAGTTACCTGAGGGATCAGTGGTTTCATTCATTGCAGTGGAAGGTAAGGTCTTTGTATTTCTGTAATCTGAAATAAGGGAATAATGCGAAAACAAACTGAGCAGCAGAGCATTTTGTGCTAGTCAAAATTGAGATTATTCACCAAGATTGCAATTTATCTTTTAGTATAAAATATTATTCAAGCAATGGCTAGAATTCTTTGGAATTTTATACATTTCTTTAAATTCTATAGATTTCACAGATCTACATTCCTACATAGCCTATAGACCTATGCAACTGAAAGATTGTATAGATCTGTAAGCCAGGTTTTATAGATCTATAGGCTGGGGCATTGCATTTTGGGTAAATTAAGTTGTCAGGCAGCCACTGTGGATGGAAGCTGAGTGTGCTCCCATTGAAAAGCAATATCCCCACCTGTGCAAGGACTCAGTAGTGAGGGTAGTGAGGGACCCTTCTGGGGCCTTTGGCCAGTGCCCAACCTTCCTGACTGCTGGTGATGGGCCTGTTGTAAATAAGCAGATGTCATAAAACACCATATACTTCCAGTATGAATCTGACCCCCATCAATAGCTCCTCCTTTGAAACTTCCTACCAGGGAGGCAGAGAGAGTTTTTAGGGATGATTAGCCAAAGGAGACTCATCGCCCTTAACCTTGTAGATGTTCTTGAAGTAATAGGAACCGGGTTTTTTTTGCCTGCCAGCCAGTGTAGACAATACTGAGCTAAATATACCCAATGGTCTGACTCTGTATAAGCAAACAAAAAAGAGATAGTAATGGGCTGTTTATTATGCTTAATGTGTTTTTGAGAACTCTCCCTTCACTCCAACAAACTCTAGATCAAAGAGGTCTGGGACTATCAGTTTGAGATTAGAATTATCTGCATACATTATAAATACAACATTTAGACCTCTTTGATCCAGAATTTGCTTCCCCCCTTTTCTGTCCTGACTTTGTACATAAGGCAGCATCCAATGTTGATCCTGTTTCTCCCTAAAACTCTTTTCTTTTTTTAATGATAGGTTCTGCTTCCTCCCCACTCTCTCCTGTGCCCCCTTAAATCATAGCCAATGTATTTTAAATCCGGGTTTCTCGTTGCCAGAAAAGAGTTGTTAACGTTGAGCTGTTTACCTTGGAGGAGAGCTGGCAGGTTTAAGAGAGTTTATAACAGGCAGAGTCACAGCCAGGATGTTGAAAGTTTCCAGACAGATGGCGTCCAGGGGAACGAAAGTTGCCCTTTCTAGATGTCTTCCAAACAGCCTCCATCCTCCATTAAATGCATTTAAAAGAAATGGCAAAGAGATAGGGGAAGAGTACCGTGCCCCTGGTTTCATGTTGCCCTTTGTCTAATTTCATGCATATGATAAGTAAAGACTGGCACCATTAAATGATGCAAGGAGGTTGTTTTAACTATGTTAAATTCATATGGTTATATGTAATATATTATGAAAAGAGTGGATGAAACACACCCAGAATTCAAAATGGGAGTCATGGCAGAAATATACATAAGAACATAAGAAGAGCCTGCTGGATCAGGCCAGTGGCCCATCTAGTCCAGCATCCTGTTCTCACAGTGGCCAACCAGGTGCCTGGGGGAAGCCCGCAAGCAGGACCCGAGTGCAAGAACACTCTCCCCTCCTGAGGCTTCTGGCAACTGGTTTTCAGAAGCATGCTGCCTCTGACTAGGGTGGCAGAGCACAGCCATCATGGCTATACAATGCTCAGATCACACAACTACTGGGAAGCAATAGTGAAGACTGGCAGGATTTAGTGTGTTGCTTCTGATGCCTTAGGCTGAAATCCAGTACACACTTACCTGGGAGTAAGGCCCACTGAAGCCAGTGGAGCTTACTTCTGAGTAGACATGTATTGGATTGTACTGTTAATTTACAAAGGATTTGTCTGTTTTTGTTGAAATGTCAGCCTAATGCTAATTGCTTATTCTTGATTATTTTGTCTTGTTGCGTGGGTGCTTTTATCACTCTATGGAATTTGTTGTCTGTATTGTTTTTGATCTTAATATCTTAATCGGTTGTAAGATGCCTTGAGTCTTTTTGTTTGTTTTCAAAAAAGGCATCTAAGAAATTTAACTAACGAATTGGAAAGCGGTTAGTGGGGAAGTGAAGAGAGTGAGGAGTGGGGAAGTGAGAGGGAGAAGGGGATGTGAGAAAGAGAGAAGGAAAAGAATGTTTGGGCTCTGGCCCCTCCAGGTTGGCTTTGGAGAAACCCTTGCCTGAAACCATGGAGAGCTGCTGCCAGTCAGTGTAGACAGTACTGAGCCAGATGGACCAATGGTCTGACTCAGTATAAAGGTAAATTCCTATGTCTTATTGACCAAGTGCTGCTTTAAACATATATTTGCCAGCATGCAGCCCTCAACAGATTACATCTAAAGAAACGTGGTCCTAGACAGAAAAAGTTCCCCCACCCCTGCTTTAAAAGTTGGGTGGGGAATTGTGGGTTCAAAAATCATTTGCCAGCCTTTCTGCGTCATACTTGGACCAGTCCTCAGTTTGTATCCAGGACAGATTCAGGATAAGGACAGCAGCTCAGCTGTTTGGTTTCCAGAACTGGAATATACTCTTCTTCCCTTGCTGCGGCAGCAAATGGTGCCACTGCCATTCCTCAAAGCAGTGAGAAATCCTAGGCAAACTCAGTTCTCCAAATGATGTAGACAAAGGCACGCTGACTGGCTGACTATCCGGTGGTGTTGACTGTGATGGTGCAGAAAGGGGAAGGATGGAATGAAGTATCTTGTAAAAAGGCATGTAAAAATTTTCAGAACAAGAGTACCTGATGCTGCAACATTTTATTGCAGGTTTCACTGGTGATAAGTCTATCAGATTAATTCTAAATGTCTAGTAACAATTTGAAAAGCTTGCCTTTTAATGGCAGAGCCACACTGAAGACAGAGGGAATCACTATTTGGGAGGGCCATAGTTCAGTGGTAGAGCATCTGCTCTGCATGCAGCAGGCCCCAGGTTCAATCCCTGTCACCTCCAGGTAAGGCTGGGAAAGACATCTTGTCTGAAACCCTAGAGAGCCACTGCCACTTCGTGTAGACTATACTGAACTAGATGGAGCAGTGGTCCGACTCAAGGCAGGTTCCTATGTTCTTCCATCCTCTATTCTCTGTGGTACAAGCCCACTTTGCTTGGAATGATCTACTACTTGAGCACCTACTGTGTTCACTTAGATACCAAAAGTATGGCTTAGGCTAGGGGTAGGCAGAAGGTAGAGTGGAATTTGGTACAGATTTCGGGTGCACATCAGGAAATCTTCTTAAATGTTAGAGTGGTACAACATTAGAACCAATGACCTAGGGAGGTGGGGGGGCTCTCCAACACCGGAGGCCTTCAAGAGGCAGCTGGACAGCCACCTGTCGGGTATGCTTTAAGTTGGATTCCTGCATTGAGCAGGGGGCTGGACTGGATGGCCTTCTAGGCCCCTTCCAACTCTACTATTCTATGATTCCATGAGCAGCCAACCTGGTGCCCTTCAGGTGGTTTAGATTGCATGCAAAGTATGGCTTAGGCCAGGGTGGGCAGAAGGTAGAATGGGATAGAGCTCAGCATGGTTTAACAATAGCACCAACAAAAAGGCTCCCCCCACTCCTAAATTAGTTAGTGAATGAACAAGAATGCGGGCCGTGGGAACCAAGAGTAATTTGTGTGCGAAAGGGTCGAGATCAGTTTTGTTCCAGAAACCAAATCCCCAGGCTGAGGATAGGCTAAGAGACACCTTGAACCTTAATTCTAAGCATACAGAAATCCTGTAGGACCGTAGCTCAGTGGTGGAGTGTCTGCTTTGCATGCGGAAGGTCCCTGGTTCAATCCCTGGCATTTCCAGGTGTGACTAAGAACGTTCCCTGCCTGAAACCCTGGAGAGTTGATCCCAGTCAGTGTGTAAGATGAAACTGAGCTAGACAGAGCGATGGTCTGATTCGGTATAAGGCAGCTTCCTATGTTCCCCTGTGCCAGCATCTAGCGCCAGTTGGTGGATCTGCAGTTTCCAGTAAAACAAAACAACAAGCATAGTAGATCCATGAAACCTGAAGTCTGCCCACTCCGGACTTAGACTGCATTGGGACCTCGACTCCTTTCAGGAAACTAAAGCTGCAGTCCTCCTCACCCCATTTACATGAGAATAAGGCCCATTGAATTTAATAGGACTTCTGAATAGACATGGTCAGGATTGTACAGTTAGGGTGTTCAGCACACTTTTTTCTCTTTCCTGTTGTCAAGATGTGCTATATATATTTGTTACTGGAAAGAAATCCCATGTTTCTTTGCCAAAGGTGAGTCAAAGACCGAACTAGATATGACTTTAATCCTGTAGTTTGCTATTGTATAGGATCCCCCCCATAAGAACCTAAGAAGAGCCCTGCTGGATCAGGCCAGAGGCCCATCTATTCCAGCATCCTGCTCTTACTGTGGCTAACCAGATGCCTATGGAAAGTCTGCAAGCAGGACCTGAGTGCAATAGCACTCTCCCTTCCTGCGGTTCCCTGTAACTGGTAAATAATAATAATAATAATAAATTTAATTTCTTCGTCGCCTATCTGGCCAATGGCCACTCTAGGCGACTTACAAAATTATTAAAATACAATTAATAAAATACAGTAATACAATAAATACAATAGATCTACAACAACAATATTAAAACTGGGTATAGTTTAATAAGCTGATCTGGATCAGGACTATGGTGTAGTAGAGGGAAAGGTTTTTTTACCCCATGCCACTGCAGCCCCTGTCTGGCTTGCCCCCGCCCCCTGCACCAGCTGCACAGTGCCAAACGACATGGCAATAGTCACATATAGTTTGGTCCTGGAATGCAATTCTAAAAACAAGAATAAGCATAGGCACAGCAGCAATAAAACAGCAGAATGAAGTACAGCAGGAATGACATATCAAAAACATCAGCCCATTGTCTAGAAGATCGCTTCTCAATCGTCCCAGAGTGCAGGACACAGAATAATGGGCTCAGATTTCGACTGAATATCAGGAAAAAAGGCCTAACTGTTAGAGCGGTATAACAATGGAACCAATGACCTAGGGAGGTGGTGGGCTCTCCAACACTGGAGGCCTTCAAGAGGCAGCTAGACAGCCACCTGTCAGGGATACTTTAAGTTGGGTTCCTGCATTGAGCAGGGGGGGTTGAAGTCGATGGGGTTATAGGCCCCTTCCAACGCTACTATTCTATGATTCCACGAGCAGCCAACCTGGTGCCCTTCAGGTGGTTTAGATTGCAACTCCCATCAGCTCTGCTCGACACAGCTGTGTCGGCATTGAAGCATCTGGAGGACATCAGGATGGCAAAGGGTGCTCTAGCACACTGTTCTTCAACCTTGGGTCCCCAAGTGTTGCTGGACTACAATGGCCATGAGGCCATTGGCTAAGCTGGCTGGGATTGATGGGAGTTGGAGTCCATCAACATCTGGGGACCAAAGGTTGACCGAACAGTGCTCTGGAGGCTGTAAAATGCCAATTGGAATAAAACAATCTTAAGACCCTACTTAAAAGCCAGGCAAAGGAGGAGCCAAACAAACTTCTCCAGGGAGACTGTTTCATATATTCAAGCACCGCAAGTGAAAAAGCCCCCTCTTTCTCATCTTCACCATTTGCCCCTTCACTGGCCTCAGAAACCATGAGAAGATTCTGAGCTTGTTCACCCAGGTGGAGGTGATTCTTCAAAGATGCTGGTCTCAGGCCATTTATGGCACTAGTGCCATCAGAGTAGGACTTGGGGGCAGAAGCCCAGGGCTCCACTCAGCAGAATGAGCAGGAGGAACGCAGCAGGGCTGGCGTACCACATTTTGTAGGAAGTGAAGAAATATGTGTTACCATCACAAGAGCCCTTAAACAATTCTCTCTTAAATTAACCAGCTGCACGCCTGATTAGGTCTTTAAAAATTGAACCAGGAAACAAATAGCCAGTGGAGCTTGTACAAAATTGGTTTAACATGGTCCACCCTGAAAGTTCTGGACTGTCTTCAAGAGTAGGTCTATATAATGCACATGGCAGTAATCCACCCTAGAAGTGACTAGAGCATGGACAATCGAGGCTAGGTCTGATTTCTCCAGGGAATAATCCAGTACCAATAATGACCTTACCGCTGGTCACACTTGAGGCATGTGATTGTGCAACTCATTGTCCCAGGCTACTTTGTGGATCATCTCGCAAGTGTTTGGCTATGAATGTGTGAAAAAGACCACAGAACTTTCCCGGGATAAAACTGCCTCTAAATACTGGCCTTTGAGGCATTTGCAGCCAACAGAGCCTGTCTTGCACAAAGTGACAAGACCAGGCTGTTTTGCTGTTGAGGCTAGAAGCAATGACAGGCTGTTACTCAAACAGACCTCCACAAAAAGGAAGCTCTGCCCTTCCTGCTGATCTTGGCTCTATGTCTCACTGTGTTCCCAGTAATTTCTAGCAGTGGCCATTCTGAGCAGTACCATAGGAAGACAGAGGTGTTATATTTGTACATTTATTTTTGCTGTGGGGACGAAGAGGGATAGCTTTAAGGAGCAGATTAGAATCCCTTGAATCTAGGTATAACTGTATGTCTTTGGCAGGACATGCCACTAGGCCTCGTGGATGTGGCCTGCTCATTGCACTTTTCTTGTTCCCATAGTATGAGCTCCCATAATATTTGCTTAATTCTTCCCCGTGCCTTTTGCTGAATCTTGGAGGCCATGATAGGTATGTGCCAGGAAAGAAAAAAAGAAAACAAGATTTTAGGTTGCCTTTTAATCAGCTTTGCCTCTCAGGGTAAGGTTAGTTATAAACAGTGGTGCTGTCAGGGCAGGACTTTGGGGCAAAAGGCCAGGACCCCACTCAGCAGAATGGGCAGTGGGCCCCTGAACA
Organism: Rhineura floridana; assembly: GCF_030035675.1. Lineage (NCBI taxonomy): Eukaryota > Metazoa > Chordata > Lepidosauria > Squamata > Rhineuridae > Rhineura > Rhineura floridana. The sequence continues at coordinate 11,863,916 of NC_084492.1, read as the reverse complement.
CTGCTGGATTGGCTTACCACATTTTGAGGTAAGTGACGCAGTATTACAGGAGTGGGGAATCTTTTTCAGCCTGAGGGCCACATTCCCTTCTGGGCAACCTTCTGGGGACCACATGCCAATGATTGGCACAGCCAGAGACAAGAATGGGTAGAGCAATGAATGTCAATTTTTACGTTTGTACACTAGGCTAGTTTACTCACTCGCTCACTCACTCTATTCTCCACCTGGGAAGCAAGAGGCATTATAGGAATACCCCGCTATACGGACCTTCACTTTACGGACACTCGCGAGTATGGACATATTTACAGTAGCACCATTCCCCTGTTTACGTACGCTCGCTTCGCAAGAACGGACACTTAACGGCATGACGCCACCGCCCGATCAGTTTCCAACGACAAACATTTTCTTAAAATAAGGCCTACTGTGTTTATTTTAGTTATAAATGCATTATGTACATCAGTGATGCCCATATATGACGATTGCAGTGCAGTATATGCATCGATAAGTGAAAAAAGGCAGTGCTTCACTTTAAGTACATTTTCGGTTTACGTACTCGCTCTGGACCCATTGCGTACGTTAATGCGGGGTATTCCTGTATCAGAGTTCAAAGACACATTGGGTGTGTGGCCTGGGGAAAGTCATGAGGGCTAGATAGAGAGGCTTGGAGAGCCACATTCAGTTCCTAGACCAGCCTTTCCCAACTAGTGGGCCACCAGATGTTGTTGGAGCACAACTCCCATCAGACTCAGCCAGCATTGCCAATGGTCAGGAAAGATGGGAATTGTGGCCCACTAGTTGGGAAAGGCTGTCTTAGACATTACCATCTAAAAAAGGGAGACCCCCCCTCCCAATAAGACCATTAAGTTCAAAGTCTCTAACAAACCACTACAGTAGGGCCCCGCTTATATGGTGGGTTAGGGAACAGGCCCCCGCCCTAAAGCAGAAATCGCCGTAAAGCGGAACCCATTGACTTTAATGGGTTGCGTTGCGCGAAAATGCTGCAAAACGGCAAAATTGGCTTTAAAACGGGGAATTCCCCCTGATTGAAAGTCGCCGCATCAGCGGAACATCGGAAAGTGGAATGCCATAAAGCGGGGCCCTACTGTACTTGTATCATGTTATGTGCACTTTCAGTTTCATTTTGCTGTTCTCAAGAACACTTTATATGCCTTGTGTGAACCCTGCCCAGGCCCATGTGACTGTGGGCGGGGCCAGCCATAGGGCACGTTGTACTTTGACCAGTCCCATGCACTGGGGGGCAGGTAGTCTTTCAACAAGGTCAACAAGGCATTTGGTATGTTTGTTTCTCTCCGTCACAAACAGGGAAGGGAAAGTTGATAAGAGGCTATGGTGAGCCTTCGTGATGCACCTTACGGCATTGTTGCCATAGTGCCAGTTTAAAAATAGGGTTGTTGAGTGGCTGAAGTTTTGTATTTAAAAACAAAAAGAACAATATTAAAAGGCATTTGCAGCCTTTAAATCTGTGCAGAAGCACTTTTTCAAAATCCTTGGGATCAGATCAGAAGAATTTGCCCATGTGACTCCTTTATCATGAAAATAGCAGTCTAATACTATAGCACTGTCTTGGTGAATTTGTTGTTGCGTGGTTTCAGTTAATGTCGGGGCAAGGAGCTTTTTTAGTGGCAGGAAAACATGTTGTGGAACCCTGTAAGAAATCACTTCTCAAACTTTTATCTGTTGAGAAATAATGTTCCTTTATTTCCTGGATCACAGACCATCTTCCTAAGAGAGGTCACATCCATACCATATATTTAAAGCACACTTATACCACTTTAACAGTCATGGCTTTCCCAAAAGTATCCTAGGAAATGTAGTTTACCCCTCACTGAGCTAGAATTCCTAGCACCCTTAACAAACTACAGTTTCCAGGATTCTTTTTGAGGGGGACAGAACCAATCCCTGCGGGACCCCATACTGGAGGACCCATGGAGCTGAGCAATGCTCCCCAAGAACTACCTTCTGGAGCCGGCCATCCAAATATGAATGGAACCACTGCAATGCAGTGCCCTTAACACCCAACTCAGACAGTTGCCCCAGAAGCATACCATGGTTGATGGTGTACAAAGCCGGTGAAAGATCAAGGAAAATCAACAGAGTCACACACACACGGTCTCCTGACATTTCATTGTACAGGGCAACCAAGGCAGTTTGCATACCAAACTCTCTAACTCACCTCTAACATACCCTAAGAAGGGAGACTGCAGGGGCCTTGAAGTTCTCCATCAGCAGTTAGCACCTGGACAGCAGACTGAGCAGGCACACACAGCTCACCTGGTCACAGTCTTTCCCACTATGCTCAGATGCTTTATAGTTCTATTTAGAGTATAACCCTTATTTCTATATTTGTAGCTATATGTATAAATTAGCATATGCAAATCTTATGCAAATACATCTTCTTATTTTAACACTGTGAAAGTGGCCACCCTCTTGACACTAGATATTTGACTGTCACGTCAAATGGCTGGTTTGCATGCTCTTTAGATAGATAGATAGATAGATAGATAGATTTTCATTATTTTCAAACACAAAAATGAAATAATTTGTATGGTATCAAAAAACAGAGAATACAGAATACATGCAATGTGTTTTCCCTGTACCTTAAAAACAGAATATTGCCCCACTAATAACCATAAGTGGGATCAAAAAGGAAAAAAAACATTCAGCATGTTCTAGCAAGCTGAGCCTTTCTTCAGGATATTCCATTCTGCCCCCCCCCCTTCTGGTATTCAGTTGTTGTTTTTAACTTGACATTAATTATTCTATGGCTACTATGCTTAATCCTCAATGGACTCTTTTTTTTGGGGGGGGAAGCTTAAATTTGTGGGTTTTTTGTACACTTGCACACTTTGGGGTTCCCCTGAGCCTGCCAAACCTACCCTGTTGTTTCTTAGTAGCCCCATTTTGGCTCAAATCCTGTTGGCACTTAGCCACCTATGTTTACTATTAGAGTGATTATATTTATACTCCACCCTGATAGGCTTGCAGTCTTTTTACTGAAGACTAGACATCTTCATTTATCCACACCACTCATACCAAGAGTGCATTACTCTTTCATCTGTGCAATCACTATCATCTTTATTATTATTTATTAAATGTATATCCCTCCCTTCCTCTCAAAGAAGCCCAGGCAGCAAACACACAAGCAATAAAACAATTGAAATACCTAAACATATCCAAAAACATCCAGGAACAATTCCAGTACAGATGCTGACTGGGAAAGACTTATATTTAAAAGGCTTGTTGGAAGAGAAAGGGGCCGAAAAGACAACCAGGATGGTGCCTGTCTTAATATTTAACTGGAGGAAATTCCAAAGGTTAGGCGCCATAACACTGAAGGCCTGATTCCTATATTGTGCAGAATGAATCTCATGATCAGATGGTATCTGGAGGAGACCCTCACCTGCAGAGTGGTGTTCAGTTGGGTATAGAAGAGATGAAACAGTATTTTAGGTATCTTATCCTCACTCAGTGCTTGTCTCCAAAATGCTGGAAGAGCAGCAGGGAGGCAGGAGTAGGGCACTGCTGGGTCCTGAGGAGCTAGTTTGATGGGCCCTTCAACCATCCATGGGCCCTGGCAGCTACCCATCTTTCCTGATTTCTGGCACCAGATGGGAGATGGGGATGCTAGTGTTCAGGAAAGACAGGAAAAACAACCTGGCTGCCTATTAGGATCTCCTGCACATTCTTGGATTGTGTGGTGGAAGGTGAACTATGCTTTAAACACAGGCCAGTCTATATAGTTCACATATCTCTGCTTCCTACAGCTTGTCTGAATTCATATTAGCATGCTGTGCTCCATTCTCACGGGCTATGAAGCTGGTTTCGATTCAAACTGGCCAGTCTTCTTAAAGCTGCATCCCAATGGCGGGTGGGGTCAGAAGCAAAGAGGGAGGGTCAAAAATCGGTGAGGGGCAAAATTTACTGTACGTATTTTACTTCAATTTCCTTTATGTAAAATACATAAAATGTACATAAAAAAGTTAACGTGTACGTCTAACCCTGGGAAAGTGCCGAGTGTAGTGGAGCAGATCAAAATAACTGATGGGTGACATCAAATGATGTCACATGATTGATGGATGAGCAAGAGTTTGCTAGAAATGGCCTCAGAGGCCATTTGGAGGTTGAATCAAGCCCACAGGCCCCTTAATCCGTTATTTCTGAGAAAGCAGTGGCCACTAACTATATGGCTGTTTTGGAACTGCCAGCTGATAGGCACCTGGATGATCCCAAATTCATGATCCTCCACCAAACAGCAGGTGTTCTTCAAAGCTCTGGTGACAGACCAGTGACTAAGATATGAAGCATTTCCAGGTCATGACAGTCACTTGAATATGTTACAGATATCCTCCTTCGATTTTATAATACACCGAATGTCATTTTGCAATGTGAAACCTTTTTTCTCAGCTGCCTTGCTCCCAGATGGATTGATGGTTATTTATCATTTTATTTATTTATCTGTTTATTAGATTTATATCCCACCCTTCCTCCCAGCAGGAGCCCAGGGCGGCAAACAAAAGCACTAAAAACACTCTAAAACATAATAAAAACAGACTTTGAAATATATTAAAACAAAACATAAAAAAACTTTAAAAAAAAGATATTTAAAAACATCTTTTTTAAAAAAAGCTTTAAAAATGCATGAAAAAACGCATGTTCTAATCTAGGGTAAAGAAACCCAGTTTTATGGTAGCATAAAGACTGACAAATGTGCTGTGGCATAAGCTTTATGACATGACTAAATTAAATCTACTTTGAGTTTGACTTAGTCCAACCTTCACCATCCTGGTGCCCTGCAGATGTTTTGAGCTGGTAGCTCCCATCGGCCCCAGGCAGAATGGCTGATGGAATTTGCATCCCAGAATATCTGGAGGGTACCAGGCTTATTTTTAATTTTTATTATTCCATTTATATCCCACCTTTACTTCAAGGATCTCAAGGTAGCTTACAAACATGGTTCTCCCCCTCCTAATTTGATCCTCACAACAACCTTGTGAGGTAGGTTAGGCTGAGAGACAGTGACTGGCCCAAGGTCACCCAGTGAGCTTCATGACTGAGTGGGGATTTGAACCCTCATCTCCCAGGTCTTAGTCTGACACTTACTACTATACCACACTGACTGTTGGTGAAGGCTGGTTTAGTCAGATAGCACCTTTAGACTTTAAGATGCCACAAGGCTCTTTGTTGTTTTTACTGCAAGAGAGTAACACAGCTACCCCACTGCAAATAATTTTATTTAGAAATTTTATAGAAAATTTATAAGCCACTTCATCAAGAAGGTCTCCAAGTAGGGTACAACTGAAATTGTAAATATAATACAGCTAAAATTCACAAAACAATTGAAAAACTTGCTTCCAACAATCGTCATTAAAACACACATAAAATGGGCAAAACTTTAAAAGTAAGTACAGTATATCTAAAAGGAACCTTAGGAGGTCGCTAAGAGGGGCAGATTGTATTTGACTTTCCTGCATAAGGATGCCCCACCTGTACAAAGCTATTCTATATAATAATTATTATATATTTGTAGCCAACCCTGAAACATGGATGCCTCTACAGCAGATTTTAGTTGGACACTCTCAAAACCTCAGAGGAAAGGGAGGATTGCAAACATAATAAGAGTCCCAGAACAAATAAACCTCCCCTCCGAACCTTTACAAGCGAGCAGCGGCTCTTAAAAGCTACAGCAACTGCTCTGAGAGAGAGAGAGAGAGAGAGAGGAGGAGGAGAATGGCTTATCTAAACTGCCAGTGTAGAAGGATCTGTGTGGGTGCTCTGTGATGCCCTTTGGCAGCAAGATGTGTGGATATAAATCATTTTGGATGGAAACAGCCCTCTGAAACGTGACACTTCCCTGTAATATAAGGGTGCCGGAGCTGCAAAGTTCTGCTTTCATCAGCTTCTGTTTCCCCACCTCTCAAGTCTTTTTAAAACTGCCCCTGTGCACCAAATCTGCACATTTTGGTACCCAAGGCATCCCTGAGGGTCTGGCAACAGCAACAGCAACCACGTTTCTCGAGCAGTCTTGCTGACGACACTGATGATGCAGGTGCACTGGGGAGAGAAGTCCATTTTTCAGCCATTTATGGTGAAGCTGGGTTAAAACCACAGCAAGCATGTTTTGCTGAGGAAGGGGGAGCAAAAGAGGTAGGTGAACAGATTTTTTTAAAAAAATGTTCTCCAGTGCTTGAAGGACCTTCTGGGTAGGAGGGAGAAAGAGGGAGGTGGAGGTGGGGGTGGGAGAGGCTAGGAAACCAGTTGCAAAAAGGTGGAGAATAAAATGAAAAGGAATCAAGACTGACAAGCAAACCTTTTAATCTGATTTGGACATGTAATTGCCTTGAATGATGCTTGGTGGTGAAATGGTCTTTGCTGAATTGGAAATTGATCTGAAAAGGAACCCCCTCAGGAGATGAATGTTCATTGTTAGCTAATCAAGCGCTGAGTTTTCGAGATTAGCTAGAACTAATAGAGGAAGCTCCTTTGCTTGAGACGTTGCTGCTTTTATTCAGAGCCAGGCTCTTAGTTATAGGGAAATGTTTTTGGGTGTGTGTGTGTGTGTGTGTTTGTATAGATAGATATATGCATTTATTTTTCAGTCTTGTGGCTGAGACAGGAGGCCGGTTACCTGGGCAACAGTCAAATCGGGCCTGGTTTCTCTGCAACGGGATGCTTTGTGGCTATGCAGTCTCCATGAGCTCTTCTTTCCTATGAATAACAGGTCAAAGTACAAGAAGATAAGGCCCTTGTTGCCAGAGCTGGCACCTGCTTTTAAAGGGGTTAACAAGCACTCAGGCCCAGCAGGCTGCTTCCAAATATCAGTGGCTCAGAGAAAGAGAACCACTGTCTATAAATTTGAATCAGATGTAGCCCAAAGAATGGAATGTATGTGTGCTGGAAGTAAGTGTGTGTGTCTGTGTTACATATGTAATGCAGAATCAGGGCTGGCTTACTTGCGGCCCTTTGGAAGATGTTGCTGTGCTATAACTCCAACATCCCTAACCATTGGAAATACTGGCTGGCACTGGTGGGAGTTATACTCTGAAACATGTGGAGGGCACCAGGTGGAGGAAGACTGATTTGGAACCTCACCCCTATGCCCACTTTCCATCCCCTGTTAACAGGTGTGGATGAGTAGGTTGTGCAGAGGAGAAGGGCCGTAACTCAGTGGCAGAGCATCGGCTTTGCATGCAGAAGGTTCCAGGTTCAATCTCCGGCATCTCCAGGTAGGGCTGGGAGAGACCCCTGCCTGAATCCCTGGAGAGCCGCTGCCAGTCAGTGAAGACAATATTGAGCAAGATGGACTAATGGTCTGACTTAGTATAAGGCAGCTTCCTATGTTTCAGGAAGGCTCCATCTGCACTGTACCTTTAAGCATTGTTATACCACTTTTAAACAGTTATGGCTTTCCCCAAAGAATCCTGGGAACTGTGGTTTGCTAGGGGTTGCTGAGAGTTGTTATTCCCCCTCACTGAGCTATAATTTCCAGAGTGGTTTAACAATCCGTCCCTCTTCCTAGGGAACTCTGGGGACAGCAGCTTCAGTACTTTTGTTGTCTGAGTGATTCAAGGATTGTACATACCTGCCATTGTAAAGCGTGTCTTAAAAAAAAAAGTTAAGATGTCTGAAGGCACCACTTTGCTGAAGCTTAGCAGGTCTGGGTTTAGTCTGCGTGGATGGGAGACCGCTTGGAAACCACATGTATGCCACATTGGGTTCTATGATGAAAGAAAGATGAGATAGAAATGTAATAAATAAAGAAATGACAGTAAGGATGATGATACAGTAGGGCCCCACTCATACGGCGGATTAAGTTCCGGACCCCCGCCGAAAAGCAAAAACCGCTGAAAAGAGGAACTCACTGAATAGACTGGTGCGTGACGACCGAAAAGCGCCGTAAAAGCAGAACTAGCGCCGTATGAGTGGGGCTTTAATCTAATTGAGACCGCTGTATTAGTGAAGCGCCGTAAAGCAAAGCGCTTTAAAGCGGGGCCCTACTTGTAATGAAAGAGCTACAGGTTATTGAGACCTAGCTCCCTGGCTGACAGCATATTGAAAACCTTATTGAAATCCTGATCCGTGTCATGTAGTATATATGAGCCGTATGCTACCTCCAGATCAGAGACTGTAGTGGTCACATCCACACCTTACAACATTCCTATACCACTTTAGCAGTCATAGCTTCTCCTAAAGCATCCTGTGTATTGTTAAGGGTCTCCTATCAACTCTCAGTGGCCTTAACAAAGTACAGGTCCCAGGATTGTTGCGGGGGAGCCATGACTGTTAAAGTGGTATACGAGTGCTTTACATGTATGGTACGGATGTGACCAGTATGCCATTGAATACCAATTGCTGTGGAACAACAGAGAGAGGGTTAGATCCCATTCACACCATACATTTATTTCACTATTATTCTACTTCAAACTGTCATGGCTTCCGTAAAAGAATCCTGGGAACTGTAGTTTTTAAGGGCGCTGAGAATTACCTGGAGACCCCTATTCCCCTCACATAGCTACAATTCTCAGAGTTCCCTGGGAAGAGGGATGGGTTGTTAACCCACTCTGGCAATTGGTAGCCCTGTGAGGAGAACAGGGGTCTCCTGACAACTCTTTTCCCTTTTCTCCCCCACAGGAGGAAGTGTGTCTTTTAAAGAAATAAAATAAAATAAAATGCTGCTTGTTGCCTTATCATGCTGTCTAGAAAAAAAATATTTCAGAACTATTGTTTTCATTCATATGCAAATATACGCAGATATTATTGATGCATTATTTGATTAAAGCTCATACAGTTCAGCTGAGATTTCTTTGATCGAGTGACCGTCCTGATAAAATTGAGTTGAGAGAAAGGGGTGCCTATTACTTCCCCTTCCAATTCCTTTTGTTTTCTTTGTTTTCTAAACTGCTCTTCAGACAAATAAAATCTCTTAAAGTCACAGGCTAAAAATTAGTATCAAAGCTGAAAGGAAAAACAAAGCATAGACTGTACAAAGCAAGATAGAGGTGAGTGAGAATATGGGGCTAGCCCTGCTTTCTGGGTGACAAGCATATGCTGGAGCCCTGTGCATGTGTATCTGTAATCGTGTAGCCCTTTTATGGAAGTGCCGTCGCTCAGAGGCAGAGAATCTGCTGTACATGCAGAAGGTCCGAGGTTCAATCCCCGGCATCTCTGGGTAGGGCTGGGAAAGCTCCCTGCTGGAACCTTTGGAGAGCCACTGCCAGCCATTGTCAACCATAGATGAGCTGAGAGGTTTAACTCACCATGAGACAGCTTCCTATGTTTATTATTTATTTATTCAAAGTATTTATGAGCCGCACTCGTCATGGAGTATATCAATATTGCCCTTAGACTGAAGCTGAACCGGTAGGACCTGGGGTATGGCTGGCACACACAGTGGCATCTAGGGGGTGTGCCCAGTGGCATCCAAGGAGGCCAGAACTTAGACTAGACATTCTTGCTAATTTTCATTCATTTATTTCCAAAACCTTATAGACTGCTTTTCGTTTCTGAATCTCAAAGCAGTTCACAATACACTTTTTAAAAAAACCGTTTAAACCACACATATGACTAAAGAATTGACTTTAAGTGCTTCTGAAATATCGTGTGAAACCGAGCCAATGAATAACTCACAGGACAGAGTTCCAAAGCTCCAGGGCAATAACTGAATTTCTACCTACATAGGGAGGCATTCTTTGTGTTTTTGAGAGTCCCAGCTGTGGAACAATGACTGTAGATCACGGGTGGGGGACCTTTTTGGCTCCATGGACCAGATCCTTACCAGGATTGGCTTCACTAGCCGAATTTGACTGGTGGGCTGTCAACGTGACAGATGTACCAGTTGACTGATGTGGGTTGCCACTCCCACCTGCTACAATCTCTTGTGCCGGGATTATTTACAGCAGTGTTTTTCAACCTTGGGTCCCCAGATGTTGTTGGACTACAATTCCCATCATCCCCAGATAGCATGGTCAGCTGTCAGGGATGATGGGAGTTGTAGTCCATCTGATTTACAGTGTAAATGGTGGAGAACCTGACCCAAAGTCACTTTCTCTTCCTCTGCAACACACAGCCGCAAGGGCTGGTTAAGTGCATGCCAGGGCAAGCTCTCCATTTAAGTGCAATGACAGTTAAGCCTAAGAGGCAAGGCTAATGGCCCTCCCTTTAATGAAGAGTGCACCTTTCAGTGCTGTCCAGACCCCTCTGCAATTATTAGGAAATCCATACGAAAAGTGCAATGCTTCCTTGGCAGACAAACGGGTGTTGGAAGTGTTTCCTAAGCTTCAGAAACTGGGCATGTATTGCTGTAAAGCAAATCAAGGCTCACAGCAGGAGGGGACCACTTTTGTGAAATGTTTAGTGCTTAGGCTGAAGTGATATGCTTGGGGGGGGAACAACAGTCTTTGCAGTAGAACAAAAATCTAAATAATATCCACAACGATATTAATTTTAGTATCTCATGAAGAGTAATTGATTGATCGATTGTTGTACTGATAATTTAATTACCAATTTTGTTTATCACACTGAGCACTTTTATAGTGCAAAGAAAGAATTTTATAAAACAAAATAAAAATTGCAATGTATACCGCAACTTGGCTGAGTGATTTGGTTCTTTGTCTGTTGCTTTTAGTCTATAGACAACGGTAAATAAGTATATACATTTTAGCTATGACTGAGTGGATACGAGTGGGGAACCAGTCAGTATTTACCCTATTACAGTCCAGCATAAATGTTACAGGTGACATAATTTTTAGAGACTCTTGTCACAGGTCACAGATTTTTGCTGAACCATATTAGGGTAAATTCTGACTGGTTTTCCTCTGTAGAGAAGTCCATGGGGAAAAGTTCCATCAGGATGCAAACCCAGAGACAGGGAGGCAGGTGGAAGTGACATTGAAATCAAACACTGTTTTCAACATGTGGAACGAAGAGGAGCCTAAACTTCCAAACTTTGCCCATCTTTAGCATGTGTTTTTAAATTTCATTTTTAAAAATGTGTTTTTAAATTTGTATATTTGTTTTTAATGTTTTTAATTGTTGTAAACCACCCAGAGAGCTTTGGCTATGGGGTGGTATACAAATGAATGAATGAATGAATGAAGCAATGCATTGGAGGGGGCTGCCTTTGAAAACTGCTTCAGTTACTGCAGAATGCAGCCAGCCTGTTGACAGGTTCAAGGCGAACAGATCATATAGCACCAATTCTGTTCCAGCTACACCAACCGCCTGTACACTTCCAAGCCCAGTTCAAAGTTGTGGTTTTGACCTTTGAAGCTCTTTATGGCTCAGGACCCCAATACTTACTGGAACATCTCTCCCAATATGAACCTATCCAGAAGACCCTTAGATCTTTGTCTGAGGCCCTTCTCTGGGTTCCTCCTCTGAGAGAGGCTTGGAGAGTGATAACAGGGGAGATGGCTTTCTCAGTTGTGGCTGCCTATTTGTGCAGTGCTCTCCCCAGTGAAGTCTGTCTGGTGCTCTCGCTGACATATTTTTGGCGCCAGGTAGACTTACCTGTTTCTCAGGCCTTTCCTGGACTGACATGATTCTATTCTATTACCAATGTGCTGCCAAAGCTGGCTATGGCTGGGGTAGGGGGAGGCTTTTTTGTGTGTCTGTTGTATGGAAATGTTAGGGTTTCATCTGAAATTTTCTTTTTTTTCCTATGGTATAATGTATTTCTGTTTTAATGTAATTAATTTTTAATAATATAACATTACACTAAATGCATTAATAATATAGGGCCATTTTGTTTTGTTTGTCTTTTTCAATGTTCATTATAGATTTCTGCAATAATTGCCTGTCACAAGCTTTTAGGAGTGTTAGTTACTCTTGCTGTTTGGTTGGTTTTTTTAGCCGTAGTAGGGAAATTCAACATAGCTCAAGTTCCATAAAGATAAAAAAAAAACCAACAACTGAGAAACAAACAATCTTGCTCTAATGAGAAAAATACGGAACTGTTAATTGATATGAGTAGGACTAGAGCTGATGTTTTGCCAACCCAAAGCAAGACCCAGTGATGGAGGCTCCGAAGAGACGAAGTTTGCCAATACAAAATGGAAGTAGAACTAGAAGATTTCAAGGAATATATCTAGGTTGTTTTCTGTTCCATGCTGGCTGTGTTTGCACATAACACTAAACCATGGCTTATCATTATGAGGATGAGGCTATGTGAGCCTCCTCTGGCACAGCTTTGTGGGTTTAGAAGGTTCCACTTCATGTTTAGACAAGTCACAGCTTGTTATGATGTCCGAACTTAGACAAATTGCTGTAAGTCTCAACTATGGTTAATGGAAGCAAGCCAATGTCAAACCATGGCTTGTTTCCACTAACAATAGTTAACATTCACCAGTTTAGGGTTCAGACGTCTCCTAAACTGCAGTTAATGTAAAAAAAAAATGCTACCAATCTTGTCCTGGCCAGCCATTGTCTTCTTTCTAGGATGGAGCTGGCTATGTTAGGGAATGCATTTGCTAGTAGAAAGCACAAGTGGTCTTCCTCATGGGAAATTATTCCTCAAGCACATGGAGCTAGAAAGGTCGATCTAGATTTTAGAAATGGTAAGGTGTGTTTCAGGACTGTGTACAGTGGAAGGTTGTTTGCCGAACAAAGCCATGTGCGCAGTAATTATAGGAACATAGGAAGCTGCGTTATACAGAGACAGACTGTTGGTCGATCTAGCTCAGTATTGTCTACGCTGATTGGCAGCAGCTTTCCACAGTTTCAGGCACGGGTCTCATCCAGCCCTACCCAGAGAGACCTAGGATTGAACCTGGGACCTTCTGCATGAAAGACAGATGCTTTTTGATTGAGCTGCGCCTATGGGCCTTCCCAATGTCATTAGTAATATTAGTGAGAGAGCCTGTCTAGACATTTCTTCAAAAGAAGGTATTTGGTGATGGCTCCCTCGATGGATGGATGGATGGATGGAAGGTAGGTAGGTAGGTAGGTCCTGTCCTTCCTCTTGAAGGAGCCCAGGGCAGCAAAACAGAAATAATGGGTTGTATTCAACTAAATCCTACTCAGAGTAGACCCATTTAAAGTAATGAACCTGTTAGTCATGTCTATTAACTTCAGTGGGTTGTATTCTCTCATTATTGTTTGAAACTAAGTATAGATATATAAACTTCAATGGGACCAGCACTGAATACCACCCAAACATTAAAAAAATCTTTAAAAAAGAAGTAAAAAACATCCACTCAGCCAGTAATCTCAAGGTTGCCAGAGTGTCTTTCAGTCATCAAATGTCTGGGTAAATAGGAATTTTTTCAAATCCTCCCAAAAGTCAATAATGAGGGAGAGAGGTGCACCTAACAAGGAAGGGCATTCTACAAATGAGAAATCGCTGTTGAAAAGGCCTTTTAACCCCCAGTTACACATGATAAGACTTCCTTAAATATAAGTTGCATGTATATGTCACTGTGAATGTGAGAAATTTGTAAATGGGCAACTTCACATTGCCTTGACAGATCTTATAAAAACACTGTCAGTAAACCTTGCCTGGTTGAGGCCTGCCCTGCCGTAGGGCTAAGAAGAATTTCCCTGCAGAACCCTTGGCATTTTTCATTTTGCTGGAGCACGGTTTCCTCTATAATCAGAAATAAATCAATAACTTCTGGCATACTCAGCCCGTGGGAAGCTGACACACATTTCAGATGTAGCGTTGGCGTGGTCTGCAAGAAAGCAAGTGATTCACTGTGGGGAGATTTCCTAGCAGAAATCCTGTCGTGGTTGGAAGCTGGGGTGGCCTAGGATTTTCTAGCCAGGAAGAGGATACGTTTAGATGTCTATATATAAGTCATGGAAAAATGCTTCAGTCTCTTGGGTGAAATTTGTTTGGGACATGGTGTGTGTGTATGTAGGATGCAAGACTGGCAACAAATGGAGTGGGGGAAAGGGATTTGGGGCAGGAAAGGGAATGACAAAAAAAATGAGGTCAGGTTTTGTATTTCTTTAGGGGAGGGCCTGGAGACTTCACAAGGGAGAGCAGAAGCCTCTAGATGACAGTGTTCTTTCCATCTGTGTGCATTTTGAGTCCCACCCCGCTGTGCTGAGATTATTGCAAGGGTTTTGCTGATGTCATTCAATACTCTAGTGGCTTGGGCACACGTCTTGACAAAACAGTCTTGGCGGTTAGGGAAGAAGGGCCATACGATGTTTCTATATTATATACGCCATTCAGAAATTCCACGTGGGTTATGTTCTATTCAGTCCATCCAGAATGCAGAAAGGTCTTGTTAACTTACGGGAGAGAGAGAGAGAGAGGATGTTCTATGGTGGTACCAAGGATTAAATAATATTGCATTGTATTGTTTTGTTTTGTTTTAAAAATAACATACTTTCCTTAACTTTATATGTAATATCAGATGGGCAGTGCAATCTATTCAAAATAAGACATACTCCCAGGAAAGTGAGTGTAGAATTGTTGCCTTAGTGTCAATTTCCAAAGCAATCATTGTGTTAACTATCAAGTAACTTCTTGGTTGATTTCCACTCCGTTATTATCCAGTAGCAATGAGTCAGAATGGGCTGAAAAATAGGAAGGGAAGGGGTAAAAAATGTGAAACAAAGGCAAATATTTGTAGTCCCGTTTTAGAGTTCCCAGCAGAAGTCCACGCATGAGTTGCAGGTAGACTTTTGAGGGGTGGGTGAATGGATAGAAATCAAGGATGCCAAATGAGGCTGACAACAGAGATGAACTCACTATTGTGGGTGACTTTTCGGGGGCGACATGCCAGTGGTGGCTGGTGCAATGGATATGATTTTTATTTTTGTCCAGGAGGCTCTGCACTCCAGCCGTGCAAGATCTCAGAGGTTTCTACCTGTAAATCTCCATCCGGTAAGCAAGAGGCTTTGGGGCCACCTTCCAGGCAAGTAGAAGAACTCAAGGAGCGTGTGGGGCAGGCCCAGTGAAGGGGGTAGCCTGGACAGGGGGGTGTTAGAGTCTTGAGGGCCAAACACAGAGGCCTGGAGGGCCCATTCAGCCCCTAGGACTGATGCTTCCCACCATTATTGTTGTTATTATTAGGTAATGATGATGATAATAATAGAATTTATATACTGTTTTCCATTTCAAGAAGAAATATTAAGAGTAAAACAATGATAAAAATACAACTACTTGAAATTAAAGTATATATTAAAAAACTACGTAACAAAATCCATAATAAAAATATATAATAAACAAGCCCATTAAAACAGCACAACAGTTAAAACAATTAAAACCACTATCAGAGTGGAAGGTTCAAGTCAGGGGATCAGGGAATTTATTTGTATGTATTTATTATTACATTTCTATCCCACCTTTCCTCCAGGAAGCTCAAGGTGGCATACAAGCATGGTTCTCCTCCCTTGATTTTATCCTCACCTGTGAGGTATGTTAGGTGGAGAGACAGTGACTGGTCCAAGGTGACCCTTCATGGCCAAGTGGGGATTTGAACCCTGGTCTCCCAGGTCCCAGTCTAACACTGTAACTACTACACCACACTGTCTCTCAGTGCTTGTTTAATATGTTCATGTTCCACATTTTGCTGGAGAAGTCAAAATACCTAACAACAAATGAAGAAATAGAGTTGCTTATCGTAGTAGAAATATAGTAGTTATAGCCTGTCTCTCATTTTTGGGAGAGGTGTCCAAAATGCCTTCTCCGATGCTGCCCTCTTCCTTCCACCATTGGTTGCTCCTGCTCTTTGGTGCAGGGACCGTTGTCATTGCATCTTGTCAAAGTGCCATGTATGTTGATGGTCCTGTATTACATAAAGACAATTATTTAAAAAAAAAAATCAGGGAAGCAGGACACTGATGGGATTCTCCTCACCATCGGGCAGGGCAATACAGATGGTCTGCCTGTCATGTACATTCCATGGTAAGTTATAGGGGATGGACTGTAGTTCAGTGGTAGAGCACCATGCTTTGCATGCAGAAGGTCCCTCGTTCATATCCAGTTACCAATCTTATATCTTGGATGGCAAGTGATGGGAAAGAGTCTGCCTGAGACCCTGAAGAGCTACTGCCAATCAGCAGAGCCACTGTGGTGCTGTGGTTAGAATGTTGGACTAGGATCTAGGAGACCAGGGTTTGAATCCCCACTCAGCCATGGAGCTCACTGGGTGATTTTAGGCCCCTCCCTCCCTCCCTCCCTCTTTCTCTCTCTCTCTCTCTCTCTCTCTCTCTCTCACACACACACACACAGAGGGGGGGGCTGTTGTGAGGATAAAATGGAAAGGGGAAGAACCATATATATTTCTTAGGGCTCTTTGGAGGAAAGGTGGGATATAAATCTAATAATAAATAAATATATAAACTGGCAGTGCTGGGCCACTAAGGGTGTCTCCAGACCTGTCAGTATTTTGCAGGAGGGATTAAAGCGCATGTCGGGAAATTAAGGTTTGTGCATTTAAAATGGATTAAAGCGCTGTGTCACCCTTTTGCAATAATTCCACAGAATGGAATTCCACAAAAAGAAACAGACTTTTTGCAGTTAGGAAAGTGACATGGAAATGCATTGCAAGGTGTGGGATGAATGAATGATTAACAGGAAGGTGTATAAACATCCCACAAGCAAATCAGGATGAATGTTCATTGTCGTGTAACCTCCCTGCAAACAAATTGGAACAAATGTTCAATAAATACCATATATATATATATAATATATAATATATAACCTTCATATATATATAACCTTCAAGAGAGCTTTGTGCCAGGAAATCAGGATTAATAAATTGTCTGAATCCAGATCTGGCACAAGGAAGCTTCCTATGTTTGCACGCACATACTAATTGGTAAATGGTTGTCTGTACTCAAAATATGAGGACAAAATGGCAGTTGTGTTCGAGCGAGCATCTCTAGTGTTTCTGCTGAGAAAAGCAGAATGGCATCCAGGAGCAAATCCAGGATACTAGAGTTGAGGTCTCTGGAGGGCTGTTGTATATTTCCGCCTCCCCTCACTGTTCGTCAGTGTTACAGAAGCATTTCGTAAAGATAACAGCGCATTGTGCAAGTGTACTTAAGCCCCTCTGGCCCCAAGAGCTGAAATGGAGAGAGAATGAGAGAGAGAGAAAGAGATTGATCTTCCTCCTCTTGTGACTCTTCCACAGTGGGAGTTTAGATTAGCCCTGAAGCTCTAAGCTCCGTCTCAAACAATATCTTCTGGGCATTGGCTATTCCACGTATTTTTGTTCCCTTCCTCCTTTGAACTGCAGTTTTGGCTTTAAAGAAAAACAGTTCTTAATGGAAAAGTATTTTTAAAAGCCTGCACAAAGAACTATGGGCAGGCCTTTTTAAAAGCAAACATTTTTTAAAAAGTTGCAAGGGAGATTGTGGCAGCTGTTTCCAAACGGCCCGGAATCGCCCAGTGTCAGCAGTTCTTCTTGAGCAGAGATCCCGGTCAGATAAGAAAAAGCAGAACTGGAAGTCGGCTTCACGAATGGATTCTGAGGTGTGGGGGCAATTTATGGTGGGGCATGTCGGGGGCCTGGGGTGGCTTGCTGGTACATGCTCCTCTTTTCTTTCAGCCTTTCTTCTTCTTTATTTGATAAGCCAGTCAAGCTAAACAGCCTGTGAATGTGGTGCAGCCCTCTTTCTTCTTTCAGACTCTGTTCCGGCAGAAACACAGCCTGCAAATCAGCAACTGTTCGCTTTTATTCCATGCTTTTCAGAAAACCAAGGAAAGTTTGGGAAAGAAAGTCTCTGGGGGTGGGAGAAGAACGACGGAAATAGGTGTGGAACAGATGCACTAGGTGAAAATTGTGGCCATTCGTTGCAGGATTGCGTTTACAATGTTTGGTTTTATTCTCAATGAATATTGTTTTTAGCTGTTGGTTTTTTGAAGAATGTGATGTACGTGCAATTAGTAGTGTAAAACAAAACCCTGTAAAGCAGTAGCTTTAAAAAGCAAACCATTTTATTTAAAGTACGGCCTTCCCTGGGCCAGGGACCTACTGTCAAAGTGGTCTCTGTCCCACTCAAACTTGCGCCATAGTAACATTTGTCCATGGGTGCAAAAGACTAACATGCCTACCCCTCTGTAATTAATAGTGTGTCATCCTTACTGCTGGTGTCTGTGGAAGATTATTTCGATAGCCCCAAACTACTCTCCTATCATCCCTAAGAGCTGGGGGAGGGCGGAGGAGGAAGCAAGAAATGGACCCCAGATACCTGCTGAGGAGTCTGAAGGGATGGCCAAATGATGGATAGGTAAATAGAAGGCATTACAGGGCAAATGAAGGAAACACTGGGAGGGGTGTCTGACCTTCTGAAGGGGAGCCAGCAAAAAAAAGTGTGGGGGGTCACCCCGATATTCATTACTGTTTGATGTTATGTTATGCTTTTTGCTTTTTTTTTTAACAATGCTTGGTCTTCAGAAAACAGCTAATAGGCAGTGATAATGAGGACATTTATTTATTTATTTATTGCATTTGTATACTGCCCCATAGCCAGTGTGGTGTAGTGGTTAAGGTGCTGGACTACGACCTGGGAGACCAGGGTTTGAATCTCCACACAGCCATGAAGCTCACTGGGTGACCTTGGGCCAGTCACTGCCTCTCAGCCTCAGAGGAAGACAATGGTAAACCACCTCTGAATACCACTTACCATGAAAACCTATTCACAGGGTCACCATAATCGACTTGAAGACAGTCCATATCCATGTATCCATAGCCGAAGCTCTCTGGGCGGTTTACAACAATTAAAAACATTAAAAACCAAATATACAAATTTAAAAACACATTTTTAAAAAGCAATTTAAAAACACATGCCGAAATGCCTGGGAGAAAAGGAAAGTCTTGTTGTTGTTGCTACTATTGTTGTTGTTGTTGTTGCTATTGTTGTTATTGTATCCTGTTCTCTGTGCTCTACCTATATTTATTTTGTGGACTTGTTATATTTACATTCCACCCTTCCTCCAAAGTGTATGTGGTTCTTCACACACACCTACACACCTTTTTTTTTAATTCTCTCAACAACCCTATGAGATAGGAAAGAAAGAGAGATGGCGGCTGGCCTGAGGCTACCTAGTGAGCTTTATGTTGGAATAGGGGTGTGAACCCAGGTCTCTCAGATTGTAGTCCAGCCTTCCTCAACTAGGTGCCTTCCAGAACTTGTTGGACTGTGTAGCTCCATTTGACCCTGACATTTGGCTATGCTGACTGGGGCTAATGGGAATTGTAGTCCAAAACATTTTGTGGGCCCTGGCTTAGGAGAAGGCTCTCCTAGTCCAACATCAGAGCCATTACAGCATACAGGCTCTTGTGTTAAAGCAGGTTTTTTTGAATGGGCTGAATTTTAATGATGATCCATTCAAAACAAGTTAGTTTTGTTTTGATCCAAATGTCTGCCAGGATGTGACACTGCAGGTGAAATTCTGGCCAAGTAGAGGCTGCCTTGTTGCTTTTGGCTTTTGGCCAGACCCCAGTAATGAAGATCGTTGGAAGACCATTAGGGTCAGCCAAAGTTACCAATGTTTAAGGTGTCACTAAAGTCAGTGAACTTTCTCACTGGGATGTAAAGAGGTTTGAACTCCACTGGATTGCAGCCATTGGATGTCATCTAACAAGTGCCACATCGTTTGTTGTTCATAGGGGAAGGGCCATGGCTCAGTGGTAGAGCATTTGCCTTGCAAGCAGAAGGTCCCAGGTTCAATCCCTGGTGTCTCCAGGTAGGGCTGGACTGGCTTCCTGCCTGAAACCCTGGAGAGTCGCTGCTAGTCAGTGTAGAGAATATTGAGCTAGTTGGACCAGTGAGCCTGACTCAGTATAAGGCAGTTTCCTAGGTTCCATTTTAAGGGAGCCCATGTAAAGTTCTGTCCATCCATCCTCCTTAAAAATTAGTTGCAGCTGAGAGTAGCAGTTATTTTGTGAACAATGTGCAAGACGCAGTCCTGAAATATCTGTTTTATTGCATTTTATGGTTGTAGCCTTCTATACTGCTTTAGTATTGTGAAATGATAAATGGTTTGTAAATTCATCAAATAAATAAATGCAAGTTAACAGATATTATTTTATTTTATTACATTTATATCCCACCTTTTTCTCCAGGGAGCTCAAGGTGGCATACATGGTTCTTTTGCTCCCCAATTTATCCTGACAACAACCCTGTGAGGTAGGTTAGGCTGAGAGACTGTGACTTGGCCCAAGGTCACACAGTGAGCTTCATGGTTGAGCGGGGATTTGAACCCTGGTCTCCCAAGGCCTAGTCCAACACTCTAACCGCTACACTACACCGGCTCTATGAGTAACAACTTTGCTTGTGACCACTGAAGTAATACCTATAATGCAAGTTTATGACTTACGCAGAACAAGATATCTCTGAGTGGCCCCATTAAACCCGATAGGGAACATGTGAGAGAAATATGGGAATATCAGAGAAGATAGTGATGGCAGCCAGCACCATCACTGTCTGGGGTTGATGGAAGATGTCATCCAAAACATCTGGAGGGCATCAGGTTAGGGAAGGTTGCTCTAAAGAGATATCTTGGCCCAATAATTTTACAAAATCTGGTCAGTGGAACTCTAAAATCAAAGGTTGTATTTGGTGGTGCGCAGCGTGTGAATGGGAACACACTTGTGTGGTTTTATTATTGTGGTGTTGTATTCAGGCCTTCAGCCTGATGACTGAAATGCTGCTCTTTGGCTTCTTTCTATTTGCATAGAATTTTAATTCAAAGGCCAGCTCTAATTAAATCTGCTGTTGGCACGGTTTTCCAAGCTTGGTTGTTTTCAAACAGCCAGGCCCATAAAAGTCAAATCCTGTGGCATAGATGGCGTAGAAATCCCTTCCCTCGTTTTCCCTCTTTTGTTTTTCTGTTGTCTTTGGGGCTGGGAAATGGCTGCACTTTTTATGTTATCATTAAACATAAACTGAGATGCCACCTGGGGAAAGGGTTGACTGATGAGTAAATAGAGATCAGGCATTGACAGTTCTCGAAATCAACCGAGCTGCATTAGCCAATGGAAAACTCATCACATCAGACTATAAGATGAAGCAAGATAAAGGCTTTAATGCTCTTTGTTCTGTAAACGAAAAAATATAACCATAAAAACAAGCACCTCAGAAAAGTATTGGAGAGAATGTTGCTTACATTTGTTATGCTGAACAGTAAGCTATCTCTGTAAAGGGTCTTACTCAGTGACAGGAGTGTGAAAAACAATTTTAGTTTATCTGAAACCACTTCTTCATGTGAAGCCTTCAGTGATCTGCCATGCAGCTTTCTGATCAGGTCCACCCCTGTCCATTTTCAACAGTGCTGCAGCATCGGATGCTCCCAGATCAGTCTAGAGCAGCCTTTCCCAACCAGTGTGCCTCCAGTTGTTGTTGGACCACAACTCCCAGCAGCCTCAGCCAGCATTGCCAATGGTCAGGAAAGATGGGAATTGTGGTCCAACAACATCTGGAGGCACACTGGTTGGGAAAGGCTGATCTAGAGGCTTCAAGAAATGATGGTGACACCCACATGTCACCATGACTGGTTCCAGAACATCAGATATGTCAAGGCTCACCCTAAAAAAAAATAGCTTCCAGCATCTGACATACTGCCTTTCAAGGGAGGCTGCTCCACTGGGGCAAATGGGGCACCGCCCCACCAGCTGCTGTCTGTCCTCAGCCAGTCTCCAGCTACCTGGAGGACAGGCCAGATAAGGGGAACTCGCCACAGACAAGTCGTGCCTGTGCCTTGTTCCGGTCCTCCCCACACCCGCAGGAATGTTGGTTGTCCTATCAGCCTGCCCTCGGATCTCCAAGTGTTGCTTTTAAATGCCAGGTCGGTATCTAATAAAATCTCCCTCGTCCATGATTTAATTGTTGACGAGGGTGCCGACCTGGCATGTGTAACCGAGACCTGGGTGGGGGATCAGGGAGGAGTTGCTCTTTCCCAGCTGTGCCCACCTGGTTATACGGTTCAACACTGTGGTAGATCTGAGGGTCGGGGAGGTGGGGTTGTTGTGGCCTATAGGAGTTCTCTCTCGCTCATCAGGCACCCTGTCCAGTTGACGACTGGTCTGGAGTGTCTTCACCTTGTGCTGGGTCAAGGAGACAGACTGGGAATCCTGTTGGTGTACCGCCCACCCTGCTGCCCAACAGCTTCCCTAACTGAGCTGACTGAGGTAGTCTCGGAGGTATTGTTGAGGTCTCCCAGACTATTGGTACTGGGAGACTTCAACATTCATGCCGAGACTGCTCTTACTGGGGCAGCTCAGGACTTCATGGCCTCCATGGCAACCATGGGGCTGTCTCAATTTGTTACTGGCCCAATGCATGTGTCAGGGCATACTCTTGATTTGATCTTCGCCACTGGACATGGAGATAGTGATCTGGAGGTGGGGAGCCTTTCAACAACCCCATTGTCATGGACAGATCACTGCTTGCTGAAGTTTAGGCTTACAGCACCCCTTTGCCTCCTCAAGGGTGGGGGACCTATTAAGTTGGTCCGACCCCAGAGACTAATGGATCCACAGGGTTTCCAGAGGGCTCTGGGGGTTTTTCCGGCTGATAAGACTGGCGCTCCTGTTGAAGCCCTGGTTGAACTGTGGAATACGGAGATGACCTGGGCGGTTGACATGATCGCTCCCATGCGCCCCCTCCTATGTAGAGCTCATGCAGCCCCATGGTATACCCCGGAGCTGAGAGTGATGAAGCAAGAGAGGAGGAGGCTTGAGTGCAGATGGAGGCGGACTCCCGACGAATGCAATTATGCCTTGGTAAGTGCATCTACTAAATGGTATATAGAAGCGGTGAGGGCAGCAAAAAAGCAATATTTTGCTGCCTCTATTAAATCATCTCTTAACCGCCCAGCGGAGCTCTTTAAAGTTGTCTGAGGGCTTCTTCATTCTAGCCCTTCGGATATCTTAGAACCATCTCAAACCCGCTGTAATGACTTTGCTGTGCACTTCCAAGATAAAATCTCTTGCATCCGCCGGGCCTTAGACTCCAATATTATGGCAGTTGAACCCAATGAGGTATCTGGAGCACGGTCTTGTCCTCATTTATTGGATGAATTTCAGTTGGTACAGCTTGAGGACGTTGACAAGATACTTGGACTGGTGCGTGCAACCACTTCCGTACTGGATCCTTGCCCCTCTTGCCTAGTGAAAGCTGCCAGGGTTGGAACAGCCGGCTGGGCCAGGGAAGTGATAAATGCGTCCTTGAGAGAGGGAGTGGTCCCCTGCTGTCTGAAAAAGGCGGTGGTGAGACCACTCCTGAAGAAGTCTTCCCTGGACCCAGATAACCTGAACAACTATAGACCGGTTGCGAACATCCCATTTTTGGGCAAGGTTCTAGAGCGTGTGGTTGCCAACCAGCTCCAGGTACTCTTGGATGAAACCGATTATCTGGATCCATTTCAATCCGGTTTCAGACCCGGTTTCGGCACCGAAACAGCCTTGGTCGCCCTGTATGATGACCTATGTCGGGAGAGAGACAGGGGGAGTGTAACCCTGTTGATTCTGCTTGACCTCTCAGCTGCTTTTGATACCATCAACTATGGTATCCTTCTGGACAGACTCGCGGAATTGGGAGTTGGAGGTACTGCTTGGCGGTGGCTCCGCTCCTACTTGGCGGATCGTCTCCAGAAGGTAGGGCTAGGGGAACACTACTCGACGCCCTGGACTCTCCATTGAGAGATTCCCCCGCAGGGATCGGTTCTGTCCCCTATGCTCTTTAACATCTACATGAAGCCGCTGGGAGCGGTCATCAGGAGTTTTGGAGTGCGTTGTCACCAGTATGCTGATGACACGCAACTCTATTTCTCCTTCTCATCTTCTTCAGGTGAGGCTGTTAACGTGCTGAACCGTTGCTTAGCCGCGATAATGGACTGGATGAGAGCTAACAAACTGAAGCTCAATCCTGACAAGACTGAGACACTGTTGGTGGGTGCCTTCTCGACCCAGGTGGTGGATGTTCAACCTGTTCTGGATGGGGTTACACTCCCCCTGAAGGAACAGGTTCGTAGCTTGGGGGTCCTTATCGATCCATTCCTGTCTCTTGAGGCTCAAGTGGCCTCGGTGGCACGTAATGCATTCTACCATCTTCGGTTGGTAGCCCAGCTACGCCCCTATCTGGATAATGTTGACCTCGCCTCAGTCGTCCATGCTCTGGTGACCTCGAGATTGGACTACTGCAATGCACTCTACGTGGGGCTGCCTTTGAAGACAATTCGGAAACTACAGCTAGTGCAAAACGCAGCAGCCAGACTGCTGACGAGGACCAGACGGTCCTCACATATAACACCTGTTCTGGCGCGTTTGCACTGTCTACCTATTTGTTTCCGGGCTAGATTCAAAGTGCTAGTTTTGACTTATAAAGCCTTACATGGTGCGGGACCACAATACCTTGCGGAACGCCTCTCCCACTATGAACCTACCCGATCACTACGTTCAACATCTAAGGCCCTCCTCCGAGTCCCGTCCCATAGGGAAGCTCGGAGGGCTGTTACTAGATCTAGGGCCTTTTCAGTAGTGGCCCCCGAATTATGGAACAGTCTTGCCGATGAGGTGCGCCTGGCGCCTACTCTTCTATCTTTTCGGCGCCAGGTTAAAACCTTTTTATTCTCCCAGGCATTTTAATTGCTTCATGTTAAGTTAACTGTATATTACGTTGTTAAATGCTTAAGTTGTTTGTTTTAGGGATTTTATCTGTTTTTTACTGTATTGTATTTTATTCCTTGCTGTGAACCGCCCAGAGAGCCATTGGCTAAGGGCAGTATAGAAATGGAATGAAATAAATAAATAAATAAATACCTGCTGCCTCACTTACAGAGCAGCCCAGGGGGCAGTACTGCCTGTCCCTTCCTCCTGCTCAGTGTTGCCCTTGTAGAACTCAGCAGGGAGGAGGGGTGGGGCAAAACTAGAATTAGTTGGCTCTTCCTGCCATTGGCTCTAGCCATATCTGCTGTTGGGGCTCCTTGCATTCTGCCCCTCCAGACCCAATGGGCACCAGCCACCACTGCTGCCTCTGAATAGGAAGGGTGTATTTAACTGTCATTGCTAATAGCCGT
Organism: Rhineura floridana; assembly: GCF_030035675.1. Lineage (NCBI taxonomy): Eukaryota > Metazoa > Chordata > Lepidosauria > Squamata > Rhineuridae > Rhineura > Rhineura floridana. Next base: position 11,838,922 of record NC_084492.1, on the reverse strand, counting down.
GGCGGCTATTAAGAACCCTGGTTTTCTGATGGCATCACACTTTGCTGGGATAATGTGGGGTAGGGAAGGGAACGTATGGGAAACTATTTGGATGATCACATGCCTATCCAGCACAGCCCATGTTTCTGGTTCAGTTTGCTTAATCATTCCTTCCTTCATTTAATTGATTTATTAGCTGCCATTCAAGATACTGCACTGTTCTATAGTGGCGTCTAACATTTACAACCATATAAACTGTAGAACAACATGATCACAATAATACCAACAGCACCCTTCTGTTGCATTTAATTCCTGATCTGCTCTTTAATGTAAAGCAGGGATGGAGAACCTTCAGCCTGTGAGACCTTGTTGGACTACAGCTCACATCATCCCTGACCATTGGCCCCTGCTTTCTGGGGTTGCTGGGTGCTGGAGTCCAGCAACATCTGGAAGGCCACAAGTTCCCCATCCCTGATATAAAGGAATATTTCTCCCTTCTGTGTGGATATAGCATTAGTTATTTTTAACTTTAATTCAGCCACAAGGGCCACGTTCTACCTCCACTGTCCGAATGCCAGTTGCTGAGAATCACAAATGGGGAGAGTGCTGTTGCACTCAGGTCCTTCCCTTGGGCATCTGGTTGGCCACTGTGAGGATACCCAGCAAGATTCTTCTTGTGTTCTTACGTTTAACTTGGGTTTGTTGAGAGGAATATTTGTTGTGTACTATTTAGAACTTGAAAGCAAAGCAGGTCATATATACAGATAAATATTGAAACAGAGATGGAGAGAGAGATGGGCAAATTACCTTTTTATTGTACTTTTATCTAGTCTCCCTGCTATCTTGCCTGATTTGTATGACACAATAAGCTTACCTGGACCACACCAACGTGCTGACTCCCAGTGAGAAGTTTACACCCATTTTGCTTTTTTCCCATCCTTTTTGTTCCTGTGCTGCCCTATGAACCTTGAGTTCACACATTGTCTGAACCTGGGCTCGTGGTTAAGCTCTCTTTGTGGGGGAAACGCCGTAACTCAGTGGTAGAGCTTCTGCCTTGCATGCAGAAGGTCCCAGGTTCACCCTCTGGCGTCTCCAGGTAGGGCTGGGAGAGATGCCTGCCTGAAATCCTGGCGAGCCACTGCCAATCAGTGTTGGCAGTACTGACCTTGATGGACTAGGGTGTGACTCGATGTAAGGTGGCTTCCCATCTCCCTCACTAACCATGAGCTGCAGCCCAAGAACAAACCTTAGCTTTACTACGAGCCTGGGCTCAGGTGGCACGCTTAGCCCAAACGCTGGCTTAGCTCAACACGAGCGCATAAAAGGTCCGGGGAGGAGTAAATTGGGGCCAACATCCTCTCCAGAAGCTTGCAAATTCATGCAGTCCCAGTAAGCCAGGGGCAATGAGCCTCAGGCCCGGGGACCAAATGCAGACCTCTGTCGGAAGGCAGAGCTGGGGTCCCAATCCCGGGGAGCTGGATCCCAGAGAGTTGGGAGAAGAGTATTCGGATGGATGGCAGAGGGAAGGAGGAGGAACTTCCCCCCTTTGGAGCGAAGACGAAACAGAGGAACTGCCAGTGATAAGGTCGCTTAGTGACGGGGAGCCTGAGCCCTCCCTGGACATTCTCACGCCTCCCCCTCTTTCAGGCTCAGAGCAAGAGGGGAAAGAGGGAGGGCTGCTCACAGCCGAAAAGCGGGGAGGCAGTTTACTATCAGCCCCTCCCCTATCCCCCATCCTGGAATCGGAAACTTCAGAAGAGGAGGGGGTGATGCTTCCCCCCTCACCGCGCACACGCAGACAGCTGAAAAGACAGGAGAGAAGGGGGGGAAGGTGGGCAGTACCTGAGGGGCAGTTAAGGAGGAGCAAAAGTTTGCGCGCCCATTTGGCCCCTTCTTAAAGAACAGGCGGGAAGAAGTCCCTTGCTCTGTCAACTTTCTCCCAATGCCGCAGGACCTGTATCCCTGTATTGCTTCATGAGAAAACGCAGTCTTTGTTTGGACATTACCCTAATAAAACACGAATTAACTACAGCCGTTGGTCTGGTTCCTGAGTCACATCCTGGGCCTGACAGCTTGACAGAGCCACCTAAATCACCCTCAACGCTCTCTTCACTTGACTGGGACAAGATGTCAAAGGGAGCAGCGGGGGGGACGAACCCCACTTCTGAGACGGAAGAAGTGGAACTCTTGAGGACTAAGGTAGCTGATTTGCAGACGGATGTTCAAGCCCTGCTAGCAGCAGTCAAGGCGCTGAAGACGGATAATCAAACCTTGAAGGCCACGATAGACCAGATGCGAACAGCCCCTCCAGCTGCCGTAGTAAAGGTTCCCATTGGATTGCCCCCAAAATACGCGGGACAAAGTGATCAGTTGGCAACCTTCATGGCTCAATGTGAGTTATATCTGGATGTCAGGCACACGGAATTTCCAGACGATGGGGCTAAAGTAGCTTTCGTGATTAGCCTCCTGGAGGGAGAAGCTGCAAAATGGGTGACTCCGTATCTCGTGAGAAAGGATACTGTCTTAGGAAGGTACAGAAGATTTATACAGGAGATGACCGAGATGTTTCAAGACCCGCAAAGGGCTGAAACAGTAGCGCGGCAACTAGGCGCTCTGAAGCAAGCTAAAGGGACTGTTTCCGAGTACACTAACGCTTTTAAAATTCTGTCCCAGGAAACTGGTTACAATGACGCCGCCCTGATGTTTATGTACCGGAGTGGATTAAATGCTGAAATCCTGGATGAGTTGGCCAGGACCTCCCCCCCCCGCTGACCTACCAGGGCTCATCTGGCTATGCCTACAGATAGATCACCGGATGGAAGGAAGGCGCCTGGAAAGGAAGCAGGAGGTCCCGAGATACTCAGCCTCGGCATCCCGCAACAAGACCCTTCCCACTGCAGGGATGGCAGGTAATGCAACTGAGGGACAGGGAGGGGCTAGGCCAAGACTGTCGGAAGAAGAAAAGGAAAGACGCCGGGAACGTTTATGCTTTTATTGTTCAAAGCCGGGCCATGTGGCCAGAGACTGTGGACTGAAAGGGGGGAAAGCCGAGCCGTCGGGAAACTAGAACACCCAGTCCACGTGCAGGCCGGTGGACTGGGGGCAGCATTGTATAAAGGCCCCCCAACGATCCAACCTCCCTCAAAGGGGGTGTTGGTCTTGCCTATTCGGATTACAACTTCCAGAGGAGTGGTGTTTAATTCCACTGCCTTAATTGACAGTGGAGCCTCCACAAATTTTATTGATGCAAAGTTAGTCAAGCGTCATGGAATTTCCCGGTGGAAACTGGACGCTCCCCTAGCTGTGGAGACTATCGATGGGAGACCCCTGAAGTCAGGAGGGGTGACACAAGCCACGGAGGAAGTGAAACTTCAAATCCCTGGGCACGAAGAGTTCATTTCGCTATACGTGTCAGATCTCTCGAACTTTGAGGTGATTCTGGGAATGCCCTGGCTAGCAAAGCATGAACCCAAAATAAGTTGGAAGGAGGCGGTGGTGTGGTTCACCTCACAGTATTGCCAGGAGAACTGTCAACCTGAAGGAATCAAGAACACCCTAGCGGGGGCAGTGCAAGACATCGAGCAAGTGACCCTGCCGCCAAAGTATGAAGAATTCAAAGATGTGTTTGATGAAAAAGAGGCAGAGACTTTACCCCCCCACTGCCCTTACGACTGTGCGATTGACCTAGTGCCAGGAGCCAGCATCCCATCAGGGAGAATCTACTCTCTCACAGAGAATGAGAGGGAGGCCCTGAAGGAATTCCTGGATAAAAACCTGAGGCGAGGATTCATACGCCCCTCACAATCCCCTGCTGGAGCGCCACTATTGTTTGTGAAAAAGAAGGGGGGGGAACTCAGACCCTGTAACGACTATCGCGCATTGAACCAGATCACCATCCCCAACAGCTACCCGCTGCCCCTGATCTCAGAGTTGCTGGACCGACTGTGCTCTGCAAAAATCTTCACGAAGTTGGATTTGAGAGGAGCGTACAATCTGATCAGAATGAAGGAGGGAGATGAATGGAAAACAGGATTCTTGACCGCTTACTGACAGTATGAATACCTGGTCATGCCCTTTGGGCTTTGTGGAAGTCCAGGAATTTTTCAAAAATTCATGAACGACGTGTTTAGAGACTTGTTGGACACGTATGTAATCTGTTACTTAGATGATATCCTGGTGTTCTCAAAGAACCAGGAAGACCACGACCAGCATGTGAAGACGGTGTTGAAGAGACTGAGAGAAAATCACCTGTATGCTAAATTAGAGAAATGTGGATTTGACCTCAAGTCTCTAGACTTCCTTGGATATCGAATCTCAGCGGAAGGCGTGGAGATGGACCCAGGGAAAGTAAGCTGCATATTGGACTGGGGCCAACCTGTCACCAAAAAGGATGTACAACAGTTTTGGGGGTTTGCCAATTATTACAGAAAGTTCATTCCAGGGTTTTCCAAATTAACAGCTCCTCTGACTGACTGTTTAAGAGGGAAGAAGAAGTTTCAATGGACAGAGAACGCCACCGAGGCCTTTGAGGAGCTGAAGAGAAGGTTTGCTACTGAGCCCATTCTGCGCTTTGCTGATCCGAACCGCCCTTTCGTAGTGGAAGCAGATGCTTCAGATTTTGCCATCGGGGGGGGTCCTGCTACAATTAGACCAAGAAGGGAAGGAGCTGCACCCCTGTGCGTACTTCTCTCGGAAGTTAAAGCCTGCAGAGAAGAACTACACAGTTTGGGAGAAGGAGCTGCTGGCCATCAAGGACTCTTTTGAAAACTGGAGACAATACCTAGAGGGGACCTCTCATCAAATTGAAGTGCGCTCCGACCACAAGAATCTTGAAAGCCTCCAAACCGCCAGAAAGCTGAACCAGAGACAGATAAGATGGTCCCAGTTCTTCACTAGGTTTAACTTCCAGATTACTTACCATGCCCAAGCCAAAAACCAGAGAGCAGATGCCTTATCCAGACAGCCACAATACAAAGAAAGTGAATCCAAGGACCAGCCTCAGTACGTAATCCCGCCAGAGAAATTAACGTTGGGAGTATGCCAGCCTTCATGGGAAGAGGAACTCAAAAAGGCACAACAAGAAGATGCAGACATGCTAAAATATCAGCAGGAGACGGGACAAGGTCAAGACTCAGAAGTAACCTTTCACTGGAGAAATGGACTGTTATGGTTCAAAACCGCCAGATATGTGCCAGAAGGGGAATTAAGGCTCAGAATCCTACGCCAGTGTCATGATTCCATCACAGCGGGACACTTTGGGATTTACAAGACCATTCAGAATGTGGCCAAGGACTTCTGGTGGCCTAAAATGCGTCGGGATATTGAGAGTTATGTAAAGTCCTGCTCTGTCTGTCTGCGGACAAAAACACAAACAGGGACACCAGCAGGACTGTTACAACCGTTGCCTGTCCCACACGAACCCTGGAAGGACCTCTCCATGGATTTTATAACTGATCTACCCAAGTCCCAAGGAATGACAGCCATCTTAGTAGTGGTGGATCTACTTACCAAAATGGCACACTTTCTTCCTTGTGCAGGGGCCTAAGAGGCTAAAGAAACGGCCAAGTTATTCATAAAAGAAGTCTACCGGCTGCATGGATTGCCAAACAGCGTAGTCTCAGACCGAGGAACTCAGTTCACAGCCAAATTTTGGAGAGCAATGTGGAAACAGTTGCAGACGGAATTAAAACTCTCCTCCGCCCATCACCCCCAGACAGATGGGCAGACGGAACGCTTGAACGCCGTTTTGGAAAGATATTTACGAAGTTATGTGTCCTATCAACAGACTGACTGGGTATCATATTTGCATTTTGCAGAGTTCGCCTACAACAATTCTCTGCACTCCAGCACTCAACAAACCCCATTCTTTGCTAATTATGGATTCCATCCTAAAGTCTTTCCAAGCAGCTCAGAAGGAATGCTGGTACCGGCAGCTGAGAACTTCCTTAAGGAATTGCAAGCGGCGCAACAGACACTGAAACAGCAGTTAAACGAAGCCAAAACGGAGTACAAGCAAGTTGCTGACCTGCACAGGAAGGAGGGCCCCCCCCTTCAACCGGGAGACCAGGTATGGCTGTCCACCCGCTTCCTCCAGATGCCGGGCAAATGTAGAAAATTACAAGACAAGAGGGTGGGTCCTTTCGAAATAGAAACTCAATCCCGTGGCGTACCGACTGAAGCTGCCTGACACGTTTAAAATACATCCTGTGTTCCATCGATCCCTCTTAACGAAAGCCGCCCCTCCCAGTGAGTTACGGCCGGAGGAACCTCCCGGAGCTCCACTCCTGGTAAATGAGCAGCTTGAGTTTGAAGTTGAGGAGATCTTAGATTCCAGGATCAGACGCCACAAGCTGCAGTACTTGATTCACTGGAAAGGCTATGGGGTGGCTGACAGATCATGGGAAGATGCAGCTGATGTGCATGCTCCAGAATTGGTAAAACTTTTCCATCAACGTTTTCCCCACCGTCCCAAGCCAGACAAGGAGAGGGGGGCACAGCCTGGGAGGGGGGATGGTGTCGGAAGGCAGAGCTGGGGTCCCAATCCTGGGGAGCTGGATCCCGGAGAGTTGGGAGAAGAGTATTCGGATGGATGGCAGAGGGAAGGGGGAGGAACTTCCCCCCTTTGGAGCGAAGACGAAACAGAGGAACTGCCAGTGATAAGGTCGCTTAGCAACGGGGAGCCTGAGCCCTCCCTGGACATTCTCACGCCTCCCCCTCTTTCAGGCTCAGAGCAAGAGGGGAAAGAGGGAGGGCTGCTCACAGCCGAAAAGCGGGGAGGCAGTTTGCCATCAGCCCCTCCCCTATCCCCCATCCTGGAATCGGAAACTTCAGAAGAGGAGGGGGTGATGCTTCCCCCCTCACCGCGCACACGCAGACAGCTGAAAAGACAGGAGAGAAGGGGGGGAAGGTGGGCAGTACCTGAGGGGCAGTTAAGGAGGAGCAAAAGATTGCGCGCCCGTTTGGCCCCTTCTTAAAGAACAGGCGGGAAGAAGTCCCCTGCTCTGTCAACTTTCTCCCAATGCCGCAGGACCTGTATCCCTGTATTGCTTCATGAGAATAAAATAAAATAAAAATAAAACATGAATTAACTACAGCCGTTGGTCTGGTTCCTGAGTCACATCCTGGGCCTGACAACCTCCAGCCCTCCCTATCTGGCCCTTGCGACTCTCTCCGGGCCACACCCCCTCTCCCAAGGTCACGCTTCTCACAGGCCTTACACCGCACCCTCCTTGAGTTCTTTTGCCTGGCTGGAGGTGTCCCTGAAATGTGCCTCTTGCTTGCCTGGATGGAGAGATGCATGTGTAGAAACCTCTGAGATTTTGCTGGACTGGAGTACAGCCTCCTGGACAAAGATAAAAGTCACATCCGTTGCCCCAGCCACCACTGGCATGCGGCCTCCAAAAGGTCACCCACTTGGGAATCCGGCCCTTGGGCTGAAAAAGGTTTCCCATCCTTGTGGTAAACCATAGTTTGGCTTAGCGTGTTGTACAAACCAGGCTAATGTGTATCTGTTTCCTAAAAATCCAAGGGGGGGAGGGAAGTAATTTTCCACCACAAAGTAAAAAGTTACGTCACGTTTCCTTAGTTCTTAAGATATTTGTAGGATTTTCCCTCTGCTTGCAGAGCTGAAGCAAGAAGGCATAAAAATGCAAGAGCCTCCTTTGCCTATATGGTATGTGGAAAGTTGTTTGTCTTGTGGTCTCCCTGTGGGTTTTTTTAACCTTACACCTGAACTTGTGTGGTTTTTATTTTATGTTTTCTTCTAGAAAAAGATCTACAAGTACAAGAAGGTTCTGAGTAACCCAAGCCGCTTGGAGGTGGTTCTGAAAGAGATCCGGACCTTGGTGGACATGGCCCTAACGTCCCCTTTGCAGGATGAATCAATCCATCAGGCTCCTCTGGAGATTGTTTCCAAGTTGCTCTCAGAGGTAAACTTTTTGTTGCTGGATCTTTGCTTATTATTTTTAAAAGCAGAAGTCTTTAATGCATGCTTGGATTTCCAAGGCCAAGCAAAATCTTTGGAGAAGTGGTGCTGTTCACTTTGCTAAAACCGGGATTCCCAATTCACCCCAAATCCTGGGGAGGGGGGGGAGCACACATAGAACATCTTTGCCCTGTTTTACCATTTTCATTAGTGAGACGGGAAGGTTAGAACAACAAAGAAGCTAACTGTGCAGAGGATAAGAAATGGTTTCAAAAGCAGACTCTGTGAACAGCTGCTGAAGGATGATAGGCATGTATTTATTTTTTGGAACTGGCATTCTACTTTCTCTGTAACACCTCCAAAGCAGCTGGAAGGCAAATTAAATATTTAGAATCTTTCTTCTTAATATGAGTTTCTTGTAAACAAATTATATCCAATTTTAATTTTTTCAAATAATGAAATACTTTCTTTCTCTTCTGCGACAAATTAGTTCCATTTATATTCCAAGTTAGATATTTGTAATCCATTTTCAAGCATGTATTTTAGAAAAGTCTGTGCCTGTTGCTCCCTTTGATCCATCATCATCCTTTTCTTCCTCTACCTGTTTCTGTTGACTTTGTTTCCCAGGAATTATGTCCATATCTTTGAGTTTATCTTCTTCCATGTCTTTTGAAGCTTTTCTCAAGAAATCCCTTGCTTTTTGAACAGTATTTAATCGATACTTCTGTTGTCTAAATGTAAAAATCACTCCATCTGGAACATCCCATCTAAATTGAATTTTACATTGTTTAAGTTTTTCTGTGAAGAAAGCGTAATCTTTTCTCTTACGTAGAAGCCTAACAGGAATTTCCTTCATCACCTGTATTTCTTTACCGTCAATTTTGAAGACATTGTTAAAATGATGTTGCAAAACCATATCTCTGGTCTTCTTTTTTAAAAAATAAACAAGCACATCTCTTGGGATTTTTTTTATTGTTGCATATCTGGAATTAATTCTATAAACTTTGTCTATTTCAAATTCCATCCGATCTTCATTCCTGTCGAAGGATTTTGCCAAAACATTAACAATTTTCTCTCTGATATCTTCACCTGTTTCCTCAGGGATTGCACGGAATCTCAAGCAATGTTCTTTATCTCTAAGTTCCATAACAGCAATATAGTCCAAATTTTTTTCCAATTCCATATTTGTAATATCTATTCTATTCTCTAAGATTTGCACCTTATCTTTAACATTTTTTACATCCTGTGTTAATTGCCCAATGTTATTTTTAATCTCACCCACTTCTGTTTTAATATAATCTTGTAAATCTTTAAAATCCTTTTTCATATTGCAAAATTCATCTTTAAGTTGTTGTCTGTCCTGTTTCATCTCTTGTTTCAACTCTTGTTTAAAATCACTAAATCCCTCCATAATTTTCTGGAACATGTCCATCCCTTCCTGTGTATCAATTGAAACTCTTCGCTCCAAAACTTTGGCTGCTTTCCTAGTTGTCATTCTTGAAAAAAAAAAAACCTTTTCTATTATTAGCCATGTAGAGGCAAACAGTTTCTTTTCTCCCAGCAACAAAAAAGTTAATATTCCAGGCCTGTTTAACCAACACAGTTCTTATCTCCAGCACATTCAGGAATGTAAAACAAATCCAGTTCTCAGCATCCAGCAGTTAGTAAGATACACGAACAGCAGATTCGTTCAAAAAAAAAATTAATCCAAAAAAATAAAAAAATATTCTCAGATATATTTCCTTCAAATAATCAAATCATCTTATCTAATAAATTGCCTCTTATCCGTTTAATCTTTGTAATTCCAGCTTTAAGCCAGCTTTTTGTCATAAAAAATAAAGCAGGTTCTTTGAATTGCTCCCTTCTTCCTTAGCTTTGTATAATATGAAAAAAGTGTGAGTCACCCAAGTTTCTGAGTTGCCGATTCGTAAACAAGTCTCTTTTACGATAGTAATTTAAGTTAGTTGATAAGATTTAGACAGAAGGAGGCTAGCTCGTTAAAAACGTTTTTAAAAGAGAAAGAAAAAGAAAAAGTCTCGCTTACTTTCAGCACAGCCTGTTGGAAATCCAGACTCTGTCTTCCGCTGCTAGAAATGCCTTCTTATCTCAGGGGGATTCCTGATCAAATCTAGCAATCTACAGCTCGACGGAGTTCCGTGGATAATCTCTTTGGTTCCCCTTTTATCTTGGAGAACATTTACGCCAGTCAAAAATTCCTCTTGACTGGCTTTTAACTGAAATAAGCTTCCTCTGAGATAGAGCTCACTCAGAGACGACCACCAGCCAGCACTCCTTCCGGGAAGTCCCAACAGTTTGGAACGTAGTTTTGGCAGAAAACCTGGCCACCTGGATACGGAAAGCACAAGGCTGAGCAAAATATGACTGTACTGCTGTGGTGTGGTGCCCATTTATTTGTCATACCAATGAAATGAATCAAAACCCACCAACCACACATGTTCATTTACGGAGAGATGCTGTTGGACATTGATATAACGGTTCTTGGAAATCCCAAATGTACACTGCCTGACAAGAATGTTCTTACCTCTTATCATGTTTGTACCCCTTGTGTTATGTATGTTTAATTGCTTTAATAATACAAAATTTAAAAAATCCTCCAAAGCAGCTTACAAAACTAGTGCCATATATTCCGGCGTATAAGACGACTTTTTAACCCTGGAAAATCTTCTCCAAAGTTGGGGGTCGTCTTATACGCCGGGTGTCGTCTTATTAGGGTTGCCATATTGCCCGGATAGCCGGGTTTTACCCGGATTCTAAGCATGCCACACGGCGCCCGGCTAGCCCCTTAGGTGGCCTGGATTCTCAGCTTTCATTTAAAAAAAAAATTAAGTTTCTAGGTGGTGCGGTTCTCGAGATATATATAAAAACGTCAGGCACCCCCCCCCCCGGTTAAATCTTTTTTTAAACTACTTTATAGCACTTCGTAGCTTTAACCCCGCCCATTCAGGATTTCAGCCAATCAGTGAAGTGTTTGTTTGGTGGCAGTGTCTGCAAAACCTCATTGCGAGGCCAGAAAATGGTGTTTTCCCCTCCTGTTTATCTGAAAATCTCATAAATTGGGTAGGTATATACATTTCAGTTTTTCCCCCTGTTGTGTGTAGGAGTCAGATCCTGGGCAGTGTTTTGAAAACCTTCCCAATAGTTGCTTTTGGGGGTAAAAACAGTGCTAATCCCATATGTCCAGAGTAAATCCGATTGAATTCAGTAGGAATTACTTTTGAGAAGACATGATTATGAATGTGCTGAAAATCAATGGGACTTTGGAGTGAATGTAAAAAAGAATGGTGTTTGTGTTCTCTTTCTGCCCCCCCCCCCAGTCCTATTTTAAAGCAAGTAGGCAGGGCTTACTTAGGTATTGCAGTTTTTATTCTGCAGGAAACTAATACTGATTTTTAAAAAACTAATACTGATTTTTCTGCAGTGACCAATTGGTTTGACAATAAACTATTATATGGGCTGTATGTATTTATACATCTGCAGTGTGTGCGTGTGTGTATGGAGTCTTTCCAACACCCCTGTGAGGTAGGGTTGGAAACCAAGGCAGCTCACAACAAGAAATAAAGCCATTTAAAATCCAATAACCATAAAAACAAGTATAAACAGTTGCAAAACAGTGTAAAGTGGCATGATTCGGAATTTTGGGTTGTGTGAATGAAGTTGCTTATCACTTGAGGTTGCATTTCTGTCCCTGTTTGAGTAAGCCCCATTGAATACGCTGGGACTTGCTTCTGAATAAATAAATTTAGGATTGCACTATAAATATCTTTACAGTTTGTGTAAATAATAAATATATTTGATAGTTATGCTTATATAAATATTTCTTCATTTATCATATTTTTGGTTTTTGGTTAGGAATCCTGACTGGTTGTGAGATGCTTAGTTTTTTGCCTTATAGGAATCTTGTTGTGGTTGGTATGGTATTACATTTAGGAAAGTGTTACTGCCTTCTGTATTTTTTTTTCCTATTTGCATTTCACTTATCTTTAACCTCACTCCGTTACAGCCATAGAAGCAACAGCAGCATATGCAAGATAATTAACTCCCATTAGTGATAAGAACAAGAATTTATAATTATTATTTCAATTAAAACAAGAGGCTTATCAATACTTTGAAGAGGACCAGATATTTATTTTTTTTCTGAGCCCAGGACTGGGTCTTTCATGATGCCCGGTGTGTGTGTGTGTGTGTGGGGGGGAGCAGGAGAGTAGTCGATAAGACAGACATCCTGGCATTGATAATCGAATTAGCAAGGTATGTGTGGGGTTGTTGTACACTTCCAGGCTCAGTTTCATTTTGAGTATGGAGGTGGAACCTGTGTAGATGTGGTTATCAAAGGGAGAAGAAATTTTGAGTTAAGCAAAGCTCTGCTTTTATAAAACCTAAGAAACATACAGTACTTTGAATGTCTGAGTGCCTGCACCAGTGGAATACTGGAGGAACTTGTAAAACTTGCTGCAACACTATTTAGAACTGAGCATGTGGTGTGAAAGACTCCTTTTCCTAACATTTTGGCTTGTTTTTCTCTGATTGTGTATTTTAATTGTTTTTACTATATTTGTAAGCTGTGCTGAGCTCTGTTTTTAACAGCAAAAGGGCAGGATATAAATTCTCTTAATCAATCAATAAATACTCCATAGTGTTGGAAACTAGAGTCTAGGCATTTAATGTTGCTTTAAAAAAAAATATTTCTCACATCTTTCCCCAGTTTTTGGTGGTAATTCCTAGGCACAAAAACAAAACAACTGGACAATCCAAATATTAATATTTATAAGTTTATAAGTGACAGTTTTCCCACTAAGTACCTGCATGTCATAAGCAGGGGTAGTCTTATACGGCGAGTATATCCCAAACTCTATATTTTAACTGGAAAAGTTGGGGGTCGTCTTATACGCCCAGTCGTCTTATACGCCGGAATATACGGTAAATCCATGATTGGGTTATATTTATTTATGACGTAGAAATCACTACAGTTTCTTCAAAATGTAAAACTTTCAGGGGAATAGGAATGTTAGCCTACTGTAGCAAGATAACAAAGAGTCTTTAAGACATAAAGATTTATTGTTTCATAGGCTTTCATAGTCTAGACCGGAGGTTCCCAAACTTTCCCCCATGGACCACTTGAGGACTGCTGAGGGTCTTGGCGGACCACTTAATGATTTTGCTGCCTGTTGTAGCAGTTGTAATGCACTGTGCTAGATGCTGAACTATTTTTAATTATATGTTATTGCTTCTTTCATTTCTCCTATGATATTTGATTATATTACAGTTTGCATTCCATAAAATACAATTAAAAATCAGTATGAATATTTAATGTGGACATGCTGCAGATCACCTGAATGGAGCTTGCAATCACAGGTGGTCCATGGACCATAGTTTGGGGACCTCTGGTCTAGACTCGGCCACCTTTTTTCTGTTGAGGGCCACATTCCCTTGAGGGCAATCCTTTGGGGGCTGTATGTTGTCAGTGGGCAGAGTTAGTTTGTAGTCAAATCCAGAGCCAGAAGTGGGTAGGGCCACCCCATTTGTGTGTGTGTCTCTCTCACCCCTCTTCCTCCCTGCCCAGTGGGCTACCAGGAAAGGGACAAATCAGTCTCGTCCAAGGTCTGAACTGATTGCTTACAGAGGGCTTTTGAAATTGAGCCGTATGAAATTAAGCTGAGGGCCACATGTGGCCACAGGGGCCACCAGTTGCCCATCTCTGTTATAGGGCATGCTCTAGCCAAAGTTAGGCACTTCAAGTCCTCTTGTTAAGCACATGCTTCACCCTGTCCTTTTGAAATCAACAGGATCATGCCCTGCTATATGACAGCATGCTGTGGGAATAACTGAATGTGGCTGCTCTTCAGGACAGGAAAATTAAGAGAGATGGACTTTTGTTCCTATCCATATTCTTTTTTTAAAAAAAAAAAACCACACACACAAAGGAGGCTTGCTTGTTGATCTTCTAATTTGTTTTCTCCTTTCAGAATAATAACTTAACCACTCAAGAGCATGAAAACATTATTGTGGTGAGTACAGAATAACATCTTTTTGTCATAACCTCATTTAGTTTTGCTTGCTGTCTTCTCATTCTCTCTGTTTTTTCTCTGTTCATTGTTCTTCACTTTTCCACTGCAAATTTAAACCTGCTTTAATTCTAACTACCCCTCCCAAGAAATTGGGAAAAGCAGTTTCATGAGAATTTCTGAAGTGAGTGTTTGATAGCAGAGGTCTGTAATGGTTTCTCTCAAGGGATAAAATCATAATTTAAAAATCCATTCTGTTGGGAAAAAGTGTATTATTTTTCCAGTGTATTCTTTCCATATCTAGTTGGACAGCTTGATTATAAATACTACTCTAAAGCACACTTCTGACTGTCTCAGGACCGGGTGGTTTCAGCAAGGCAGGGGACAAATCGTAGATACACATTGGATGCTCACTTTGCTTAGGTAATTTGTGTTTTGTTCCATGAGGGTCTTTTTAAGCAGTCTTTTGATTCTTCAGCTTTTGCGGCTTGACCCAATACATTATTACTGATTTATGAGCCTGAGATTTAATTGCAGTGATACTGCTGGAGTGCAGCCAGGGAAGAGTAATATGTTTCTTGAAAGCTGTGCATCCTCACAGTGGCCCGGTTTGCACATAACGTTAAACCAGGTATGAGGAATCATTGACTCTCCAGATGTTGCTGAACTTCAGTTCCCATCAGCCCCAGCAAGCAAGGCCAATGGCCAGGGACAGTGGGAGTTGTAGTTTGGGCCAAATATTCCCTAAACCCCTGCGAAGCCAAACCTTGGCTTAAATTGAACAAGCAAATGTGCAGGCTCCTTGAGAGGAGATTGTGGTTGCTTTTGGGGGCAGGGGAACGCACAGGAGCCATGACAGTTAAAGTGCTATCAAAGAACTTTAATGTATAATGCTGATGTTGTCATTGAGAGCGTGAGCCCCAGCTAAACCCAAATCCACAGTTTTTGAATCCTAACCCTGCCCTTTCCTCGATGCGTCTCTAATCTGAAACGTGCCTGATTAGTTAGTTAAATGGGAGGAAAAGTCAGTATTCCCGCTCTTCAATGTGTGTGCAGATATATATATATCTCCTAATGATTCCAGCAATTTGTCAGAGAGGTGAAAATTGCCTCCCCCTCATTCTAATTTAATTTCGGCCGCTGGCGATTTCCAGATTTGCTTGGTAATCCAATCTAGAATGTTGCTATCACCTGATCATACCATGTCTCGGCGAATCTTCCAGCAAAAGTGACACAATGGCAAAGAGCAGCTATCACCAGGTGTGAATTGCACTTCACCACCACTTAGGAGCCCACTTGAGCTGGGTGGTCGTCATGGCAATCCATCTCCAAAGCGACAGTTAACATTTCCTTTCTATCCCAAATAGGTTAATTTGTGCTCGCTGTTACTGCCTGGCAAGAATATAGTCAGAATGTGCAGCAGAGTAGTGGTGTGGAGGGGAAGAACCACTTAAAAATAACAGCAAGTGTTTGCTGTTGTCCTGCTTTGGAGTTCAGCAGTAGAAGCCCAGAGGTTCACTCAGCGTTGGCGTGAGACAGACGTAGGCTTGGTACAGAGACAGAAAGAGGAAACAGTCCCAAATGCCTGTTGGTGTTCACATTAACCGCAGGGTTGAGTTCACAGCAGGGAATACAACATGGATGGCCATCTTGGGGCACAGATTGCAGAGGCATCAGGAGGTTGTGGTAGCCCTAGACCGGTCAGGAGATCCTACAGGCCTGGCTGTGAGATAGGATCCCTTTTTATCATGATTTGTGTTTGCAGTGCTATTAGGGCAGTTATACATGATCACGTTTTCTTTACCGTTTGCACCTGCAGAAGTTCTGGGGCAGTCATATGGCTTCATTTGCAAAAGGTGCTTGTCCTGTAATTGCCTGTTGAAATCCTGTAACTTTTTACAGCACAAATGTTCTGTTTTTTCTTTTTATGTCCCGCTTTCGGTGTGCTATAGGCAGGACCAGCACCTGCAGGCAGCCAGATTGGGCCCTGATTAAGGGTCCCTGCAGCCCGCAGGGGCCCCTCCTCAGGGTAGGAGGGCGGAGCCTGCTCAGCAATCTGCAGCAGCATCAAGTCATGTGACGCAGCACTGCTGCAAATCACAGAGCTGAAGCTCCCAGGCACCACACCCCCTGATACAGGTGATCTTAAATAAGCCTGCCTGCCTCACTTACCTGTCACATTAGTGTGCGCATGCCTGCCATCACCCAAAGGGGTTGACTCCCCTGCTGCCATCTTGGGCGATGGCAGGTGTGCATGCACAGCATGCAGTGCATGTACACTGATGCCAAAGGTAGGTGGAGCGGATGGGCCTGTATATGCCCTGGGCAGCCTGTATCGGGAGGGGGTGGTGGGAGCAAATGGTGCTGCGGGCCTGGGCAGGCTGGTACCCAGGGGCCTAGTCACACCCGGCGCTGGCCCTGGCTACAACGCAAGAATGCCTCTCCATATAGAAATAATGTAGCAACATTGGGGAAGCATCACAGAACAACTAATCGAATGGAATGTTGTGTGGATGGTCCAGTGTAAATCCACCAGTAATGCAATATTATTGTATCCATAGCATGTTGCAGAATATACCCACCAACCAAAAAGCCCACCCACCAGGAGGGTCCCGTAATGTCAGGATTTCACCATTGATTTCCTGTCCTGTGCTACACTTCCGATGCTCTCCTGGCCGAGTAGACTGAAGGCAGAACCTTGCCAAGTCGCCGGGTGGGGATGTGGTGTGGGGGAGGATTACAGTGAGAGAGCACATGCTTTGCCTGCACTGATTCCCAGGTATTTTCTGGACCCAATTCAAAGTACTGGTCTTGGTCTTTGGAGCCCTTCATGGGTTGCAAACCATGTACCTGAAGGATCACCTGTAATAATATGTACCTGCCTGCACAATAGTTACCATCATATCATCAGAGGTCCTTATCTGATGCCCCCTCCCTGATCTGGCACGCAGCAGGTGACTGCAGTGGTGGCTCTCCAGCTTCAGAATGCTCTCCCCAGAGAAGAGAGGCTCAGCTAGCACCCGCTCTGATGTCTTTCTGACACCAAGGAAAGATCTTTTCATTTCTCCAGGCTTTACTTGGATTCTTTTGATGTTTTCATACTGGGTGTTTTTTTTTAATAGATTTGCTGTTTTTGGCTAATTTTAATGACTGTGTTTGGATATAACACTAGACCATGGTTTATCACTGCATGAGATGAATTTTTGGGCAGACATGGGATGACGTTTTAATCAGGATGATGTCATGTGGACCCTGCAAAAAACTTGCATGCATCAGCACCACCAAGTCTATCATAAGGTGCCGTGTGGAAGCACCCCAGTCGAAAGATATCTCTGTCTGAGACTTTGGAGAGCTATTACCCAATGGTGTGACTGGGACCCATTGGGACTGGTAGGGCACAAAGGCAGGGAGGCCCATAGTAGGCGGAGTCAGAACCAATGGTAGGCGGAGCCAGCTAATTCTAGTTTTGTCCCCATCCTCCCTGAAGTTCTACATCGATTAAGGAGGAGGGATCTGACAGCCAGCGACGCCCCATTGGCTGGCTTTTAAGTAAGAAAGCAGGCATGTGGGGGCTGGCTGAAGGCAGTCTGAGGTTGGTGGGGCAGTGCCCCATTTGCCCTAATGGATCAGCCTCTGGCCTGACGGTGTTAACGCAGCTTTGTATGTTTTATTTATTTAGTCCATTTATATACCGCTTATATTTAAATAAAACTCTAAGCGGTGTACAACAAATGTTGATTGTTTGGTTTCTACTTTGGGTGTTCTTTTAAATATTGTGTGTGTGTGTTTGATATCTCAAGCATGGGTAAGGAATGAACAAGTGATGTTCAAAACACACATACATTCAAGGTGTTACTAATAGTACACAAAGCCCTAAACAACTTGGGACTTGTTTCTGCGAAGGATGTCCTTATCCCTTATGTGACAACTCCACCGCTTCAGTCTGCAGAATTTTACAATTGCCACATAATGTTAATTCTACCCTTGTAAGGAATTGATCTTTTAGTGTGGCATCTCTTACACTCTGGAACTCCTTGCCCACCGACATCAGGCAGGCGCCTTCTTTTTTGTTTAGTCAAGCCTACTCAGACATGTAAAGTCAATATGTATTTTAATCTGTAATTTTAGTTTATAATCCCTATTTTAATCTGTCGGTTTCATTTATATTCTGTTTCTTTTAAAGCTTGTTTTTAACTTTGACTCGTATTGACAACTTTAATTTATATTTTGAATGCTTTGTAAACCGCTTAGAGGCTTTATTTACAATTAAGTGGCCTGCTAAATAAATAAATCCACACAAACTGCTGGAGTTAGAAAGATTCGATACAAACTGTCCCAGCTGTTGTGCTTAAAGAGTTCAACTTTGTAAACTGATACCAGGAATCTTTAGCTTTGGGATAGAAAAGCCCCAAGGCCTCCCTGGATACTGAGAATCTTTTGTTCTAGCAACACTTTGTATTTTACAATGCAGGCAGCAGTGACATAATTTCATTATGCGCATCACAGCAGCTATAAACCTCTAATGCATTTACTGTAGGTAACCACATTGGGTTGCCTAGTGATGGACAGAGAAGGGATGGACGAAGCTCTGGGTACAGAAAGCAGCTTATTTTGACAGAATAATTTTCACAAAAGGCAGGAAAATTCTGATGCCCTCACAAACAAAATCTGGAGTGGTTTTTTGGTTGTTTTTACAGTGTGTGTGTGTGGAAGCTCAGGCCCCCAGACCTCTCTGTGTGGCCATTGGAACTCTCCCCAGGCCACTTCCCTTCTCCCAGGCCACACCCCTCACTGACCCTGCTTTGCACCCCAAGTGTCTTTGTCTGGCTGGAATTAGCCCTTGAACTCTGATCATGTCTCTTGTTTGTCTGGATGGAGGGCAGAGATGTGTGTGGCGCAGAGTGGTAAGCGGTGGTAACGCAGCCGAAGCTCTGCTCACGGCCAGAGTTCGATTCCAAAGAAAGGAGGAAGTCGAATCTCAGGTAAAAGGGGTCGAGGTCCACTCAGCCTTCCATCCATCCATGGTCGGTAAAATGAGTACCCGGCATATGCTGGGGGGTAAAGAAAGGCCGGGGATGGAAATGGCAATCCCGCTCCATATATATGGTCTGCCTAGTAAACGTCGCAAGATGTCACCCTAAGAGTCAGAAACGACTCACACTATAAGTGCAGGCACACCTTTACCTTTACCTTTTAGAAAGTAACCTACTGTATAAAGGCAAACTGTACATTTTTTGCTGTGCCCACTTTTGCCTCTGGCCTTACCCACCAGTAGCATGTGGCCATCGGAAGGTTGCCCAGAATCACATGCGGCCCTAGGCCTGGAAAGGGTTCCCCACTCCTGTTTTGCAGGAAGGAACCCTGAGCAGCCTTTGCAAATAAGTCTACCAAATCACTAGACCACAAACATTTTTACTTGTCCACATCTATGTAATGTTAGGTTGTGAGATGGGGGGGGGGAATCCATGTGTGCTTCCAATTTACAACAGCTTTCTTTGTGTGTTCACCTAGCAGCAGCTCTACCTTGCCATATTGACGTCTGTGTAATGTTGTGTGAAAATGTGTTATCTGCATGCTGATGGGACACATCTGTGACTTATAAGGTCATCTTCGTTGCGTTGGCAGAACAAAAGATTAGAAATGCATTTGCTGCACCAAATGTGTTTAGGTGTTAGGGAGAGCTGGTCTTGTGTCATAGTATATAGGTCAGCCTGTTACCTGATTTTCTTATTATTTGTTTGCTTTATTGTATAAACTTTATAGTGGGTCTGATGCCTCTAAGGCATTGGAAGGGGAGAAGTGGAGTGGGAGGAGGTCTCCAACAGGGCCTCCAGAAACCAGTCTCTAGCATCTTACCTCCTCTGCCGCCAGCAGTCTAGCCTCCTTGCGAAACCAGGAAACTTAGCTCTATGGGTCAAAAGCACCCTCTAGGCTTTGGTACCAGCTTGAAGGCTGTCAGCTGACCTCCACAGGCCC
This sequence comes from Rhineura floridana, assembly GCF_030035675.1. Classification (NCBI taxonomy): domain Eukaryota; kingdom Metazoa; phylum Chordata; class Lepidosauria; order Squamata; family Rhineuridae; genus Rhineura; species Rhineura floridana. Next base: position 11,819,020 of record NC_084492.1, on the reverse strand, counting down.
TATCAAGCCCTGGCCTCCAACCCAGCTGCTCAGTTTGAGCAACTAGAGAAGCTATGGCCCCGCCCTGCTCTAGCCCAGTTCCTCTGTATCTTGAGCATCAATCAGCTTGTCTTACTCCACAACACCTGCCTCTGATCCCTTGGATCCTTTTCTCCTAGTGCTGGATCTGTGGACCCCCAGCCAGCTCCGGGCCACGTGGTCTATGTCTGAACTTAACTGGGAACTAATAGTACATCATTGTACATCAATGTGCAATTTGTACATCATTCACTGTATGGCAGTCCTAAAGTTTGTTTTCCTGTTTTTGGTCACAAGCAGATAAAAAATATTAGATAGATGTTGGTTTAATTACGGTTAAATTGTTTTGTCTTATATATATATATCAAAACTGGAAAGGTGATTACACGCTATCACTAAATGAATGATTAAGTAAATTATGGGGCTATGCAATAATGTCAAGACAATTATGTTGCTGTGAATGATGGAAGCAAAATAACATATAATCAACATTTGTACATGTTTATTAATTTTTGTAAATGAGAACTTATTTAATGTAATTTATTTATATAATATGTAAACAGGAATCACATATTGATGAGTTTGAATTAGATTTTTTCTTTAACTTAGAATAATAGTTCTATCCCTGATAAAGTCGAATATAAATGTGTCATCCATTCCCACCTCTATTTTCAGGCACTTGCACCTTTGCTGGAAAACAACCACCCACCTCCTGACTTGTGTGAATTTTTTTGCAAGGTATTTCTGCATTTTTAAAACAATCTCCAGAACTTTGTTTGCTCAGCACTTATCCACACGACAGACGTAACCCCCATAGGGGGTTTAAACATGCATTCAGTGTTCTCTGTGTTCAGGAGTTTCCTTATCCTCAGTGTTTGTGAATGCTACTTTCAGGTGCCCCCATTACAACCATGGATCTTTCCCTGTTTTTGAAATAAATGGGTCAGTTCTTCCACATGCAGTCAGCCTCCATGCACCTGTCAGAATCCCTGTGTTCATATTGAAACAACTGAATCAGTCCACTTAATTCTGGTAGAGGTATCCAGATGCTTGAATGCAAAGCTAATACATACAAAGAAGGGAGACTGACCATTGTCTAGTTGCAGAGTGCGTGCTTTGAATGCAGAAGACCCCAGGTCAGATCCTTGGCATCTCCAGTTCAAAGGATCAGGTTAGAAGCTGTTGAGAAAGATCTCTGGCAGAGACCCTTGAAGAGCCTCTGCCTGTTAGATTAGGCAATGCTGGGCTAATCTAACCTGGCTTGGTATAAGGCAGCTTTCTGTGATCCACAAACAGAGGATGCCACTTTATATGAGTCAGACCATTGGTCCATGTAGCTCAGTACTGTCTACACAGTACTGGCAATGGCACTCCAGGATTTCACAGCAGGGTCTCTCTCAGACCTTCCTGGAGATGCCGGGGACTGAACCTGGGACCGTCTGCATGCAAAGCAGACGCTCTACTGCTAAGCCAAAAAAGCAGTCACTAGGTCACCATATCTGTAATTCTAGTGACCAAAGCCTGGCATAAATTGGCAAATTCAACATATACGGACAATAGCTGTCACTTAACGCTTCACAGGATACAGATCCGCAGTAGCCAAAATGTGTTTTTAAGGGTTCTTAGTGAGCTATATTTTAGGAGGCTTTCACACAGCCTCACTCGCCCGATGTTGGCACGTTCTTGTAACCCAGGGTATGACAACCCATTTTGGAAGCACATATTTTACTTTTGCTGATTGAATTGATGGATTTCTGTAATTGTCAGTGAGAGACGATGCTTCTTTTCAGCTCTTTTTAACACACACGCATGTGTATAAAATTACTATTATTATTATTATTATTATTTGATGCAGCACTGCAGAGAACGCCCTCGATCCATGGTGGTCATAGAAGTGTTCACTCCGGTTGTGCAAAGAATCCTCAAACACAACATGGTGAGTTGAGATTGATTGATTTATTTCTATTCCATTCCATGTATGGGTCGCTTCCTATAAAAACCTCGAAGCGATTTAACTTTCAGGCATCTCTTGTTTTTAGAAGTTTTTATGTTGCTGCATACCGCCCTGATGTTTTGCGATGTCTTTTCTAAACTGAATTGGGATTTTTCAACAAATTGCTTCCCACTAGCCATTCTCATAGATACATAGGAAAATGTCTTATACTGACTCAGACCACTGGTCCATTAAGCTCAGTATTGTCTACACTGACTGGCAGTGGCTGGGCAGGATGTCAGACAGGGGTGTCTTTTCATCCTACCTGGAGGTGCCAGGGATTGAACCTTCTGCATGCTTGGGGGTTGTGGTGTAAGACTGTTCTTTAGCTACAGCCAAGGCTAGGTCAACTGTGCAGGCTGTGTGTGTGTTATGTGCCTTCAAGTCGATTACGCCTTATGGCAACCCTAAGAATCAGCGACCTCCAATAGTATCTGTTGTAAACCACCCTGTTCAGATCTTGTAAGTTCAGGTCTGTGGCTTCCTTTACGGAGTCAATCCATGAGAATTTGGATTTATTGTGGGTAAGTGGCAATGTTTTTTCTTCGCTCAGCATCGCTGACTGCGAACAGACTCTGCCTCGTTAGCTGTGATGGGATTGGGTCATCGCCACACGTGGTATCATAGGAACATTTGTTATTCTAATGGCGTTATAAGTGGAAGCATAAATCAGTCAAAACATCTAGATTTCTTTTATGATCTCATGCACTTTTGTTTGCAGTCAAACCAGGAGGCTTAGGGTCAGGCATTGAATGACAACAGACTGAGGAATTTCATGAAGCAACAAGAGCAGAGTGTTTTGCCAGGAGGAGACTGCACATAGAATCCGATCACAGGAGGCAGCCAGACACCCCCCCCAATGCTCATACTACTTCATTCCCTACTGACCCCCATCACATTTTAAACACCTGAAGAAATGTCTAAAGACAGAATCAGCTATTTATATGATACCGTGGTCCTTGAACATTAATAATTTTTGGAACACTTTATTTGTTTATTTAAAATCAATTGACTTTAGTAACTTAAATCCATTAATTTTAGTGGGTCTACTCTGAATATGACTTAATTGGATATCACCCAATATTTATATACTGCTTTTCAGCTCTGAGTTTCCCAAAGCAGTTTGAAAAACAGAAGTTAAAAAAAAAAGCATTTAAACCTAAAATCAATATATAATTTTTCTGGTGCAATTAAGGTCATTACAGAAACTGTAACTAAGTTCCTGTTGAGAACATAGATGATAATGAGTAAATCGTGCTCTCCTACCTGTTGATAGAGATATTGGATAATTTGGTGTCTTAGTTTTGTGCATTAACTGTTGTACAAGGTTTATTGTGAGGTCTATTGAATGGATCAATAAGTATATGGATTATATGTACATATAAACATCAGAAATTGGCTTGATGGAAGAAGTCAGCAAACAGAGAGCTGTGTTGGAAATTGGGTTTTGTGTCTTGTTGGAATGGAAAATCTAAGTGATGATCTGAATGTGTTCTGTCCCCACTGTCAGAGGCAGTGTGGCTCTGAATACCAGTTCTGGGAACCACAAGTGGGGAGAGCACTGTTGCATTCATGTACTGCTTGCGGGCTTCCCAACAGGATGCTGGACAAATGGGCCTTTAACCTGATCCAACAGGGCTTTTTTTTAATGTTCTTATGGCTGTATTGTTTTAATTAACAGGAACGAAAGCGGGAGGGGAATATAAGTGGTGACTACTATGGCCCTCTCCACATTGTTAAATATGTCCAGACAAAAATTCCCTTTTTAAAAATGCACAGGTTGAAGCCTTGCATCCGTTCTTCTGTGACTTTATTTGCATCCTCTTCTGTTTTGGGCAGGATTTTGGGAAGTGCCCTAGGTTGAGGCTTTTTACTCAGGAGTACATTCTGGCCTTGAATGAACTGAACGCTGGCATGGAAGTAGTGAAGAAGTTTATTCACAGGTCAGTGCTTGTTCACTCAAAATCTGTGTCCTCCAAGGGTGTTGATCCTTTCATTCTTCCTTCTCTTCTTCATCTCAGTGCCTTTCAAGAACTGCTGCCAGTTCACACCAGGACTCAATTCCCAAGCCCAGGGCAATTGATCCTGGCCAGGCACAACCTGTGCCTCCCTTACCAGGGCTGAGTAAACCCACAACAACCCTGCAAGGTAGGTAGACTGTCACCACCCCTTAAATCTGATCATCCACTCTGGGCCAAGGGGAAACCCAAAGTGCCAGAAATAGACCTGCCAAGAATTCCAAAGGACAAGAGCCAGGAATGCATTCCTTGCCTTGGAGCCTTCAGGTAAAATACCCAAATATACGGTAGCCTGTGGCTAATTGGCAAAGGTGCTGGATTCAGAGCCGATTTCCCCCTGACATGAACACACACTGGTAAATAAGAGGTAGCTTTATTAAAATAAAATATAAGTGCAAAAAGTATAACACTATAACCAAACACCCCCAAGGTCTAGATAAAATACAGAGAGAGTTCAAATCACAAATAACAATAACAAAGCTGTCTAGCTTAATCTATACTCACAATAGAGGTAAACCAGCAGAGTAACATCATGGTTTCACATCTCCTCAGAGATGTGTAGCCTGGATGGAAGATGGAACCCCGACATCAGGTTGTACCAAAGAACATTGGGGAACAAAGACCTAAAGTCTTGGTCCTATTATGGGGAAATGCCCAGCAAGAGACAGGAATTAATTAGCCAATCAGTAGCCTTTCTGATGATGAAATCTTCTGGAGCTTTTACCCCTAATGGTCATGCACACCTCCAACCTTTCCAGGCCTGTGGCCTTGACGTACCAGTCTCGGGCTGATAAGCAGGTGTTCTTGCTTACTGCTTAATTAACTGAGTTCAGCTGTTAGAACAGCTGTCGCATGGCCTCATAGAGGCCTTAATTCAGGCAAGATGTCCCCCCCCCACAATTCCTTGCCACAGAACCATTTTAGAAACCAGATGTTCTTGGCACTCCTCAACAGCAGACAGTTACAGCTTGCCAGTACTCAGTTTTAAGTGCTGTTTTCAGCAAAAGGCGCACACTGAACAACCGTTTCTGAGCATTTTAGTCTTGCACTGTGTTTTCTATCCATAGACTCAGGCTGCCATCTGCACCATATATTTAAAGCACTATGAAACCCAGTGGTGGCTAGTGGCTCCATGTTATTGGGGCAGTGGAATCTGCTCTTAAGCACCTTGGACAACTCCTTGAAAGTTCAGACTAAAACTCCGAGCAGATTCCGCTGCCCCAGTGACATGGACCCATCAACCGCTACCGATGATGCCACTTTAAAAAGTCATGGCTTTCCCCAAAGAATCCTAGGAAATGTCGTTTGTTAAGGGTGCTGAGAGTTGTTAAGAGACCCCTGTTTCCCTCACAGAGCTACAATTCCCAGAGTTCTCTGGGAAGAGGCTTTGACTGTTAAACCGCTCTTAGAATTGTAGCTCTGTGAGGGAAATAGAGGTCTCCTAACAACTCTCAGTACCCTTCATAAACTACAGTTCCCAGGATTCTTTTGGGGGAAGCCATGACCGTTATGGTGCTATGATCCTGCTTTAAATATAGTGCAGTTGGGGCCTCAGTCTTTGTTTCCTTTGTTCCTTTATTGTAGGGATTGTAGGGATGGGGGAGGAACTTGATTCAGTTCTCATTTAAAGCCAAATTTATCAGATTCGTACTTTCCGGAACAGCATGAGTACCAAACATAGGCATCCTTCAAAATTTGCACTTAACCGAATTTTGCAGTGCAGTTCTCCAACTAGCCAGTGGTTTGTAAATATATGCATATTAGTGTAAAGTGTGCAAAAAAAAGAATATATTAATGAAAATAACATACCAAAATGCAGCAAGTTAGGATAAATTGCTTGCAAAAATGTGTACATTAGTCAAAACTGCGTTACAAAAATGTGTTTAGTAGGAGAAATTTCCACTAAAATGCTGGAGAATTTTCATGAGGATTTTTTTTTTTTAAAGAAATGCAAATTGCTTCAGAAATGTAGAGAACCAAATTTAAAATTGGAAACATGAGAAACTGAGAGAGCAGAAACCAGCAGATTCTTCCATCCTCTTTTACTACAGGGTGGGCAACCTTCAACCTAATTTCATGCAGGTGGCAAGGGAGGTAGAATGGGAGAGGGGTGGCAAAGAGAAGGGGGAGAGTGAAAAGTGGGTATTGGAAACGGAGAGAAAAGGGATGGCTCTTCCCATTTTTGGCTCTTGCTTCGCCCCCTGGCATGCAGCCTCCAACAAATTATTCCCGATGAAATGCAGCCTCATGGGGGGAAAGGGCTCCCCACTCCTGCTTCACTGCAGTAACGTTGCCTTGTGTTTGCGCCCTCATGCTGCTACTGTTGTCTTTCCAGCATGCATGGCCCTACCGGACAGTGCCCCCACCCCAGGGTCCTGCCAAATCTCGTTGCCGTCTGTTTAGCAGCCATTTATTCATGCTACGAAGAATTCATCAACAGGTTAGTGATTGCAACCTCTGAATTGATGTTCTCCTCCTTGGCATTCAGTCCATGGTCCACTCGTTCTTCTTTGGGTTTTGGATGCCTGAGTCATTGCAAAATGCACCATGGTGCACTGTCAGTCACGAAAGGCGCTTATCTCAGCTTTGTTACAATTTGTAAACTTCTTAGAGGTTTCTGTTTACAATCAAGTGATATATAATATATACATTTTGTTAAATCAATTCAAAAATAAATATACTGCAATGGCAGTTGGAGAAAGATTGTGTTGCCACTTCCACATTTATTGTGTGGACTTTGAACCACATCTGTGCCATTCACACTGCATGCGTGTATTTCGGTCTACTCAGGTTCCTTTACCTTATTTATTTATTTATTTATATATATATATATATATATATAATTACATTTACACTCATGGTTTTCCCTAAATGCCAATACATTTTCTCTGTGTGTTTCAAATATGTGGTAAGATTTAAATTGTATTTGAACTTACATGGCATTAGGAGCAGCCAACGCTGTACCCTGCAGATGTTGCTGGACTACAGTTCCCATCAGCCCTGGCCAGCATGGCCAGTGATAAAGGATGATGGGAGCTGAAGTCCAGCAAGACCTGGAGGGCACCATATTGGCTGCCCCTGCACTGCATGAGTGCTTCCGAAGTCTGAATAGGAGCAAGACATTCCTCCATCCCACCCTCCAAGCCCAGTGTTAAGTATTTTTTTTAAAAAATTAGAGTTCCAGTAGTGAATCCTGGCTGGGAGCTGTGTCACATGTCCTAGAACCCCCTATGCCTTATGTGTGTGTGTGGGGGGGGACAAGGTCAGACACGTGCTCAGCGTAACTTCTCTCTTTCATTATATTTCATATATCCCACAACTCCACTATATAGAAGAACCAGTTGTCTAGTGGCAAATTCAGAAGTGCAGGGTCCCTTTATGATAGTCACAGCCATACCCCCTCCTCCCTCTTTTGCTGTTGGGTTGAGAATGAAATGCACGTTAATCCCTTCTCCCATGAACAGCCAGTAAGCATGAAAGGGAAGAGTGTTAATTACTGAGAAGAATCTTCTCAGTAGATGACTCACCTCCTTTCATTCTGGTTTATTCCAATCAGCAGGAAAGGAAAAGGAAGCATGTTAGAAGTCTCTCATCAGTGGCCAACACACTCCCCTTTCATGCTGATTGGCTCATAGAATGCTGGAGATATTGGGACCCTGCTCCCAAAAAAGTAAGGGGTCTAAGACCCCCTCCCCAAGACCCTGGATGGCTATACCCCTCAGAAGAACTGATTCTAAGGATGCACGCTGCTACATACCTTCCCTGTTTGAACCAGGAGTAGTGGTGGACCGAGAGGAGAGATAGCAGTTAAGGCAATATAGTTTCTGCAATAGCACAGATTTGTGAATCTTTGTGTCAGCAATGTCTGAGCACACAGAGAAGGTCCACACAGCAGCCCTTAGCCCTGGCCCAGGGCAGATTCCTGTAGGGAAGGGTCATAGCTCAGCGGTAGAATACAGACTTTGCGCACAGAAGGTTCCAAGTTCAATCCCTGGCTTCTGTGTGAAATTCTGGAGAACTGTTGCCCATCAGTGTAGACAGTACTGAGCTAGATGGAACAATGCTCTGACTCGGCGTAGGAAGCCAGCTAGTACCTATGTACTCCCCCAGGGACAGGTCTACCCACATTCCCACCACCTACCCACCACTGTTACCAGTGTAGGGAGAAATGGCCAGAACCATAGGATGTGCTGGCAATCCATTGGGCTGAGAGAGTGTGGGTGGGGATGCCACCACTCTCTACCCCAAGGGGTCACCAACCCATTGCCTGCTGGCACCATGGCACCCATGAAGGCCTTCAGTGGCTTCTCCAGCAGGTAGCCCAGAATCTGAGTTTTTTTTTTTTTTAAAGTCTCTAGCCCTCCTAGAAAGAAAGTTATGGAGCAAAGTGTGAAGGTACCCTTCTAAGCGATTTATGTGAAACGAGCCAGCCTGGCTGCTCCTGCCTGTCACTATTATTAGCCAATGAGTGAAGTCAGAGCTGTGATTGATATGTGAGCCTAGGCTTTGGTTTAGGGTTGGCATTGCGGAAAAACAGGGTTCTTGTGCCTTTAATAGCCGTATGGGAGGCAGAAATAAAACAGGTCAAGCCTTTTCTAGTATTGAAATACAATTATGGGGAAAGCTTCACTCTCAAATTTTGTGTTATGACACACCCCAAATGGCAGCCATTTTGTGATTGGTGCCTGCAGCACGCTCTCAAAATTTGAAATCTGGTCCAAAAAGGTTGGCAATCCCTGTTCTATCCCTTCCTGAAGCTGACTCTCTAGCAAAGCTGGTTGCTTGCCAGGGCAATACTATGGTATGAATTTCATCACAGTTTTTGCGTCATTTGGAAGAGAGAGCTGCATTCCTTCCCATTATGGCCAAGTTCATAGACCTTCAGTGAAATATGGCCTGTACTGTAAATTCTTTTGGGGAGATGTTTGTTTTCCTCTGGTATAAATAGGGCAATTGCAAGGGGCCAAGATGAAACCGGAGCATCTGTTGCAACACAGCTAGGCTGCAGCGTCTGGCTCTCTTCCCTGCTATTTCTGCAATGTCTGGCTACTAAAATTTTGATTCCCCCCCCCCCACTATATGTACACAGCCGGGACAATTCTCCAAGCCTGAAGGAAATTCGGAATGGCTGCCAGCAGCCCTGTGACCGTAAGCCCAATTTGCCCCTCCGGCTCCTCCACACAAGCCCCGACCTGGTGTCCCAAGAAGCGACATTGACCGAGTCCCGCCTCAAGTCAGTCATTGTCACGTCAAACGAGATCCATGTGGAGGTTGAGCGCAACAACACGGCCAACCAGAAGATGACGGCCAATGTTGGCAACGACAGTGAGCCCAACCTGATTGATTGCTTGATGGTCAGCCCCACCTGTAGCACCATGAGCATCGAGCTCAGCGCCCAGGCGGACCGCATCCTCGGCTGCTACGTGGAAATACTCAGGATGCTGTGAGTACTTCTTTCCTGGCCTCTCAAGGCAGCCTCTCCTGAACCACAGGTGGTGGGTGATGGGGCGGTGGGGAGGTGGGTGTGCATTTCCGCCTGGCTTCTCCTCACCAACATCTGCAGGCGTCCAGCGAGATGTGCAAATAGCAGAGCAATAAATCTAACACTGGCATTAATGTCTGCAACAGGCATCTGGACTGGCCAGCGGAGCTCCAAAAATAGCCTCCAGCTGATGAAAATGGCCAGTTTTTTGTTTGCCCATTGACCCTTGAGCGTATTTTGCAAGACTAGGATGTCTCTGCCTGTGGTTCTGCGTTATTCCTTGCCTGCCAATTACCCCTCTTCTTCCATTTGGGGATTATCTCCAACAAGATTGTTTTCAGACTGTACTGGCTCATAAGGGGCCAGCAAAAGAAAACCTGTGGAGAACCTCTGCCCCTCCAGATGTTGCTGAAGTACAACTCTCATCATCCTGAGCCTTTGGCCATGCTTGCTGGGGCTGATGGGGGTTGTAGGTCAGCAACATCTGGAGGGCCAAGGGTTTCCCACACCTGGTGTGTAATGGAAGGCACAGATGCAGGGATTTCGGAGTGGGGTGCTGCTCATACAAGCTAATTCAGCAGGGGTCTCTCAGCCTCCCTATGCTGATCCTGGGTGGATTTCCCCCCATCCTAGTAGGCATTGCAAGGGGAACCATACACAATGGTAAAGCACATCTATTGCACACAGAAGGTCCACATTTCAACCCCTGGCATCTCCAGTCTAAAAAAAAGGGTCAGGAAGCAGGTGACGGGTAAGACCCTTTTCTGCCAGAGGCCTGGCCAGAGTGGACAGTATCGGGCTAGATAGAGGCAGGGCTGTAGCTCAGTGGTGGAGCATCTTCTCTGCATGCAGCAGGTCCCAGGTTCAGTCCCTGGCATCTCCAGGTATGGCTGGGAAAGGCTCCCTGTCTGTAAACCTAGAGAGCCACTGCCCGTCAGTTTCAACAATACTGAACAAGTTGGGCCAATGATCTATATCAGTGTGACACGGCTTCCCATGTAGATTCACAAAGGGTCTGACCACAGCTGCTTACCTTGCGTGGCCAGGTAAATCACGCAGCTCATCTGGCTGCTTGATGTGTTCCTTGTACAAATTATGCCTGTTCTCTTTTGGTTGCTGCTGCCAGAGGCAGCCTTACTTGGGAACCTAGGAAGCTGCCTTATACTGATCCAGACCATTGGTTCCTCTGGCTCAGTACTGTCTACCCTGGCGGCTCTCCAGCATTTCAGGCAGGGATTGAACCTGCATGAACGCAGATGCTCAGCCGTTGAGCCAAGGCAGCAACCCAGGTCCTTGGGCTGGAAAGGAGGTTTTGGCTTGATAGTGAGAGGAGATTATTCCCTTCTAGACTCCTATTTCCATTCACATTTGAGCCATCACAACTGCCTCTGACCTTCACTCACTGCACCTACTGTCAGCATGGAGGGCGAATTGGAAGCTTGGCAGCTTAGGTTACTCAAAGGCAGGGGCAGGGAACCTGTGGCCCTCCAGATACTGTTGTCCTCCAGCTCCCGTCATCACCAACAATTGGCAATACCTGTTGCCACTGATGGGAGTTTGAGGCCAATGACATCTAGACAGCTAGAGGTCCCTCCCCCACCCCCACTTTAAGGTGATGATCTGAGTGAATGACACCATGCAGCTCATTTTGAAAAGGATTCATTCAGTACACACACACACACACACACACACACACACAAAAACACACACACACACACAAACACACACACTTGCCTTATATGCAGAGGATACGGCAAACCAGCCCTCTAGATACTGCTCTGCTTGTGCTTCTGTGTTATGCTCCTGCTTAGTTTGCTTTGCTTGTTTCTTTAGTATAAATATCTTTATACTGCTCTTCATTGCAAATTCCCAAGGTGTTTTTTTCTTTGCATTTTTCTTTGGTTTTCTCAGTTCCATAATACACAAGCACATGAAAAACCCAATTACTTAATTCATACTTCCACATCCACAATTACTGCTTCATTTGTTTTGTATTGATTCCAATGCAGCAACGACAAAAAAAACCCTCCACAACTCCTTATATTTTGCTATTTGATTCAAAACCATATAATAAATAAATCCCTTGAAACCCACTCTATAAAGGAAGATAGAGGTTTTGGAGTTCAGATGAAAATAATGAGAGTATCTATGAGGATGCCCCTTTATCTAATTATTTGTATCTACTTAGACTTGTAAGATGACTCCTAATTGCATGCTGTGCTGTATTTGAATTGTATTGTATATTGTTTTGTGATTTGTTTGTTCCTTGTATTGTATTTTGAGTTTTGCTTGGTATATTGTTTTGATTTTTCTTTTGTACTGTATAAGTTTTTGAGATTTTTTTTAAAGTCGCTTTGAGTTTCATTCTGGAAAAAAAAGTGACTAATAAATATCATTAATACCACGAAAACGACAAATAATTGGATGTTAGAACAAATTAAACCAGAACTATCACTAGAAGCTACAATGATGAAACTGAGGTTATCATATTTTGGACTTGATTCACTAGAAAAGACAGTAATGTCGGGAAAAACAGAAGGGAGTAGAAAAAGAGGAAGGCCAAACTAGATGGACTGATTCCATAAAGGAAACCATAGATCTGAACTTACAAGATATGAACAGGGTGGTTCAAGACGGATGCTATTGGAGGTCCCTAATTCATAGGGTCGCCATAAGTCATAATCGACTTGGAGGCACATAACAACAAACTCTGAGTAGAACTTAGTTGAATACAACCCATTCTCAAGCTACTGCATTACCTTCAGATATCCTCTTGATCATGGCTTCAGAGTGACAAAGGCTGCAACCTTATTCAGTAGGACTTAACTTCAGAGTAGGCATGGCTAGGATTGTGCTGCAAGGTGGCAGTCCTTTTCCTAGCAAACCCTGTTGAACGCAATGGCACTTTTGAATAGACATGTATAGGATTGTGCTGCAAGTGCAAGTTGATTACCTTGTAGAGCAGGCAGAGAATAACCTTCGCATCTGGTTGTGCTTAAGAGATTCTCTGTTAGGAGTGCCTAATGCTTACAAAGCGGAAAGCCATAGATGGGTCCTGCATCCATTATTTGGTTTGAATAATTGCAATTTCTTATGGTAATTATTCCCAGAAGATGCTGTCAGCTTAGTATTGCACAAATAATCTTACTGTCTCTGTTGCCTGCATCACACTTAGTGGGAGTGCTGAATCAGATCTGTCAAGGAACAATTAAATGGATTGCGATGTTGATTCTCCAAGTTCGGCTCAACACTGCCCTCAATAAGAGCTTTATTTAAACTCCAGTGACTGCAGAGTTGTTTAGTTCACAGGCTGAATGGCTTTGTTTTCAGAGTGAAATACCAGGGTAGGGATGAGGGTAAAATTCAATTCAGTTCGCATTTAAAGATGAACCAACCTAATTTGCCCTTTCTTAATCTATACACAAACTGAAACACAGCCATCCTTTGAAATCTGCACTTCTCTGAATTTTGCTGCAGTCAACTAATGTGTGCAAAAACGCATATCCTAGGGCAGTGGTTCCCATCCTTTATGAGTACGGGACCCCCTTGGTAAGTTAAAAAAATTGAGTGACCTCCCCCATGCTAATTGTAATTTTAGTCTCTGTTAATTGAAAAAATGGTGTGTGGCAAAATCATATCTCCAAATATCCCCTTCCATTAAAAGCTCCCTGCAGACAGGGAGGTGTTGCTTTCTTTTCTTAATGCAAAGGTCCAATCAAATTGGGATCCCCCTCCCCCCCCCGACAGTCTGAAGATGTACAGTCCTGTCTCCCAACAGCAGTGGGTTACAGTGTTGGGCAAATCCCCACTGAGCCATGAAGCCCACTGCATAACCTTGGGCCAGACACAGTCTCTCAGCCTGACCTATCTCACAGGGTTGGTGTAAGGATAAAATGGAAAGGGGGGGAACCATGTCCACCATGTTGAGCAACTTGAAGGAAAGGTGGTATATAAATGCAATAACAATTAAATAAATAAATACATTTCTGCTGCAATACCAGGAGTGGTGTAGTCGTGCAGGGTCTCAGGGGGTCTTAGACTTTACTTTTTTGGGAGCAGGGTCCTATGTCTCCAGCGTCCTAGGAGTCAATCATAGTTAGCCACTGAGAAGAGACTTCTAACATGCTTCTTTTGTGCTGATTGGAGCCAATCCGAGTGAAAGAAGGCAAGTCAGCTACTGAGAAGACTCTTCTCAGTGCCAACATTCTCCTCTTTCATGCTTATTGGTTCCTAGGCATTAACAAGGATCTCATTCTCAACCCCACAGCAAAAAAGCGGGAGGGGCATGGCTGCGATCAACATGAAAGGACCCTGCACTTCTGAATTTGCCACTACACTACAGAATACTAGGATCCCAGCCTCAACAAACCTGCTGAGCTTTTCCTTCTTTCTTTTTTATTTATAATCAAGAAGCAGCAATGTGTCGGTGATGGGGATGCTGGATTGTGCACTGCAGACAACAAGGTGCACAGATTGAGGAGGAGGGTTAGTGCTTTTAGGCCTTGGGATGATCATCAGAACTGATGGCTTGTTTAGTGTGCACTTGGAGCATGAAAGTGGAGCAGAAGACAGATCAGTGCATGCACACACACACACAAACACACCTGCCCCTCCTGCAAGCATCTGCAGGTGTGCATGCATACAGGCACGTGGGGGGGGAAGTCCTCAACTGCCACAGTGTCTGGGGAGAGAGAGATTGGGGGAAGCAGAGTGTAGGTGGAAGAAAGGAGGGACACTGGCACGCACACTTAGCCTCAGAAATGGAGGTGAGCAAGTCCTGTGCTTCCTCAATGCTTCTTGGCTCTTTCTGGGCTGAAGGTGAAATCTAGATGGCCTCGCAAATAAGAATAATTTTTAAAAGGAGATGTCGGCAAAGCAGGAGCCAAGAAAGCCAGGCAGGCTGGCTGCCAGGAAGGAAGGGGGAAAGCAGCCTTTCCTTGCAGCCTTGCTTCTTTTGGTTCATGAAAAGCCCGCTCCTCTCATTCTTAGTAAGGGCATCATCAGCGGTGGCAGTGCGAGGAGACAGGAGTCTGCGATAGTAATCCCCTCTTCTTCCTGGTAGCTCCACCCTCAGCCTCCTTCAGCATCTGCCACATGTTTTATAGGCAGATGCCTGCCCTTGGCGTACCTGAAAGACACTCTGCCGCTTCAGCAAAAGTCCTCCCTTCTTGTTTGAGGCAAGGGGGAGGTGTCATCTGCAATGGCAGTAGGAAGCAGACAGCATCCAGGGAGTGAAGACTTTTTAAAATAAACTAATAAATAATTCATTTCTTTGCTGTTCATTGCCCCCCCCCAGATTACTTTGCAGCTCCTGAGCAGTTCCAGTAGATCTCTGAATGACAAGATTTGCATAGGTATCCATCATGGGCCATGGAAAATTGTGTCAAACCCCCCAGAATTCTGTGTCTTATCTGTCTGTCAGTCTCCTGCCCTTCCTCCCAGTAGGAGCCAGGGCGGCAAATAAAACACTAAAAATACTCTAAAACATCTTCTGTATCTTCTATATCTTTCCACCCCACATTGCTACCCTAGCTTGTGCCTGTTATTTTGGCTATTTTCTTGCTGGTTTTATATTGATTGTTTTTTGTTTTCGCTTACCTTTTAGCCGCGTGTTGATTGCAATTAATTGGCATGACATTGTTAGCTGTGCACTGCTTTCAAAGCATAGTAATTGAAAGTGGTATCTAAATAATCTGAATAAATAAACAGGCTAGCTGCACAAAAAAGAGTCCTTAACCAAGCTGCAATCTGATTTCTTTCATGGAAAAGAAAGGCCTACGTGGGGGGTGGGGGTGGCGACTGCTTAGGTCTTCTTTCAGCTTGGCCCTGCCTTCTCTGCATTCCCCTATAGGTCAGCCCCATGTCCAAATACCCTGGATGCATTCTCCAATATTATGTTTATTAGGGTTGCCCCTGGTTGCTAATATGTTTTGGGATTGTTTCGGCTCTACGTGATCTGCAGGGCAGATTTTCACTTGAACCGAAAGATGAGACTAGGAACAGCGGGAAAGGCCTCTGGTGGTGTCTTATGGGACAATGGCAGCAGTGGGCCCAAGGCAATATATATGTATGTGTGCGTGCGCGTGCATGCAGCTTAGGCAGAGGCTTATTTAATTTGCTGAGGTTAGCAAGAGTTGCAGACTGACTCCCTGCAGATTTGAAGCTGGGAAAAAGAGAACTGACCAGGGGTGTTATGCGGCAGCTCGGGGAGTCTGTGTGTCTTGAGCTCCCTGTCACCCTGCCGGCCACAAGCTTTCCACGGACTTGGCAGATAGGGTTGCACAGTCAGAAATGCACAGCTACTAGTTTGTTTGTGGGGTTTTGCTTTGCTGTGCATGATTGGGGATTTTAAGGAGAAACCCCTTCTGTGCACCCCTAACCAATAGACTTCCAAGGCGGGGAGAAGTACTCAGCTAGCCTGTTGATTGCTGTTGATTGATGCCTTCTATGTCAATGGTGAGCCAACCTTAATTTCTGAAATAAGAGGTGCTGGAACTCAACGCCTTATGAATGTTAACCCTATTTGCACTGGGAACATGGGAACAGATACCTTGAAGAGGGCAAACTCTTTCTTCGTTTAGTTGAATATTGGCTGTTCCAGCCTTCGCCACCCTGGTGCCCTCCATATGTTTTGGGCTGCAGCTCCCATCAGCTCCAGCCAGCAAGGATCAGCTCTCCTTGCACGTAAAACATTCTGGTTGTGTTTGTCTCTCCCAGCCTTCCCCAAATTGGTGATCTCCAGGTGTTTGGGGCTGCAATTCACATCACTCTTGAACATAGGCTGTGCTGGCAGTTGCAGCCCAAAACATCTGGAGCGCACCAGCGTGGCACGGGGTCTATCCTGACTGGCAGCAGTTCTCCAGGATCTCAGACAAAGAGAACAAGGTCTTTTGCCCCCCCCTGCTACCTGAGACTTTTTAAACTGGAGATGCTGCAGATTGAACCTGGGATCTTCTGCATGCAAAGCACATGCTCTACCGCTGAAAGGCCTCTCCCTTCTGCTTAATCTGCGGTGGTGGTTTAAATAATTATACAGCCACGAGAGTGGCTGTATACTATAGTCAGCAGGGATTTTTCACGTTCTGCCATGTTAAATTATTAATATTTATTTAAGGTATTCGGGTTGTATTCAGCTAAGTCCTACTTAGAGCAGACTCATTGAAATTAATGAACCTAATTTAGTCATGTCTATTAAGTTCAATGAGTCTGTTCTGAGCAGGACTAGCATTAAATACCACCCTCTATATTTATTCAATAAAATATTTATTGAAAAATATATTAATACTGTGCTTTCGGCCTAACAAGGTGGTCAGTGGTTTATAAGCAAAGAAAATAACCCAGTTTAAACAATGAACAAAATTTCAACTGAGCATTAAAGCTTTTCATTAAAACAGAGCATTGGAACAATCAAGAAAAGCAGAGTTAAAACATTCAGTCTCAAATCAAAAACCATTAAAAGCAAAGCAGAATTAAAAAAAAAATCAGTGTGATATTTGAATCTGAAACATGGATCCAGCTGAAATTACCTTGGATCACTCTTTTAAATGCTGATTTATAGGTGGTAATGATTGTCACCTCCCAATTTTCCATTGAAAATGTACTCAGGACAGGTTACATCATAGCCTGGTTCTCATGATATGCTAAGCCAGACTTTACAAGTCACAAGTGGCGGGAGCTCTGTTGCACTTGGGTCCTGCTTGTATGCCCCCTGTGGGCACCTGTTTAGCTACTCTGAGAAGAGAATGCTGGACTAAATGGGCCACTGGCCTGATCCAGCAGGCTCTTCTTACATTCTTATCAGTGTGCCGGTTCCTGGAGAAGAACCAGCAGCTGTTTTGCTCTTCCCCTGCCCTTTTTAATTTTATTTTCTTTATTAAATTTATATCCCAGCCTTCTTCCAAAAGAGGAACCACTTTTGCCGCCACATTGAGCTAAAGTTTGGCTTAGGATGTTGTCCAACTCGGGGATTGCAGTAAAGTTCTTGCCTCGCTAACCACAAGCAAATAGGGCAAACTTCACTTACAAAGCTGCAACATAGACCGTGCGGCCAGTACTAGGTTGCCCTTTGTTGTGGAATTTACATCAGTGCCCATTTCAAAAACTGTGTGCGTGTGAGCAACTATAATCAGATCTATGATCATCTTCCATCATATCATTTTATAAGACAGGGATAAATCATGCACGCAAGTTGTGCGTCCAAGTTATGCAATGGTCTACAAATGTGATTTTACAAATGGAACACAGAAAATGGAACAAACTGGTGAAATTCTAACAAATGAAGGTGATTGCCAAAAACATTCTTTACCGGGAAGGGGATTTAGTCTAGGGCAGAGGTGGCCAGCCTGTGGTCCTCCAGATGCTGCTGAACTACAGCTCCCTTCATCCCTGAGCACTAGCCATGCTGGTTGGGGCTGATGAGAATCCAGCCTTAGGTGGATCTCGTTCACATCTACTGTGGTGGATGTCCCTACCTATCTGATAAATGAACAGCTGATAAATGAACAGTGGATACTACACTGTGTCCAGGGATAATAGCACTTTTTCTCATTTCAGATCAGGCTATGATGATTGGAGACCAGCTCTCGCCAGTCTGCTTCAACCCATCCCATTCCCCAAAGAGTAAGTTCACAGCAGCTAAGTGCATATTGATCTCTTCCTGCGGCAGAATTTTTAAGAAATCTTAGTCAGATCTTACGGCTACCCTGAAGACGTTGGGTAGAAGATTCGAAAAAGGCTTGTTTTTAAATGTTGCAACATATGCCAGGGACTTTTCCAAAACTCAAGGAGCCAAAATATCCAGTGAGGACCTGGCACAAGTTTTGGGACAGAAAACCTGGACTTGAGGTGACACTTCAGCTGCGGCACCAGCTTCACCATAGGGCTGAACCAAAACATCTAGTTGCAAAATATTTAGAAAGAGAGCATTCCTCAGATACACTCTGAGCTCACCTTAAGCCCTCAGACACACCGAGCGAATCAAACACGGTCTGATGTGCTTCTCCCTGCTGACTCTGCTGCTCACTTCAGCAGACTCCTCTGACTATGGGGCACTTTGTTGGCTTTCCCTTGTCAGCGGTGGAGGAGGAGGAGTCAGTCACGAGCAGGTCAGAGAGGCAGCGCTAGCAACTGATGGAACTGTCAGAGAAGGACAAAACTTAAGGCAGCCTTCTCCAGTTTGGGCCCTCCAGCAGTCTGGACAACAACTTTCATCAGCCCTAGCCAGCACAGCTGTACTGGCTAGGGCTGATGGGAGTTTATTATTTATTTATTTATTTATTGCATTTGTATACCGCCCCAGAGCCGAAGCTCTCTGGGCGGTTTACAGCAACTAAAAACATCAAAAACAAACATACAAATTTAAAACACATCTTTTAAAAACAATTTAAAAAACGCATGCTAAAATGCCTGGGAGAAGAGGAAAGTCTTGACCTGGCGCTGAAAAGATAATAGTGATGGTGCCAGGCACACCTCGTCAGGAAGATCATTCCATAATTTGGGGGTCACCACTGAGAAGGCCCTCTCCCTTGTTGCCACCCTCCCAGCTTCCCTCGGAGTAGGCACCCGGAGGAGGGCCTTTGATGTTGAGTTGTTGTCCAAATTAGCTGGAGGGGCCAGATTGGAGAAGTCTGGCTTGAAGGCTTCAGCCACTCTTCAGTTCACTGGTGCGCTTGACAATCCAGGTTAGAAGACTAGCTTCGGATGCATTGGAAGAACACACTCAAGTTTTTTCTCATATCTTACCTTCAGCCTAAGTCCAGAAAAGCAGCCCCCACTGGTTACTTTCTCTACCCAGTGAAAGGATGGGAAGGCCAGATCATGTTTGCTCAAGACTCCTGCTGGGCTGAGATTACTTCCCAGAGAGTACATGTGAAGAGGCTTGCTGGATCAAGCAAAGGCTCAGCCTGCCAGCATCCCTTTCTCCCAGTGCCTATGGGAAGCCCGCAAGCCGGACCTGAGTGCGGCCGCACTCTCCCCAGTTGTGACTCCCGGCAACTGGTGTTCAGAGACACGTTCTCTTCGACAGTGGAGGTAGAACACAACCTCATCCTCTGTGCGTTTGTCTAATCCTCTTTTTCAAGCCATCCAAGTTGGTGTGGATTGGTACATCTTGTAAGAAGAACCAAAATGATCAAGGGGATGGGGCAACTCCCCTGTGAGGAAAGGCTGCAGCATTTGGGGCTCTGTAGTTTAGAGAAAAGGCGGGTAAGAGGTGACATGATATAAAATTATGCATGGCATGGAGAAAATTGATACAGAAAAGTTTGTCTCCCTCCCTTATAACACTAGAACTTGTGGACATCCAATGAAGCTGAATGGTGGAAGATTCAAGACAGACAAAGTATTCCACGTAGCATAGTTAAACTACAGAATCCACTCCCAAAGGAGGCAGTGACGGCCACCAACTTTGATGGCTTTAATAGAGGATTAGACAAATACATAGAGGATAAGGCTATCAATGGCTACTAGCCACGACGGCTATGCTCTGACTCCCTTGTCAGAGGCAGTATGCTCCTGAAGTTGCTGGAACCTACAGGAGGGGGAGAGTGCTGTTGTGTTCACTTCCTGCTTGTGGGCTTCCTGTGGTCATCTGGTTGGCCACTGTGAGAACAGGATGCTGGACTAGAGGGGCCATGGGCCCAATCCAGCATGGCTCTTCTTATGTCCTTAAGTGAACAAGATCAGTTGTGTCATAGGTTCAAAAGGCAAAACAAGTGATTGTGCCAGCAAGCATAATGGGATAGAGGTGGTCCATTGAAAAATAAATAAATATCAAAAAACACACGTTCCATAAGCAGTGTTGGGATGTGACGGAAGAGTTGCCGATGGCATCCCTCTGGAACCTATTAATGACACCACTGTTTATGAAATGCAATTCCCAGAGAGTGAACATTACAGCCTGTAATTGTCCAATTTGCCAGCTTATCGCATCCCTCAGTGGCTGGGCGCTTTGGAAGGCCTTGCTTTCGCAAACAGTGCGCTTTGGAATGGCTGGGGAGATGCAACAACACCTGGTATCATTTTACCTGAGTAGGTTTTTCTAGCAAAGAGCCCTGGGGCAGATTGCAGATTGGCATCATGATGCAGTGCAGTCTGTGAGAGTGACCATTAATTGCTTTGCTAATGTGTCACGCTAATTAGATGCGACCATGCCTTAATTGCAGTGCAATTAATGAATACACCTGGGAAGGGGGATGGAGTAGAAAATCCTGTTTACAAGTGTGCAACTTCTGTCACCGGACCCTGAAACTTTCCATTTGCTTCTTTGATGGCAGAATTTCCCTATAGATTAATTTTGGTTTTGGCTTTTCATCTGGCAGCAGTTACTTTTTTTTTTTTTTTATCATGGAAGGCCTAAATGTGTTAAATATTGCTTTGGCCTGCTAGCAACCAGTGTGGTGTAGTGGTCTGACTGTTGGTCTAGGACCTGGAAGATCAGGGTTCAAATCCTCATCCAGCCATGAAGCTCACTGGATGACTTTGAGGCAGTCACTGCCTCTTAGCCTAACCTGCCTCACAGGGCTGTTGTGAGGATAAAATGAGAAGGGGGAGAACCATGTAGGTCAGCTTGAGCTCCTTGGAGAAAAGGTAGGATATGAAACCTGGCTGCTTCCCAGATCTGTCTCCATCCTTAGGTGAATCACACAGCCCTTTTGCTAGGTGGAAAGCAGGAATAAAGAGAAACTAGGCAAACCTTGCAAGGCTTCTTTAAGGCCATCATCTGCAAACCAATTCTGTATGAAAGGGATAGGGCTGTGCACAATCAGATCAAGGGGGCACCCTTGGAAAGCCAGGTGTGCCTTTTCTGTTCCCGAGTCCTCTTTTTGAAGCAATGTCTCTCACATTGTCGGAACTCAGAATATAGGTTGCCTAAACTAGAGGTGAGTTGAATAAAAACCAAAGAAGAACCCTTCTGGATCAGGCCAGTGGCCATCTAGTCCAGCATCATGTTCTCATGGTGGCTGACCAGATACCTATGGGAAGCCCAAAAGAGAGCAAGAGTGTTCCCCTCTCCTGTGGTTTCGAGCAACTGGTATTCAGAAGCATACTGCCTGCAACAGCAGAGCCATCAGGGTTAGTAGAATATTCTCCAGGGTTGGTTTTCATGTAGAAACGTGCACTTTGTGGGACAGACGTTTTCCCCAAAGAATATGTAGATCGTGCCTATATTATATTTTTTTGGCCCCATTCAGCAGCAGTGTCACAGGGAAAGGAATGGGATGCATGAGAACCCCCACGCACACACACACACTTTTATTAGGCCCAGCACATTTCAAACCAAATTGTTCTTCAGTCATTCTTCACTCTTGAATGACAAGTGACATCAAACTACTATTACAACACATTTTTTGAAATGTTGCAGCAGTTGCTTCTCAGACACCCAAAGTTTTCCTCCTTTCCTTTCCCTGCATGGGTTATCCCACCCAATCAGGGATCCCAGTATGATGTTGCAACAGTACATAAGAGAATGATGTGAAGGCATATCACATAGCTGAGGGAGCTTGGATCTGGTTGCTGCCTGGAAGTAGGAACCCACATGAACTTCACCTTGTGTTCCATCATGGGAGAAAGGCAGGATAAAAGTGTGATTAATACACTCATCAAAATGGAGGGTTCTCTTATTAGGTGTTTTTATCTCCCCATATCTTAATTTATTGGCTCTCCCCAACCCTTTGTGTTTTGTAAATACTTTGTGCCTTCTCTGTCCTGGTGCTTCCAGATGTTGTGGACTACAACTCCCATCAGCCCCAGCCAGCATGGGTACCAGGTTAGCGAAGGCTGCATTATTGTATGTGTTCATGCAATGTAGACTAGAGTCACATCCACACCATACATTTAAAGCACATTACATGCACGTGGCTTCCTCCAAAGAATCCTGGGAACTGTAGTTTACCCATCACAGAGCTACAAATTCCAGAACCCTTAACAAACTACAATTCCCAGGATCTTTGGGGGAAGCCATGTGCGTTAATTGTACATTAAATGTGTGTTGTGGATGTGGACGTATGGTGTGGATGTAACTCTATAGGCTTATTGAATCCATTCTCTTGGGGAGAAGAAGTTCCATGAAAAAAAGGAAGGGAACCATTAATAATTTCCTGTGTCTAATTTTCAGGGCTCTTGCACATGAGAAGTTCACAAAGTAAGTGTTTGTTTGCTTACAGCTATTTCCTGTGGTAGAAATAAGCCAGATCTAAAGAAAGGCTAATGTCTCTGAGTTCTTCCACTCCTTTAGCACTGATGTTTTGAAAGCTGTTGATAGAGTTAGAATTCTAGCACTTAGAGCCCCCCCTCCCCACGCAAACCAATCATAAACACACAAGGAAGCAGAGGAAAACCTGCTGCTGTTGGGGAAATTGCTTCTGGGCTAGTCAACATGAAAACAGTTTTCTGTTAAACCTCCTCTCATGAGGTACACTATTACAGTCACTTATTTCATCATGACAAGCTGTGCCTCTTTAGACCACTGCTGTGGGACAATGCATGCTTGAATTCCCCCACCCTGTTGTTGTTGTTGTTTTAAAAAAATCTCCCTGCATATGGAAACCTAGCAGCTCAGCAAGAGATGTTCTAGCCTAGTCCTTTAAGATGAAGTGCTACTTTCCTGCATACAAGGATAATTTTTTACGTGGTAGGCCAGGAGCAGTCAAATATGCAACCCCCCTACCTGCAGTCTGAAGTAGTACAGTCCTAGCATGTCTGCATCATGTGGTTATTCTGATTTCGCTCTGAGGCTAGCAGTGCATCTTCTGCCTGATTCAATGTTACCTATAAGATAGGGGTGGGGAACCTGTGACCCTTCAGATGTTGTTGGACTATACCTTCCACCATCCCTGACCTTTGGCCATGCTGCCTGGGGCTGATGGGAGTTGGGAGTCCAGCAGCATCTTCCTTACCCCTGCTGAAAGACCTGCAGGCAGAACAATTGGGGTACTTTCTAGTACTTGAATTGTTTAAGATGGATTGCCTGTGGGCTGTCACAAAGCCCCATCCTAGTCTATAAGCGCCACCTTGGCAACTCTTTAAGACCTCATAATTCCCTTCTGTGAAATGTTTTCTCCGCTTGCTTTCCTGCACACTCTCCAAAAGAGGGGCATCAATCACTTGAAAGTGTAGCCAAAATGAAATGCGACAGCTGTGTAAATTTTGGAACCTGCCGACAGCCATTCATCTTTGTGCTTTTATCTTTCGCCCTTTCAAGGGAGCTGAAGTACGTCATTCAAAGATTTGCAGAAGATCCAAGACAAGAAGTGAGTTCCCTTTCCAGCATGACGTTCAAAGGGGCAGGGAGTGTTTCTTGTCAGAAAGTTCTAGCTTTAAGTCGTTTGAGTTCCAAAGCATGTCACGCCACACTCTGCTTCTCTGCCTCAAGTTGGTCCCCAGAACACTTGGGGACTTTATGTATATGTATGTATGTGTTTATTTGATTTATATCCCGCCCTTTCTTCCAGTAGGAGCCCAGGGCAGCAGACAAAAGCACTAAACACTTTTTAAAACATCATAAAAACAGACTTTAAAATATATTAAAACACAACAACCATTAAAAGCATATTAAAACAAAACATCTTTAAAAACATTTTTAAAAAAGCTTTAAAAATATTAAAAAGACAGTTTAAAAATATATTAAAAAGCAATTCCAACACAGATGCAGACTGGGATAAGGTCTCTACTTAAAAGGCTTGTTGAAAGAGAAAGGTCTTCACTAGGCGCCAAAAAGATAACAGAGATGGTGCCTGTCTAATATTTAAGGGGAGGGAATTCCAAAGGATTGGTGCCACTATACTAAAGGTCCGTTTCCTATGTTGTACGGAACGGACCTCCTGATAAGATGATATCTGCAAGAGGCCCTCACATGCAGACCACAGTGATCAACTGGGTATATAAGGGATAAGACATAAGATTGCTTTATTATGAATGGCTCCTTGCCTCCTACATAAACATGCCCCCCAGCCTGGATGTCTGAGGTCTGTTGTTGATGTCACTGCAGCGGAGGATACTGCAACTGGCGTGAATTGATTTCCTGTAGAAATGAAAAGCCACAAATAAATAAACAGAAACATTGGAACCTTTGTGTTATGACACGTCTAGCAAAACACCCATCATGACAATAGATGGGGTGTGATACTGGTGTGGTCTGTATATTGTAGGAGCACCCTGAGCAGGGTGTAGGGGCGCATGAGGGTAAAGGATGCCACAAGCTTGCTGAAGCTGAGCAGGTCTGGGTCTGGCCAGTGTGTGGAGACCTGGAAGCTCCCTCATATGCCATCTTGAGTTCCATTGCAGATGGAAGTGCACCAAATAAATAAACAAGTAAACCATTCACTTATGGAAGAGAATGGAGAAGGGCATGCTGCAACGATGCCATTGGAACAGAGGCTCCCCCCCCCAGTAAGAACATAAGAACATAAGAAGAGCCTGCTGGATCAGGCCAGTGGCCCATCTAGTCCAGCATCCTGTTCTCACAGTGGCCAACCAGGTGCCTGGGGGAAGCCCGCAAGCAGGACCCGAGTGCAAGAACACTCTCCCCTCCTGAGGCTTCCGGCAACTGGTTTTCAGAAGCATGCTGCCTCTGACTAGGGTGGCAGAGCACAGCCATCACGGCTAGTAGCCATTGATAGCCCTGTCCTCCATGAATTTGTCTAATCTTCTTTTAAAGCCGTCCAAGCTGTTGGCCATTACTGCATCTTGTGGGAGCAAATTCCATAGTTTAACTATGCGCTGAGTAAAGAAGTACTTCCTTTTGTCTGTCCTGAATCTTCCAACATTCAGCTTCTTTGAATGTCCACGAGTTCTAGTATTATGGGAGAGGGAGAAGAACTTTTCTCTATCCACTTTCTCAATGCCATGCATAATTTTATACACTTCTATCATGTCTCCTCTGACCCGCCTTTTCTCTAAACTAAAAAGCCCCAAATGCTGCAACCTTTCCTCGTAAGGGAGTCGCTCCATCCCCTTGATCATTCTGGTTGCCCTCTTCTGAACCTTTTCCAACTCTAGAATATCCTTTTTGCGATGAGGCGACCAGAACTGTACACAGTATTCCAAATGCGGCCGCACCATAGATTTATACAACGGCATTATGATATTGGCTGTTTTATTTTCAATACCTTTCCTAATTATTGCTAGCATGGAATTTGCCTTTTTCACAGCTGCCGCACACTGGGTCGACATTTTCATCGTGCTGTCCACTACAACCCCGGGGTCTCTCTCCTGGTCGGTCACCGCCAGTTCAGACCCCATGAGCGTATATGTGAAATTAAGATTTTTTGCTCCAATATGCATAATTTTACACTTGTTTATATTGAATTGCATTTGCCATTTTTCTGCCCATTCACTCAGTTTGGAGAGGTCTTTTTGGAGCTCTTCGCAATCCCTTTTTGTTTTAACAACCCTGAACAATTTAGTGTCATCAGCAAACTTGGCCACTTCACTGCTCACTCCTAATTCTAGGTCATTAATGAACAAGTTGAAAAGTACAGGTCCCAATACCGATCCTTGAGGAACTCCACTTTCTACAGCCCTCCATTGGGAGAACTGTCCGTTTATTCCTACTCTCTGCTTTCTGCTTCTTAACCAATTTCTTATCCACAAGAGGACCTCTCCTCTTATTCCATGACTGCTAAGCTTCCTCAGAAGCCTTTGGTGAGGTACTATCATTTGGTGAGTGTTCTATCCCAGCTGGTGATATCACTCAGATGAGGATCTGACCAAGCAGGGGGATAGGATTCTAAGGGCAAGAGTTCAGGTTCCAGGCAAGCAAAGCAAAGTTCAGATTCCGGTTAGGCAGGGAAAACTGTGTCCCTGTAGATGTCGTTGGGGTCCAACTCCCATCGCCAGTGGTCAGAGATGATGAGAGTTGTAGTTCCCCATCTCTTTCCTGAAGAGAGAAGGCTAGATCCAGAGTTCCTTGATACCCGGAGGTGTTCCATGATGTGTACACTGAATAAGGAAATGTATACTATACCACGAGTGTGATGTACCATGTCCCCTGTTGAGAATGGGCGGGGAACCTTCCGCCCTCCAGATGTTATTGGATTCTAACTCCCAACAGCCGCAGCCAGGATGGCCAATGGTCAGGGATGGTGAGAGTTGTAGTCCCAACAGCATCTGGAGGTAGACAATTTCCCCAACCTTGCAGTAAGGCAAGGCAAGTTTTGAACTCCAGCTAGCACCCTGGATAGCTCTTTGTGGCACTCAGGCCTGACATTCATACAAGAAGGCTCACATGTTTCTTCAGCAGCAGACAACCTCAGGCTGAGACCTAAACAGGACTTTGGCTCAGTCTTAGTGGTTGGCTCTGCCTCCATTGGGAGCATGGCTTCAGTCCAGGCCAGAGTCCTTGGATGGTGGTGCAGCCTGTCTGGGGCCAACAATGGGATCCTGACACAGAGACAACTCCAGGAAATCAGGGTCAGCATTGATGGCAATTTCTTTTAAGTTCATAGCCTCATCCCCCAAACCTGGGGAAGCTAATCCTGAGGGCATGCCCCCCACCACTCCAGGTGATCCCAGTGTCTGGAACAAGGGTCAGTTTTGCACCCTCTTAACTGTGCCCCATGTTGCAACCACAGATTTCTATTCTTTTCATGCTTGCAGTTTGTCACTAAAGCACCAAGTTGGGAGCAAGGCAAAGCTCCTGCATAATTCTGATTTTGTTTCATGGTATGAATTGGCCACCTCTCAAATGTAAAAGGGAAATCCTCTCTTGCATCTGATGAAGTGGACTTTAGTTAACAAATGTTTATGCCACAATAAATTTGCTTGTCTTGAAGGTGCCCCTTGGGCTCTTAGGAACATAGAAAGCTGCCTTATGCTGAGTCAGATCATTGGTCCGTCTGGCTCAGTATTGTCTACACTGACTGGCAGCATCTCTCCATTGTTTCAGTTAGGGAGCATCCTCAACTCTACCTGGAGATGTTGGGGATTGAACCTGGGACCTTCTACATGCAAAGCAGATGCTTCACCATTGAGCTGTGGCTCTTCCTCTCTGTTGTTGTTGTTTTATTGACTTTCTTCTCTGTGGAATGGTGGAGAGTTGATGCTGCGGAGGTCCTCGCCTCCTCATTGTCTGTGCATTTGCTTGGCAGGTCCACTCGTGTTTGCTGAGTGTGCGAGCTGGCAAGGATGGCTGGTTCCAGCTCTACAGCCCTGGTGGTGTGGCATGCGATGACGACGGAGAGTTGTTTGCCAGTATGGTACGTGCCGGCCATAACTCTAAAGTCTTGCAAAAACTAGGGATGGGCCAGATGTTAGAGTATTCAGAAGTTTGGCCCAAATGTTGTATGCCACCAATGGGGGATCACCATGATGTAGCATTGTTGTAGCATTGTTTTGGAGACTCAAACATTGTGGCCAGTGGTGCGAAGGACTCAGGAAGAGTGCTGGTGAGTTTTTGCAGGCACACATGCACACACACACATAATTCACTCCACTCCTCTGAAAATAGCCAAAATGCCTCCTCCCAAATATGCAGCCTGTAAATGGATCTGTAAAGATGGGAGAATGCCATTTTGCTACTACAGCTCTAGCTGAAACACTCCATTGTTGGTAGCAACGTAGATATTTGTAATTCCTTCGGCCAAATATGTGCCTTACGAGCATCTTATATCTTACTATTACTCTGCATCAGGGTTGACTGACTAGATGTGAAGCCCTTCCTTCTATATACAATGCCCCTACCCTTTTTTTTTTTTTTGCAAAACCCAGATCATTTTTTTGGACTTGCAAGTCCAGTCCTGGGAGAGTTTACAACCATGGGTAAGAGAAGGCGATGTGTATGTGGGAGTCCCCATGTGTGAATTCCAGTGTGCGTTCATTCCAGCTCTTTGGGTCCATTTGCTGGTTTTTCCCACCCTTTCCCAGAGAATTGACTTTGGGACCAGGGCTCTGTCTCATGCAGGCGGGTACACTGTTCATGTTGGGGAAAAGTGAATGACCAAATGGGAAATTATTTGAATGAAGGATCCCTGATCCTAGGAGACTAAACCTCTACAGGAAGTGGTTGGGACAGGAGCACATAAGCTCAGTATGTGCTCTTGATCCGGAGGCAATCCCAGGGCAGGGTTGAAAGGCATACTGCCCCAAGAGGCCCAAGAGGCATCAGTTTTGCAATCCAGTCACTGTCCAGAGTAAAACTTCCTCTCGGGATATGCTGATGTGTTCTTGGATTAATCTCAGCCCTGTTGGGAGTTCAGCCTTGTGTTTAACAACTTGCCTGATTGCCATAGGCGAACAGGAATTCCATGCAGGCAAATGAAATGGGGTGATGGGAGGAGGAGCAAATCGCTCTTGCGACAACTCATGTGGTTTCTGGGCTAGTCATGAAAGAAGAAGACTGTGTTTCCATGTGGGCTCAAGAGGATGATGACGTTCCCCTGCTTCTGAGGTCTGCAATGTAGGCTACTAGCTTTGTTGCAGTTTCTAAAAGCGGATCCTGTGAGCCCTTATGGTTACCAAGAGACATATACTTCAAGTTTGGAAGGAGAAACACCCACCGTCCTTTGCTCAAGGGTTTGAAGATCTCCCTGCCCTTTCTACATTTGGATGTGTATCTTACAATTGTTAATCTCTGTTCGGATAAATGGACTGCATATGTTTATATATATATATATATATATATATATATATATATATGTATATATGTATATATATATATGTATATATATATATATATATATGTATATATATATAGCATTGATGGATTATTCTTTTTGTGAGCTGACCATGTTTCTTTTTTCTTTCTGTTAGATTAGCAATTAAAATATATATTTAAAAGTGTGCAGGTTACTTAATCTTGTTGGCTTATTTACGTGGCTGATTTAAGGAGTGCATTTATTTTTATTATATATATATTTGTACACCGCTATTTCATTCTTTAAAAAAAAAATCAAAGCACTTTACAACAAACAAAAACCCCATGCAGTAAAAACTATTAAAAATACAGTAAAAACAAAGGTCAACTATTGCAAAAAGATCTCTTGATTGCCTTGTATAAGCTTGGTCGAACAGAAAGGTTTTCACCAGGCATTTAAAGGTTAAAACAGAAGGTGTCTGCTGAATCTCTGTTGGCAGAGCATTCCAGAGAACTGGCCAGTGACACAGAAGGCTCAATTTGTTGATGTTAAATGAGCCTTGCCAACTCGGGATGACCAACTCTGTTCCTGCTGATGATCTCAGTGAACGAGCTGGGATGTGAAGCTGACATTGCTCTTCCTTCATGCCTGCACCTCTAACCTGAATCTCTCTCTCTCTTGCTGTCACAGGTTCACATTTTAATGGGCTCCTGTTATAAGACGAAGAAGTTCCTGCTTTCACTGGCTGAGAACAAACTTGGGCCCTGCATGCTGCTAGCTTTGAGGGGCAACCAGACCATGGTGGAGGTAATGCATCGAATAAGACGGATCCTTTCTATTTGTTGAACTAGGTGGTGCCAAACCCATAAATTTCTCACACGGCCCGGAATCTACAACCCAGATGTTTCATTCCAGCATTCGTTTGGTTATTTGGCTTGGAATGCCTTTTACCAATTTCAGTTGGTAAGACAGCGATGGCGTTCCTGGATTGGGATAGCTTGACCACAGTTGCCCGTGCATTGGTAACCTCACAGTTGGATTACCACAATACACTCTAAGTGGGGCTACCCTTGAGCTTGGTCCAGAGTGCCAGCTAATGCAGAACATGGCGGCTAGGTTGCTTGTGGGGCAAACTATGGAATTAGCACTGGGTGCCAATCTGCTACTGGGCCAAGGTTTTGGTACTAACATATGAGGCCCTCTACAGCTCAGGACCAGGTTACTTGAGAGACCCCCCTAATCCCTTATATACCCATTAGGTCACTGCGAAGCTCTCCTGCAAATTCCAAAGATATCAGAAGCCAGCGCTGCACAGTATCTCTGAGCAAGGCTTTCAGTGGGGTTGCCCCTGTTCTATGGTATAGAATTCTTGTTGGGGTACGACAGACACCTACTGTCTGCACTTTCTGGAAACTATTTATTTTTATTGAATATATATCTCACTTTCCTCCCGAAGGAGCCCAGGGTGGCAAACATAAAAAAAGACTTAACAAAAAAATGAAAAAGAGAAAAGTGTACTAAAAGAGTTAAAAACATTCCAAAACCAAATTACAGTTAAAAGCACTCTAAAACACAGTTAAAAACATTCTTTCTTCAGTGATCTTCAGGTTGCCAGAAACAGTCCCCTTCAGCCATCAAATGCCTGGGTAAACAGGAATGCTTTCAGATACCTCCTGAATGTCACTAGCGTTGGAGACAGCATCACACAAATAGGGAGCCACCACTGAAAAGGCCGGCACAGGTCAGCATCAACCGGGTAATGCTCAGTGGTGGCACCTTCCAACAGAAGAACCCGAGAAAGTAATTGTTCTCAGACAGGATTAGGCACAATGATTTCTCAGCCCCTGCATGTGACTACAGTCTGTCTTTGTCAGCTTGCTGCCCCTAGCAATTCCTATCAGCCCCAACCAGCATGGGTAATGGTCAGGGATGATGAGCGTTAAATATCTGGAGGGCACCAGGTTGGGGGAAACTGTCCTATGGAACACCTCTTCTGTGGTTCTGCTTCTTGCAATATGTACATGCATCATTTCAAAACAAAGGAAGGGTGCTTTGTTTTCCTTCAGAATAGTTAAGTCTATTCTTGTGTAAATGTGTGTAGATTTAATTGGTTATTTAATCAAATAAAACTCATAGGATTGACAGTGCAATTGCATATTTACTCAGAAGTTAAGTCCCATTGTGTCCAGTGGGGCTCAACCTCTAATAAATTTCAGATTGCACCCTAAATGTCTTTCATTGGGTGACAGCTCTACTGATTTGTCAGAGGGAGGAGGGAATGGATGAAGGACTGAATAATGCTTTTGAGCACTCAGAGCCAGCATAATGTAATGGACAGAATGTTAGAGATGAACTAAGGAGTCCTAGAGATGTAAAATTTCCAGAAATTTTGAAGCCATGGGCGAAATCATTTTTTTTTGGGGGGGGGGGTGGAAATTTTGTAAAACGTGAAAAATGCAATATTAGCACTTTTTACAGATTGAAAGTCACTTTTTTACTTCAGGAACATAAAATGTAATTATGTACAAGTTGGTTTGGTGTGAAGTTATCACATTTGGTATATTAAAAGTACATTTTATTCAAACTATTATTACAGATTGAATTTACTTTTTTAAATTTTTACTTTTTTTCTCGCAAATGGAGCTATAAGCTCCTGAACTGAAAGGAACACCTGAACTGTAAGGAACCTCTTTTGTTTTGCCAGTTGATGAGGAGCAGGCAAAAAATATTGTTTTAAAAAACAGAAGAAACCATCAACATTAATAACAAAGAAAATTATGTCTTCGCTAGTCCTCTGTAGTGTCAAGCAGACATAAAGCATCCATTCCCATAAAAAGAACTGAGAAAAAGAGGGGGGAACAAGATTCAATGAAACATTTTAGTCACCATGGTAAAATAAAACATTCCATAATCCATTTTTTCTTCATTTGTTTTCAAGTTTTTTGGGGGAAAAACAAAGGCTTGGGGAAAAAACATTTTTTCTGAATTTTTCTGGTTTTTTTCTGGGCCTTCACATCTCTAAGAAGTCCTGGATTCAAATCTCCATCAACCAATGAAGCTTGCTAAGCTAGTAAAAAAAGAAAAGAAAAGGTGAGTGCACTGCTATCAAAATATCTCCAGTGAATAAGCTGCAAAGCAAATGTTGTTTATGTTTCCTCTTTCAGATTCTTTGCCTGATGCTTGAATATAACATCATCGACAACAAGGACACCCAGCTTCAGATCATCTCAACCCTCGAGAGCACCGATGTGGGGAAAAAAATGTATGAGCAGCTGTGTGACAGACAGAGGGAGTTGAAAGAGCTGGTGAGTCTTTGGTTTGGCAGTCCTGTCGCAGCTCAAAAGCAGGGACCAGAGGAGATTCAGACGGGCCCCAAGGCACAGCTGACATTTTAAGATGGGCTTCCAGATTGGATTATTGCAATGTGCTTTTCATGGGGCTACCCTTGAAGGCGACCCAGAAACGTCAGCTGGTCCAAACTGCAGTGGCTAAATTACTGGCTGGGGTCCATTTAGATCTGGTATAACCCCCGTTTCAAAGCAGCTGCATTGGTTGCCAGTTTGTTTCTGGGCCCAACTCTGTGTTGGAATTGCTTTTTAAGAGGTTTTAAAGCTTTTTTTAAAATATGTTTTTAAAGATGTTTTGTTTTAATATATTTTAATGTCTGTTTTTATGATGTTTTAGTGTTTTTGTTTGCCACCTTGGGCCCCTACTTGGAGGAAGGGCAGCATATAAATTTAATAAATACATACATACATAAATAACTCAATCACTCACTCACTCAAGGGGCTCCTGTTAGTGTTTAAAGCCCTAAACAACTCAGGCCTCAAATATCTGAAAGACAGACTCAGAAGTTCAGGAGTATTGCTGGCCTGGGAGAGGGCATTCTCTGTGGCAGCCCCTAACCTGTGGAACTCCCTCCCCACAGAGGTGCATCTGACAACCTCAGTGTATAGTTTTTAGTGAATGATGAAGATGCACCTCTTTACCCTGGCTTTTGACACCTGAGATGTATATTTGTAGGAGCCCCCCTATTTTTTGTGATGTTTGTGATTTTAATCATTTTAATCATTTTAATTTAAAGTTGTTTTAATCATTTTAATGATGTATTTCACTGTTGTAAACTGCTCCAGAACCTCAAGGTTAAGGATGGGTAGTTAGTTAGTTATAAAGAAGAAGAAAAAGAAAAAGAAGAGGAGTACTTTGGATGTGCTTTGGGTTAGTTCTCCAAAGGTCACATCTGTGTGGAAATGTATAGCCCTCTTGAGTTAGCACTTTAACAGTCCTCACATCCCAAAGGAAAGTGTACAGGTCTTTTTATTTATTTTGGAGTGTTTATACCCTGCTTACCAAGCAATATTCTCGAGGCAGCCTTCACTGTGTTTAAAACACAATGAAACAGCAACAGCCTGTTATGCAAGAAACAGCCTGCTATAGAGAATGTGTCGCTAAAACAACGTGCTAAATTTCCACACATTTTGAGATTTTTAGACAGCATCCTGCAGTGTGTACAGTTCAGGAAGAGCTCTGAACATGCCTGATCTCTGGTACTCTGGGAAGGGATCAGAACAACGGCCAGCCCCAGCAGCCCACCACATGCAGTGTCCTTCTATAGACAGCTAGAGAACAGGAGGCTGGGGGTTCAGACGCAGATCCTGATGGAGGATATCTAGTACAATCAGGAGTTGGGAACTGGCGGCCCTTAGGCCTGCCAGGCCTCAAAATCCAACCCCCTGCATTCTCCTTAGGCTTCATCCCTTCCCTCTCATTGGCTCACCAACTCCAACTGAGGTGTACTGCCTCTGGACATGGAATACCAAAAGATCCTTCCCTCCCCTGCCACCTGAGGCCGTTTTACCTGGAGAGAAGGGAATTTGAAACCCGGGCATCCTGCAGACAAGGCACTTGCAGTACAAAATGTGTTTGTTCTTTTGCAGCAAAGGAAAGGCGGTCCTACCAGGTTGACACTGCCATCAAAATCCACAGTGAGTTATCTTTCCCTTTTAATTCTTTTTAATTATAGTGATATAACAAGCATGCTGGAAAAACATTTCTTCCCTCCTCCCCGTTTCCCACCATTCCTGACCATTGGCCCTGCATGCTGGAGCTGTTGGGAGCTGTAGTCCAACAGCATCTGACGGACATTGTGTTGGCTACCCCTGTCATATATTGGTTATTGGAGAGCAGTGAACTTTACATCAAGCCAGAGCTGGATTATCCATTAGCCAAGTAAGCTGCGGAGTGGAGTTCTAGATTGGGGGTTCCCAAACTGTGGCTCATGGACCACAAGTGGTCCACGAGCTTCATTCAGGTGGTCCGCGGCACGTCTGTGGGTCTGTGGTTGAAGACGGGAGACGGCACATCCATCACAGTAAATATCTATATTGATTTTTAGTTGTATTTTAATCGCTTCTGTTATTCCTTATATTGCATTTTATTTATGGAATACAACAAAATAGGTAAGAAATAAAAGACGCAATAAAAATACAATGAAAAACCTTGCAGCATATAGCAGAGTGCATCACAGTTGCTACAACAGACAGAAAAATCATTAAGTGGTCCACCAAGATCCTCAGCAAGGTTTTAAGAGGTCTGTGGGGGAAAATGTTTGGGAACTGCTGCTCTAGATAATGAGTGTTCCCGGATAATGGATGAAAGCCTAATTTGGCTTTGGTCCTGCTCTAACGTAGTGTGGTGTCCGAGCTATAAAACAGGATACCCGTTGCTATAACCACACTGCTGCTATGCCCTTGCCAAGTGGTCATAAGCAAGCTGCCTTCTCCCTACCTTATAGGTTGTTGTTGTGTGGGACACTAAGATTGTGTATGTGGACCAGGCCTGGAATTGGCACAAAGCATCCACAGGCAGCTGCTGGAGCCTCAGGTCCCACCCCTGCCCTGCCGCCTGCCCTGAGTGTCTTGTGTTGTGCAGTTTGGAGCCACCATTTAAATTTCCCATAATGCAGCTAATGCATATTGCAGTTAAAGCAAAATCCAGTGGCTTAACTGGTCACTATGAGACAGACAATCACTGTTACATTACGGCACCGCTGAAGGAATTTCATTGGCTGCCAATTACCTACTGGTCTAAATTCAAGATGGTGTTGTTAGTGGACAAAGCCCTAAACAGTTTGGGACCAGGAAATTTGAAAGTTCTACCCTACCAGTCGTATATGCAACCAATCACTGTCCTCTGCAGGGGAGGACCTCTTACAGATACCATCCCTTTAGAAGGTCCATTTCTTAGGATGTAGGAATCGGGCCTTTAATGTGTCAGTGCCTACCCATTGGAACTCCCTCCCATTACATATCAGGCAGCCCCTGTGCTGGCTGAGGCTGACCGGAGCTGTAGTCCAAAACATCTGGAGGACACCAGGCTGTAGCAGAATGCTCATACCAGTGTGGATCAAGTGGTGACGCCCCCAACTTTTAGCCAACTTTTACAGAATAGGATCTTCATGCCGTGTCGCAAGCTTTTGGGCTCGAAAGCTCTGGCTGATATTTGCAAGAGTTGGTGTGCCAATCTGATCCGTGCTGTCTTTTGTTGTCAGGATGCAGACCTGGCCCGGTTGTTAAGCTCAGGCTCCTTCGGCAACCTGGAGAACCTCAGCCTGGCCTTCACCAATGTCACCAGTGCCTGCGCAGAGCATCTCATCAAGCTGCCTTCGCTCAAGCAGCTGAACCTGTGGTCGACTCAGGTACGAGCTCAGCAAGCCAGAGAGGAGTTTCTTGAGCAATCTCATTCCGAGGTTGCCAAATGCATCGATATGAGAAGGGAAAGTTTTCTGATGGTACAAGAGGCCTGTTAAAATTGTGTTTGCAAGCAGACTGCTTTTCTCTCCTTTTTTTTGTTTTTGTTTAAAGCTGTTAGCCCCACTGCAAGAACCCTGTTGCGCTTACACATCTGGGGAAGAGCACCTGCTTTGCATGTAGAAAAGGAGTGGGGAACCTCCAGCCTGCAGGCCAAATACAGCCCTTGTTGCTCAGGCCACGCCCTTCCGCAGACCACACACCCCTCTCTCCAGTCCGTATCTCTCACCTACACCCTCCTCAAGGGCTTTTTCCTGAACTGTGATCATGCCTCTTGCGTGCCTGGATGGAGGATGAAGAGAGGGTGTGTGTATAGAACCCTCTTACTTTTATGTGGTTGGAATGAAGCCTATAGCATAAAGGTAAGAGTCGGATCCATTGCTCCACCCACTTTTTCCTCTGGCTCCACTCACCGCCAGAGTGCAGCCCCAGGAAGGTTGTCTATAAGGGAATGTGGCACTCTGGCTACAAAGAGTTCCCCACTCCTTATGTGTAGAAGGGTTCAGACCCAAGCTTTATTCCTGGAATCTCCTGCCAGGAGGAAGGGCGGGATATAAATGAAATAATAAATTAATAAATCTCTGGTTAATAGAAACAGGTAGCAGGTAGACCTTTTTCTGCCTGGGATCCTCGAGGGCGCCTGCCATTCAGAGTACATAATACTGGTATACAATACTCTGCCTAAGGCGGCTCCCTTTGTTCCTATGGAAGACCCACATAGAAAAAGGGAAATGAGTCCTGACAATACCAAGAATATGCAACAGAACAAGTCAAGGGTAATAAGTTAAAAAAAAAAAAGCTAGCGTATTAATAATAAAACGAATATACAAATGGACGTAATAGAAGACAGTATAACTAGAAAGGTTGAGGTACAGTGACCAGATATAACACAAGTGCCACAATGAAGTTGTAGAGATCATAAAATGCTAAATGATACTTAACGTCTGCAGTTTGAACTACATCTGGTCTTGATCATCTGCATTCACTTTTAGCCCTTTGTTTTGTCCTTTTATGTTAGGGCTCTACATTTTGTATCATTTTGTCTTTTCAGCCTTTTTATAATTGGTTATTTATTTGTTGGTTGGTTGGTTTATTTATTAGATTTATGTCCCGCCCTTCCTCCTAGTAGGAGCGCAGGGCAGCAAACAAAAGCACTGAAAACACTCTAAAAGATCATAAACCTTTAAAATATATTACAACAAAACATCTTTAAAAACATATTACAACAAAACATCTTCAAATACGTATTTTTAAAAAAGCTTTAAAAACGTTTTAAAAGTATTTCCAGCACAGACGCAGATTGGGATAAGGTCTCTACTTAAAAGGCTTGTTGAAAGAGGAAGGTCTTCAATAGGCACCAAAAAGACAACAGAGATGGCACCTGTCTAATGTTTAAGGGGAGGGAATTCCAAAGGGAAGGTGCCACTACACTAAAGGTCTGTTTACTATGTTGTGATGAACGGACCTCCTGATAAGATGGTATCTGCAGGAGGCCCTCACCTGCAGACCGTAGTGATCGACTGGGTATATAAGGGGTAAGACAGTCTTTCGGGTATCCCAAGCTGTTAGGGCATTGCACACCTAAACCAGAACCTTGAACTTAGCCCAGTAGCTGATAGGCAGCAAGGTTACCCTTGACTTGTTCTGTTGCATATCTATAGAAGACCCTACATCAGGGCTGGGGAGCCTGTGGCTCGCCATACTTTGCTGGAGTGCAACTCCTGTCATGCCATGTTGGCTGGGGCTGATGGGAGCTGGAGTCTAACAACATCAAGAGGGCCATAACCTCCCCATCCCTTTCCACCAGACTATTTCCTTTTCCCATGATGCTGTGCTCCATGTAAAATATTGCCATGTCTTTTCCCCCCTCCAGTTTGGAGATGCAGGTTTACGGCTCCTCTCTGAACACCTCACAATGCTGCAAGTGCTCAACTTGTGTGAGACGCCCGTAACCGATGCTGGGCTGCTGGCCCTGAGCTGTAAGTGAACAAAGAAGCAGGCTAGTGATGCGGTGGGGGATGCATGCACCTGGGCTCAGGCTTAATGATCTCGGGACTGCTTTGCAGTCTCTTCAGAGGGCTTATTCTCCCAGTGACTAGCCCTTTATTTTTTACTCTCCGGGGATGGGGAACCTGCAGCCCTCCAGATGTTGTTGGTCTCCAACTCCCCGTCATCCAGAGCCAGCATGGCCATTGGTCAGGGATGATGGGAGTTGAAGTACCACCATATCTGGAGGGCCACAGGTTTCTCATCACTGGCGTACTCATACTTTGAACTGGCAAATTCCAGTGACTCTTACATGCCATTTCGATCCATGTTGATGAGAATGAAATGAGGATTGCAATCCACTGAGAGGGATAACTGCTCCAAATAAATTCATTGAGCATAAAATGCTATGGTTGATAACCAGTCTCTCAAGCCCTCTTCCTCCTACATGATACTTTCCCCACCCATCAGTGACATTGGCATCAACTAATTCATTTGACTGGTGGGCCAAGACATATACATGGGCTGTGTGCCCTGACCCAAAGTACTCTGAATCAGCAGCATCACCCTGTATTTTAATTTTTTAATTTTGTTCAGAGTGTTGTTTAAGAGGAGGAGAGGAAGGGAAAGGAAAAGAGAACAGGAGAAAGACTGAGAAGACAGAGAGGGAGAAGAATCAACACATTCCCACTTGGAGTTATAACTCATTGGCCTGATCTGCAGATAACATTATGCCAATCTGTGGCTCAGCATGTACGTGCAAGTGTGCTGGTGGACAGAGCATTTCGCTTTCTTCCCTGGTCCTGCTGTGCAACCTGGACCTAAGCCATAGTTTGGCTTAGTGTTACATGAGAACCTGGGGTTGGCGTAACCATGGCTTAGCTCCCACTAGCACAGCAGGGGGAAAGCCGTGATTTTCGCTTGGCAGATCAGCACGCTTGTTCATTCGTGCTTAGCCATGATTTGGCTTAGCATTTTGTGCAAACAAGGCTTTGTGGAAATTAATTTGCAGCCCACTTTGATGGCTGCCCTAAGCCCTGTTCAGGCGTTTGTCCCTCCATGGGATATTCCTTCCTTCTCCATAATGTTCCTAGCAGTTAGCTGGAGAGTGGACCGTCTGCGGTGGAGAGAACTCCTGTGCTGATTTTCCAGAGTTCTAAAATGCACAGGGAGCCTACCTGAGTAGAGCAGGCTCCTCACTATAGACAGTGGAGGACTGATAATGGATCAGCTGATAACACTATACACTCATCCATCTTCATGGCAGGGCACAATGGAGAATTACAGCTTATCTGTGGAGCTTTGGGAGTTAGGGGTAGTCAAGGGAGATAGATTACTGGGAAGAGGGGGTTGCTTACAGGCTTCAGAAAGCCTGCACTCTTTATTTTGGTGGTTTGGGATTGGTTTTTTTGCATCCTCCTTCATAAAAAAAAATAGCACAAACGAGCAAGGACTGTGGAATGGGGGGGGAGAGAATGAAGTGGCAGGAGATGAGGGGCGCACTGGATTTCTTTTTAAAAGTGCCCAGTGCTGGCAAGCGGAGTCACCAAACATCCTGTGCTCCTGAATAGCCCCATGCCATTAAAAAAGAAAAAAGAAAAGAGTAGCCACATCGCTGAAAAGATGCCATTTGAGAGAAGCAGCTATAAAGGACAACAAAGGTTCTAGAAGACAAAGAGGCCAATGGCAACGGCTGAGGTAGGAGAGTATGCTTAGCCTAGAGAGGAGATGATGGAAGAGAGAGATGCTGCCAGATTTTCCAGTATTTAAAAAGGCCTCTTAAGAAGTATATGGAGAACAGACATTCAACCCCTGTATGGATAGCAAGTCAAGAAAGAATGGGCCAAACCAGAGTGGGGGGAGGTATGCCAAAGTTCCCTTGAAATCAGTGGGACGTGAACACATACTTATCTGTC
This sequence comes from Rhineura floridana, assembly GCF_030035675.1. Lineage (NCBI taxonomy): Eukaryota > Metazoa > Chordata > Lepidosauria > Squamata > Rhineuridae > Rhineura > Rhineura floridana. The sequence goes on along the minus strand of NC_084492.1, from coordinate 11,779,227 downwards.
TGCTTAAGGCCTTTCGGTTTCAGTAGTGCTTTTTTAGTGCATAATACCTGCATTCCCTGCCCCCCCCATGATCTTTAGTTTTTAGTAAACAGGATCTGCAATATGCAAACCTCCAGAACAGATTCCCCCCTCCTTCCCAGACAGTTTTGCGATATTCAGAAGCTATATAAGTGGCATGTATCCATGACAACATTTCGTTTAAAAATCCACATGAGGTCAATATCTTTTATTTGGCTAAGCAAAATATCACAAATCATGTGCAAGCTTTTGAGCTCTCCAGAATTCAGCAAACTCGCACAAGATTTTGTGACATTTTGTTTGGCCAAATGCAAGCAGTGTCCCTAATGTGGATTTTTTAATTTTTTTCTTGTGGGTTGATACAGCTGCCTTTGCCTTTTGTGTAAAATATTGCTTATTTATTTCCTAGCCATGAAAAGCCTGTGCAGCTTAAACATGAACAGCACCAAACTTTCGGCAGACACCTATGAAGATCTCAAGGTATGTCAGGTTTCAAAGCTGCAGCACATGGGTGGAACTTCCTGCCACTTTTTGATGTCCAGTGCCAAGAGAATAGGCCGACAGACATAAAGCACAAGTGACATCTTAGCTCCTCTGAATCTGATGATATTGCAGGATGCCAGGAAACCTAGACATCAGGTGCGCAGGGAACCTTTGGCCCTCCGGGTGTTGCTGAACCACAAGTCCCATCACCCCTGCCCATTGGCCGTGTATGCTGGGGCTGATGGGAGTTGTAGTTCAGCAACATCTGGAGAGCCAAATGTTCCCCACACCTGCTTTACACCTTTGTGCCTCTCTGCCGTTGGCCAGCTGGTGGTCATGCAGTGCATCTAAGACAGGGATGGGGAACCTGTGGCCCTCCATGTGTGGCTGGACTCCCATCAGCTCCAAACAGCATCACCAGTGGTAATTTCCTCCTGAGCAACCTTCTGGGGGCTGCGTACTGGTGATGGTTGGGGTCAGCAGCAAAAAGTAGGTGGGCAACACATGCAACCCTTATCTTTGTACAGGTACATACACAAAAACCACAGGTTACACACACACACACGCACACGTATCTCCATTCAGTCAAGCAAGCAAATGGCATGATGTCAGTTCAAGGCACTTGGGAAGGGCAATAAGAGGTGTGGTCGAGGGCAGGGGTTCCCACCCTGTGGTCCGCAACATGTCCGCATTAAATATTCATATTGATTTTTAATTTAATTTTTATTGCTTCTTTTGTTTCTTATATTGCGTGGAGAGGCAGTGTGGTGTAGTGGTTAGAGGGCTGGGCTGGGACCTTGGGAGAGCAGGGTTCAAATCCCCGCTTGGCCAAGAGTCTCACTGTCTCCCAACCTAACCTACCTCACAGAGTTGTTGTGAGGATAAAATCAGGAGGCGGAGAACCAAGTTTGTCTGCCACCTTGAGCTCCTTGGAGGAAAGGTGGGATATAAATGTAATAATAAATAACAAGCAAATTGTAATACAATAAAATACAATATAAGGAATAAAAGAAGCAACAAATAAGATTAAAAACCATACAACACCTAGCGTAGCTCATTACAATTGCAGAAAAATCATTTAGTCCACCAAGACTAATGTTTGGGAGCCACTGGCCTCAAAAAAGAGGATGTGGCCTAGGGAGAGGACTGAGGGCCACATTCAGCCTCCAGGCTCAAGATTCTCCACCCCCGATCTAAAGTAACTCCTGCTTCAATATGAGGGAACTTCATATGGTTCAGAAAGGAAGGGTCCATTTAGAGCATTATATTGTAGCCCTAGAAATTTATATATTTATTAGAGTTATATCCTGCCCTTCCTCCCAGCAGGAGCCTGGAAATGCCCTTGGAGGCTTTAGTTAACTCACTGGGAATGTGAAAACAGGCCATGGCCTCATAGAAAAGAGAGGGCCCACATCTCAGTGGTAGAGCACATGCTTTGCACACAGAGTTCAGTCCCTGGTATCGCCTGGTAAAGGAGCTCATGGGGCAAGACTCGGAGAAACCTCCACCCAGTGGCTGTGATTTGCACAGCACAGTAAATCATAGTTAATGGTTTACTGTGAAGGTGCAGATGGCTCCTACGTCACTTCCCTGGCACGAGCAGGAGCAACAGACCACCATTCCTGGCTTAACATTACGTCTGAACCAGAGATTGTTGTTTGGTTTGCTCCGTACAAACTAAAGTTGTCCTCCGGATTCAACCGAGTCCTGAGCCAAATCGGCCCATTTGGACATAGTCAGGTTCTCACATCCATAGATCGCCATGGGGTTGAGTTGTGGTCCCCAGGTCAACCCAGGGTGGATTGGCCTGAACCCAGATCACAGCCACAGGGAGAAGGGGGGGTGCATACAGTCCTAAAACAAACTACTATGTGAAGCCAAGGTTTGTGCTTTGCTTACTTGTCGTGGTTTGTCTGAGTGAAATAAACCGCAATTCTCAGTTCAAATGTAATGCTAGGCCAGGGTACACAGTTTGCTGTTCCTACTTGTGCTAGGGTAGGGGTGAATTGGGAGCAGTCTCCCCATTCATTGTAAACTGAAGACAGAGAACCTCAGGCCTGAGGACCAAATGCTGCCTCGAGGCCTCTCTGTTTGGCCATTGGAAATCTCCCCAACCACTCCTCTCACTGGGCCTGCTTTGCACCCTAAGTGTTTTTGCCTGGCTGAAATGCGTCCTTGAATTCTACCAATTCCACTTGCTTCCCTGGATGTAGGACAGAGAGGTGTGTGTGAACATGTCTAGAAACTAGGCTACTATACAGAGGTAAAATGTACGTTCTTTGCTCTGCCTGCTCTTGCCTCTGGCCACGCCCGTCACTGGCATGTGGTCCTCAGAAGGTTGCATAGAAGGAAATGCAACCCTCAGGCTGAGAAAGGTTCCCCACCCTGTTGTTAACATGGTTATGATGGCCAGAGCCAGTGTCCTGATTCACACATAACACTAAGCCATGGTTAACATTAACTGTAGTTAATGAACCATAGTGAAAGCCGAGACATCTGGCAGATTTTCACTTAAACCTTGGTTAATTATATCCCCCACTAAAGGGGAGACAAGCCAGGAAGAGCCACTCTTTGCTCGCAGCTTTGGGGCAGTGACGACTCCTTAACCATAGTTCAGAAAGAAGTCCAAGTTTGCGCATAGTGCTAAAGTATAGTTAATGGATAACTAAGGTTTATAAACCAGCTACAAAAGTTGGTTAACGAGTGACCTTTAACTATAGTTAATAAACCATCATTAAGCTGCTGGTAGCTCGGTTCACACATAACGCTAAGCCATGGTCTAATAAACTGTGGTTTAATATTCCACGGTTTGTCATTATGTGCGAACTAGGCCAATGTCTCACAAAGGCATGAGTGCCAGAAGCAGGGTCCTGGTCAAAATCTAAAAAGAACTTTTAAGTATTGAATCTTTATTTCTCTCTCCCTCTCCCCCTCCCTTGTTTTTTCTGTTTTTTTCACCAGGCTAAATTGCCTAACCTGAAGGAAGTGGATGTCCGCTACACAGAGGCATGGTGAAATCTTTCAGGCTGCATTTGTAGCTTTTGGTGAGGAGGGGGGAGATTTTTTTTTTTTTTTTTGGAAACAAAATAAAAGCAGAGAAATAAACTTTTGGCTTCTACCTATAGAGAGCAGCGAGTTCTGAGGACTTTGACTTTATGAGTTGTGTTTGTGAGGTAGCAGAGTGTGACTTTGCGCATGGGAGGGGGAACGGAGCATGTCCCCGCCAGGCCCTTCTGAATTCTTTAAGCTTTGTCCTTTGAAATTCAACATCATTTAAATGAAGGGGTATGTGGCCACAAAACAGGTGAGGAAACAAGGGAGGGGGGGAACCCTGTTTCGATTTTCATTTGCTATTTTTGTGTTGTTGGGTTTTTTTAAATGCCATATGGAAAGAAAAAACAAATACAAGATTATGCATCATAGTTTTTCCTTGGATGGACCTCAGCCTTTAGGTGCTTTTCCATCTTTCCTGCCTTTTTTTAAAAAGTATGAGAAATCAAGAGAAGAAGAAAAAGAAATATGATTTTCACCTCTCGCTATGTTCTTACGATCGTTATGCAAAGTAATTTTGTTGTACATACAATTTACATAATGCACCTATTTAAAAAAAATGGTTCACAAATAACAGGTCTGGGACCTGTCTTTTATTTATGAATTGTTAATTCTTTGATCTTTTTTGTTTGTTTCATTTTGTTTTGCATGTAGACTGTATAAACTAGTTGGTCTTACTGTTTTTTGTTTTTTAAAAACAGAAAACCCTCTTTGAATAATTGTCTTTTAGTAATGCCTACTGTATTACACAGTCTCTGTTCAACCCATCACCCTGCTGATTTCTGACTTACAAATCACTCAAAAGTTTCTTCAGGTAGAAGGAAAATATTCATATAAATACATTTATATATATACAAAAGCGAAACGGTGGGTCAGGGAGAGAGACTGTGAATTACCTGAGATGTTTTCAAACTGTGCTGGGGGTTAGGAAATTAGGAGTAGTAAGTACCTTTTTAAAAAAAAGAAAAAATGAAATGCTAGATAAAACTTAAGTTGAGCTGTCAACCACATGTGTTAGATTTGCCAAGGCGTGCCTGTTTGGTTTTTCTGTTTACGTCCAATATTTCAAGGGCAAGTTCCTCCTCCCTCCCACCCACCCTGTTGTGCATTTTCTGTATTTTATACCCTTCTCCCCTCCCCCCCCCCCGCAGGCTTTTGCTTATGTTCCAAGCATACACAGATCATTCACCACATTATGATTATGATTATGGTTTTTTCCTAGGATAGAGATATGCCCAGTTTGCTGTGATCAGTCTCTAAGCTCCACCTCAAAGTATGACCACTATCCATAGCCCTCTTAACACCAGCCTTCACCAACCTGGTGCCCTCCAGTGCTTTTGGACTGCAAGTTGCGATCCAAAAACATCTGGCGCCAGGTTGGTAAAAAGGGTCCTATACAATTGCTCGGGGGAAAAAAAGTTTGTTTTTTAAAAAAATTAATATGTGGTTTCTTTTATAAATATGCTTTTGTGTTTTTTTCCTTTTTCCTTTTCACAATAAGCATTCTTTGAATAGAGCAGCTTCTTTTTTTAAAAAAAAATTAAAAACAGACCAAAAACAAAGGTTTTATGTTTTTCCTTTTTGAGTTCAGTAGTAGCAGACATTTGTTCAGTTCTTTTGGCACCTGAAGAGATTTAACATCCAGGCAATGTAATTTTTATACAATATATTCAACGGGAAGCGATGCTTTTGCTGCTCTGGTTGTCTCTTTTCACCCTGAGGTCTCTGGCTAGGGAGCTTCTTGACACTTCAAATCTCCTTCATCTCTCAATTTCCCCTTTTTATAAACATACACGCAGCAGCAGCAGCAGCAACGACGGCGTTTGGTCCAAGTCTTAATTCACGTAGCGTGCCGGGAGTGGGGGGGGGAGTGTTCGTTTTTTCTGCCTTATATCCCAAGCTGTCTGATAAACTCAGTGAGGGAAGCAAAAAGTAAAGAAAAAAGGAGATGAAACGAATGCCGACATTGTATCCTTAGCACTGTTGCTTCTTATGATGGTTCGCTACTACTGTTCTGTAGCTGTGTAAAAAAGAGAAAAAAAGATGTGAAATAATTTCAGGAGGAAAAAAATAAAAATAAACTGTAAGTGAATATCTTTTAGTGGCGTGCATTGTCCTTTTTTCCCCTTCTGCAATTGCATTTTTTTGGGGAGGGGGGCACAGTTTGTGGTAATGTTACAGGCATTTGGAAGATGGACCAGAGAGCTGTTTGAAGGCTTGCGACGCATTTCGGGAAAGTCTTGGTTTTAATGTAAGTAGCTTTGGGTCACTTCTCTGAGAAAAGCAACTATGTAATAGTCATAGTAAAATTTACTTTTGTTACCGTAGGCTAATTTCTACACACGCTCTCGCCCCCTCTCTTTCTTTCAACCAGGCAAGCAAGAGTCATTGTCGGAGTTCACAGACACATCCCGGCCAGACAGAAACACTCACGGAGGGTGTGAAGCAAGGCTGCTGAGCTTTGTGGCGTGGAGGGAGCCCCAAGGGCCAAACAGAGATGCATGGAGGGCTGCATGTGTCTGTTAGGGAGGTTCCCATCCCTGCAGTAAGGTGTCCATCTGCTTTACTTTACAGAGGACAACAGCGGGCCAAGTATGGCTTAAAAGTACAAGGGGCTGCTGGTGGCTCCATGTCAGTGGGGCTGTGGAATCTGCTCTGCATTTTAGTCTGAACTTGCAAGGAGCTTAAAGCTGCCCGATACTAGCTAGCAGCACTTGGACTGGGGAGGCACACAAATCACCTATTCAGAGACTTCCCCATCATGGTGACATGTATTTCTGTTTAAATCACAGGTATTGTTTCTAAATTTGCATACAAAATAGTCCATGCACATTTTATGCATATGTTTCTTTTGTCTTTTTTTGGTGATACATAAGAGGCAACCCTCGTAAGGATTCCTGAAGCTGTTAGGGAAGGCCTGGATCAAACAGAACACTAAACTGTAGTTAAGTGGATCGTCCTGCTCAGGTTCACACACTCCCCTCTCTTCTGTCACCAAAATCCTATCCAGAGTTGTTTGTTGTGTCTGAACTGGGAGAACTCTGATTAATTTAAACTATGGTTTATTAAAAGAAACCAGGATACCAAACCACAATTTCAACTAACCATAGCTCCGCCTTTTCCAGTTCAGACACAACAACAAACTCTGGTTAGTTTAAGACAGGAAATGGAAGTTTCCTATCTCCACCTTACGGCTGTGTTACAAAAGGAGAAGGGAGGGGGAGCACATAAGCACAAGGCTTCTGCATGTAACACTAAACGACAGTTTGATGTTATGTCCAAACCAGGCCTCCATTAAAACATTAAATCATCATTTAAATGGAGAGAAAAATTATCTAATATTCAGTTAAGCAGCAGATGTCATTGAAAACTTTGGGGTAGGGAGAAGCAGTATTCCCCATTATTTCCTAAAAAATCACCCAGGAAGTTGCTGGACAGAGGACTGGAAACGGGCCCTATCTCTAACCATGATCCCATTTACTTCTGAAGGCAGGAGCAATTTGAACAGGACATCTGGAGGAGATCTTTAAGATCAGGCAGGTTTTTGTATTAAAATGGGGCCAAAGGAGAACCATGCTAAAGAATTTAATAGGGACTATTGGAAACCAGGTTTTTTTCTTCCTGCATAGCTCTGCCCTGAGTTTTCTTTCTTGGTCATGAAAGAGTGTGACAGAATGTTGCGAAATTACAACAGAGTATCGGAAACTGGCTTCTACACTGAGCAAGAAGCAGCTAGGTCTTCATGTCAATAGGATGTTTGCTACAGAACAGGTAATGTGTTTATCAGAAGGATATACAGGACTTCAGTTATCCTAATGACATAATTAAAGTTTTGTGTTTCTCTTGATGACTGGTTTATGCACAAGAGACAGCAATACTCTTGTGAGAACTTGTTTACAATAAGTACCATCTTTTCCAACTCCCTTTTAAGCATCCTTTTCCAAAGTACTTCTGCGGATACTTATTTATTGCATTCATATCTTTCCTCCTAGGCGCTCAAGGTGTCATACTTAAGACTCCCTATCTCTAGATTGTCCTCACAATGATCCTGTGAGATAATTTAAGCTGAACGTTAGTGACTGGCCTAAGGTAGCCCAGTGAGCTTCATGTCTGAGTAGGGATTTGAACCTTGATCACCCTGGTTGTAGTCCTGCTCTCTTACTATTATACCACACTGACAATGTCATTTGATTTGGAAGGACATCCAAAACACATCAATGAAAGGCCCCATCATCAAGCACCAGAGGCTCAAGAGTACTGGAGGCCAAAAAATGAAATTTCGCAGAAATTTAAACTTTAGTAAGCATCCAGTTCTTTCAAGGCCATCCATGTTTGGGGAAACCCCAAGATTTGGAGAAGTAAAAAAGATTTTAGGGGGAAAATTCAAGGAGGGGAGAAAACCCCAAACTGTACCTTCTCAGTTGGCTACAGAACTGCGGGGGTGGGGAGGAGAAATGGAATGGAGTATCCTGGAAAAAAGGTGTGGCTGGCTGGAATCTGAACAGGCATTCACAGGCGGTGCGGTGGAAAAGAAATGAAAATGCCAGGACTGATTTTGCAATGGAAAGCAGCGTCCTGAAGAGGAGCATTCCACATTGTAACGTTGGGTCTCGCACCATATACATGTGTTGTAGATGATACCCCGCCCCCCCCCAACATGACACAGCAATAGGCAGGTCATATTTCATGTGGATTTTATTGCTTCAGTTCCTGCAACGATGATGCATCCCATCTGCACGTCACATTTCAAGCACTATCATACAGCTTTAAACAGTCACGGCTTCCCCCAAAGAATCCTGGGAAGTGTAGTTTGTGAAGGCTGCTGAGAGTTGTTAGGAGACTCATTTCTTTTGCAGAGCTGCAGTTCCCAAAGTGGTTGTAACCATCAGTTCCTCTTCCCAGGGAACTCTCTGAGAAGAATCTCCTAAAAGTTCTCAGCAGTCTTAACAAATTATACTGGGTTTAACTTTTTTATTGATTGCTAGTTGCTTTAGGTTCACTTTTGTTGAGGAAAGCAACTAATTAATTAAATACAGTTCCCAGGATTTTTTTAGGGGGGGGGAAGCCACAACAGCAATAGTGCTTTAAGTGTATAGCGCAGATGGGGGCCTTAATTCACTTTCTACAAAATGTGTTAATGGATTCCCTCATGTCCAGTTCATTCAGCAGAGTGGGGCTCTGGATTTGGGTCCCAAAGTTCTACCCTGAGAGCACCACTGGACCGCCTTCTCAGTCAGGAGTTTTGAGAATCCTGTTTTCATTCTGACTTATTCTAATTTGGGGAATGTCTTAACAGTGAGATTTAAGCATCAGGGTTTTTGGGGGGGTTTACTTTGATGCAACCTAGCTGTCATACTTCAGGGTTTTACATGCATGTTTTTTCCTTAGCAAATGAAGTTTCACAGCAAGGACCCTGGAAGAAACCTCCTTTTCAAGTGACTCGTGTCAGAGATTCATCTCCTGTGGAGGGGGGGACGGATGTTGGTGGGGAGGAGAGAGGGATTCTTGCGGCCTCCTTGACTCCTCAACTCTGAGTCACCCCATCTAAGGAGACCAAAGCATGTTAATATATATATTAACTGGTGTTGGCAATGGCACTATTTGCAAAATGTTCCCTTCTTGAACCTGGGAAATTAATTTCCAGGGGTTGTATCCAGTGCTAGTCTGAGTCAGAACAGACCCATTGAAATTAATAAATATAACTAACTTAGGGTCATTAATTTAAACGGGTCTACTCTGAATAGAATTTATAATAAGTAATCATATTATAAAAGTAATATAATAATTATTATAATTTTTAATAAGTTAAACAATTCCTAAGCAGAAGCAGTATATAATCAAAAGCCAGGTTGAAAAGAGGTGTACCTTCAGGTGTATGAAAGCTATACAATGAAGGTGCCAGACATACCTCTGTGGGGAGGGAATTCTGCAGCTTAGGAGCTCCCACAAATAATGCCCTCTCCTGGGCCACCACACCTTAAAATTCCAAAGGCAGTAGAACTACCAAGAGAACCTCTTGTTGATCTTAACACCCAAGAGGGTCTATAGGGAAGGATATTATTGCACTTGAAAGGCATCATGAAGAGCCTGTCATGGCCCAAACCACACTTGATAAGATATATTATAATCTGTTGATTGCACATATAGAACAATTATGTTTTTTGGTCTTGTAACTCAAAGAACAAACACCATCTTGGTATCTAAATTAGTCCAGGACAGAGGTGGTCTACTCCAAAGCAAATGAATATGATGGACAACAGACAGAGTAGAGCTTTCAGCAAAGATGGGATGGGGGAAGCGATCCTTGATATATAAGCTGTTCCAAAAATGTTGCCATATTTTTTATCTGAAATGTTAGAAGGTACAAATAGTATGTTCACGGAATTTTCATGAACCAGGAAAAGTTGACTCACTGGGTGAAGTTAGGAAAGAGTAGTATGGAAATATCTATGAAACTGGATTATATTCTTGGGAGGGTGGGGTTGCTTTTCTTATCCACCCAAAATTTTGGAGATGAGAATGGCGAGCAGTCCAAATAAATGAAGGAAGGCAGATGGGCTGAGTTTCAAGACAATGGGGATGAGCTTGGTTTGGAAAAAGATAATTAAAATAGAAGGTTATTTATAATCTCTGTTTGCATTCTGCCTTTGCAGGTTGCTACAGAGAGAGAGAGAGAGAGAAGTTGAAAAAACAAAACACCCTTCACTTAGAAAGCTAGCGTGTTGGGTGGAAGGTTAGACCCTTCTCCCTGGCATCTTAATTTTCTACGTGCGAGGACCAGAGCTAGACCTCAGTTGTTCCACAATGTGGACAGCAGATAATTCCCTATCTGTGAGGATGAACTGATGCTTTGTTACCGTAAATGTTCTTTTGCATTCATGTTCTGTTGCATTCAGTCAGTGTATTCTGCACCATGTACCCCATGGCACAAAGTCGTCGTTTTTCTCAATCCAGAACCATGCATGCTCATTCTCAACATGCTGCTTTCAGTTTAGATTGAGTCTAGAGCCTACTGTCCACAATAGTGGGTGTGGATATGCATTTGAAAACATCTCAATTAGGTTATCCATAGGACTTTTCCTCCCCACACACGCCCCAGGTGAATGAAGAAGGAAGTGGTCATTGTGATCTTGGTATACACCCACTGACAACACCATTGGACAGGTGTGGCTACAGCCCTCATTGCTGGGACGACCTCCCATTCACTTTCAAATGGACACACTGGGGGTAAGTGTAATGCTGAATCAATCTATATTGAGATTTTATATTTGGAATGAAACTGGTCTGTGAAAAAGCACTTTTGAGAAGCACAAAGCATTCAATAGGTTCAGATTGTGTGTGGACTAGGTAGAAAAATCCAAGATCTCAGTGTGCATTGAATGTGGAATATAATGTTGTGTGTACACCGCCTCTTTTTCTTTCTTGGTTCTTCCACCTTTCCCACTAAAATTCTGTATGGTTTTGTTTCTAATGCTCATGTGAGACAGTCTCTTTGCTCAACAGTTTCTATTGACAAAGAACTTGAGCAAGGTCTGCTAAGCAAGTTCCGGATGTAGTAGAACATGGCAGCTTGAAGGAATCTTTCCCTAGTGACCATCTCCAAATCTTGAAGTGATTATTTCCATGTTTGTGGACTAAAAAGAGCAAGAGATTCCAAGTTAGCAACTTCTCCAGATGACCCTAGGCAAAGCTTTTGTCCAAACAAGGGAATTGGCTAACATGTTGTCTGGCTTTAATATAAATACCCAGAGAATTGGTTTGGAATGGATTGAACTTTCAGGAGCAGACAAATATGCCTTCAGAGCAGGACATTAATATGGCAACTAAAGCGATGAAGGCAGTCATGAATATAAATGTTTGCTCATGAATGGTATATGGTTTGAAATGCATATGATGCCAGCTAGGGATGGGTGAGAATTTTGATTCAGTTTGCATTCCAAGCAGAATTTATCAAATTTGCACTTTCCGAAACGATTTGAGAACCGAAACACAGCCATGCTTCAAAATTCACATCTATTATAATTTTGAGATGCAGTTCGTCAACTACACAACATTTACAAAAATGCATGTATTAGGGGAAAGTGTGCATAAAAATGGATACATGAGTGAAAATAACAGGCAAAAAGGCATGAAACGATGAGAAATGGCTTGAACAAATGTGTACCTTTGTCAACACTGCCTACAAATATGTGTAATATAAAGGTATACCTTTATATTAAGAGAAATTTGCTGATGGAGTTTTATGGAACAATTGCAAACTGGTGTGGAAATGTGGAGAACTGAACTTGAGACCGGCAAACTGAGAGAAACTGAAATTGTCAGATTTGTCCATTGCTACTCCCATTCCACGGACTGATGCTGATCAGGCTGGCAGTTGCATCTTGCTGGTGATGATAGGGAAGCATCTTTCGCTGCACCTGAGGGCAGCAGGCTGGCATATGCTTTGTCCTCCAACATGTTGTTGCTATTCCCCACTGTGCTACACCGTGCCACCTGAGGTCAGTGCCTCACTTTGCTTAGTGGTAGGGCTGGCCCTGGGCTGCAGATCCACCACTGATAATGGCAATAATTTGAGCCCATATGAAAAAGTCATTTTAGCTTATGTAACTAGTCTCATAGTAATTCTTTGTGTAGGATACTACTTTGTAGTGATCTGTGTAAAACTCCTTGCTGAATCAGCACAGGTAATCTCAGTCTTTACTAGGGATGGGTGAGAATCTAGATTCAGTTTGCATTTCAAGCAGAATGTATCAGATTCGCACTTTCCAAAACAATATGAGAAGTGAAACACAGCCATCCTTCGAAATTCACATTTATTAGAATTTTAGGATGCAGTTTGCCAATTAAACAATATTGATAAAAATGAATATATTAGGGGAAAGTGTGCATAAAAATGAGAATATGAGTGAAAATAACATGCAAAATCATGCTGTGATGAGAAATGGCTTGCAAAAATGTGGACCTTTGTCAACACTGCCTACAAATATGTGTTTATTTGGAGAAATTCACCCTGAAATGATGGAGAATTTTCATGAGGATTTAAAAAAAATCGCAGATTGCTGCAGAAATGTGGAGAACTGAATTTAACATTGGGAAAATGAGAACCTGAGAGAACCAAAGACAGATCTTTCCATCCCTAATGCCAGCAACAGCCACAGATAAGGACCATTTTATTGTTCTTTCTGCAGCCTTAATGCATTTGCTTTGTAGGTGCACAGTAAATGTGCATCCCAACAGCTGTTGAAGCACCCAGACACATCTGCAACATGCTATCGTTTCAGTGTCGAAAGATGCAACATCCTTCATGCAATTAGCAATTATGTGAATGGTGTTTTAAACATAAATTGCAGGCCCTGCCTACCCACCCCAATCAGGGAACCAGCCATGAGTGAGTAGTGGGACTTTAACTGCCCCCCACTGTAGTCCTGATCCAAATCAGGGGGCGCGTTCTTGCTACTTGCATTGGGAAAAGCTCCCATTGGAGAAACTGGGAGCTTTCCCCCCAAATGCAAATACCATGCATGGGAGTGGCCTGCAGAGGAGGTAAAGGGTTAACTCCTCATACTCCCTCTCCATGCCTCTTATTCACTTTTTAAAAAATCATTTTTATTATAGAACAACAACACAAAGTACAAAACAGTAAGATAAAAACAGGACAACTATTTGCATATAATGGCTCTATTCAGTTTTTTAAAAGCCATTCACACAATCGCTTTTTGCGTGAATGGCCTCTCATTTAGTTTGGCCCTAAGACTTGCTGTATGATATTATTAGACTGAGGGGACTAAACAGACTCTTGGAGGATAACTAAAAGGAGCTTCAGATAGTGTGTCCCTGAATGTCAGGGGCTAGATAGAGACAAACAACTGAACAGGGCTGTTGCGTTCATGCCTTGCTTGGGGGCTTCTTGGCAGCAGGTAGCTGACCCAAGGCCTGACTATCCATGGTGCAATTGCACCAGGGCCCCCTGCCTGCAAGAGGGCCCAGACTGTAAACTTTCATTTTTAAAAAAGTAGTAAATCAGCCTTACATTAAGGAAGTTAGGAAGTAAAACTTGAAGACAGATGAGCCAGCCTTACTTTTCCCGTCTTTTCAGTGTTTCCAGCCAATGAGTGAAGTCAGAGCTGTGACTGACAAGTCAACAGCAAGATACAGAATTCCCTGGGTCCTAAAAAGCAGCTGTTCCCTCCTTTTAGCTTTCGTTTCCTAGCCTGTCTGTAGTTTGCTCAGAACTCAGCAGCATCAGAAGCAGCAGTCAGGAGAACACTGTGTACATTTGTAATTAATATGTTGTTGTTGTTATGTGCCTTCAAGTCGATTACGACTTATGGTGACCCTATGAATCAGCGACCTCCAAGAGCATTCGTCATGAACCACCCTGCTCAGATCTTGTAAGTTCAGGTCTGTGGCTTCCTTTATGGAATCAATCCATCTCTTGTTTGGCCTTCCTCTTTTTCTACTCCCTTCTGTTTTTCCCAGCATTATTGTCTTTTCTAGTGAATCATTGTTTCCTCATGATGCGTCCAAAGTATGATAACCTTAGTTTCAACATTTTAGCTTCAAGTGATAGTTCTGGTTTAATTTGATCTAACACCCAATTATTTGTCTTTTTCGCAGTCCATGGTATGCGCAAAGCTCTCTTCCAGCACCACATTTCAAATGAGTTGATTTTTCTCTTATCCACCTTTTTCACTGTCCAACTTTCACATCCATACATAGAGATCGGGAATACCATGGTCTGAATGATCCTGACTTTGGTGTTCAGCTTTATTTATCCTAAATGTTTTGGTTATCTCTCCCCACCCCAAAAAGCAATCTAATAAATGAGAGGAAAGTTTGGAGGTTTGGGGATAGGAAACAATTTATCGTCTGTGTTAACAAAGTTTGGCTAAATGTAATCAGAACCGGGTTAGACTTTGCATGTTGAGTTTTCTGTTTGACTTCTGCCCGAAGTGACAATGTGTGTGAAAGAGATGGTTGATTTTTCAAACATTGAAGGTTTTATTATTGATTTTGATTTGTCTTATTACTGATCTTTGTAAGCCACTGTGGAAGACTGAAGAGTGGGGTAAAATGCTTTGGCTTCTTCTGTCAGTAGTACAGTATGCAAAATAAAAAACGCTGCTTCAGAACAGTGGAGCTGGCTTGGATTCTTGAAGGAATGAAGTGTGATCACGGATTAGTTTTTTAAAAAAAACTTTAACAAACCAGAAACATTTTTTTTAAGAAAATGGCAGCAGGGTGTGTGTGTGTATGAAACCAAAGGTCCACCTAGGCCCGCTTCCCACAGTGGCACCACAAGATGCACCAGGAAGCCCATAAGCAGAGTTTGAGGCCAAAAACCTATGTCTGTTGTTTGTACATCCTCCCCGAACATAATCAGAGGTAGACTGTCTCTGAACCTGGAGAAGAATAGGTGTCCATCAATGGATATTTAGACCAGATTGCTGTATGGAACCTCCAGGTTTAGAGCCCGTCTACCTGTGAATAATCTGAAGTCTGTGAGTAATCTGGAGGTTAGCAATGGGAAAAGGGTTTGGTCCCACACCCTGCTTTGTCTGATCCCCTTTAAAAAGATGGGTAAGCCAGTGGCCTACATTATGTGCTGCCTGAGGAAGTCCTGTTTCTATAACAATCACCCAAAATGGTAAACATTTTTTTCTTTGCTGCTTTGCGACATTACTGCTTTGAATGTATGCTTTCAAAGCTTTGAGCAACAACCACTTGACCTTAGTGATGTGGTGGAGAGAATTTTCAAAAGCCCTGCAAACTCATGCCTGATAAAACACGGGAGAATGAAGTTGTCTTGGAAGGTTCTCGAAAGTTCAGAGCAGAATTGTTTTATCCAATAATTGATAAGTTATCCACTTGAATAAGTTCATGTCTTAATATCTACAAAACTGCACCGGACAAGCGATTGTATTAAGATGACAACTGAAAACATCCTAAGTGCTGCTGCAAGTTTACAAGAATATTATTGTTAAATCTTTTCCTGAAGAATTTCTTCAGTTTAGAAGCTTTGTGAAACAGTCATATTTGCCCCTACAATCCTTCAAAACTGTAAGAGATAACAAAATGGTGAGTGTTTTTCCAAATGTAGATGTCGCCCTCAGAATTTACTTATGCCTACCCATCACCAAATGGAGTGCTGAGAGATTGTTTTAAAAAATTGCACATATAAAAAATGAACTGAGGGCATGCATGCTGAATGCAAAACTGAATGCAGAAACAAGCCTGCACAGTGTAGATTTTGAGGACGTAATCAGTGACTTTGCAGGAGCAAAGGTACGAAAAGGTTGATTGTAAGGAAATGCTCCTGCTTTGTAGAACTCATTGCCATTTCATCTGATATTAAACACGTACCCACAGTTTTGATTTTTAGGCACTTACTTACAACATTTCTTTTTATTCTGGCCTTTCCTAGTATATAGTCTTCCATTATTTTATTAGTGCTGTTTTTTTCAGAATTGTACACCATTCAGATATGAGTATGCATGTGTTGCACCACACAAAAACATATAATAAAATAAATAAACATTAATCCAATACTTTTTTTAAAATCATGCATTTCTTTCTGGAGGAGGGCAGCCCTTTTGGGAACTGTGCCAGGGTCCCGAACCACCTTAATCTGGCCTTGAGCTGACCACAGTTGAAGACAGGATACTGGGTTAGATGGGCCTTTGGCCTGACCCAGCAGGGCTTTAAAAAAAAAAATGTTTATATCATTTGCCGAAATCCAAATCTTAACTGCTTAGGCAAAGGCCATAATCTGTCATAGAATATTACTGTAAAAAGTAGGACATCACTCAAAATATTATTAGCAAAAATTAATAATATAATTCATTGCATTATCCAATATATATCAAATATATTTTACAACAACAAATAAAAACGATAACCCTAAATACAGGGGGAGAAAGGTTCCTGCCCATTTGTAGGATAACTCAACACGTAAGCGACAGAATTGATAGCCCCCTTCTAAATTTCATCCAAATCTGAAGGGCCAGGGGCCAAGCCCTCTGCATATGAAAAAAAAGAGTTAATGCCCCCCTCCAACAAGCTCTTAACAGGGAGGAGTATATGTACTAATGATGGATGCCTTTATTAGCCTTTTCACCAACTCTGGTGGACCCCACTTTAAAGAGGGGAAGCTATTTGATCCTGCCAAGGTGATCACTCTGGCATTTTGGATATGTATGTTTTGCTGTATATGGTTGATGGGAATTCTTGACATCCAGTCTTGAGTAGAAGGGAAATATTCTTTGGACATTTATCTCTGCCAACAGCTCACGAAAATCTAAATCCAAGTTATGTTGCCTTGCCAAGTCCAAAGCTTTTTTCCCCCCTCTCCCTGCAATCACAAAAAAATCAGTCAAAAATCCTATCATGGCTATCAGCTTTGTGACAGGTTTGATTCAGTCACTGTCTGAGGAGTCCCTCCAGCTGTCCTTTTTATTTTATTTTTATTTTATTGTGCATTCATGATGATTTGTGCTCATAATGGTATCGGAGCCGTTATACGCAATCTTGTTTTCAATAGTGGTTTTTTTTGCGCTGTAGTGCAAGAGTGCCCCTCCAGATGGCAAGAATGTGGTAACGCTGGGGAAGAATTGCAGAATAATTAATAAAGTGGAATGATATGAGGACAGTCCAGTATAAATCTAGCACTAATGCACTATGATTTAGTTTATAATTACATGTTACAGAATATACCCCCTACCCCCCCAAAAAAAGTCTAAAGGGGCCCTTAATCAACAGTAATGTTTAAAATTTCTGGCTATTTCCATGGGATAACTTAATCCAGTTAACTATCACACTACTGTTTACTAAAGATGCCGTCTTTAGTAGATTATCCTCGGTCATATCAAGGAGGATGGTGTACCATAGGGTCCCTGGAACGCAGTCCTCAGATACTGCTTTTTTCAATGGATGCTGTTACAAGTGTGACAAGGGCAACTCCCATGTTCTCTTTGTTTCCTCTCCTCTAGCATGGGAGCAATGTCCAGGCATGGTCATTAGCTAGACAGAAGTAGCATCTTTCCTATGCAGTATGTTTCTATTAATAAAGTGGTCTTTCTTATTTTGAAACCAAGGGCTTATCTACACAGTGGTTTACTATGTGTTTGGTGTTACTCACATCTCCTTTTAATTCACATGGTTCACATGACATTAGTGGCAAACAGAAGGTATCACACAGTTTTCCGCTTGTAAATCTGTACTAACCCAATCCACTGATAACACGAAAAGGGAAGTAAAAAAATAATCTCTCTGTATCTCTAGTGCTTTCAGACACTTTGCTCTGATGCTTTTAGGTGGGTGTTCCCCTCTCCACACCCACTATCTCCTCCTCCTGACAAGCAACTTCCAGCTGCTCTCCTCCATTCTGCTGGCCTTTTCATATTGCTGCAAACGGTGCTGTTATTTCTCTTTTCCTCCTAATGTGCACAAAAGCTTAACACTGCTCAAATAAAGATTTGTGTTTCAGCTGTATCGTACCAGTAAAAATACAAGTAATCGCACTCCCGGGTTGGTTTCTTTCAAAAAATGGAACCTACTGCAGCTGGTAGAACAAACTGAGCATGCTTGGTTGCCAAGCAGCTTAGAGGGAGTGGAAATGTTAAATTAGAGGGCATGATCATTAGGAAACTGCATGATTGATCCTTCCCCTCAGTGTGAATAGAAAACACCGTGTTTGCAACTGGCAAATAGAAAAGGGAGGTAAAAACAGCGTCTTTAGTACGAAGTAATGCTCCAATGTGGATAAGCCCCAAGTCTAAGTCTCAGTGATTCAGAGCAAGGTAAAAGCTCTCAGGTAAATTCATACTCATAACTGCACAGAGCACTGAGCAAGCTACACTAAGTGAAACTCTGCTAATTTACCCAAACTCTAACTGGTCTACCAGTCACTACAGCCAATAGATGAAGCCTTTACAAATCCATATTACCCCAAAGCTGTGTCATTTTCAAAGGTTTCAGAACCTTTTTCTAAACCACATTAGTGCACCATCTTGGATTTCAGTAGGGTGGAACAAGGAAGCTTCTCTGCAAGGTTTTAAAGTACAGTCTTTGGATTTATTAGCTTTGAGGACTATGGCTGGGAAAGAGAGTATAAATAACACATGCATACAAATCAAAGCAGATTATGTTAAGAGCCTTTTGTTGTGGTTACCTTTTTATTACCCCTAAGAACTATGGCAGCGTTACCAACATCGGTCAGACAGTCACTCATTTGTTCTGAGAGGAGGGATTTGTGCACTTGGCATGCCTGTTCAGTTGTTTGCAACAGTAGTCACTCAAGACTAGGGACGGAGGAGTAATTTGATTCAGTGTGCATTCAAAGGCAAATTTATCTAATTCACACTTTCCAAAAAATATGGGAAACTGAAACACAGCCATCCTCTGAAATTCTCATTTCTCTGGATTTTGCCCTACAGTTCTTAAGCGGAGTAATGTTTACAAAAATGCATATTTTGGGTGGAAATGTCTAAATAAATGCATATATTAGTGAAAATAACTTAGAAAAATGCATTACATTAGGGAAAATTGGGTACAAAAATGTGTGCGTAAGGAGAATTTCAAACTAAAATGTTGACAAATTGAGGATTTTTAAATAAAAAATTAGCAAATTGCCACAGAAATATGGAGAACTGAGTTTAAGACTGGAAAAATGAGAAACAGAGAGAAGTGAAACTGACAGATTCGTTCATCCCCTACTCAAGGCACAGCCAGTTTCTCTCCTTTTCTTATTTTTCAAATCAAGTTCAGTTCTCCACATTTTCACACATCTGCAATTCTCTTTTTCTTTTTTTTACTATGGGTAAGCAGGCAACCTACTGAGGATGCTAACCTCTAATGCTGACCCTGCTTATGGGGAGGGAACTGCCTGAAACGGTGATCTTGGTTTTGTAGAATGAAGGTTGTAATACTGGAGAAATCTTAAATGTGGATTAAGCTGAGCACTTTTTTTGAAGGCCTCTGAATGGAGCTCCAATTTATTTTCCTTTCCTAATCTCTGCTGACCTCATCTGGTCACAAAAAGCAATGATAATTCCCATTGTGTTCTTCCAAACAGATGCTGAGGCATGGAGGGCCTTCCAAGGACCACTTGCATTTCCCTAAATGGTATTAGTGGGATAGTGGAGCTGACATAGCAGGGACAAGGCACTGTCACTTATTTCAGAGCAAGGATGATGATGTTATTCCGAGGATGCTCTTTGCCAAGACAGAGGAAAACCCACCATATTAAGATAAGCAGAGGAAGAGGTAGGTAACATTAGCATGCATGGTTCTTTTATCTTGAAAATACCCCAAAGTCTCTTTATTATGAGTAGCCAAAATGTCACACCGTAGCGAGCAAACTTTTGAGACCACCAGAATTCTTCATCTTCTGCAAAGTGGCAGAGAGAGTAAAAAAGCTGGCTTGTTGTTGAAGCCAGAATGTCTGCATTGGTCAAAAATGCATTTTGTTGTTTAGTCTTAGAGAGAGCCACTGTGGCATAGTGGTTAAGGTGTTGGACTACGACCTGGGAGACCAGGGTTCGAATCCCCACATAGCCATGAAGCTCACTGGGTGACCTTGGGCAGTCACTGCCTCTCAGCCTCATGAAAACCCTATTCATAGGGTCGCCATAAGTCGGAATCGACTTGAAGGCAGTACATTTACATTTTAGTCTTAGAAGGGACATGACTAGGGGGGTTGTTGTGAAGACTGCCAGCACCCCAGAATTTACATCACTATGTATTACTAAACCTCTGCTATATGGAGACACACACAGATGGATCATAGCTTTGGGAAGGACTATACCTCAGTGGCAGAGCATCCATCTTGCACGCAGAAGATCCCAACTTTAGTCCCTGGTGTCTCCAGGTAGGGCTGGGAATGTCCTCTTTCTAAAACCCTGCAGAGCTTTATTGGGTATTTCACATTGCTCCTAAAAGCGTGTGTGGATTTATGTTTTGTTGCACCAGTACATTATAAAAAGGCTTCATTTTTCAACAAAACAGTTACATGGGGCCCCTCCCAGTTGATGGTTTATTGCGGGTGTACTCTGCAACATGTTCTTGACACGATAATGGTGCATTAGGGGTGGATTTATTCTGCTTTAGTTTGTTTTGTGATGGTTCCCCAATGCTAACACATTATAGCTGTCCAGAGTGCAACAAAAGCAAATAAACCAGAACATTTGTGGTGTAAAAAGTTACAGGATTTCAAGCAGGAAGTTACAGGATGTGCACTGATTGGAAATAAAGAAGAGTGGCCACCCCAACACATTCGCAGGCGCAAACAATACTGAAAGTGAGATCGGGTGTGACCGCCCCGATGGCATCATGGGCACAAAGCATCATGAATGCACAATAAAAAGGGTGTTTGGAGGGGCCCAAGGTGGCCTCCCCGCTCTAACCCTATCTAAAGTAATAATTTTTATCATGATTACTACATCCCATACTTTTGTTAACCAGTCTTCCAGTGTTGGAGTCCTTATTTTCCCCCAGTTACAACACAGAGTTAGCCAGACACCTGTTAGTAGACCCAAGACCATTTTTCTGTCAGCACCAGATCTTTAATATACCCAAATAAAATGACCAGTGGTGGGTCTGTCTGAGCTGGATACCCAGTGATTGTTCCAATTGTTTTAATTACATTGGCCCAAAATTGATTTATTTTAGGGCAGGTCCAGAAAATGTTGCTTATCACCGTTTATAACTTTACGTCACCAGCATGAGGTACTTGCTGTACTGTAAAAGCAAATAAGTCATGACAACATCAAAAACGATCGCATCATATGTTTATAAAAGCTTTCCTTTGTTGGCGGGCGGTCTGCCAAAGCCACTTCCAAATATCTGGTAAAAAAAAAAAAAATTGTACCCCCAGCTTCTTTCCCATTTAGGTTGATTATGTGCCCACATTAATTGTAATTTTGTATATTTCACTTAACAATTTTTGCTGTAATATTTTCACTTTCTTTTTTTAAAGAACAAGCAAAGAAAATAGAGTAGTATTTGTGTCTTCTGGCTTTACGTCTGAAGAGGGCAGCAGAAGGCAGCTCATTTCAGTGAGAAATGCCTCTTCTCTTGGGTTGTGAAAAGAAACCTGTACAAGTGAAGGCAGCTGTATTGTTATTTCAATCACAGAACTGGAAGGGTCCCTGAAGTTCATATAGTGCTCAGTGCGAGATACGCAATGCAGGAGGTAACTAGAACATCCTTGACAGATGGCTGTCCAGCCGCTACTTAAACCCCCCCAGCAAAGAACTGCCAAGGAACTTGTGTCCATTAGGAGGTTTTGCCTAATGTTTAGCTGAAATCTGGCTTCCCTGCCATTTCTACCCACTGATTCTAATACCTTCTGTAGCAGGCACATTTGGCCCTCCAGATGTTGCTGAACTACAACTCCCATCATCCCTGGCCATTAGCTGATGGGAGTTGTAGTTCAGCAACATCTGGGTCCCTCACCCTTTTCTGGAGCAAAAGAGAACTAGTCTGCCCTGTCTTATGTATGACAGCCTTTCAGTTATTTAACACTGGCCGCAGCACACAGAAGACTTGCTAGATTGGGATCTATATTTTAATTTACACAGAAAAGACCAGCAGTATGGGGAAAAAAAAACCCTGTGAAAGGTAAATCTGAATGCATATTGTCCACTGCTACCCATGTCTTAGAAAGCTGTCTTGGAAAGTTGTTTACACCACTGCAGTGCATTGTACATGAGGCTGCCTTTGAAAATGGCCAGGAAATTGCTCCAAAACAGGACTGTAAGGTTGCTAACTATGATGGTCACGTTATATCAGGGCTTTATCAGCTGCACTGGCTCCCAGTCTGTTTCCAGTGCCCAGTTCAAAGTGCCTGAAAGATTTTCTTTGCCCATAGATAGCTACTTAACCATTGAGATCCCCTTCACAGGCTACATTCCATGCATGAAATGCATGTGGTCGATTAAACGCAGCTGGTGATCACCAGAAAGGGGGCATTCTTGGTGGTGGCTCCCTAGAGATGCTCACCTGGTGCCTTGTACCAGGTGAAGACTTTAAAAAAGATTATCCCAAGTCTTTTGAAATCAGTGATTTTGATAATTTTAACCTATGTCATGTGTCCTTGTTGTTGTTGTTATGTGCCTTCAAGTCAATTATGACTTATGGCGACCCTATGAATCAGTGACCTCCAAGAGCATGTGTCCTTATTTATGCTTTAAAACTGGTTTTATTATTATCTGCTAGGGGATCTGTCAGTTTTGGTTCTCTCAATTTTAAATTCAGTTTTCCACATTTCCTCAGCAGTTTGCGAATTATTTTTTTTTAAAAAACACAGTAAATTTTGTCAGCGTGTTAGCACAGGAGAGAGAAAAGAAAAGACACATCCTTCTGAACATAGTGTCCACTTTCAGGAGCAGGGATTTTCATGAGCATCTGGGCATCTCCACCTCTGCTTAAAAGCTTGGTAGGTAGGCAGGGAAACTAGTTGGAGCAACTTCACAGCTCCCATGCAGCCTTAAAATTCTTGTCACTTGTCCTTCCTACCTCTCTCCCGCATGAAATGTCTGAAAACCCTCAGACTGTTATTTGCATGTAGAGATGTGCAAAAATGTCAGTTTCTTACTCTTCCAGTCTTAAGTTCTGGGCTCCACATTTCCACATCATTCAGAAAATTCATCAGCGTTTCCATGTGAATTTCCTAATTTATACATTTTTGCAAAGCAATTTCCCGAATATATTGCATGTTTTATTGTTGTTTTCACAAATATATGCATTTATATGCAGACTACATCAGTATGTGCGTCTGTCTACGGCTGGAGGACTGCATTGCAAAATTCAGAGAAGTGCAAATTTCAGAGGACAACTGGGTGAACTTCATCTTTAAATGCAAACTGAATCAAATTTCTCCTCTATGCCTATTTGTACATCACATTGTGATTTACTGTGAATGGAGAGATTGCTCTTCTTGTGCTCTAGGAGCAACAAACCATGATCCTTGCCTTAGTGTTTTGTCAAAACTAAGGATCGTGGCTTGTTTCAGTGAAACAAACTACAACTAGTAAGTGAAGGAGAAACCTTACTTCAGACATAAGCCAAGGATCATGGTTTGTTATGCTGTTCACAAGTGAAGAATGCAATGGGAAGGAACTATGCATTTACAATACCAGTACATGGCTTACCAGGAAGTGTGAAGGCAGCTAATTAATCCTTGCAGTTATAATCTCCCTGTATATGAGAGTGGATCTCAGTCATTTGATATTCAAAATATGGGCTCATTTCATTACAAAATGATATCTGTGAAGCAATACTGCCTCTAAGAGTCTGGTGTGAAAATTTGATATTCAAATTTCCAACAAACTATTTGTGTATGCAGGTGAAATATTGCACATCATGTAGCATTGTTCTTGCTTTCTTGTTGATAGATGATCTATGTAACTAAACAAATGAGCTTTGGGTTTACTGAAACATAGTTTGCATTGTGGAATACAAAGACCTTTCACAGAATCAGCCAAAGCATATATTTTAACCTTTGTGCTATACTTCCAGAAGCTCGTTTTCAATGGCAGTGGCATGAAGTCCCATCAATCTGATAGATGATGATTATTTTATTTACATATATCCCAACTTTCAACCCAAAGGTTCCAGGGTGGTACACAACAATTCATAAAATACACATGTTAATACAAACATCATATAGTGGTTCATATATATTTTTATGTGATTAACGGAATCCTTATAGGGATCCAGAGCAAGCTTGAGTGAAGTTCTGTTTGTTGCTTTCAAAACTGTCTTATATATTACGTTCATATATATATATGAACGTAATTGTGATTAACCAAACAGAGGCTTTTATTGTATCAACAAAACATTTCAGCTTCTGCCTTCATCAGCTGCTAACATACAAATGCTGTTACCAAGGTGGCAGTTATAGAGCTTTGGGGATGGAATGCTCAGAGGGGCTTCATTTGCAGAAGCTAAGTAGTAGTGGTACTGTCCTCCAGGTTCAGGCCATGTGGTGCCAATTTGTCCAGAGAGTAAATCCAAAAGTTCTCCCTTTTAGTCAATGCTGCTGGATCTGTTGGCATCTCTATTGCTGTTATAGAAGAGTCCAACAGGCTGTGACCATCCATGTTGAAATGTTATGCAACTGATTGCTCCACTTTTTTGTTAAGATTGCCGATTTGTGGTTTCTGAAGCGTGTGCGTAGGTCAGTTGTGGTTTTACCTACGTATTGGATATGACATCCTGGTCTTTTGCATTTGATGAGATAAATTATATTGCAGAACCTGCAGGTGATGTTCTGTTTGATGTAATAGGCCCTGCCTGTCCTAGTGCTTATAAAAGTAGCTGTCTCCCTGAGGTACACACAGGTGATACAGCATTTGGAGCGACATGGATGAGACCCAGGATTGGTGACAGGTGGCTTAAGCACAACTCTCACTAACAGTCTTTTTTTATATTTATATATTTATTTATATATGTATATATGTATATATATGTGTGTATATATGTATATATATACGTATATATATGTATATATATATGTGTATATGTGTATATGTGTATATATATATATATATATGTGAGACCAAAAAATTAAAATAACAAAACTTAAAAAAGAATACAGCAGCAACACCAAAAATTACAATAGTTTTGAAGAAACAATTGATCCAGTGCCTAAAAAAAGCTAATGTAGGGAACTGTATCTTTACGGGGAGAGAATTCCACAACTGGGGTGCCAAAACTGAAAAGGCACTGCTCTGTGCAGTCACCTGATGGATTGCAGCTGTAGATGGAACTATGAGCAGGGACTCCTCTGCAGAGAGTTAGGAACAGGTAATATGAAAAAGCAAGCCTTCCAGTGTTTAAGCCCCAAGCGGTATTAGGATAGGAAAATTACTTGTGGCGGTATAGCCATATTGTTGTTCTCCCCCCTTAAACAGATTAGAGTGACTCCAGCAAAAGAGAGTGTGAGTTCACAATCTCCAAAGCATTAAAAAATGTTCACAAAATGGCAGAACACTGGAGGAGAGGAAAAGGGATAATCTCACTCCACTTTGCCATCTTTTTTAAAAATATGATGAGCACACAGCCTAGAACAGCTATGTGGGAGGAAGAGTGAGCTGGGTTGCTCACTCTTTGACGTTACATGGAAAATCTAGTAAATGCTGATGACGCTACATGGAAAATCTAGTAAATGTTGATGACATTATCACGTTAATACAATGTCACATCCCCATGACATTGAGAAGAATGGCATTGAATTAATTTTTTTGAGGTAGGGGTGGCCAGTTTCCAGGGCTGTGGTCAGGAGATTTCACCCCTGGGTACCTGTTGAGGTCCATGCCCCAGTTGATACGTACTTCACAGATTTAGGGCACGGGCTAAGGCACAAATCTGCATACAAACTTCATATGTGAATTTATATGTATAGCTGCAAATTTAGATTTTTAATGTCACAGAAAGTAAGCCATTCAAATCACCCCATATAAATTCTTCAAGTAATGTGCACCGTAACTCAGATCACCCCAAATAGGTTTGTATTCAATTCATTTACCTAAATAAGATCTAAATCCAAATAAAGTCACCTTAAATTAATTTGTGTTCCTCAAATATCATAGGAACACAGGAAGCTGCCTCATGCCAAGTCAGACTGTTGGTCCATCTAGCTTGGTATTGTCTACACTGACAGGCAGCAGCGCTCGAGGGTTTCAGATAGGGAGTCTCTCCCGGCCTTACCTGGAGATGCCAGGGATTGAACCTGGGACCTCCTGCATGCAAGACAAATGCTCTACCACTGAACTGTGTCCTTTCCCCAAGTAACCTGGATCACTCACCCCAACCCTAATTCAATTTTACCCAAATTCATTACTTGGTGTCAGGGAGGGTTCAGCCTTGCCCAGACCTTGAACCTGAGGTCTCCTCAGGGACCTCAGGTTTGGAAGTAAGGGGAGCTGGACCCTCCAGCAGATCTCTACACTGCCAATGACCCTGAGGAGCCATCCTAGCGGGACATCTCTACTTCCAGGACTGGATGTCCCCACATCATCTGCTTGGGCCCTTGCTGGCTCTCAGGCCTCCCCTCAACTCCCCCAGGGTCACAGGAGTAGAGGGGACAGCACGCCAAGGTGCCCAGCTTGTTGCTGTGGGGCTACTTGGAAGGAAGGGGGAGCACATGGAAACACCTGTGTGGATCAGGGCTAGAGATGCAAAGGCCTGGGGAAAATGGGGTGGCAATTTCCCCTGTTTTGGGGGGTCCACATCTCTAATCAGGGCCTAACTTGAGAGCCAGGAAGTGGTGACGTCTCCAGCTCCTGCATAAGTCCCTAGTTCATTGCTGTCATCCAGCCTCAACCCTTCCTGACCTGAGGAAATGGATGCCCACCCAGAAACACTCAAGGTACGTGGAGAAGGTTTTGGGGCCTGTGTCTAAAGAACCCACCCCTAGAAAGGCCTCTGGCCCTGCTGCTCCTCCATGCTACTCTCATTGCCTGTTCACTTTCCCACTCCCAAGTGAGTAGAAGTAGTAAATTCTGCTCATGATCTTGTCCCCATGTTTGGGGTGGGAGATAATTCAGACTGGGCCCAGAATTGGAGGGAAACAAATAGGCAAAGTCAATTGGTGGTAGCTGGTTGTGCCCATTAGGGCAGCAGGTAGGGACCACAACTTTAGGTGGGGCCAGGACCAATGAGAGGTAGAGCAAGAGTCAACAACAGACAGGCAGAGCCAATGGATTCTAGTTGTGCCCCCATCCTCCTCCCTGTTGAGTTCGGAGGAGGAGGAAGAGGAAGAGGAAGCTGACAGCCAGGGCCACCCTCTGGACTGGTTATAAGTAAGGCAGGCAGGTGCAGGTTGGCTGAGGGCAATCTGAGGTTGGTGGGGCAGTGCCACACTAGCCCCATTAGAACGGCCTTCACTGGAGTCAATGGTTAGAAAAAGGAGGTGCATGTGCTAGAGGGGAGGGCCCATTAAGAGAAGCTTGCTCAACAGTGCCGAAGATTTGGCACTGGATCTTTCCATTTCAGTATTCTTGGCAGCTCCCATCAGCCCCAGCGTGCATGGCCATCCTGGCTGGGGCTGGTGGGAGTTGTAGTCCAGAGCATCTGGAGGACACCAGGGCTGAGGAATGCTACATACTGCATCCATAATGCTTCTAATCAATTTTTGAAAGAAGAATCCACTCCAGCTCCTCATGAAACATTATTATCCCTAAGAACACTCACACAAAAAAAGAGATCTCTGCAGGCAATTCTATGCAGAGCTGGGCATGCTTAAGTCTCTGCATAGGATCAGGCTATAAATTTCCTAGGATCCTAAATGGTTACGAGAATCTCTTGGTTATCTGAACATTGTATTCTTTATGTAGCCTTCTGGCTGCATAATCTGCATAAAGTATGAGTGGTTGGTTGATATGTTTGAGGTAGTGGTGGTCGTCATTTATATTATACCGCTTGTAATACTCTGACTTTTAAATTGTGCTTACGTACATATATATTGTTCGTGTATTTTGCTTTGTAAATTTGATATGGTTTTTATTGTACCTTGTGTATTCTATTGTAAACGAGATCTTTCAGAGAGTGAGCAGTCTATGAATGGAAATATCATCATCATCATCATCAAGTGGCTTGCCGGGTGGGTCACAGCTGCGATGCTAGGTTCCTGACAAGTAGGTCACAGTTGCTAATTGGGAAGGAGAGAGTGAGGGGTGCGGGAGAGAGTGGTAACCACCCTGCCACCTTACCCCTCTCTCTTCAGGTAAGCAACAGCGATCCACCTGCCAGGAAGCTAGTATAGTGGCTCTGCCCCACCCAGCAAGCCACTTCTGATTCCTGGGGAGCATTTTATTCCCCAGATATTGGACCAGAAGGGTATTTTGCCACACGATCCAACCACTTTGGAAATGATAAAGCTTGTTTAGGTTGTTTTTAACTGTTTTAATTATGTGTTTTAGAAATTGTTGTAACTGGCCCTGGGACCTCTGGGTGAAGGACAGGTAATAACAACAACAATCCCTAACAGTAATGGCTTCTCTGTTGTTGTTGCTGCTGCTGCTGTTGTTTTGTACTTATTAGTCACTTTTTTCACAAAAAGTGACCCAAAGCGACTTACAAAATATAAAGATTAAAGCCAGTATAAAACCGAAACAAAATAAAAATCTAAAAACACATCTATACATATATAAAAGAACAAATTAAACCAGAACTATCACTAGAAGCTAAAATGATGAAACTGAGGTTATTATACTTTGGACACATAATGAGAAGACATGATTCATTAGAAAAGATAACAATGCTGGGAAAAACAGAAGGGAGTAGAAAAAGAGGAAGGCCAAACAAGAGATGGATTGATTCCATAAAGGAAGCCACAGACCTGAACTTACAAGATCTGAACAGGGTGGTTCATGACAGATGCTCGTGAAGGTCACTGATTCATAGGGTCGCCATAAGTCGTAGTCGACTTGAAGGCACGTAACAACAAGTTCTAGTGAATCATGTCTTCTCATGATGTGTGATGATAACCTATCTTAAATTATTGATATTTCTCCCTCCAATTTTCACACCTCCTTCATCTTGGTCCAATCCTGCTTTCCATATGATATGTTCTGCGTATAGATTAAATAAATAGGGTGATAAAATACACCCCTGTCTCACACCCTTTCCGATGGGGAACCAATCGGTTTCTCCATATTCTGTCCTTACAGTAGCCTCTTGTCCAGAGTATAGGTTGCACATCAGGACAATCAGATGCTGTGGCACCCCCATTTCTTTTAAAGCATTGCATAGTTTTTCATGGTCTACACAGTCAAAGGCTTTGCTATAATCTATAAAGCACAGGGAGATTTTCTTCTGAAATTCCTTGTCCGTTCCATTATCCAACGTATGTTTGCAATACGATCTCTGGTGCCTCTTCCCTTTCTAAATCCAGCTTGGACATCTGGCATTTCTCGCTCCATATATGGCAAGAGCCTTTGTTGTAGAATCTTGAGCATTACTTTACTTGCATGGGATATTAAGGCAATAGTTCGATAATTACTGCATTCCCTGGGATCCCCTTTAACTTACTTATTTATAAAATGTTTATATCTCCTTAAAAATCTATAAGCGATTGCTTAGAGCTGCCCTAGATAATGGGTGTTATGGTGCAACAACATATGAAGAGCCACATGGACTCTATATCCCTGCTTCAGATTTTGTGGGAAAAGCCATGAAAAAGAAGGTTTGTGCTTGCCTTACCGCTTGTGGTTTGCTCAGGTGAAACAAACGATGATCTCTGGTTTGCATGTATAACTAAACCATCTGCTCTATAGTTAGTTTCCCAGCGCAGCAAAGGGGGGAGCAAAGAGTGTGTGAGTGAATAGTGTGCACCAGCATGTTGCTTGTTCATGGTAAACAATATTGTGTATTTCAAATTATGGTTTACCATGACATGCAAACAAGGCCATTGTCTCCACTGACATCCTGTCCAGGATTTCAGAAAGGCCTGCCTGGGGGAGGATGGCAAGCATTAACTCTGGGAACTTCAGCATGCAAAACCACTGAGCTACAGCCCTTCCCCATAATATGACTAATTAGACATTGCCTGTTTTGCAGAATCACAAGAAGCCCGGTGGAAATTGGGAAAGGGCTTGACCAACCAAGGCTGATCTAGAGGTTCCCTTTCCCTGGTCTGATAGCAGAGCAAATACTAGGTACAGAGGGCATTGAGCTCTGCCAAGTCAGGATTCATTTTTGTTGTTTGCATTAGACTTATACACTCAAGTAAGTTCTGCACTTAACACTCAAATCATTTATACAATCTTTTGTCTAGGAGCAATCCACATATCCAGCTTCCTGTTATTAAAACATCTGCTAACATATAAGAGTGTGGAAAACAATACAAGCTTATTTTAGAGAATTGTGGTATTATAATCCACAACTAATACTTTCCATTACAGTTGGAGATGTTTCGTTTTGCAAAGGTAAGGATTAAAGGCTTAGAGTTTCCCTGCTGGTAAGTAAATATTGCAGCATAAACCCAAGCAATTCTATATTCATCTGGATGTTAGCTATGATGACTACATATGTCCAGCAGAGTGGGCAAATATTCTGATGCAGAATTAGTGGCAATGGTTCAATTCATGTGCCTCTCTCTTCCATATTTTGGGGGAGGGGAGAGACCAAGAAGTAAATACAAGTAATAGGGTAACAAAATTAAATCACAGGACTGCCTTCACCTGAGTGATCTGTATGTTATTTATTTTATGTGTTATGCAAATTTATATATGGCCCAACCAGTACAGGCTGTATGTGAAAAAAAAAGTAACACAGGTGTCCATCTACTGAGGTCAGGGGCAAGCTACTTGTGAGTGGAGGGAGGTTCCCCCATCACTCCCCACTCTGAAAGCACCATAACTGCTGCTTGAAAGTTCGGACTGAAACCCAGAGTGGATTCCACTGCCCCACTGACATGGAGCCACCAGCTGCCACCTATGCTTTAGAACAGGGGTAGGAAGGGCCATATCCCCTTCTGCGCCACCTTCCAAGGGCCACATGGCAGTGTTGAGTGGAGTCTGATGCAAAACTGAGCAGAGCAACAAATGTGAATGCTTCCTTTGTACAGTAGGCTAGTTTCTATATACAGTAGGGCCCCGCATTACAGCATTCTGCTTTAAGGCGTTCCGCTGATGCGGCGCTTTCATTTTCAATTTTAAAGGGTTTTTTCCCCCTTTTGCGCCGTTTTTGCGCGATGCGGCCCATTAAAGTCAATGGGGTTCCACTTTACGGCGTTTTCCGCTTTACGGCGGGGGTCCGGAACGGAACAGCCGTATAAGCGGGGCCCTACTGTACGCTCACACACTCCTCCCTATCCTCCATCCAGGCAAGGAAGAAGCATTGTCAGAGTTCAAAGATACATTCTAGCCAGACAAAGAGGGTGCAAAGCAAGGAGATGAGGGGTGTGGCTTGGGAGTGTGTGAGGCCTGGGGGAGTGTCCTGGGCAGAGCTTGGAAAAGTTACTTTTTTTGAACTACAACTATCATCAGCCCAATCCAGTGGCTATGCTGGCTGGGACTGATGGGAGTTGTAGTTTTAAAGAAGTAACTTTTCCAAGCCCTGGTCCTGGGGCCTGGAGGGCTGCATTTGGCCCCTGGGCCTGGGATTCCTCGTCCCTGCTTTAGGACAAGCCTGCACATACCCACTGAGCCCAGCACAGCTCATCAACTGTGTGTCACGCGGGTGACGGATAACCCCACTGTGTTTTCAGTGAGATTGTCAAGTATAATAGTAGCTGTTTGGCTGCATTTATGGGTCAAGTTGTCCAGGTCTCCTCTAAAACAAGGAGCAAAAGTGGCCTGGTTGTTACATCTTGACCTGATGTGGAGATATCAGCTTAACCGTTACACTGTTGTGGAATGTGGATTCTGTGCCTCCATTGTACACTGATGCACAGGCAACAGCTGCCAGCTTTTTACTGGATCTTGCTCCTGTGCCTTTTACTAGCAAAAATTTAGACGGTGAACCTTTTCCTGGCATGAAGATGACGGGAGGAGAAAAGCTTCCTCTGCTAAATATCTGCGGGGCAGGTTGCTTTCAGAAGCACAGGGGCAAGGACAGAAAAAAAGTTGGCAACCCCTTGTTAAACTGACTCAGAGATTTTGAGAGCTAGTGAGGGCTCAGAACATGAAATTAGTGCTGCTAAGCAGTTGCATAACTTTAGTCTGGGACCTACATTTATTTGTTTTAATGTTTTTGACTGCTGTAAACTGCCCAGAGAGCTTCGGCTATGGGGCGGTATACAAGTGCAATAAATAATTAAATTGAATTAAATTAAATTAAATACTGTGCATAGAAAAGAGGTACAAAAAAAGATTTTTTAATACATAACAGTCAACATTTGTTTGCTTCCTTATTACGGGTGGAGAAATGAAATTAAGGTGTGACCCACGAGCACCAGCAAGATACTGATCTTTTCCTGGTCCTAGTCATCCAAGGGGAGTGCCTTAAAACTATTAGGGATTTGCTCTCCTCATTCCAAAATCAGATTATTTCATCATCTGGTATTAATGTTTCTGTTACCATAGTTTCAGAGAAGGTCTGTCCAGTACATCAGAATACACATTTACTGTATACCTAATGTACGCAGAGCATTTCTAAGCAAACAAAATCAAAAATAAGCTGTCCAGAACTTAGTATGTTTTACTTAGGTCAGTTGTGCAACAACTTTCTTTTAAGCATTTGAGCAATAAATAATCCATTAAC
The DNA here is from genome assembly GCF_030035675.1 of Rhineura floridana. Classification (NCBI taxonomy): domain Eukaryota; kingdom Metazoa; phylum Chordata; class Lepidosauria; order Squamata; family Rhineuridae; genus Rhineura; species Rhineura floridana. The sequence goes on along the minus strand of NC_084492.1, from coordinate 11,746,467 downwards.
AAGAGGTGGGTAAGTTTTCAAGTTTCATCAGATTGTGTGCCAAATTAATTGAAGACAATCTGATCTGGACTGGTTCATGGGTATCAAAAAATTGTATATTTAAAAAGTGAGAAGTTCATTGCCCATTACTTTCTGTGCAAAAGCTGAATTCCCAGAAGATAACCAAACATGCTTATCTTTCTCTTTAAAATATTTGAAATACCTTGTGCAATCCCTTTCTTTTATTGATTAATGAAATGTGCATGTATGTATTGCTAAGTAGGTATTCTGGGAAGCTAGAGACTTTTCTTCCAAAGATCTTTGCCCCTTCACTTACGAAGCAGAAATAATTAAATCCCTCCTAGCTGTAGGTCTGTTCAGTTTTTTTCTCCCTAAGGAGCTTCCTTATCTAATCTCACCCCAGCGTAACTGAAACATGCAGAAGCGAAGACCTTTTTCACATGAGAAAACTCCTCATGTGAACATTACCATGATTAGTATTTTCATATACAAAGTGATTTCTTAAAATTCTTTATCCACAAATTTTAGGGTTGCCAACTGTTAGTTAGCCCTGTTCTTGTGCCTTCAAAAGCATCCTGGCATAGTGTTGGTATTGTTTTAAAATGTTTTTATGTTGCTGTACATTGCCCTGATGTTTTGTGAGAGGATGGCATATAAATATTTTTATAAATGCATAAAGAAATAAATAGCAAAATGTGTGGTTCTATCCTCATCCCTTCAAATCCAAGCAAATCAAAATATCTCACGCTACATGTCAGCCAGCTGTATTGTTGTTTAATTGTTGTTGCTGATATAGAACTGCTAAAAAAAAAAAAAAAGGAATGGCAATGTGCCTTTAAAAATTGCATGGCAGGCAGGAATTCAGAATGTGATGTTTTCCCCAAACTTACATCCCCATGCCAGGTGTAAATGTGCCCCCTTCCCAAAGGCAGCCCAACAAGCCCATAGCCAGAAAAATGTGTGGCAAAGGGGACTAAGGGTACCAGGGCAGAGGTGGGGATGCGGGGGAAGGAATCAAGACTGGTCCAAGGCATTTTGCTTGAGATTACATCCCCCCTCCTTTCCACATATAGAAGCCAGCCAAACTAGCAGTTGAATCTTATTACTTTAATATTGTGATGGGATAGCATATTTTATTGTCCCTGAATGCAGCAGGCTGACTTGGGGGCACAGAGTAGCCTGTGTGGCACACATAGTTATGTCTTCCAGCACCTCACTGCTGCAGATTCACCACTCTACCAGGAGCCTTCTCACTACTTGCTTAAACAAATGCTGCATATTGGCAGTGCCAGCAGTGTGCAGATACCTTGCTAGAAAAGTGCATGCACGCATGCAACGCCTGGCGTAGTGCATGGTCTGGAAGGTTAACTGGTTATTTAGTAATTGGGTTGAACCCTGCTGGCACACTTTTCTTTGCATCTCAAGAAATAAATGTGCTAGGCACTTTTTTAAGAAAAGAGATTTGGGGACTGAAAATTCAGGGAATGGGCCTGGAATCTCCTGAAGGGATTGCCTCCTGTTTGGGGCAATGGCCCTGCAACCCAGCCATGAGCTACGCTGAGGCAGTTGCCTGAGGCATGAGTATTTAGGTACCATTTTGGCAAGTAGATCAGGAGACAAACAATTCTGATGCATGTTGGGCTTCTAGGATTATTGCTTGGCTGCCTTGAATATTTATTATTTAAACATTTATATCCTGCCTAATTTTCAAAAGAAACTAATAAATCCAAGCATAATATTAAAATAAAAATCCCCATTCCAACCCCCTGTTATAAGGTTAAAACATTAACGTAATAGAATGGTGGAGCATGAATATTGGTAATAATTACAAGTTGGGGCACAATCTATCTGGAAATACTCCTGTGTAAGCCCCATTGAAATAAATCTTCCTGAGCCAGACCACTGAAATTAATGTAAGCTGCATTCATCTCAATGGAACTTGTGTGGAAACGTTGTGCCCCATAATGATTCATAGTGGTAACACTTTGATTCATCCCCCCTCCCAGTTTGTATCCTTCCCTTCCCTCAAAGAGTTCAGTGGGGCATATTTGGGGCTTATTCCCTTTTTATCCTTACAACAATCCGCCAAAGGAAGTCAGGCAGAGGCTGCAATTTGCCCAGACCAACGAGTGGGCTTCACCGCTGAAGAGGGATTTGAATCCAGCTCTTCTTGCTCCAAGCAGGGTTGTCAACTTTCCCCCACCCCCAGCTCTGTTCCTGTGGCTTTAATAGCAGCTTTGGTGGGCAGACATTTAGCAGGCAACTCTTTTATTATCTTTGAGATGAAAGGGAATGTTTCCCCTGCTAAATATTGTTCTGTCAGGGGCTGTGTTAAAAGGGCAAAAAAAGGAAGTTCAGAACTCTAGATCCCAGTCCACCACGCTGACCGCTGTAGGCATCAAAATATCTTGAGGTCAGCCTTGCTGATGCCATCTTCCCTGGTACCATCTTTGTTCTGAGATGGAAGAAGGCACAGAGAACATAAGAGGAACCCTGCTGGATCAGACCAATGGCCCATCTTGTCCAGCATCCTGTTTCTAACAGAGGCCAATCAGATTTATTTTTTAAGTTTTATTTAACAAATTTATATACCACTTGATTGTAGAAAACCTCTCAGTGATTTACAAAAAGCATTAAAATTATCAATAAAAACAGTTAAAAGCAAGTAATTAAAAACATTTTTAAACAATAGGCTAAAATGATTAAAACACATCAGCATCTATGTGCCTGGATTGCCTAAACAAAAAGGTTTTAAGCAAGGGCTGAAAATAGTACAGCGAGAGCGCCTGCCTGATGTCAATAGGCAGGGAGTTCCAAAGAGTTGGAACATATGCCTTCAGGACGCCCACAAGCAGGGCATAAGGGCATCGGCCCCCTCCCAAGGTTGCCCTCCAGGAATTGTTACTCAGAAGCAAATTGTCCCTGACACGGCAGTTCCATTTTGACATGATGGCTATTTCATTATTACTATTATTACAGTAATACCTCAGTTAATGAAGTAGATGTGCTCCTGGAGATTACTTCTTTAACAGAAAATTGGGTACCAGAGATAGGAATAACATGGAAATAATAGGGGTAGGTTCATACACCACAGAGCAGTTCAACATATTTCAGCAAACTTTTTATTCAAAACTAACAATATGCATGTCTGAAATGAAACAACCAGGTTAGGTAAGCCTTGCATACAGACCACTGGAAGGCTTTGTACACTTGAGCAGGAAGGCAAGCTGCAGCCACTACCACAACCCTGTGACTGGTATCTCTCTCTCATCCTCCCCTATGCTTGAGCAGATGTGTCTGCAGTAGACAGTGCTTCTAGGTCACCCAAAGCACTGTTTACCACGGAGGCACCTGCACCACCTAGCAAGGAGTGCCATTCCAGCCACGTGTGTGAGAGCTGCCTGCAGCAGCTGCAGTCAAGTAGACAAGGAGCCACATTCTGACTATGTCATGCTCCGCACACCTCCAAAAAGCTTTTGTTAAAAGGAGCTTAGTTCCCAGTAGATTTGTTCGCTGAGGTATCAGTGCATTCAATTTCTGTCCCACCATTCTTCCCAGAAGGAGCCCAGGGAGGCAAACAGGTGACAAAACACTAGAAATATCTCAAAAACAAAACATCTTAAAAACATATTTATTTTAAAACATCTTAAACAAATATTAAACAAATACTCCAACACAGATGCAGACTAGGGTAAGGTCTCTAAAAGGCTTGTTGAAAGAGGATAGCTATTGATAAGAACTATCTATGGACATTTCTCTCCCTTTCATGTTCATTGTCCCCCTAGCACTTGATATTTAGGGATACACCTGGAGGATTCATTCAACAATCAAAAGCAATATTTATTGGCAGAGCAGCCATCCTCAAAACCTCTCTCTCTCTCTCTCAGTGGCCATAGCCATATATGGTGGTGAATCCCACTAGATAATTACTGCTTTGTGGATGTGAAGAAATGACTTGCTTGGGGTGTATGTATCACAGTGCCTATCCATCTCATCGAGAGACCCTGAGCTGTACTATTATGAGATTAACCAGTGGCCAAAAACAATATCTTCTGGCAGGGAATTCCGTACATTTATGTAATGATAATTATTACATATGAAGTGCCTCAAAAGTTTTTATTTTATTAAATTTATATTCCGCCCTTCCTCCCAGAAGGAGCCCAGAGCGGCAAACAAAAACACTAAAAGCAATTTAAAACATTGTAAAAACAAAATACGTCTTAAAAACAACTTTAAAAACATCTTAAAAAGCAGTTCCAGCACACAAGCAGACCGGGATAAGGTCTCTACTTAAAAGGCTTGTTGAAAGAGGATGGTCTTTAATAGGTGCTGAAAAGATAACAGAGATTATGCTAACAGAGTTATACCCATCTATTGATCGCTCAATTTACCACTTACCCTTTTTCTTTTTCCTATCTATTCTCTCCCTCCCTCATATGTTTATATTATTTCTTATTTCTTCCTCTCTTCCTCTTGTGTATCTGTCTACTCTCTCCCCCCATTTTATATATGTTAGTTTAGTTTTGTGCTTTTTTGTTAAAAAATAAGGTGCCAGTACTCATACCTTGATAAAAGTGCACCCAATAGTTGCCATGAGCAGCCAAAAAAGAGGTGCCCATACTCTGTACCAGTGAGTACCATCACACAACACACACACACGTGTGTGTGTATGTTATGCACACCTACTCAAGAGGGATGAGATATATTTGTGTTGTGTATCTGTGTGGTGGTTGTTATGTGCCTCCAAGTTGACTACTACTTATGGCGACCCTATGAATCAGTGACCTCCAAGACCATCTTTCTGTGTGTGTGTGTGTGTGTATATATATGAATGAGAGCTGTTTGTGTGTGTATGTATATTTGTGTGTATATATAATTTATATTTCTGTACGTATGTATATATGTATGTGTTATACACACCCACTCAAGAGGGAGATTTCATCTATGTGAAATATATTTGGGTTGTGTCTGTGTGTGTATATATGTGAACGAGAGGTATTTGTATTTGTGCGTGTGTATGTGCATTTGTTTTGCATATATATATGTATATAATGTACGTACGTATGCGCGCACACACCCGCTCTTCGCTTCCTCTCATTCATATACGCGAAGAAATACATGCTTCACACAGACTTCTTCGTCGGCCTGTTCCTGCGGTCCCTCCCTCCACCTTTTTCCCTCCGCGGTTGCTGAATGGCTCATCTGCGTCACGTGCCCGCCCCCCCTCTGCCGGCCCGCCCGGCTAACTCCGCGCCTCCCTCTCGCTGAGAAGCAGAAGTGGGGAGCCTTCGCGAGGCTGACCGGCGGTGGAGGTGGCGGCGGGGAAGAGAGAGGGAGAGAGCGCCAGCCAGCCAGCCAGCCAGGGCGAACAGGCAAGCGGACCGCCAGGCAACGAGCGAGCGAAGCAGACGAGCCCGTGTCGCCGCCTCTGCGGCTGAGGCGCAGGTGAGGTGAGCGAGCGAGCGGAGTTGCCTGCTTATCCCTCCCCGCCTCATCCCGTCCCCGTCGGTACCACGGCCCGCAGCGCTCTCTCCCTTTCCTCGCCTTCAAATCTCCTGCTTTGGGTGAGGGAGGCGGTTCCCCACATCATCTCCCCTTCCTAACCAGCCTAAGTGAGCTATGTCCTCATATATGAAAGGAAAGGTGCCGGGACGCATAAAACTTGCCGTGGGGGGGGAGGGGAAGCGGGAGTCAGGGACCTCCACTCCCTCCATCCCAGCCAGAGAAGCCGCTGCTGGGAGTGGTGGCTTCAAGCCATCTAGGGAACCGTTTCTTTAAAAAAAATTCAGTGACTGCCCTTCAGTAAAAATATTGTCAGGGTGGCTTACGTTCCTAGTAAATCTTAAGCAATTTTAAAAAAACAAAACAAAAACCCAACATTTAAAAAGTGTCAAACAGATTAAAACCTGGCAGCAGCAAGCACTTTGTGGGCGCTCTGTGGAGCTGTTTTGAGGACTCTTTCCCTCCATCCCTAAATAGGTGGTGGTTACTCCACCTCTTTTTCTTCTTCCTGTCACTGACCCCTTGCCCCCCAGTAACGTTGCTGGAGATGAGACCTTGCCTGGAAACCACTAGGGAAATTTGTGTGTGAGAGTTGTGTGGAGAATTGTCCACACGCGCCTAGTGGCACTCTCTTTACAGCCTTCCATTTATTTATTTTTTACATTTATATTCCCCCCCCCTCTAAGAAGCCCAGGATGGCATCCATCCTTAAGCAAGTTGTGAATATTCTGTGGCTTCTTCCTTTTCTGCCCATTCTCCATCCCCGCCCCCTTTTTTGGGACTTGGCCAGTTAGTGAATTAAAAGGATGCTGGGGCTTTAACATGACTGGAAGTGCCCTTCCTTTTGATTCCTGGCAAGGGAGGAGGGGAGGTAAAGTCTAGGCACATATTCTGGGGCACTCTCCTCATTACTAAACAGGTTGTAGTTTCTCTGGCAGAAAGGAACTAGCATTCTGCACATACTCTTTTGCACTTAGTTATACGAGGGTGTCACACCACTACCACCTTTCCAATCTCTTGAGGACTTCCTTGGAGGCTTTGTCCTGTGGAGCTTCAATGTAAGAGGTAAAATCTAGTGATGCTGACCAAGTACTTTATCTGTAGGAGTACTTCTGTTTTGTAGAAACCTTGCTAGGAAGGCCCATCAGGCCACCTCTTTACTTAGGGCTCATCCAGACTACTGCAAAATGTGTGACACGCCCGCTATGTGTGTTCATTATTTTTCGGTCGTCCAAATGACTTCTAGCGCTGTTACGCATTTTCATGGGTTAAATCCGTTCCTTGCAATACTGGCAAAAATGCGATTTGCTGTTTAAAATCGGGAATCATCCGCTGTGCCTTCAGGAGTTAGGATGCAATACTGCGGACTTTACAGCTGATGGGCGGTTTTTGGGCATTTCCCCATGCCCCTTCTCCTCATTCCAGCCAATCACGTATCTGCACTTTTGCGCATGTGCGAGAATAAGCCTGGGAAAATTGAACCAATCATCGCAATGGTGGGGTGTTGGGGGGGTCTGTAACTACTGTGCAGATGCATTTTATTTTTTGCCAGCCTGCAAACTGGGCGGCCGCTCTGGGTGACATCTGCAATGCACAGCAAGCCAGAAAGGGGGGGTAGTTGGTTTCAGCCTGCCTCTGAAAGCCTTGTCAATTTCATTCTACTTGCTGGGGTTTTTGCTTCAAATCAGAAAAGCATACATTGGTTTAAGTCCAATATGGCAAATGCAAACAAGAAAAGGCTTCTGGTCGGTTTCAAGCCTGCTCCAGAAAGCTTTGTCAATTTCATTCTCAGTGGGAAGGAAAGGGAGAAGGGGTCTGTGTGACACATTTCTTGCTTTTTTGGAGAAATAAGTACATTGCCAGCGTGTGTATCTCCTTAAATATCAATAAAGCCAGAAAAGCATACATTCGTTTAAGTGTAATATTGCAAATGCAAACAAGAAAAGTGCTTCTGGTGGGTTTCAAGCCTGCTCAGGAACGCTTTGTCAATTTCATTCTTGTGGGAAGAAACCACATGAAACCTACCAGCAGCCTTTCCTTCCCAGGCGAGAACTCCTTTACAGCCATATTGTGCTTCGTTGCAAAGGGGGAGAGGAACATACGTAATTTTTTTGCTGACCAATTGGTTGATGGGGGAGGTTTTAGAGGCGGAGCTTGGGAAAAGCGAAAAGAATGTAGGGGTCTTACCGCTGCGTGTGCGGGTGCAAAAAAGCATTTTTTTAATTGGGAAAGAGCGAACTAAAAGGCAAAGTGAGGACTATCAGATGACAAACCGAATATGGAAACCGTGGATTATCCTGCTCCGTTTGGATAAGCCCTTAGTCTCAGGCCCTCCTTCCTTCATGAAAATTTGCTTTTTATTAACACAGACATATTAATGGGGAGCTTGTAGGAACAGTAGTGCTACACCTTATTTTCTTTAGCATTGATCTTTTCATTTATTAATCCTTTATAAATTGCCTTTAGTGTCGTTGGACATAAAGGCAATATATTGGTTTATTTATTATAAAATCAATCTTCCCTGGTGAGCCCTGGATCTTGACCCAGCAGACTGGTTGAGGACTCTTTACCTCATCTGCTGCCGCCCACTAACTGAAGAGGCCACTGCAAAAGAGGGAAGGAAACCAGCTGTCCGCCCTACCTCCCCCCTCCCCCGGCTTTTCCTCCAACAGGGAGGTGGGTGGGTTAGTAACAGCACCAATTTAGATGCAAGGAAGGAAAGGTAGTGGTGTGAACAAAGAGGCGGGCCTGTGTTCAGAGAAAGTATATGTGTTTGTGTGTGTCAATTTTGTAGGAAGGAAATGGATGGGGATATTGCTGTGTTCAAATATATCAGCGTTGTTTTAAGGTTGACATGCTAACCTAAGCCTCTGGGTTCTCGAAAAGGAGGAGGTTCCTTCTGTCCTCCAAACTCACTCAGTTTGTATTGGCAAGGCAGATGTGGGGAACCTTTGGCCCTCTAGATGTTGCTGAACTACAACTCCCATCACCCCTGGCAATTGATCGAACATGCTAGGGCTAAAGGGAGTTGTAGTTTAGCAACTTTTGGAGGGCTAAAGGTTCCTCACATCTGCCTTGCCAATACAAACTTGCTGATGGGTCATCATGTCACCTATCCCAAGACATGTATTAGCAGTAATACATAACCGAAACCTTTGATGCTGAGTTTCTCTGCCCAAGATACGTTACATTATTAATTTATTGTTTTTTAGCTAAGTAACCTGCACGTGCAAACACAGTTACCTTAGTGTTCTAGGCTTACAAATAAATATCAAGGGCATAATTTTAGATGGTACCTTGAATTCATTCAGAACTATTTGTGAGCCTATGCTTCATGATCAACTCCACTGCTGATAAGTACAACCTGCAGCTAACTGGTGCATATAGGCTTTCAAACTGGTGTTCATACTTGGCGTAGTCTAAGGTAGGTGGGGAACCTGTTGCCCTCCAAGTGTGGCTGAACTATAACTCCCATCAGTCCCAGCAGGTATGACCAATGGCCAAGGATTGTGGGAGCTGTAGTTCAGCAACATCTGGAGGGCTAAAGGTTCCTCCCACATGGTTGACGGTTACTGACAAAGCGACAGGGTAGCTGGTCTCATGGGGATAACTGCACACACAAACACTCAATAAGGACTTGAGACAGAGTTCACTAGTTGGGTTTTGCCAGTAGGAAGTGCATGTTATTGCCTAACCTGGACTGGGATAGGTTTTCCACAGTGATCCATGCCTTGGTGACCTCACCATTAGATTACTGTAATGCTCTCTATGTGCGGCTGTCCTTGAAGATGGTCTGGAAGTGACAGTTAGTACAGAATATAGCTGCCAGAGTTGTGAGAGGTATATTCCACTGGAATCATAGAACACCAGTTCTGTGCAAACTGCACTGGCTGCCAGTATTCTACTGGGCTCAGTTCAAGGTTTTGATGTTAACATCTAAAAATTTCTTAAGGTGCAAATACTTGAAGGAGTACCTCTCCCTTTATCTGGTAGCCTGGCTTTGAGGTCTGCTGGGGAAGACCTACTTATGATCCTTCTAACAAGGGAGACCCATTGGTGGTGCAGGGAGCAGGGCCTTCTCAGTGGTGGTACCCTCCTGTGGAATTGCCTCTTCTTGGAGGTTCCGTTGTCACACTCATTACTGAATTTTTGAAGGTGTCTTAAGGCACGTCACTCAGGCCTTGGGCAGACTGATGTGTTTTAGGCCAGATGTACAGTTGCTACCTCCTTCTGCCGTAGTGTTGTGATGATTTGAATACTGTTTTAAAGCAATGATTAATGTTTTAAATAGATTTTTTAAAATGTGTATTTAAATCTGTATTTCATAAACCACTCTGGGATCTTAACAGATGTATGGCAGTTTAAAAATTAAACAAATTGGAAATGGAGTTGATTTATTCAGTTTTGGAATCATAAAGTATGAGATGCAATTCAGTTGAATGTTGTGTTAGGAGCAATTTGATTAAAATAATTCTATTAAAAGTTCTCTCCTTTTTTTCTCCTTGTCTTTTTCCTCTTCTTTCTCCTTTTTTCATTTTAATTTTTTGTCTTGTCTAGGGTATTTTGTTATCCTGATTCATGGAGAATTAAATGAGTTGGTGATTAATTATGTCCCTCTACATGATCTTTGTACTAAATGTGTATTGCTTTGTTTTATACAACTGCTATAAGTTACGAATGCAGGTATAGTGGTATATTGTTAGCATAAATAAATACAAATAAAATAAAAATGGAACAAGTCAAAGAAATAAGTTAAAAGGGCAAAATACTTAAGTATTTCTAGAGCAAAATAAATTTTTTTTTCTAAATATCAAGAGAGTCAAAAGGAAGAAGTTAAAATGAAGATGAGGCCTGTGGGAAAGAGAACAGACTGTGGGGTCTGGTTATTAACAAAGAAACTGAAACAAGATGCTTCTAATCAAAAGTGGTGGGCAAAAGAGGGTTTTTTTTTTTTTAAAGTAAGGGAGATGCTGTGGTTTTTGGTTGGAGTAGTTTTGGGGTTCTTACAATCCAGTTTGTCTCCTGTTGTTGGTTGTTATGTGCAGTATGATTCCAGAAGACAGCTTGATTGTTCATTCTTCCTATTGTTTTTCGTGAATAAGAACAGACTTGCTAATATTTGTGCCATGTAAGACCAGGGTGGTGGTGGGGGGAAAGAGACCATAATTCACTGGTTAGCATTTCCAGTTAGCATTTCCTGTTAAAAGGCTCATAAATAGAAAGAGAAACTCTTATCTGGGACTTTGGAGATGTGCTGCGAGTCAGAGGAGACAATATGGAACTATATGGACCAATGTTTTCATTTGATATAAGACAGCTATGTTAATATCTACAATTGCGTAGCTCACCTGTTCTTTAAGAAGGCCATGGGATTTTTTTAAATAAGGTATGAGTTTCCACCACCCTGGGCTCCTTCTTGGAGGAAGGGTGGGACATAAATTTGATAAATAAAATAAAATACACTTTGCAGTTGTATGGTGTTTAAGTGCAGTAAAATAATAAAAACCTTCAAATTGGTGAATATTATAATGCCAATAAGGCTAAAATCTTATACTTACTTACAAGCAAGGCCTTTTGGATGAAGTGAACCTTTCTCCTGAGCATGCATGGATTGAGCAGCATAGCAGCTTAATCAAACAGGTTGTCAAAAAAGTTGTGTAGGCATTTGCACAGAATTAACAATTCATATTCAAAATATTGGGGTGGGAAATTCTGTTCCACACTTTTCCAGATTCTACCAATCAAAACCTCTAGCTTTTTAAAGCCATGGATTACAACTGGTTACTTCACTGACACTTCTCTGGAGCTTGCTGCACATTCAGAATGTAACCTGAGAATGAGTAAGTTTATAAAAAATTAATTTAAGAATCGGAAGTCCTGGTGTCACAATCACTTTGTATCTCAGTTCCTCATTGTAAAAAGAAAAAAAAGTTCATTCCCAGGGTGGTTGCAATACAAAACTTTCTTCAGTGTTGGCATTCTATTTTTAATCTTTCTTCTTCTTGCTACCTATATAATAGCCTTGAAACGCAAATGTATTCTTTTTCATTTTAAATACTTTCCAACATCCAACTTTCTAACAAATAATCAGGAAGCTGTCTTAAGTCATGGCAAGAACATTTGCAGTTTAGAGTGCAATCCTGTATATGTCTACTTAGAAGTAATGCCCATTGAATTCAGTGGGATTTACTCCTGGGTAAGTGTGTACAGCAATTCAGCCTGAATGTTATAATGTCCACATCAACAATCTTTCATATTGCTAGTTTATAGCGTTAGCTATCAATCAGTAACACTATGTCACATGCATCATTCAGTCCAGAGTATGGTAGGGCCCCGCTCATACGGCAGGTTCCGTTCTGGACCCCCGCCGTAAAGCGAAATCCGCCGTAAAGTGGAATGCATTGACTAACATTGTCTAAAATGGTGCCGGACGCCCGAAAAATGCCGTAAAAGTGGAACAAGTGTCATAGGAGCAATTGACAACTGCTGCAATTGACAACTGCTGCAAAGCGGAGCACCGCAAAGCGAGGCCCTACTGTACTAAATCTTTTGTTATAGCAAAATCCACTTGCTCTTTATACATTTTTGCTTCACAACATGCTCTGCACCGTGTCTCTTTCCTGTTTGTAGCTATGTCTCAGCCATGTTGAGTCAATTGGATAAGTTACATTTAAATGTAGTTAGGGCTACACTAGAAATGGTGCATCTCCATTTGTTTAAACCTTTGCAAATCTGCTCAGTGTGTGAGAATTAGGGCTTGAGGGGGAGGTTAACCCTTTTCCTGTACTGTGTCTCCAATGGAAATAGATATCTATCCCAGCTATTAGATTTCCCATTAGGAAAAAATAAATGTGTGAATGTATATTTTCTCCTATTTATTATTTATTCATTAAATTTGTATCCTGCCTTTGCTCCCAGTAGGAGCCCAAGGCGGCAAACAAAAACACTAAAAACACTCTAAAACATCATAAAAACAGACTTTGAAATAGATTAAAACAAAATATCTTTAAAAACATGTTAAAACAAAATATCTTTTAAAAAAACTTTTTTAAAAAACCTTTGTTGTTGTTATGTGCCTTCAAGTCGATTATGACTTATGGCGACCCTATGAATCAGTGACCTCTAAAAGCATCCGTCATGAACCACCCTGTTCAGATCTTGTAAGTTCAGGTCTGTGGCTTCCTTTATGGAATCAATCCATCTCTTGTTTGGCCTTCCTCTTTTTCTACTCCCTTCTGTTTTTCCCAGCATTATTGTCTTTTCTAGTGAATCGTCTTCTCATTATGTGTCCAAAATATGATAACCTCAGTTTCATCATTTTAGCTTCTAGTGACAGTTCTGGTTTGATTTGTTCTAACACCCAATTATTTGTCTTTTTCGCAGTCCATGGTATGCACAAAGCTCTCGTCCAACACCACATTTCAAATGAGTTGATTTTTCTCTTATCCACTTTTTTCACTGTCCAACTTTCACATCCATACATAGAGATCAGGAATACCATGGTCTGCTTTAAAATCATAAAAAGCAATTCTGACACAGATGTAGACTGGGATAAGGTCTCTATTTAAAAGGCTTGTTGAAAAAGATAGGTCTTGAGTAGGTACTGAAAAGATAACAGAGATGGTGCCTGTCTAGTATTTAGGCGAGGGAATTCCAAAGGGTAGGTGCCACTACACCAAAGGTCCACTTCCTACATTGTGTGGAATGGACCTCCTGATAAGATGGTATCTGTAGGAGGCTCTCACCTGCAGAGCATAGTGATAGACTGGGTATATAGGAGGTAAAACAATCTTTCAGGTATCCTGGTCCCAAGCTGCATAGAACTTTGTATACCAAACCCAAAACCTTGAACTTGGCCCGGTAGCTAATGGGCAGCCAGTATAATTGATTGATTGATTGATTTTTATTTATGGTCATAGACCAAACTGAACTTATACAAATACACAAATGTACAACAATACTTAAGAGAAGCATTAAATATAATCAGTCTTGAAATTCTTAAAGCAATGGGGTGACATGTTGGTGATACCCTGCCCTAGTGAGCAGTCTCACCGCCACAGTTTGCACCAACTGCAGCTTCCAGACCAACCTCAAGGGCAGCCCCACATAGAATGCATTACAGTAATCAAGCCTGGAGGTTACCAGTGCATAGACAACAGTGGTCAGGCTGTCCCAGTCCAGAAATGGCCACAGCTGTCTTACCAGCCAAAGCTGGTAAAAGGCACTCCTACCCTGGACCTCTATTGACAAAGGTGGATACAGGAGCACCCCCAAACTATGAACCTGCTGTTTCAGAGGAAGTATGGCCCCATCCAAAGCTGGCAACTGACTAGTTATCCAAACTGGGGAACCACCAACTCACAGCGCCTACGGCTTGTTAGGATTCAGACTCAGTTTATCGGCCCTCGTCCAGCCCACCACTGAGTCTAGGCACTGGACCAGGGCTTGCACGATCTCTCTTGATTCAGATGTTACAACAGAGAAATAAGAGTCTGGTATCATCAGTGTACTGCCGACATCTCACCCCAAATCTCTTGATAACTGCTCCCAGGAGCTTCATATACATGTTAAACAGCATAGGGGACAAGATGGTATCCTGCAGCACCCCACAGCACAACTGCCAGGGGCCCGAAAGGCAATTGCCCAATGCTATTCTCTGAAAACGACCCTGGAGATCAGAACCACTGTAAAATAGTACCTTCAATACCCATCTGACCAAATTGGCCCAGAAAGATACCATGGTCAGTGGTATCAAAAGCTGCCGAGAGATGAAGTAAGAATAACAGGATTGCACTCCCTCTGTCCTCCTCCCAATAAAGGTCATCCACCAAGGCCAATTCAGTCCTATAACCAGGCATGAACCCAGATTGGAATGGGTCAAGATAATCTGTTTCATCCAAGAGTACTTGCAATTGCTGCACCACAACCCTCTCAATCACCTTTCCTAAAAAGGGGGGTATTTGCGACTGGTCGGTAGTTGTCACAAACCAATGGGTCCAGAGTGGGTTTTGCAAGCACCCATGTCCATGTCATCAGGTCTCATCAACTGAAACTGATCCCAAGAAGTTGCAGCAGATGTTGCACTGGACACCTCACTGGGGACTACAGTAGATGTGGATGGGGCATCAAGATTGCTATGGAAGCGAGCAACTTTACCCTTACAAATGGTTCACAGTGTGCCTCCGAAGGGTCTAAAACTTCATTTCCTGGAGCTGATGTCAATAGACCCCTGACAACATGGAAAAGCTCCACTGGATGGCTGTGTGAGGATGCCATGTTGGCAGAGAAGTGGGCCGCCTTCACCACCCTCACCACATACAGTAGGCACAATTATGATGTTTTACTGCATGATCAGTCTCGTGCATGTCTTTCGCCACTTGCACTCTAGCCATCGTCCAGCCATTTCATTGCCCTTAGGTTAATGATGTACCAAGATGCAAACCGTGCTCCACAATGCTGGAGAGGGCACTCAGGGGCAGCCGTGTTAAGAGCACGATGCACCTCATTGTTTGCTAGCATGACAAGGGCTTCAACAGGGTCACCTGATCTATCTACTGTGAACTCCCCCAGGACATTCAGGAATCCAGTGGATTCCATTAGTCTCCAGGGGCAGACCATCTGAATCTGTCCACCACCCCTGCAGGGAAAGATAGAACCATAAGTCTAAACTTCACCAGGAAGTGATCTGGCCATGACAATGGGATGATATCCACCTCCCCCATCTCTAAAACACCCCTTCCTCCATCTGGAGCAAAAACGAAGTCGAGGGTGTGCCCTGCCCTATGAATTGGGCTGGTGACAACTTGAGACAGCCCCATGGTCATCATGGAGGCCATGAAGTCCCGAGACGGAACACTAGAGGCAGCCTCAGGATGGTTGTTGAAATCACCCAGGCCTATTGTTCTGGGCTCCAATATCACTGCCAAAAGCCCTCCACCGGCTTGATCAGAGAAGCTGCTGGGCAGCAGGGTGGATGGTACACCAGCAGCAACCCTAGTTTACTGTCTCCTTGGCCTGACATGAGATGCAAGCCCTCACAGCCAGCTCAGAGACAGAGTGGTTTCCTGGAGACAGAGATGGAAGTTCTGTAGACCACAGCAACCCTTCCCCCATTCCTGCAGCCTGTGTTGCACTCAGTATCCAGGTGGGCAAAGCTGGGTCAGATCAACTCCTTCCAGCTCACACACCCAGGTCTCGGTAGTAGTAATACACACCAAATTGGTACCCTCATCCATGATCAAATCATGGATGACTGTGGTCTTATTGTGTACCAATCTGGCGTTAAACAGCAGCACACACAGGCCAATGGACACATCAGATGAGCAATGAGGAACCTGTCCATGGGAGGAGTGGGAGCAAGGAACAAGGACTAAAAGAATAGCAGATACAAGCCAGACTGTGGATTTTCATCAGGAAAATGATGTGGAGGTGTAAAATTGAACCTAAATCAGCGGAGATGCATTTGCACATTTTAGTTCTCATATCTATTTCATCCTTAATACTATTGTTTTCAGTAATCACTACTTAAAGCAGGCATTGCTTTTTTGAAGAGCTTGAAGCTTGCTTGCTGTAAAAGGTGGATGCTAATTACTTATATCACTGGTAGGTGATCTAAGTAGACATATTGAGTAAATATTTATTCACTGAGCACCTTTCCCATGCAAGCTTAATTGAACTTAGTGGGGATTTTGAACTAATAGAAATTGGTGGGTCTGGTATAATACCTTGGGAATGGAATACACTTTATTAATGTGCTTTCTAAAAATAATGTTTAGGTGATTTTTAGATCTAGATGGTTTGAGATAATTTTGGGATGAACCTGAATAAGCCACTCTGAGAAAGACAACAATCTCACAACTGAAATATAGGTTTATGTTGTTTTTTTACTATTCAGATCCAAGTTGACTTAATGGCTTGGATACAATGAACCCTTTGCATTGCTGGAAGGAATTTCCACACATGCAAAGATGGTTTACCAGTTTCCACCAGTTCTTCCCAGCTGCAGCTCCCATGCCACTTTGCACATCATCCTAGAGGTCTTCAATTCTTTGCTGCCCTAGGGTCCTGCTGGGAGGAAGAGTAGGATATAAATAAAATAATAAATAAATAAATAAATTCTCTCAGGAGAAGCTTTTCAGCAGGTGCAATGGCTAACAGAAGTGGGACAGGAAAGCATCATTGTGCAAGCAGAATGCTACTTATAATCTATTAAGCTCGTTTAGTAGTTCAATGTTCAGTTAAAATTATTGATAAAATATACCATATACCATGGGGTCAGATTAATACTTTTTCTGTCAGAATGAAAATAGCAGTTCATCTTCTGTATTCCCCTACAAATTAAATATAACAAAAATTTCCCTTGGAAAATCTACTTGAAGTATATGCCCTCTTGGGGAAGGCCAGAGTGTTAGAAGATGAATAATAATTATTAACTAGAAGAATTAAAAAAAACCTGAGTACTTCCTAAATCATGAGACTACTGGAGGAAATTATTGGGATATACATAGTTGATTTAGGCTGCAATTGTAGCCCCACTTTTCCAGGGAAAGGCCATATTTAATTCAGTGGGACTTACTTCTAAGTAGACATAGACTGCAATTCTAACTGACTTCACAACCATGGGAAAGGCAAACACTTATTTTTTAAAAATAAAATAAAATACAGCTATGTGGTCAACTCTTGCAAATTTTGTAGCATATCTCCTTTGGGAAGACCCCAGTATCAGTAGTCCACAGCAGGGCTGTGGAGTCGGAGTCTTGGAGTCAGAGTCGGAAGCAATTTTGGGTGGAGTTGGATTCGGTAGAAATGTACCGACTCCAGCTTCAAAATAAATTTTGATTGACAAATTTTTTAAAATATAAATTCAAAATGTCAAAGAAGCTTCCCGTGAAGTCAGCTGTAGTTGAGCATTTCACCATAACTCAAGATGGAAAACATTTTGTGTGTCAGTGTATGACATAGGACCCAGATGAAGACAAATGCTGTGATGCCAAGATCAGCGCATGTTCAGGCAGCGATAAAAATGCCTCTATGAGAGCTTCCCATTTAAAAAGACATTTACAGCCCTTTCCAGGGCTGTGGAGTTGGAAGCAATTTTGGGTGGTGTCGGAGTCGGACAGTAAAAAGATAGAGGAGTCGGAGTCGGAGTTGAAGGTTTGGCGTACCGACTCCACAGCCCTGGTCCACAGTTCTACTTGTCATGTCAAATAATTCTTGCAAGAGGGTAATAGAATGAGAAATCACAGAACTCCCTCCAGCTTAGACTTCAGTTTTCCCAAATGAGCTATAGCTCTGGACAAGAATGCAGAAGATGGCTATTCGGGCAGTGGTGAGCCTCTGCTGCCTACCCCTAAAACAAGTCTGGGCCTTTCCCTCTCTTGCTCCAAATTAGAACATTGCTTCCTACCCCCCCCCCACTCTTTAGCTCCACACTTGGATCTGGGGAAAGGGGTAGGGGATTGGTTCTGACTATGCACAGAGAGCCAGATTGTAGACATTATATACCTACTCATAAGGAAGTTCTGCTTTATTGCTGTCTGCAATCCTATGTATACTTACCTTGTCTTGGAGGAATTCACACTGAGGCCTTCTTGTCTGGTGCAACTCAGGATTTTGTAGCTTCCATGATAATCATTAACCTGTCTCACATTTCTATCTGGCCTAACTCCTTCTGCATTCAGTCATATTTGGAACTGGGCTTTGTTCATCATTATCATGGGCACAAGAAACATGGACTTTTTGGTGATGGTACAAAGGATATTGTAGTGAAGACCTCTTTCAATTTTCTGAAGATTTTTAAATTTTCAACTAGCTTTTAATAATGTGTTTGAAGGAATAATTATGGTCTCCTACTTTGCATATTATTTTAAAATGTTATCTTTATGGATGATATAGTGCTATCATTTTTGTTTTGTGTTTAACTTTTATTGGGTTTTATATTTGATTTGCATATTTCTTTTTGTAAGCCATTTTGGGTTATTTATATTAGAAAAGCGAGATATAAATAATAATACTCATGAAGCTGAAACAGATTTGCCGATCCTCTTCTCTTTTGGGGAGTGTGTATGTGTTTAATCTACATAATAAAAATACTTATTTATATAGCCCTTCTAATGTTCAAAGCACGTAATATAAATTGCTTCAGGAATTCTTACTAGCGTCCTTATAAGTTACGGATCACAGTACTGACCTATCTTGCATATGATGGGGAGGAGGTGATTAAACTAAGAGATAGTGCCTTATGTAAGGTGAACTAGTGAATTAATAGCAGTGGTGAGATTTGAAGCAGACATTTCCTGGCTTGCAGCTCAATCTTTTACAATCTAATCCTGTGAACGTTTACACAAAAATAAGCCCTATTTTGTTCAGTAAAGCTTAATTCCAGATAAGCATGCTTAGGATCGCAGCCTTTATTCTCTTGTCTTGCTATGTGTCTGATTTCGATCCAGAAACAAACCATTGTCCGGATTTTGATTTTGTTAACACCTGGCAAGTAGGGGGGGGGGGAGAGATACATAATCTGGGGAATGGGTTGGGACTGAAATGTTTTTTTTGTAAAGTATCATTGTGTAACACTATAAATGACAAACAATGGATGGTCATGCCTTATTGACGAACTAGAGGCATTCCTACTTTGTTTTCCATAGCGTGAGATCATAGTTTGTCTGCTGCTCAGGCTACTCCACCCCATCCATTGTTAAAAAGCAGTACATAATGATATTGTGTTGGCTAGTGTAATGCGAACTCCTGTCTTTTACAACACCAAGTCATTGGGTTTGTTTTAAAATGCATGTGATAGGACTATTTGTTAAAGTTAACCAGAGGGTAGTAGAGACCTGCGTACCTTGACCTTAAGAGCAGTTATTCATGCTAGCCTAGTTTCACTTCTTGAAATTCCTTTTTCTTTAAAAGGAAATTACAAAAAGTTTCCTTTTAACAAAAAGAAGGCCTGTTTTTAAAACAATACATCTTTCTTCCTCTACTTTTCCTTTCAGCCTGCTGAAGACTTGCCACCTTCACTCTGAACATGTCTAGGAGAAGCATAGACTATGGGGAGCTACCGGAGTATGAGAAGAGTCAGATTAAAAGGACCCTGGAACTGGGCACTGTCATGACAGTGTACAGCCTCAAAAAGAGTAATCCAGAGAGGAGGACAATCCAAGTCATCATGGAAACCAGGCAGGTTGCATGGAGTAAGACAGCTGACAAGATAGAAGGATTCTGTGAGTATATGCTTAGAGGAACCATGACAGATAATTGAATTTATCATTGTTGTGAGTGGCTAATACTCTTAAATGTGTTGAACAAAGAAACTGTGTATGCTACTGCATTGTTGTGTAACTCCATATTCTGTGTAATAGTGCAGTTTAGAAAAAGGGAGGGGATCGAAAGTGATACCCCCCCCCCCGGTCTACCAGGCATTTTACTCAACCCTTGTGATTTAGTAGATGAGACCTAGGTCATACACATTTACCTAACCTCTATCCCGGGGGCCTAATTAGACCTGGCAGGAGGTCTAATTTGGCTGGTAAGGCTGTTTCCCCTAACCACACCCATCTGCCCAATATGTGACATAAGGTGTGGGACAGGTAAAGACACAGCTGCAAAGAAATAATCAGAAACTCAAAGTGCACTCCTGATTGTTCCTTTAAGTTGGGCTCGCTGGCAGCACTGGTTATGTTTAAGATTTAACTGTGGTTGGTGTGATGTTTAAATTAAGAAACCAGGGCTAGCTCAACACATTTTGCTGCTTGAGGCAAAAGACAAGATGGCAATCCCACACACGCACAATTCCATGTACAGAAGCTGATTGGTAGTTGAATCTTACATCAGCACTTGCCATAGCACAGATCTACCACTTCACCTGAGAGCATCCATTGGGTTTAGGAGGTACAGGGCAGGGAGGGCTAGTCTTCTGACAGACTGTAGTTATGGCCAGTACTCTACCTCTTTGCAGTAGGTAGATGTGAATAAACTTGTGTTGAGTATGGAGCGGCCAGAAAACTGAAGCAGGCAAGTAGCTCTAAACCATGGTTTGCCTGTTGTATATTTCAAAGCCCAAATCATGGTTTGTGGTTCCAAACTATGGTTAGTGCAAACAGTGGCTTAGTATGATGTTTGAACTAAGCTACTAAAACAAAGCATCTCTGTCTGCAAGAGTATTAGTGTAATATGTTGAGGCTCTGGATTAATCTCTCTCCAAGTGTTCTTGGGGCTGTAAATTTAATTCCGGGCTGGTTAATCTTTGGCTCTCCCAGTGGTGTTAGACTCCAGCTCCTACCAGCACCATGGCCAATAGTTAGGAATGATAGGAATTGTAGGAATGATGGGAATTGTAGTCCAACATTATCTGGAGGGCCATAGGTTAGCCATCCCTGCTTTAGTTGTTAGATTAATCAACTTAAAACTTTAGAATCCAATCCTGCCCACGGCTGACCTCCTTAAGAACATAAGAAGAGCCTGCTGGATCAGGCCAGTGGCCCATCTAGTCCAGCATCCTGTTCTCACAGTGGCCAACCAGGTGCCTGGGGGAAGCCCGCAAGCATGACCTGAGTGCAAGTCCTTAAATTATAAACCAATGGGTTTGTGCAATCTTCTACATCTCTACTCAGAATTCCTATTAATTTCAGTGGGCTTACTTCCAGGTAAGGAGATACAGAATTGTAGCCTGACTGTGTGCAGTTTTTTAGCTTATGGATGGAGTGTAATTAGTGAGTGTAAATTAAGGCATTTGTGTGTGTGTGTTCTTGAGGTTGTTTACAGTTCTAGCATATTAACTGTAAAGAATAATGAAAAAGAAAGATTCTTTCCTCTTCACAATTAGAGGTAACTTACTCTTCCTTTGATATCTCAACATGGAACCTATACTGAGATGCTGATAATGTGTACATTTTAAATTGTATTTCTGTTTGATTAATTGGTTAAAACTCAGGTGATCAACAATAACATTGTTAATCAGTTAATAGCCCCGATTATTCTCAGACACGCAAGTCAGTGTACTTTCCAGAGCTATAGTCATGTTAGTTTGCTGGAGCAAAAAAAAGTTACTGTCTTGTGGCGCTTGAAAGACTAAAACATTCATTGTGAAAAGTGAGGCCAAGAGATTACAGTAGGCATGTCACAGTAGTGTGTTGAGCCTACTTAAATGCAAGATCCAACTGGCATGTATATGAGCTTCTCATATTTGTATGGATTTCCCTTTCTAATGTGGAGAATGTAGACATATTTCAAAGTATAATAAAAGCAATTTAGATTTTTTGTATTGATGCTTTTATGTAGAAGTTTTTGTTACAATAAAAATAGTGTCATCTGTTTTTTTTGAAACTCATGTCACTGCAGCATTAATTGGCTAATACAGGTTCTGTTTCTGAATATGGAAATTATTAGAATTGCTGGTATTGAATATAAACACTAATATTTTGTTCTGCTTGAATTAAAAAGTTGCCTTTTTACTATCTAAAGATGACAGTTAATCTGAAGAACAACATAATTTATTCATTTAATCAATCTACTTAAATGAGCAAGATTCTCAAGGTGGTGTATAATATAAAAATAATAGCAAATGCAATCACAGCTCCATATAAAATATGACAAGCAAAATTTAAGCATGTATAAAGAAGTGTCATGTATGGCTATTTCTGATATAACAATTTTAATCCACACCTAAGATGGAATAAATACGTGAAACATTATATAGGGATATAGATTTTGTAAGAAAGATTTCCAGACAGATGGTTTGGTTCTTGCCTGCCTGTACTTGCAGAGCTCTCCTTCAAAATCATGTGCGTTCCTGTGTAAAGGGTTTTTAGTATGCATTCCAGTATCACATTCGATCCACTCCATTAACCTCTGTGGGATTGCAATGTTCAAATGATCTTTATGCTACCATGAATCCTCACATTGAACTGGAACCAAGCCTAAGCACATGTAACTGAATTGGTACATACCAGTTTCTTATTTTCCTTATATTTCTCCTTTCCTCCCTTTCTCTCTCCCACTTTTCAAAATGTAGATTGTAAACTCTAAGCTCCTTGTGGCAAGGACCTTTCTCTTTTACTTAGGTTACTCTGGTAAGTTTCATGTGCATTGATTGTGCTATTAAAATTTAAAATATCAACGTTTTAGAAGCTGGAAGTAATATGTACATAAAATTAAAGATGGCTTGGAACTATATTAAGACTGGGAAATCACAGAATGGGGGCTTTGGTACTTGTGTTTTTGTTAAGAGAAGTATTATATATGAGTTGTAACTTCTAATGAATGGCTTTCTTTTTTGAGAAAATTGACAGTCATTTGAGTGGATCTTGCAGAGGACATTGATCACTCAACCAGATCTTATTAAAAAAAAGTCTCCCCATGGTTGAGCCTGTTTGACAACAAGCACGAGGGTGGAAATTCCTTAGCTGCGGGTTCAGTCTGTTCAATAGTAGGTTAAAATAGCTCTGTTTAAAAAAATGTGCTGAAGTGCAAGCAAAAACGAAATCCCATTTGCTTAATGAAGGCTAAAAATGTGGCGGTGTTCTTTCTTTTTAAAATAATGGCTGTGTTGAAGTTAGGCACATTATGGCCTTTAAAAAGTTTTATTGTATGTGATTCCTACTGGTTGTCAGTGGATACAGGATGAATAAGTTAAAACCTCACAGGCCTATTTGGAAAATGGTTTTATTTTAAAATTGGTTGAACTGAAGTATGCTTATTAAAAGATGTAAGAGGTTTTGTGCTATTTCTACACCAGGTGTTTTAATGTGGAATTGTCACTCCTTATCCTGTAAAAAGTGGGTGCAAAAGTTATGTAGCTTACTGTGGGAGAACAACGAATGGGGCAAAACCAAAAAATCTCTGTTTGGAAGCACCCTTCTTTTCTTGAGGATACGTCCATATTTTTTACCAGTTTGTACTTATGGGAAAAAGTGGATTATAAACCTTTCCCTTTAATGTATTTCTACTCCAAAATCATGGGAGATAAAAAATATGACAGTAGATGACTGCAATTGGAAAGTTTTTGTACAAAAAAAGCCTAACCCCCAAGTTTAGATTATATAGTTGTCTAATATGTTGAAATGTGCAGAGTCTTGTAGAACTAGCATTCTGTGTGCCTGGCAGTGAGAAATATGCTAACTGTGCACTAATCCAGTTTGTGGTTTTTCCTTCCTGCCACAAGTATAGGGCTGGATCCTGCCATTTTTATTTGAGGCAGAGCATTGACTATTTCAGTATAAATTTCAGTTTGTGTGTTTTTCTTCTTCTCGCAAGCCAAGCAAAACCACTTGTTACACTTGGTACGACTGCTTTGACCAGCAACTACCTCTGGTGATATGATGCAGATGTCTTAGAATAGCAGCAGTTGTAGTGGACAGAGAGACCCGAGTTTTGTAATTCCAAAGAATCTGTTGATAGTTGTTCTTGCCTTGCTTTTAGTTTTTTAGGTAGTGGGCTGTCTTCCTTTTAGGATGGTCAGCTGTAAATCCTACCATGTATAGGATTCAACACTCTTCCTTCTTGGATGGCATATTTGCAGCACTATGTTATCTTCCTCCTCTCCTGCTTCCCCAGGTTTGGCTTAGATCAAGAGTGAGGAATCTGTGGTGTAATTTGTCCCATTGCTTGTATCTCCATGCTGGTTATGGCTCGATCTAATAAAAATACTTAACATTTGTATAACGTTTTCAAATGTTCAAAATGCCTCACATATACTTGTAATCCTTATCATGATCCTGTAAGGTAAGTCATATTTAGTTGTATCCAGTGTTGGTCATGCTCTGAGTAGACCCACTGAAATTAATAGACTTGACTAACTTACATTCCATAATTGCAGTGGGTGAGTATAAATTAGTTGGATGCAACCCATTATCTTCATATTACGCAGATGGGAGATTGCAGCTGAGAGAGAGAGTAGCTTGCCAAAGGCCATCTAGTGAGAAACAAAATTCAAACAAGGGACTTCCTGATTTGTAGCCCAGTTTCTGATCCACTACACTATGCCAGCTGCCTATTGCATTACTGTTGCAGCTTGCAAAGCTTCAGGTCAGCCCAGCTAGAGCAAGGTTAGGAGCCCCACTGAGGAACAGCTGGAATCACTAGTCACTGGTTCTTGCTGGAGATCTCCCTCGGTGTCTGCATGGCACAGAGAGTGGGAACATCCTTGTTTCTGCAGCTGTTATAGGGGTGTTTGTGGAAAGTCAAGAGGCAGGGACAGTATCTTGGTGAGGAAGGCAGAATATACATTTAATACCTAAATTAATAGGTCAGCAACTGCAACATGCATTTGAGCGTAAGTGGTCAGTAGGTGTTTGTGAATGATTGAGACGGAGTGCTGCCGTGGAGGTGCTGTCCCATTGTGCTTGCCTCACCCTTCTTCCTTTTGTAGAGAGAGTGCAGTGACTGAGATAATACTCAACTGCTTCCTTGGAGAAAAGTGCAGTGGAATTTTGTGTGTGGAATGCTATTTGCTCTGCTCCATGAGGTGCAGCTGGGATCCTGTTAGACAAAAGGGCTCCTGAGTCTTCTGCAAGCAGTAGCAGTGGTTGGAGATAACTTACTTGCATGTGGGGGTTCATCCCCCTCCTTTCTGCACAGGGCCTA
The DNA here is from genome assembly GCF_030035675.1 of Rhineura floridana. NCBI lineage: Eukaryota > Metazoa > Chordata > Lepidosauria > Squamata > Rhineuridae > Rhineura > Rhineura floridana. Next base: position 11,721,384 of record NC_084492.1, on the reverse strand, counting down.
CTTGCTCTTGGGTATCCTGTGGGGAAGACACTGCTACAAGTTTTTGACCGAGAAAGGTTTGTCTAACTAATACAGCTGAGACAAGACGGTTACCGATACTGGATGGGTGAGGGGAAGAGATTGGAGGCCTGTGTAGAGTCCTAGTTAGAGGCAAGGTATTGCCCTCTTACTTGTGTATTGAGCTCTATTCTGTCACCCCACTTGTAGCAATAAAATGGAAGTTGCTGTTGGATGTTGGTGTGTAGGGCCCCAAGACATTTTGCTTTTCCTATATGTGTTGGGTTCTGAGGTCAGGCTGTTTGCACAGAGTGCCCTATTTCCATAGTTCCTACACACGAAGTAGTATTACTATTATTGTTGTTATTGTTATTATTGCTTATCCCACTTTTCCTCCAAGATGGTGTACAAGCGTGGTTCTCCTCCCTCTATTTTATCCTCCCAACAACCCTGTGAGATAGGCTAGGCTGACAGACAGTCACTGGCCCAAGGTCACCCAGTCAGCTTAATGACTGAGAGGAGATTTGAATCCTGTTCTCCTAGGTCCTGGACGATCACTCTGACCTTTGCATCAAGCTGTCCCTTGTATATTGTACGCATCTGAGTTATGGGCTTCCTGACAGGTTTTTTTTTTTAATATTGAAGTGTATTTGCTGTGATTGGCCGCAGAGTTAGTCCGAATCCTATACAAAATTGCAGTGCAGTGGGGAGAATTGGGGGGAGCAGTGTGTTTTGGCTCTTGAATGAGTGATTTTCTTTTACGCCTGGCGCCTTCTTTGTTATCTTTTCGGCGCCAGGTAAAGACCTACCTCTTCGCCCAGGCATTTTAAAAATTTTAAAAATTTTAAAATTTGAATTTAAAATTGAAAATTTTTAATTATGTTTTATTGTGTATCTGCATCCACTTGTATTTTAACCTGTTTTATTATGCTGTACACCGCCCTGGGAGCTTATTGCTATAGGGCGGTCTAAAAATGTAATAAAATAAATAAATAAATAAATAATAAATACTTGTAACACTATTTTAGTATGCTAGAGCAAGGGCTGGAAGCAAGATCTTGGGGTCTTTAGGATTCAGAATGAAGCTCTCTTGATGCACCACTGTCCTTTTTTTGGTCTGCCCCCCCCACAGTTGGAGTTGTGCCACTGGTGTGGATATATACGTGTAACATTAGGCCACCATTGGGTTCCATTGGTGATGCATATCCTACATATACTAGTGCAGGGGACATGCACCAAATCTTAAAAGCTTTCCAATTGGCATAATTTGAATTATGCCCCTTGTCGTTGATATATTTATTGATGTGTTAAACGTTTTCCTTGCAGGTAGACCAGATTGGCATGCAGATTCTCCATTTCAGCCTTTTTCCATTTAAAATATTTTCCACAATGTGGACAAACATTTTACTTGTACCTCACGTAAAACTGAAATTGTTTACCCAAGGAGGGATTTTTTCCTGTCTGTCCAAAGTATCTGGGAAAGTGTTTTCCGCTGTCTGATTGAATTGGAGTCGTTCATAACTTCTTCTTTTTTTTCTTCCTAAAATTAAATGTTGGTGTGTGTCAACTCAAAATCAGACCATGTACTGCACAAGTAAATGACTACAATTTTCTTCACTTGAATATGGCTACATTCTTTGTGTTCTGTATGTTGCCATAGCAGAGAAAGATTACTGTTTCTTCTCTCTTGAAGTAAGAATGCTTGTGTTTGTTTAAGGAAGGAAGGATACTTCATTATGTAGCTTAAGTGAGATGGTACTATATAGGAAAAAAGTCTTAAATTTGCTTGGAAGGTGGTATAATCTACCCTGCTGCTCTATAAATGCTACAAACCTTTTTTTAAAAGAGCGAGCTGAAATTCTCACATGCCCAGTATCAGACAACACACTTGAACCCCGTGGCATTCTAGAACCTGCAACATTTGTAATGACTTATTAGGAGAGTGAAAGACATGAGTTTTATTCCTTGTTTCAATTTTATTTATACTTTTGCTGAGTTGTATGAGTGAATTGAATGAGTGAACTGTATATGAAATCCCTTTGGAGACTCTCCTTATTTATTCAGTTAACCCATATAATTTGAAAGGTGTAAATAAAATTGAAACAGTAGACATAATAATGAACCTCAAATGTCACAGTAGAAGAAGGTGCATATTAATAACTCATATTAAAAAAATTATATGATTGGCCCAAGTCCCCCAATATGTTCCAGTGGTAGAAAAAAAGCTTCCTTGCCATCTGCATGCAAAATATATTTTTGTTATCATATATACCACACTCTCCCTCAATGAAGCCCAGATTACAAATGAAATGCTCAGGATTTCCTGGTAGGGCTGGTCAGGATTGCTGTGAAGAGTAGCCACAGAGCATTATAGATAGTACTGGGCTAGGTTGACTAATGGTCTGATTTGATGGCGAACAGCTTCCAGAGTTTGGGGAGGACCATCACTCAGTGGTAGAGCACTAACTTTGCTTTAAGAAGATCCCAGGTTTAGTCCTTGGCATCTCCAGGTAGGGATGGGAAAGATTCTTACCTGAAACCCTGGAGAGCTACTTCCTGTCAATATAGATAATACGGAGCTGGATGGGCCAATGGTCTGACCCAGTGAAAGGCAGCTTCCTATGCACCACACTAAAGTTTTAATGTGCATCTGCTTCTACTGCAACAAAGAAGAACTGAAAGATTAGACAGAAGCATAGATTATTCTCTTAGCTTTAAGATAATCAACCAAGAAATTGATATGAGAGAGGGAGAAAATGAGCAATTTTTCTGAACTGTCACTCCTGCCATTAATGGATGATTCATGACAATGTAAACTTGCACTTATTTGATCCACTGGTGCTTCCTACTAGAAAGGCAACAAGTGTGTTTTATATTTGCATACAAAGTCCTTTGATCTCTTATTTGGGCAATCATTTTGGTTAATATTGGGTTTTATACTGATTGCAGAATGATAGCTGTGTCTATGCAGCCCTGTGTCTTTTCCTGTTATATTAAAAGTACTGGTGGCTTATTAATGTCCTATAAACCAAACATGTTCCCCCTCCCTTCACAACAATCTTTATGCATTGACAAATATAATTATCTGATTAAGATTAACATGATTAATTGAGTAAAGATGTATTTAATCAGGTGACAGTCCTACTTAGAATAGGCCAGAAGAGCCATACATTCTTAAAAGTCTAAAATGTGTTTCTGGCCATCAGCCCTCTGGGTTTGTACAGTTTATAAATAAGGTCAAGCTGTCCGCAGAAGCTAATGTCATGCCTTAAGAGAGGACAAAGCAATTGTTTCCTCTTTATTCCACACATTATGACTTCAGTGCACCACAGATGTATCGGGGCTTCTGCTGTTGCCTCAGCTGCTAGTTCTAGTGCAAATGTGCAGCACTTATAAGATATAGCAGTGCAAAATTTAGATTATTTTTTAGGCTGTGGCAGAGTCCTTCTACACTAGTGTCACCTATTTAATAGTAGCCTTTGGAGTTACAGTGCTGTGAAAGAGTATTTGCCTCCTGTCTGATTTTCTGTGTGGTTGTATATTTTTGGCACCGAATGTTATCAGATCTTGAACCAAACCTAATATTAGGAAAAAGGGAAGCTGAGTAAACAAATAACACAAAATTTGGATACTTATTTCATTTATTTATTAAAGAAAGTTAAGCAACACCCAATGCCCCTGTGTGAAAAAGTATTTGCCCCCTTAGACTCAAAACCTGGTTACATCTTTAGCAGCAATGACTGGTTCATGGTTCCTTCATTGATAGCAAGTTGTCCAGGTCCTGATGCAGCAAAGCATTCCCAAACCATAACACTGCCACCACCATGCTTGACCATAGGTATGAGGTTCTTCATGTGGAATGCAGTGTTTGATTTTCAACAGACATAACGGGACCCATGTTACCCAAAAAATTCCATCTATGACACATCTGTCCATAGAACATTGTTCCAGAACTCTTGAGGATCATCCAGGTGCCTTTTGGCAAACAGTGAAGGAACCGTGAATCCTGCTTTGTATCAGAGAACTCTATGGGAGAATGTCAGGCCATCCGTCAGCTGTAGCTGAAGCGCAGCTGGCTCATGCAGCAAGACAGTGATCCGAAACACACAAGCAAGTCTACATCAGACTGGTTGAGGAACAAGAAATTTACAGTTTTGGAATGGCCTAGTCAAAGTCCAGACCTAAACCCCATTGAGATGTGGCAGGAGCTGAAAGGCGCAGTTCATGCTTGCAAATCCACAAATGTCATTGAGTTAAAGCAGTTCTGCATGGAAGAGTGGGCCGAAATTGCTGTGAGAGACTGATCAAGAACAATGGGAAGCGTTGGGTTGCAGTCATTGCTGCTAAAGGTGATGTAACCAGGTTGGAGTCTAAGGAGTCAGTTAGTTTTTCACACAGGGGCATTGGGTGTTGCTTAACTTTCTTTAAGAAATATATGAAATAACTATCAAAATTTTGTGTTATTTGTTCACTCAGTTTCCCTTTTCTCTAATATTAGGTTTGGTCCAAGATCTGATAACGTTCAGTGCCAAAAATATGCAACCACGCAGAACATCAGATGGGGCAGATACTTTTTCACTGCACTGTATGTTTATTATACATTAGCTGTTACGAGCTAGTAGTGACTCAACAAACGTATTTCCCATTAATAAATCCTGTCAGCAGTTAGGAGTGTGGACGTTTGGAAAATACGCTGTGCAGCATGATTCTGTGCATGTTTACACAAGTCTCATTCTTTGAAGAGAAATTATTTCCAGTTAATTTGGCGTCAGAAATCAAATTTAGTAGGCACAAAACTTTCAACGGCTTTCATTTCTGCAAATGTTGGCATCCTTAGCCTTCAGAGAAAAGGTTGCCTTGTTAATGGGAATTTGCAGGGTTGTGGAAAATACTTGCTTCTATCTTCTCCCCTGCACCCAATCTAAAGACTAAAATTCATTACTGTCACCCTTATGAAAAAAGAAGTGCATATTTGCATATTTGTTCTGCATGATACAGCAAGAGGTCTTGGGTGCTGTGCCATTGTTGCATGACTCTTGTATGTGTACCACATTTTTACTAATTTTATCTGACCTTATCTTGCCCATCAAATTTTATTTATTTATTGCACTTATATCCCACCTTTTCTCCAAAGATCTCAAGATGGTGTACTTGTTAAGATACAACACTCCAGGTAGTAATCTCATCATGGTAAAAATGAATTGCCTCCCCCCTACCATGAGGAGAATGAAACAAGTGGATAAGAAGAGCCCTCTTGAATCAGGCTAAAGGTCCATCTAGTCTAACATCCCATTTCCCACCCGGGGCAACCAGATGCCTCTGGACTGTATTACATATCTGAATGTGGGATTTTTTTGCTCCTATGATCCATTCCATATCCTCCTTTTAGTCCAAAGCAGATGACTGTTTGGAGGTGAATTTGATGCTTTTCTGTGGATTTTAGTTCATATATCTCTGTCATCTTTGCAGAACCTCTTTACCTTTCTTAGCGGTATTGGTCGCCCTCTCATTTTAGGTTTCTGACCACAATAATAGTCTATATTTGTTTCCATGAATTTGGTCCAGAAACAGTAGTTCCACTTTTGCATCTCTACTATATTGTTACATGCTCACCAACTTCCTCAAGAAGTGATCGGTTCTGGGGGGTGGTATTATTGTTAGTTTCCTTCAGATAAAAGAGCACTGGGTGATGCCTTTGCAATATTTATTCAATTTACAGATAAACAAGCATAGCATATTAGAAGCAAATTGGCAGTCCTGTTTCAGGCAGCATAACCACTAACCCCACATTAACAATGTGTGCTGATCCACTCCCAATACTGTGTCCCCAACTAACCTAATTAGTGCTCTCTGTCTCTTACTCCCCAAATTCAAAACTGTAGAACTTGCTCCAAACTGTTCCTCTGCTTGTCACTTCCCCAAATTCTGGAGAATTTGTTGTATTCTGAAAGCTGAAGAGTGATACTTTGATGTCAGGAGAAACTCTCATTGATTAAATTTTAACAGATTGTTATAGACAATTAGCAATAATTCTGTCGAAGGACCCATAAGACACTCCTAAGGTAGGGATGGGAAACCAGTGGCCCTCCAGATGTTGATGGACTCTTAACTCCCATCAGCCCCAGTCAACGTGGCCAGTAGCCAGGGATGATGGGAGTTGTCATCTCACAACATCTGAAGGGCCACCAGTTACCCATTCTTTATTGAAGCAGTTCTTTGTTTAATATTGAAGATCCCCAACATATGCATGAAGTAAAGATTGCTCAAAGACTAGGCATGATATCCTTTAAGGATAATCAACTTATGTTCATATCTATAATTTCCATATAAAGTATATCAACATTTAAAAAGAAAAGAAATAGATGCCTTTACAGGCACAGATCTGTACAGATGAACAGAGAGCTGAATGAGATGCAACAGTGGCAGATCAATGTGTTAAAACACCAGTCTGCCCCAGTCACCTAGAAAGGGGGTGTTGGGGCTCGGTTTTTTTAAAAAGCAAAAGAACTGCATGGGTGAAGAGTCCCAACTGCAGATAATCTTTTTTCCTAGAGATATTCTCCCCAAGTGACTTGAGATGGAGGCTGCAGGGAGCTAAATCACAGAGGGGTTAAGGGTTCAGCATATATCATCTTCAGTTCCCTTTTGCTTTTAAAATATGACCTTCGTCTTTCTATGTAATGGGATGGTGCCAGGCTTTTAATCTGAAGAATTGTCAATGTCACATAAAGTCCAGTGTATTTCCCTCAACCAGGCTGGTTGTAGATTTAGAAACTATCAGATTTAGAAGCTGCTACATCCTATCTGCTGGCCACAATATATAAACTAGTTTTATGAACTGTATTCCTCCTTTCCTGATATGTCTTGTAATTATTTGCCTGTGTTGAAAGCTCTCTTCCAGTCCCTGTTCTAGTGGTTACACAGAAGCCTGATATCAATAAGAATACAGTATGATGCAGTAGCTCTTGAGTTCAATCACAATGAAACAGGCTGTGTCCATAGTGAAACAAATTGTGACTTTCTGCTAGCCTGTCAGGTTGCAACCAAAGTCACTAGGAACCAATATTCAAGCATTATGAATAGAAGCAATGATACTTGAGGAAGTTAATTGGAATAACCTTGCAAAAATACATGAACATTTATTCATTTTTGTTCTAAAAGAGATGTTCTGTTCCATGGGACGTCTTGGGTGCACCATTACGTGTTTCTTCAGCTCTATTTCTATAACTTTGTGTCTGTGGTCACATGAAAGGATCAATACGTGTGGCCTTCTAACTGCTCAGACCTCTTTGGCTGTTCATATCCTCTGCTTTAATGCTAACTTACCTAGGCCAGACTTCCTGTTTATGGTCAGTCAGAGGAAGGACAAAGTGAAGTGAGCTATAATTCTCTAAATGTACTCTGCATTGAGACTTGGTTTGGACATATTCCAGGAAGCCACATCTTTATTGTTATTTTACAGAATTCATACCCTGAGTTTTGACATGAGGCTGCAAAACACTTCTGTTGACTGGTTTTATTTTCTAAAAATACTTTTTAAAAAGCAACCCTCCCCCCCGCCTCAACATCATTTCTGAATTTAAACTGATTAGAGGTGGGCTGCAGAATTGTGTGCTTTGTCCTGTCTGGCACTAATTCTCTCCACACTTCCTCTGATGGTCTTGATGGCCAAATATGTTTGATTTACTTTGCAATTTTAGTGAAGTTTCCTATAGTAAATCATTTTCTTTTGCTTCTGTTTCTGTGAAAATGTGAAGTACAGCAACACTAAAAAAGCTCCAAAAACAGTTCTAATGGACATTAGGAATGTCTCAGTTTGCATAAGATAAAACAGTCAGAGGTGAAATATATTCTAGCAAAATTCTAGGTGTGCTCGATGTTTTTAATTGACCATGCCCACCTTTCCTTGGAGTGGAACAGTTTAAGCATAGCAGGCTGAAAATATGCCGCCCTGGGCTCCTGCTGGGAGGAAGGGCGGGATATAATTCACATAATAAATAAATCTTGGGCAGGCCGTTTGTTTTTTCAAATAGCTAGAGTCATTGCTTAAGTAGCAACATATTGTAATCAGTCTGATTTTACATCAAACTGCAGTTTCACATTCAACTGTTAATGCACACAAAGAAATAGAACATAACCTCCAGTTTGAAACACAAAAGGCTGTCCTCACCATCATATGACATTGACCAATAAAAAGGCTTTGAAATTAATACAAATAAATTTGACACAAATTTCTAAGATAAATAATTAGAGAAATACAATTTTGTAGGTTAGATTCTCTGTAGAAACGGTAGTAACACAGGAAAGAAGCAAAGTAAAAAGAACACCAACAAACATACAAAAATGTAATTCTCCATCTTGGAGATAGCAGGTGTTGTCAGCACTCATAATATGCTCAGAGGCACATGTTACCAAATTCTTCCAAGCTACACAGGAAGTGGATTAAAAGACCAATCCAAATTGTGTTTGCATTTTTACAAATTTATAGGGCTCTTATCTCAGAGAGGAGGTCGGGTCTCCTGCTCCCCTGGTGCATTCAGTATAGCTGCCCAATTTCCTTGCTTTTTCAAGTTTGATAGAAATATCTGTTGGCTATAGGTATGTTCTTAAATCGCAAGGGGTTTTTTTGCCTATTAGTGAATTAATACATATAGTGTGATAAAAATCCATTGTGCTGATTTAGTCCATAAGCGATCGCATTGAACCTCTTGATGTATTGTAATTCAGAGGTTTCACATGCTTCACTCAAGGTTCATTTGCTACAGTGTGGCCACCTCATGGTTAGTTAGAGTGTCCTGGGAGGCTGAAATGTCTCCCTCACCTCACCCCGGTTTTTCAATAATGCAATTTCTGATGTCAAATTTGTGTCCATTTATTATTTTGCATACAGACTGGTCTATTTGTACTATGTAGAATTCTCAGAACAGCATTTTTAGCAGATGACATGTCACATTAGAAGATGAACAGGTGAATGAACCCCTGATCTTGGGGATGACATTATTAGATCCTGTAACAGTGCTGCCAGGGTACACGGGGGGCTGAAGTGGCATCTGGGGTGGCATCTGGTCCAGTCCCTGAATCTCTTTTACGTGGCCCCTTGTTGCTAGACTGGTGGTGGGGAGTCTGTATGCAAGTGCAAGTCTGCCACCCAAGGCCTGTGAGAGGAAAGGTTTATTGCCCAGGATGTGCTTTAGATCAGTGGTTCCCAACCTTTATGAGCACGGGACCCCCTTTATAAGCTGGAAAAAAAATGTGACCCCCTCCCCCCAGGGAGGCAGGCTGGCTGCCAGGAAGGAAGTGGGAAAGCAGCCTTTCTTGGCAGGCTTGCTTCTTTTTGCTTCACAAGAAGCCCTCTCCTCTCATTCTAAGGAAGGGCATTGCCAGTAGCGGCAGTGCAAGGAGACGGGAATCTGTGATAGTAATCCCCTCTTCTTCCTGGTAGCTCCACCCTCAGCATCCTTTGGCATCTGCCATGTATTTTATAGGCAGATGCCTGCCCTTAGTGTGCCTGAAAGACTCTCTGGCACTTCAGCAAAAGGCCTCCCCTCTCGTTTGGAGCAAGGGGGAGGTGTCATCTGTAGTGGCAGTGGAAAGCAGACAGTGTAGAGGGAGTGAAGACTTTTTTTAAAAAAATTAATAAATAATTCATTTCTGTTCACGCCCCCCTCTGGATTACTTCCCAGCCCCCAGGATGGGAACCACTGCTTTAGATAATTGATGATACATGTTGAGTGGTTTTAACTGGGAACTAAAAGTGACACGTGGTGGTCTGTCATTTTCTCATCAAGGTCTATCTTGTAGTAGATGCTCCTGGTCTTGTTGATCTGCTTTCTCACTGTATTATCTTCACCAATATGGAATCTTTCAGATCTAAACCTGGTCAATCTGATAAAATATACTCCTAATTTATCTTTCAACTGAAATGGTAGCTTGTCCTCCTTTTTTTCTGCATAGCAATAGACTATTGTAGGCCAACAGCGGGCAACTTTTCTTTCCTGGCAAAGGGCACATTCCCTTGGGGTAAACTGTCAGCAGCTGTAGACCAGCAGGTGAGCAGAGACAGAGCTGATGACAGGCAGTGCCAAGTACAAAAGTAGTCTGGACTACCTAATTTGGAATAAAGACCACCATGCTTCAGTTTTTACCATGGCTCCTCAAATTAGAATTCCCAGTCCTATGCAGCTCTACATATAAGAAAGTCCCACTAGGGTTGATGGGGTCACTCTCAAGTACATACACAGAGGTTGTTGTCGTTTTCTAAAATACAACAGACTAATACAGCTATTATGTTAGAAAGCAAAGTTGTTTCTTATTGATTGAGTGTTACAGTGTTTGCATGTATACACTTTTCTTAGCTGTATGGCTTGTTCATTCATCTGTGCTCCCCCCCCCCCCCGCTAGCTGAGAACAATTTTTTTCCATATTGGAGGGAGCCACACAATAAAGAAAAGAGTGAAAAATACATCAATTTATTTTTATCAAATAAAGTATTGCCACTTCCAACGGTTCAGTCCACCCAGACTGAAACTACATCGATAGAAGGGGAAATACCCTTTAAAAAGCCAGGATAAATAAGAAGGAGACAAACAAGTAGGAAGGAACTCTTATGAGATGGAAGAATGGAGCCATTTCAGGAGGAGTCGGGCCATATAAAATGAGATGGGGGCCACATGCAGCTCCCAGGTTGCCGGTTGTCCACCTGTGCTATAGAAAAAGCAATTTGCTTTCCACAATTTTGCACACACAGAGATTTCCATCCACTGCACAAACCTCAGAACCCCAGTTGTCAGTATGGAAGCCCCGTGTCTTGGTGATGCTCAGCAGGATCCAGAAATGGGCTGGGGTATGAAGATAGAAGGGTAATTTAACGTAGATAAACAGGGACAGGCCTGGCTCCCCCTTATTTTTAATTATACTAACAATGTTCAGACAACATGCTGAGCCAAGTCTTAACTTAGCTTAACATAGTGTGGCAGCAAACAGGGTGAACAAAGCAGTTGCGAGCTCCTCTCCGGGAGCTTGCACATTCACACTCATCCATAGTTTGGCTTAGAATAGCGAGCAAACTAGGCCTCTTTCACACCTAGTTTTTTAACCTACATAAAAACTCTGGTTCCAAATGCTGGCCAAATGGGGAATCCTGATTACAAGTCACGGCAAAAATAAGCTTCAACTTATGATTTACTATAGGAAACGTCACCAAAATTGCAAAGTAAATCTAACATATTTGAAATTACTATCTGAACTATATCAACAATATTGTTGCTTCCTCCCTGCTAAAACAAGATCAGCACAACATGTCTTGTTTCTGTTATTTGGGTTGATTGCTGGTGTTGCCACCACTCACCATATGCTCAGAGGCACATGTTACCAAATTCTTCCAAGCTACACAAAGTTAAAAAGGAAAGCAAAAAATCCAGACTACATCTGTATGTCAAGAAGACAACAAAATGACAACAAAAGATTTATGTAACTTTAAAGTTGACAATGAGGACATTGAATTTGTCAAGGATTATCAATACCTTGGCACAGTCATTAACCAAAATGGAGACAATAGTCAAGAAATGAGAAGAAGGCTAGGCCTAAGAAGGGCAGTTATGAGAGAACTAGAAAAGGTCCTCAAATGCAAAGATGTATCACTGAACACTAAAGTCAGGATCATTCAGATCATGGTATTCCAGATCTCTATGTATGGATGTGAAAATTGGACAGTGGAAAAAAGTGGATAAGAGAAAAATCAACTCATTTGAAGTGTGGTATTGGAAGAGAGCTTTGGGAAAAGACAAATAATTGGGTGTTAGAACAAATTAAACCAGAATTATCATTAGAAGCTAAAATGATGAAACTGAGGTTATCATACTTTGGACACATCATGAGAAAACATGATTCCCTAGAATCCCTAGAAAAGACAATAATGCTGGGAAAAACAGAAGGGAGTAGAAAAAGAGGAAGACCAAAGAAGAGATGGATTGATTCCATAAAGGAAGCCACAGACCTGACCTTACAAGATCTGAACTGGGTGGTTCATGACAGATGCTACTGGAGGTCCCTGATTTCTTGTTTTGCCATAAGTCATAATCAACTTGAAGGCACATAACAAAAATGAAGCTGTTCTTTCACTCCTAAGGACGGTAAGGCAGATTTCAAAAGGAGACAATGGCTTCTTAATCTTGTGCTTGACATTTGCACACTCTCCAACCTTTCTGGGGTTGGGGGAGTGGAAACAATAGTTGGATTGCCTCTCTGAAATAAGAAAAGCCCATATTCTTCATAATGACTGCAGCGTTTCCAGAATAGACCAGCAGCTATTACTTTCGGATGCCCTAGGGAGCCACCTGCATTGGCTTTTGAGGTGGGCCAGCCCTAAGACTATGGGACATCTTGTTTTCTGCATCGCTGTGTCATGCTTAAGTCTCGTTGAAATCAGTAGAACAAGTACAAACAATGACAAATTCAAACTTGATTGATTTAACTAAGAATAAAGCCCAATTAATTGTTTCTGGATCAGCACTAGTGTCATTTACCCTTTCCATTACCTGTATGAGACTGCACAACCTCAATAACTATTCCCAGTTTGAGTGACTTGAATGTCACAGTGACCTCAGAATGCTTGCTTAATTTCTCCTCTGTATTGCAGAATACTTCCCTTTTAGCTACAACCTTCATATCTGTGCAAGCTTGCATTAAAAAGGAGCCAGGCTCTACTTTTAGGACCAGATATATTTTAGAATGTGCATAGTTTTACAGGGGAGTCAGTTAACGTCTGAACTGAAGAGGTGCTGTTCTGTTACACACACACGCACACACACTTGAGCATTATTTTTGCATGTGTGGGGCACAGTTGTTATTTAATGTATATGCTGCTTACATGCCATAATGGCTTCTTATTCGCCCCTGCTCCAGAAGCTTGGGACACAGGTCTTTCTCCTTCCTGATTTTTCTAATCACATACTCTGTTCATTTATAGAATAAGGGAAAGAGGCTGCAATGGAGTGGGGGGACTTTACAAAGGGACACAACCCCCTGCTCTCCTGTACCTCTGCATGCGGTAAGATACAGGGCAAGAGCAGCAAAATTAGCTTCTGCTTAAGGCAACTATAGGAACATAGGAAACTGCCTTATAATAAATCAGACATTAGTCCATGTAGCTCAGTGTTGTGCTGACTCTCCAGCATTTCGGACAGAGGAACAGCTGGGGAGTGAATCTGGGATGTTCTGCATGCAAAGCAGATGTTCTATCACTGAATGACTGCCTTTCCCTATAAAAGTTGAACTGTTCTGCATAATGCTTTCTTTTCTTTTTGCATAATAACAAAAAACAGGCAACATCCCATTTAATCGTACTTCGCTAATTTTCTGAAACACACTACATTAATTAGAGCTAAATAATCCAGAAAGGATAACCCTTATTAATGTTTCTACCACTACGTTATGTAAATAACCTGAATTACGTGTACCATTAAGAGAATGGAGCATTTACTTTGGTCTGTGGTATAGTATGTCTCAATAAAGCGCATTTGAGGAACAGCTGTGCAGTTTGTTTTTTTACTGCTCATATTGTAAGTTTGACCATAACCCTTCACCTATCAAGAGTTAAGCAGGAGCAGTCATCAGTTCTTTTATCCAGTCTGCATAGTGGAATGAAACCACTTCCTCAGTTTTCAAATAAGTGTTTTATCAGAAGAATGCACATTTCTTTTGTTTTGGATAAACTGAATTTCCTTTCCCTTTGGATGCATGCAGCATAGTTCGGTAAGCAAAACCTGGGCATGAAGAAATAGTCCTGGGAGATGTATCCATGATTCCAAAATAGGTTGGATGCATGCTGTCTGAGAGAGAGGGAGGCTTGTTTGTTTGTTATATAGTCATTTCTATTTCACCTTTCCTACCAGAGTATAGGGCAGCCTTGTCCAACCTTTGGGCCACAGATGTTGCTGGACTACAGTTCCCATATTTCCTGACCATTGGCCATGCTGGCTGGGGCTGATGGGAGTTGCAGTCCAGCAACATCTGTGGCCCAAAGGTTGGACAAGGCTGGTATAGGGCATTCAGAATGGCTTATAGACAGAGTAAAATCACTAAAATCTTAACAAAATAACACCAATCACATAGCAATGCAAGACAAACTAAATGGCATCCCCTCCCAAAATAATCATGTTGTGAAATGCTTTGGCTGAGTTGATGTTCTAAGCAAAATTCTATATATTTCTCAATTGCTTGAATACACTATTACAAAGCTTTGTTCCGAAAATGTGACTCTCTTGAAAAAACAAGCAGTATTAAAACTGATTGGTAAGCTGTGACAGGAAAATGATAATAATAATGAAAATTCTAAATCTGAAAATATAAGGTTTAAGGAAGTTGTAGAGTGCTTGGGATAGACACACTCGGTCCAAAATTTTAGAGGGCTCCTAAAATCTGTAGTAACACTGAGACTTTAAGAATGTCAACTTCCACTAAGGACGTAAGTTTCTGTCCTTCATGGCTGTGATGAAAGCTTTTCATCAAATGCAAGGGGGAGGCAGTGGTGGCTGGTGCCCTTTAGGACTGGTAGGGCAGCCAACAATAGGCCAAGCCAAGCCAACTAATTCTCCTGTTGTCCCCATCCTCTGCCCTGCTGAGTTCTACAAGGACAACACAGACTAAGGAGGGGGAAGCAAGCTGACAGCTGGGGCCACTGCCTGGACTGGTTGTAAGAAAGAAGGCATGTGGGCTTGGATGAACCGAGACTGAGGTTGGTGGGGCAGTGCTTCATTTGCCCTAATGAACCATGCACCACACGGTACAGAGTTGGTGGTGAGTGAGAAGGGAGTAACTGACCGTTGTGTCTCATCTCATGGTTTATTGGAGTGATGCTGGTGCAAAAATATAGCAGAGAAATGCCATAGTGTGACCAGATTAAAGGATTCTGGAAGGCAAGTGTGGGCAAAGGTTAACTGCTGTCCTGGGCTCCTTTGGGAAGAAGGGCAGAAAAACAAACAAACAAACTGCCTTGCAGAAAGATACCTCTTTAACTATTACTGTGCAAATTGCACCCCAGTTGTTGAACTGAGGAATACTGCAAATCAGCTTGTACTCTTTTGTTTGCTATTACACAGTTTCTTAAGCAATGATGTCTTCATGCTCGCATCAAAGCTAGACCAGGATGAAGTTGGTAGGCTAGTAAGCTAGTGTCTAATGAAGCAAATTAACATACATCTTCTTGATGTGAGCTTATTTTAAATTGACACTTGTATTTTTCTTTTTCAGTGGATCTGATGGAATTAAAGGAAATTCGACCAGGAAAAAATTCAAAGGATTTTGAGCGTGGGAAAGCAACACGGCAAAAAGATGACCTTTGTTTTACGATTTTCTATGGTACTCAGTTTGTTCTCAACACCTTAAGCTTAGCAGGTAAATGTGTTTCTTTGAATTTCTCTTTTTACAACCAGAAATGACAACTCCATCTCTTCCACATGGTCTTCCACTTATCCCATTAATCCTTATTTCCAACTGTAATCAAGTTTTAAAAGTTCTTTTAACTTCATCTCTTTCTACCCTTGTTTTTCTCCTCCCTCTTCCTGAGTTTTGTCTGTGTTCCCCATGTCTGTTCTATAAGATGATAACAAGTACCAGTAAGGAAATAAGTATCAAAACCAATATGTACACTCGGGTAGGTTGCGTTTTTGTGAGTTAATATATGCCACCTCTTGGTCATTAGCTGTGACAGGCTCCTGGCTTGGAAAGAACTATGCCTAACTTCAAGCCTTGGTTAAAAGCTGGGTGGTTAAAACTAGGAAAATGAAAGTACCCTCACTGAATATTGTAAGTACCTGTTGAGCATCTTTTTTGCAAGGTTAAGTGATCTTCTCTTTCACTGGATTGACTATTACAAACTCATTTTGTCCAATGCCAGGGTACCATCAACCAATAATAATGTGGTCATTTGACACCTGAGTTTTTGCTGTTTTGACTGGCGTAAGTCAAATATAATGCATTACTGAGGAATTTTAAAAGATTGGGGTAGAGTGTATTGAGGAGGGGCTGTAATGGATAACCCAGAATATCCAGAGATTTCTTTTAAAAAAACTATGCTTAATTCCTCATCCTGGTTTAAGGATGTGTTTAATCTAGCTGAGACTCTATAGGCACATCCTATAGAAGAACGCTAATGTTGCGCACATCATTATAGTGAAGAGGAAGGGAGTATGCCATTGTGGAATGTTGCAGACTTTATCATGATGTCTATAGCATGTACCAGCCATGCTCAGGTTTTTATAAGACTTTACTTCAAGGAATAGGTAAAATATCAAGGAATGAGAGAGCAAATATGTACTAGCCCTACTGGTACAAAGTAGAAGCTTTAAAAATCTTTTAGTGGTTTGTTTTTTGAAGGAATGCCTTTTAGGTAGGTTCTTAATATTTCTTGCTTGTGTTCAAATACATGCATACAGTTCCTGTCAGCATTGTGGGTTGGCATTATAAAGCAGTGCCTAGGACAACTGAAGAAGTTTAACCCTCCTTCTTCCTTGATTGAATGCAGAAGATGGAGATCCTTAAATTTGTTATTTCACATAACTTTTTAATTTTGCAGCTGACTCGAAGGATGATGCTGACAAATGGCTGTGTGGCTTGAATATCTTGCATCAAGAAGCTATGAATGCTTCCACTCCAGCAATTACAGAGAGGTATGTGGAAGAACTGTTTCCCATTTTTCTTATTATTGGCATTTAAGAGTTTAGGAATTCACTTGATTTCCACAGGGTAAGAAAAACAGGAACAACTTGATATGCCATGGCATGTGTGTAGGATGCGGTGCTGAAGAATGTTAAAATGATTTTAGGAACCCGGGAAGCAGGCTTATACCAAATCAGACCATTAGTCCATGCGGTTGACTACCGTCTATGCTGACTGGCAGAGACTCCCCAGGGTTTCAGACAGGAGCCTTTCTCAGCTCAACCTGGAGATTTCAGAGACTGAACCTTGGATCTTTTGTACTCAAAACATGTCTTCTGCTCTGGCCCCTCTTGCTGGAACATAGCGTTCTATTTGGGTATTGCTTTTGTTTGAATAATTAGCCTTTTTGATGAATTCACATTGGATAATAGGAATTTGTGGACTTGCACCATGAGCATTTTGCACTTGAAATGTGGGGATGATTGCACAGTGGCAAACCTGAGTGTGCCTATGATCTATAGCCTGTCACAGCTCCCTAATGAATGTGCCTATATGATGTAAGTGGTTGCAAAGATGTATTTGTGACATTCACATTTTTAGGTGTACATTTTAACACTGAAAACAATTCAAATGTACACCTAGAAATTATAATGTTTGCAGTGGTCCTTTGTCCCTCCTTTTGGGAGGAAGGACCAGATATAAATGATAGATAGATAGAGACTTGGACTTAAGAAAGACAGTGGGAGATCAGCTCATAGATCTCCCACAATTCTTAAAAGGGCAAATGTAGTTTGGGAGGATGATTTAGATTGGAACCATGGTGCTTTAGGCGTGGGAGATAACTGTTTTCCCATTTTATGGCGCAGATTGTCCCTCTAAAGCTGCTATTTGCTTCATGTACCAAAACATATTGGTACCATATGAGTTGACTGTTTTGCTCTGTGTGGGTGATATATAAAAACACATGGGTGGGGGTTTGGGGGATTTTAACTCCCTACCGCAGCTCCAATCAAAATCTGTCCCTCTCATTCACCTAGTTCACATGTCATGTTAACCACAGT
The DNA here is from genome assembly GCF_030035675.1 of Rhineura floridana. NCBI lineage: Eukaryota > Metazoa > Chordata > Lepidosauria > Squamata > Rhineuridae > Rhineura > Rhineura floridana. Next base: position 11,703,670 of record NC_084492.1, on the reverse strand, counting down.
TAAACCATGGTTAAATGTGAACAGTGTGCTGGTGCATGCTTGTCAAGTCACAGGTTCTTCACTTCTTCTGACTCCTACTGCTTCTGGGAAACAAGCAATGGTCTCGTTTGTTTCTCTCCAAGCAAATCATAAGTGGTAAGCTATGAGCAGGCTTTGGCTTCTGCTCATCATTTGTTTGGAAAGAAACCATGAGCTCAGCTTTGGTTGGCACGACAAGCCACATTATGGCTTGTTTCCCGACAGCGGTAGAGGAGTGAAGTGTCCGCACTTTTGGCATACTGCTCATCCACAATAAACTGTGGTTTATTTTAACTATGGTTTAATGTTACATGTGAACCTGGCCATTTGCTTCATGTGTGGATATTTGCCATACTGTTTCTTCTATGTGATGAATACCACCTCTTTTGCACAAAAAAAGAAGAAGAAAAGGGGCTGCAAGAACCATGGAAATAGGAAGACTTGACATTGCTGCTGTTATTTCTTCATCTCCCACAAATGAAAAGTTGATTTCAGAATGAAGAAGAGATGTTTCTGCTTTATTTATCAAAACTGAAGTTGAAATAGTGGAATAAATTTGGTCAGTTCTTCATAAAACTTACCAGTGCCATTTTTATTTGTTCCTTACAGCTGGCTCAGAAAACTGATTTATTCTGTGGATCAATCCAGAAGAAACAGGTAAGGCTGTTCCCTTCATTGTATGCATTATTTTAATTTGGGTCACAGCAGTTTGTGTGTGTGTGTGTGTGTGTGTGTGTGTGTGTGTGTGTGTGTGTGTGTGTGTGTGTGTGTGTGTGTGTGTGTGTGTGTGTGTGTGTGTGTGTGTGTGTGTGTGTGTGTGTGTGTGTGTGTGTGTGTGTGTGTGTGTGTGTGTGTGTGTGTGTGTGTGTGTGAGAGAGAGAGAGAGAGAGAGAGAGAGAGAGAGAGAGAGAGAGAGAGAGAGAGAGAGAGAGAGAGAGACTCTTCTACAAGTCAAGCCTGAATAGGGGTGTGGTAGCTCTTGAGCACATCGATGTTGGTGTTGTGATCTGGAAGTCTCTGCACCATATCAGGAGGAGTGTTTACACTGGTTCACACACTCAGTTTTCATGACTATCCCTTCTTCAGGTGTTCAGTTTGACTGCATGAAAGGGCAAGCAGGAACATTGGGGTGAACCCCATCCCCTCATGTTCAAAACCCTACATGCAAGTAAGGCAGCCCCTTCAGAGTAACTCCAATCATACATTGATTGGGGAATGTTTGTAATGAAGGTAGGACCTGTTGTTTTTATTGTTAGCCCTCTGGCCAGGTGGCAAGATGATGGAATAAAGCTTTGCAAAGAGGCTCATGAAAATGTAGATGGTGCATGGAAAGAAGTGACGGGACTGAAAATGTGTGTAAGACGTTTGGCTTGGGGATCTTGAGAGCAGTGCATACTGGGGATGTTGGCATAATTTGGTGCTCAGTAACAAGGCTGGGAAGAAACTGGATGCTAATGTTTGAGCAATGTATCTCAGTGCAAGTGGCCTTGTTTGATGTCTACTCTTGGTGGTGTGTGACAGTAACAGTTGTAGCGTTCTTTAAGCTAAGGATTATCCTACAGTACTGGAGCAACTTCCACAAGCAAGCCTTTACAGTAGGTTGCCCATCCATGATTTACAAATAGAATGCTGCTTCTGATGGAAAATTAGCCCTTACTGTGCAGCATTTTATCACCCTTTATATAATTTCATAGTAGCGTACGTTCTTGTAGCTTTGATTCAGTGCATACAACACGCATTTCCTCTAATTTAGTTCTTTTCTATGGAAGGCACAAAAACATTGTGGCAATCATTCCCCAGTTCTGCTGGGCAGATAGGTTGTCATTGAGCTAGGAGTCACAGATCCTAGAGTAAGGTCAGGATATTCAGCAAGAGAATTTGTGTAACTGAGGTTGAGTTTTTGTTTTGCGGGAAGGGCAAAGGGCCAACTCCAGCATATTTTATTCAATAGCAACTGTGCTGGCACCTGTGTTTAAATAAGAAACACCACAATAAGGAAGAGTTGTGACATGTGGGAGATCCATGGGCAGGAAAGCCATTGCAGCTGCAGCCATAAACGTGCCCTATATGACCTTAAATTGTTTTTGGTGTGTTTTGTTCACAACACTGAACAGCAACACAGTTTATATCAGCCCAAGGTTAAAAAAGGGAGAACTGGTGGCATTGCTTATTCTGTTCCAGATTCAACCGGAAGAGAAATGTGAACTTGGTTTAAACTCTCAGAATCCTGGTAATTGAATGGGAGCCACATGCTTTGCATGTATAAAACCCCAGGTTTTATCTTTGGCACATTCATTTAAAGTATCTCTCGTATTGGGTTTGGGAAAGATCTTTGCCTGAGACTTTGGTGTGCCTCTGCCAGTCAGTACTGAGCTAATTGGACTAGTAATCCAATGAAATGTTGTGAAAGGTAGGAGTTCTTTGGGAGAGCAAATCTTATGCAAGCCACCTTGAGTGTTGGAAAAATGGAATGTAAATATATATGCATATGTAATACCTAATTCCTCCAAATTGTTTTGGACATTCTGCTTTCTTGCCCTTTGGGTCCCCCCCCCCGTTTTTGTGTTAACAGGAGACTGAGTATGGAAAGGCAACTGAGAGTAATAATATGAGGATTTCCCTAGCATTTAAAGGCTACTTCCTTGTTAACAATAAAATTGTATTCAGGCTAGGTTGGATATAGTGTCAAATTCCACCTCCTTAAGTTAAAATTCAGCAAGAGTCTTGCAAGTGGAGCTATTTATGGTAGAATTATGTTGATGGGAAGTAACTCTGGCACAAGGATGGGGAGCAATACGCGGCATTAACAGCTAGCCATCTGATTATGGGAATCTGGTTTCTAAGAAACATCTTACACATGTCCATGTTTTTCTCTGCAATCATGAGGACTAGTAATAAATTCCAATAACTTAACAAAATGGGGAATCTGCAAACATCCCCAGTATTTGAATCTCTGGATTTGGGACTCATGGAAAATGGGGAAAGTGATTGTAGTCTTGTTTTGTATTCTGGGAGTAATTGAAGAGCTGCATCTTATAGTTGCATAGCCATGATACTGTCTCTCTGACGCTGGCCTCATTCAAATGTCACAATAAACCATAGTTAATGGTTTACTGTGAATGTGTTGATCTTGTCCCCTTTGCTTCTCCCTGCTGGTGCACAGGAGCAACAAACCATGATCTCTAGCTTACTGTTATGTCTGAACTGGGGTTGGTGGTCTAAACAAACCAAGATCAGTAAGCCAGAACAGATTTTGGCTGCAGATCGTAATTTGTTTGGAGCAAAACAGATAATGGACCCCAGCTCTGACACAGTGCTAAGCCAGGGATTGTAGTGTGCTTCTCTTGTACACTAGTGGGGAAGATCAAAGAAGGGGAGATTGACCTCTTCCCCATAAACTAATAATTATGGTTTATTATGATGTGCAAACTGTGTTAATGACACTTTAGCTTTAGCCAAGTCTTCAGAGTTCTCTGCCTCCTGTTGTTTTTTATAATGGGGATTTCAAAGGGCAGCTGGTGATACTTTTCCAAGGCAGAAAGGTTTTGGCAAGTGACTAGATGAGTAAGTCTGAAAACAAGACACCATACCATTAAAAAGATGTGTAGTCAGTAGGAGGACTTGTGGCAGAGAGAGAGAGAGATCTCATTTGCACTATACATTAAAAGCAGTATTGTAGCACTTTGTAAACAGTCATTGCGTTCCCCAAAGAATCCTGGGAACTGTAGTTTGTAAAGAGTTGTTAGTAGACCCCTATTCCCCTTACAGAACTACAATTCCCAAAGTTCCCTGGGAAGAGAGATTGATTGTTAAACCACTCTGGGAATTATAGCTTTGTAAGGGGAATAGGGGTCTCCTTAACAACTCTCAGCATCATTAATAAAGTTTCCAGGATTCTTGGGGGGGGGGATGAATATTTAAAGTGGTATAAATCTACTTTAAATATATAGCATAGATGGGGCCAGAGGGAGAGTGAAGGAGTAAGATGAGCTTTTCCTGCTTACTAGTGACTTCTAAATAACTTCTGCTCCAACCTCTAGCTGTGTGAGATCAAGGCAGTTTGCCTCACTAAACCCTATGTAGTTTACGGTAGTGAAAATGTAGCAATTAAGCATGGCTTTTGGACTTGAGGCAGCTTTCTTCAGTTTGTCATATGCATTCTTCCTTTGGAAAAGTTCTGTCAATCTAAGGTTCAAACTAGATAAGAAATGAAAGAGGAGTATTCCACTCTCCCCCAGATTCAACCATGAGGGCTTGTAAATTTGATTGCAGCAAAGGTGAAGGGTTTTTAAAGTTTTCTATGGGTTGTTTTTTTAACCACAACACCTCCAGCTGATTTTCCACTGGGGTGGAGATGGAGCTCTTTTGCCACTGATCTGACTAAATTCATAATCCTCTGTAGCTGCATTTAATTTTTTTTAAAAAAAAGTCAGAAAAAGCTGCACATGTCTTTCACATCTCATCTAGTTTGTCTCTGAGGCAGATGTATTATACCAAATCTGAGCATTGGTTCATCTAGCCCAGGGGTGGGGAACCTTTGGCCCTCTAGATGTTGCTGAACTACAACTCCCATCAGCCCCAGCAAGCATGGTCAATGCCAAGGGATGATGGGAGGTGTAGTTCAGCAATATCTGCAGAGCCAAAGGTTTCCCACCTTTATTTATTTATTATTTTATTTATATCCCGCCCTTCCTCCCAGCAGGAGCCCAGGGCGGCAAACAAAAGCAGTAAAAACACTTTAAAACATCATAAAAACAGACCTTAAAGTACATTAAAACAAAACAACTTTAAAAACATTCTTTAAAAAAGCTTTAAAAACACCTTAAATAAAAAGGGTTAAACATATTGTTTAGGGAAAAAATGTTTTAAAAAAAACATATTAAAAGCAATTCCAACACAGACGCAGACTGGGATAGGTCTTAACTTAAAAGGCTTGTTGAAAGAGGAAAGTCTTCAGTAGGTGCTGAAAAGATAACAGAGATGGCGTCTGCCTAATATTTAAAGGGAGGGAGTTCCACAGGGTAGATGCCACCATACTAAAGGTCCATTTCCTATGTTGTGCAGAACAGACCTCCTGATAAGATGGTATCTGCAGGAGGCCCTCACCTGCAGAGCGCCGTATAGGGCTTTGTACACCAGAACTAGAACCTTGAACTTGGCCCAGTAGCAAATGGGCAGCCAGTGTAATTCTTTCAGGAGTGGGGTGACATGTTGGCGATACCCTGCCCCAGTGAGCAGTTGCGCTGCCGCATTTTGCACCAGCTGCAACTTCCAGACCAACCTCAAGGGCAGCCCCACATAGAGTGCATTACAGTAATCCAGCCTGGAGGTTACCAGTGCATGGACAACAGTGGTCAAGCTATCCCAGTCCAGAAACGTCCGCAGCTGTCTTATCAGCCAAAGCTGGTAAAAGGCAATCCTAGCCACAGAGGTCACCTGGGCCTCTAGCGACAAAGATGGATCCAGGAGCACCCCCAGACTACAAAACTGCTCTTTCAGAGAGAGTACGACCCCATCCAAAGCAGGCAACCGACCCATCATCCGAACTCGGGAACCACCAACCCACAGTACCTCCGTCTTGCTAGGATTCAGACTTCTTTTATTGGCCCTCATCCAGCACACCACTGAGTCCAGGCAGCGATCCAGGGGTTGCATGGCCTCTCCCGATTCAAATGTTACGGAGAAATAGAGCTGGGTATCGTCAGCATACTGCTGACACCTCACCCCAAATCTCCTGATGACCGCTCCTAAGGTCTTCATATAGATGTTAAACAGCGTGGGGGACAAGATGGTACCCTGCAGCACCCCACAGCACTGCCAGGGGGGCAAAAGACAGTCATCCAATGCTATTCTCTGAGAGTGACCCTGGAGATAGGATCGGAACCACTGTAAAACAGTTCCTCCAATACCCATCTGACCAAGTCGGCCCAGAAGGATACCATGGTCAATGGTATCAAAAGCTGCTGAGAGGTCAAGTAAGAATAACAGGGTCGCACTCCCCCTGTCCTTCTGATAAATGCCATCCATCAGGGCAACCAAGCTGATTCAGTCCCATAACCAGGCCTGAACGGAAACTGGGATGGGTCAAGATAATCTGTTTCATCCAAGAGTACTTGCAATTGCTGCACCACAACCCCCTCAATCACCTTCCCTAAAAAAGGGGTATTTGCGACCGGTCAGTAGCTGTCACCAACCAATGGGTCCAGGGTGGGCTTTTTCAGGAGTGGTCAGATCACTGCTTCTTTCAAGGCGGCTGGAACCATTCCCTCCCACAATAATGCGTTGACCACACTCTGGATCCACTCGGTCAAACCCCCTTGGCAAGCTTTAATAAGCGAAGAAGGGCAAGGATTGAGAGGACACGTTGCTGGCCACATCATCATAAGCACCTTGTCTACCTCATCAGGCCACATCAATTGAAACCGTTCCCAAGAAGTTGCAGCAGACGTTGAACTGGACATCTCATTGGAGACTACAGTAGATGTGGATGGGGCATCAAGACTGCTATGGAGGCGAGCAACTTTACCCTCAAAGTGCCTAGCAAACAATTCACAGTGGGCCTCTGAAGGGTCTAAAACTCCATTTCCTGGAGCTGATGTCAACAGACTCCTGACAATACAGAAAAGCTCCACTGGATGGCTACTTGAGGATGCGATGGAGGCAGAGAAGTGGGCCTTCTTCACCACCCTCACCGCCACACAGTAGACACGGTTATGATGTTTTACTCATGCCTGATCAGCCTCACAGCATGTCTTTCACCACTTGCGCTCTAGCCATCATCCAGCCTGTTTCATTGCCCTTAGCTCACTGGTGTACCAAGATGCAAACTGGGCTCCACAATGCTAGAGAGTGTGCTTGGGAGCAACCATGTCAAGAGCCCAATGCGCCTCGCTGTTCTACAACGTGACAAGGGCTTCAACAGGGTCACCTGCTCTATCTACTGGGAACTCCCCCAGGGCATTCAGGAATCCAGTGGATTCCATTAGGCTCTGGGGGCAGACCATCTTAATCTGTCCACCACCCCTGCAGGGAAGGATCGGAGCCATAAGTCTAAACTACACCAGGAAGTGGTCTGACCATGATAATGGGGTGACATCCACCACCCCCCATCTCCAGACCACCCCTTCCTCCATCTGGAGCAAAAACCAAGTCGAGGGTGTGCCCTTCCCTGTGTGTTGGGCCAGTGACAACTTGAGACAACCCCATGGTTGTCATGGAGGCCATGAAGTCCCGAGCCAGGACACTAGAGGCAGCCTCAGCATGGACACTGAAATCACCCAGCACTATCGTTCTGAGCTCCTCCAACACCACAGCCGAGATGGCCTTCGCCAGCTCAGTCAGAGAAGCTGCCAGGCAGCAGGGTGGACGGTACACCAGCAGCAACCTTAGTTTCCTGTCTCCTCAGCCCGACACCAGATGCAGGCCCTCACAGCCAGCTCCAAGACAGAGTGGTTCCCTGGTGACAGAGATGGAATTTCTGAAGACTACAGCAACTCCTCCTCCCCCCCAATCTCTGCAGCCTGTGCTGGTGTTGCACCGAGTACCCAGGTGGGCAAAGCCGGGTCAGATCAACCCCTCCCAGCTCACCCACCTAGGTCTCAGTAATGCACAACAAATCGGCACCTTCATCCACAGTCAAACCGTGGATGAGAGTGGTCTTATTGTGTATTGATCTGGCATTAAACAACAACACACATACTCTGACAGCAACACTTCAAGATCCGCCTGTGAACCTTTCAGATAGAGATACGGGGGGTTGATCCCGAGACCTTCCTAACTGCAAAGCATGTGTTCTTCCCTCCCGTCCAGTCTACCCAAGTTTTGGACTTTAATTTTTTTCTGCCGTATATTCCAGGCCAGTCATTTAAGTTGCATGTTAGTGAAATGCAAGCCTTGCTTCGTGCTGTTTGGCCACAAGAACATTGCTGTTCATCTTTCTCTCTGTTCTCTCATTTTCAGCATCAGCCTTAGAGAGCTGAAGACTGTGCTTCCTTCTGTAAACTTCAAAGTGAGCAGTGTGAAGTTCTTGAAGGATAGGTTTGCAGTAAGTATGTGCTGAGCCTGCTTTTAGGCTCAGATGTGTATTGCTGTATATATGTTCTCTGCCGTACCAATTACCTTACAGTTGAAGGGACTCCAAAGTAAGTGTTGTTACATGTGTGGCAACATCAAAGGGTAAAACCTGTATCCCTCAGATAAATACTGTATTGACTGGAATATAGGCTGCCCCAAATATAGGCCATACTCAGGTTTCATGCAAGCCAGTTTGGGAGGAGGGGACTGTGGCCTATATTCTGGTCAGAATGGTGTTCTTCCTGCTTCTGATGCTGCGTACAGATTACCCTTTTCTAAGCTAGAACGGTGTTGCAGGATGTGGAATACAAGAGGGGAAATTCCTGGAGGCTGTTCCCCTTGTGGCCTTGATAAGGGGGACTGAGAATGAGCTCCCTAAGATTTCAGATGTCCTCTTTTGGTGTCAAAGAAGGCAGCCCTCCCTTTGCTGCTGAGAGGTTGTCTGGGGCAGAATTAGGAATATGCAAGAAATTCAATTCAGTTTGCATTTAAAGCTGAATTTATCAAATCTGTACTTTCCAAAACTACATGAAAACTGAAACACAGCCATCCTTCAAAATTCATGTAAATTTTGTAGTGCTGTTCTCCAACTAAGCAATACTTGCAGAAGTGTGTATATAAGGGGAAGTATGCATAAAAATGAATATATTAGTGAAAATAGCATACAAAATGCATTACATTAGGAGGAATTGCTTGCAAACATGTGCACATTAGTCAAAGCTGCATACAAAAAATGTGTTTAGCAGGAGAAATTCTCACTAAAATGCTGGAGAACTTTTATAAGGATTTTTTTTAAATTGCAAATTGCTGCAAAATGTGGAGAATCAAATTTAAGATTAGAAAACTTACTCAGAGTTGTGTTCTTATGTAGGCACAACCTTTGGAGAAAACTAAACTCAATGTCATTGCTTGTTTTAACTTCCCTACAGGAAATAAAAGCTGTTAAAGAAGAACTGAGCTTTGAGCAATTTCATCTATTCTACAAGAAAATAATGTTTGAGCAACAGAAATCGGTAAATGTGCAGCTCTCATCCCACATTCGAGGGCAAATTACTTCCTCTTAATACATAAGTTGTCATTCTGTGTTGTAACTTGAATATAGCACTTTCCTAGAATGCAAGCCTTCCATGTCCCATTGTATGCAAGAAGGATGTGTTAGTTCCTTTCTTTCAGTTTTGTAGACTTAGAAGCATAAGATGCCTCTTAGGGGAAAAAACCTGTTTTGTCTAGAGAGAATAGGGAAGGATCAATGTGTTTTGCAGAATTAGGAAGTACCTGAATGAACAATTTTACATGCTTTTTTATTTGTTTGTCATCTTTTCCTTCCCCAGATTCTTGATGAGTTCAAGAAGGATTCCACTATGTTTCTTCTAGGGTGAGATGCCCTGTGTCCAGCTTTGCCCACACTTCTGCTTAATGTTATTAAATATGAAACTTGTTGAGATACGATCTTTTGGAAGTGGCTGTTTTTCATAATATATTAACTAGCGAGGCAAGATTGTGTGTGTGTGTTACTGCATAACTCATAAACAGTAACCTGAATATTACTACTACTACTTATTAATTATTATGTGCCCTTCACCCAGAGGTCCCAGGGTGGATTACAACAATTTTAAAACACATAATTAAAAACAGTTAAAAACATCCTACACCAATCTGCAAATGAAAAATTACCCCTGTGTGAAGTTTGACATTTTGTTTTCATTTCTGTGAAAGAGCTGAGAATGTTTTTGACAAAGATTAGTAGATGGCCATAACAACAGCACACAGAAGCTGTTTGCAGTATCTGGTCAAAGGTAACCATGGTTAGTGTCGGTGCGGATGTTTGAATACCACACCATGATGAATATTACAGAAGAAAAAAGGAAAGGAAGAGGAAATTGTAGGGTGCTCCCAATCTCTTATCCTTCATTAAGAGATTGAGAAATGTGGTGCCTCCACCAGGCCATAGAGTACAGTTGTATTTTGCAGACTAAGTAGTTTGAGTTTCCTAATCTAATTAGGATTAGTCTAATTAACTAGCCGGTTTGTAAAGTATCACAGTACTCTTTGTCGTTGTTGCATGTTTCCAGAGTAACACAACTCCTCTTTCTCAACTTCTTAATTAGATTAATCATTTAGTTCTCATTTGTATATGAGAGCCCAGTTTGTTAGTTTCCAGAAGAACTGCTTATTTGAGTTCAGCATTCTCTATGTTAAGATCATGTTCAGGAAGATAGAGGTAGTAGGATGATGAGAGTGGTAGGAAAACGTATTCAATGCTTTAACTGATATTTACAATACTTCATAGTACTATATTTCTAAAAAAATGTTTGGGGAGGGGGAATGTGATACATTAAAAATAAAACATTTTTCTTCCATCCTACTCCATTCTTTCCCACTAAATCAAACTCATCATTTCAGCCTTTCTTCTTACCCTTCACCCTAAAACCAAGAAGGGGGGGAAATTAAGGAAAGGTAGGGAAGGAGGAAAAGTGCTGGCATTTCTCCTTACAAATGAAAGTGAATGGTCTTAATTATTTTTTCCTAATGAAGTAATATATTGATGTCTTCTAAGAAGCTTTGCGAGTTGCTTTCTAATATCGGTGCCCATTAGATAACTCTGATACAATCTGTGCATCAGTATTTATTCTTTTTCGTTTAATTTATGTATTTATCATAACAAAGCATTACAAAGGTAGGATAGGAACAGTAAACCAAAGCATTATTTTTTTCAGCACAAAGCTGATAGTATCAAGTATTTTTTCAAGATAAATGAATTATTGTCTTCTCAAAGTCAGAAGAATATTTGCCAACCTGTCACTGAAAATTGTCATAAAAATTGTCAGTCAACTACACCACAAATGATTATATTGTGCTAGAGGTCCTTTCTAATTTATTGCTGAGGTTATGAACAGAATGAATTGTTATAAAATGAGCCTAACTGTGCTTGCTCCCTTATGACACAAAGGTTATGAGTCATTTTTTCCATGAGCATCCCTGCCCAAAGTTATTATATCATGCATCCAATGTTAAATTGTGTTCTTTCAGTGGTGCAGTATAACATTGCAACAGTGATAATAGATTGCACTAGGTCATTAGCTTTAATATCAGAATCAATATCAGTGAATTAATATCCAAATTAGTGCCCTAGAATAAAAATAAAAAACGTAACTTCAAATACTGAGTGAGTGGGACTCTTCATCAGTTCCATTTTTAATTACATTTCCCCCAAAAGGAACAAAGCTCTTTAAAAAAAACAACACAATTATAAATAATGGCACAGTGCTCCTTTTTCTTGAGTCTTGATCATGGCATGGTCATTATGCTTACTATCTTTGTTTGTTGTTTTGCTGATGTTGTCTTTTTATAATTGCTGTTCTCCTTTCCATTTCTGTTGAAGAAATACAGATCGCCCAGATGCTTCAGCAGTGCATTTGCATGACTTTCAGAGATTTTTACTACATGAACAGCAGGTGAGATGACCGTGGAGCTCTTGTTCATCAAGTTTATAAAAAAGTATACATGGGTGTAACATAGTGATACATCGTGGTTTGCACTTTGGGTTGGATCCAGAGCAGTATGAGTAGAAGGGACTGTATTTAAATGGTAGAACAATCTGCCCTACATACAGAAGGTCTCATGGCACCTCCAGGTAGGGCCTGGAATGTCCCCTTTCTGAAACCCTGAAGAGACGGTGCCAGTCTGAGTAGACAGTATTGAGTTAGATGGCTCTGACTCATAATAAGGCAGCTTCCTGTGTTCCTGTGCTTAACAGGCCTTTCTTCCCTCTCCTTCCTAGTTGAGAGACCTTCTAGAGTGGTGTATGATATGGCTTGGGAGGCTGCAGCTAAAGGCAGAAATTGGGATCAATCCCCCCCATGCACATATAAACATAAAGTGCAACTTTTATGCAACAACACTTGATGGTTGTAATTTTGTCTGAAGAATGTTGCTTCAAATGTGCGCACAGAAGAAGTGATGTGTGTTATGTAGAAAGCATAATTTGGTACTCATATCTGATATTCATCTTCAAATATCTGAAGAACAGATGATGGAGCATATTTGTTTACTGTTGCTCCAGAGAATAGAACCCAAACAAACAGGTTCAGATTATGGGGGGGGGTGATTTAGACTAAAAATTAGGAAGACCTTCCTGACAGTATGAGTTGTTTGACAGTTGAACAGACTGCCTTGGAGGATGGTAGGCTCATTTGCTTTAAAATGTCTAACAAAGATGCGATGGATTTCCTGCATTGGCAGGGATTGAACTAGATGACATTTGAGGTCCCTTCCAATTCTGATTCTGTGATGCTATGAAAATGAATTGGCAGACAAAACATCATCTTAGAACGTAAGATCATGAGAAGAGCCTTGCTGGATCAGGCCAGTGGCCCATCTAGTCCAGCATCCTGTTCCCATAGTGGCCAACCAGATGCCTGGGGGAAGCCTACAAGCAGGACTTGAGTGCTGGAGCACTCTCCTCTGTGGTTTTCAGCACCTGGTATTCAGAAGCACATTGCCTCCGACAGTAGAAAATAGAGCATAGCTGTCAGAGTTAGTAGCCACTGATAGCCTTTTCCAATCATATACCAATCATATGTTAGAAGATGCAGTTGAATATCAGGTATTTATGTCTGATTTAGCTGGCTTGTTTCACCTATTTTGCATTCTCTTGTACAACATTAACGTTTCCTTCATCACAAAGAAGTTTCTTCTTTGAAATACTTTTATTCATTCAGGGAAAGGCCTTTTCTATCTTTATAATTTGAAACTAGTGCTTCTATGGCTGTAGTCTTACCTTTTAAAAAATAAACACATTAATTTAATTATTTGAATAACTATTACCTGAATCACCTGTGGAGACAAGCTGACATGAGCTTAATGTACACTTGTATATTCTTGAATTTTCAGGAATCTTGGGCTCAGGATCTTAGTAAAGTTAGAGAAAGGATGTCTAAATTTATAGACGACACTATGAGAGAAACTGATGAACCTTTTCTCTATGTTGATGAGGTAAGATAATGAGTATTTTATTTGCAATGTTTCTGCCGTAAGAACATAAAGATCCCTGTTGGATCATAGCAAAGGCCTGTCTAGTTTCAGCATCTTATTTCCCACAGTGCCTAACCAGGTTCCTCTGGGAAGGCCACAAGTAGGACTATGAGGGCAATAGCTGTCTTCTGCTGCTGTTCCCCAGCAACTGGTATACTGCCTCTGAACTTGGGAGTAGTGTATAATCATCATGGGTAGTAGCCCTTAATGAACTTAACCTTCATGACTGTGTCTCGTCCTCTTTTTCAAGTCACCTAAGAGCATAATCCTACCCACCTACCCATGTTGGGGTCTGGGGATGGGGGTTAGGATAATGCTTTATCATGACTCCATCAGGAGAGAAGAGCACTACTGGCTGGAGAGCTCTGCTGGTTGGGTTCTCCCACCAGTGATAGCCAGAGGAAAATCCTTTAATTGGGTGTCTAGTGGCAGGGAGGCCAGAGGCTGCATTGGTTCTAGTAGATCCAGAGGGGTCTAGAGCTGGTGCAACAACAGCAACAAAAGGAGAGAGAAGCATCCATCTTCTGCCTTGGCCTTCACGAGCTGGTAGGCTACGGATGTGGCTGTGGATCCACTACTCTGATGCTTTCTGGCTAGGATTTGGATTAATTAATGAGCTGGTGTCTATTGCCACATCTTAATTTTAAAGTAATAATAATATCATTAAAATAATAATAATGCAGAACCTAAACCAATAAGATAAAACAATATCAAGACATCTAAAAAGCCTGGGCAAATAAGAAGTCATCACCTGGCATTGAGAAGACAACAAGCGCCTGTACCAGGCAAGCCACTCTGGGGACGAAATTCCAAATGCTGCTCCAGTATTGTTTGGAACAACTGTGGTGTAATGGCATTACAACAGCCATCTTTAACCATTTCAGACTCACTTTTAATTGCAACTAGTTGTCATATGACCCACTTTTAATTATTTTAACTACAAAAGTCCATTTTCCTGTTGTTGTTTTTCTGTTGCCTAGACACAAAACCATAGAGTCTTGTCTAGGGTAATCCAGTGGAAGGGAGGACAGGGCTCCCGTACCTTTTAATAGTTACCCAGAAGAAGGAAGTTTGCTAGATGAGCAGATCATGCAGAGGTGAACAAAGCAATGCCTTCTGAAATTCCTTCTTGTGTGCAAGTGTTTAAAGATACAAGAGGCAGGTTCTCTCTTACTTGAAATAATAGGGATGCCACTACTGTGACCTGCCTTAGGTTGAGACACAGCTAACTTGTTTAGATTTGTTTGTCTCTCATTCTGTTACGATTCCAGTTGGGATGATCAATTGCTTGGTCTCCCTCTTTTTAAAATTAAAATCTATTTACACCTCTCTCCTCTCTCTCTTTGTGTGTCTTAGTTCCTTACTTACCTTTTTTCAAGAGAAAACAGTATATGGGATGACAAGTATAACTCAATTGACCCTCAGGATATGAACAACCCTTTGTCCCACTACTGGATATCTTCTTCACATAATACGTAAGTTTGTTAATATATATATATATATATTCTTCATCCGTCATAAAATGGGAAATGGCATTATTCCTTTTAATGCAATCCTTTATGGCCTAGATATCTCACAGGAGACCAGCTTCGCAGTGAATCTTCTCCAGAAGCTTATACCAGATGTCTCCGGATGGGATGCCGATGTATTGAGTGTGAGTAACCTGGTTTCCATATAGTCCCCAGAATCCTAGATGAATTTAAATTGTACCAATTATTAAGAGAAGGGATAATTATGGGATAATCTTGTTCGAATGATTACATTCTAGTTTGATATCTCTTATTTAACTAACCAGTGACTTCAGTTTTCATATTGGCCATTGCAGAGAATGTTCACAACACTCTGTATTACTTTTTCATTTAGCATATTAGAGAAACTACTGAAGTGATCCTCATTTTGGCCAATAAGAAATGACATAACAATGGGGGATCAAATATTGTTGTAAGGAAAACAGCAAAGAAGCATAAAGGCAGCTGCAGAGATTGGTAGTTCAAATTCTGAACTACCAATTTGTGCAGCTGCCTTATGTTTTTCCAGTAAGAAACTACTCTTTTCTCCCTTTTCAGATAAAGGTTCCAAAAATGCCACACCCATATGCCTATATGCTTTTCCTGGTAAAATACTTTAGTACATAGAAGAAAAGCAAGCAAATCTTTATCTTCTTACTTAATGTCTGAAGAGCTGCATTGTCATTTGAACTTCATGGCCCCTAAGCGTGGCTGCTTCTAGTACCCCCTTTTCCTCAGTCTATAGTACTGTTCTTCAGCCTTGGGTCCCCAGACTACAACTCCCATAATTCCTCACCATTAGCTAAGCTGACTGGGAGTGATGGCAGTTGTAGTGCAACATCTGGGGACCCAAGGTTGAAGAAGAGTGGTCTGTGGGATCAAGCACTCTGAAGCTCTGGAAACAGAAAGTTCAATATTGCACTTTTTATGTTTCCTTCATTGCCTAAACTAGTGGATTGCTGGGATGGTCCTGATGGGAAGCCCATTATTTATCATGGATGGACACGGACAACAAAAATTAAATTTGAAGATGTTGTGCAAGCAATCAAGGAACATGCATTTGTCACATCTGAGTAGGTATTCATTGCTTTTATAATGAAGATATTTTCCTAAGAATAAAAGTTAAAATTTTGCATGAGTTACTGCTATAAAGATAAGAGATATTATATATCATTAGTCACTACCTTCTCTGCTCTTAAAGCCTCCAGGCATGTCAGGGAACTAAGATTATGTTATTAGAGTCTTGGAGATGTTTAGTTAAAATCTGATGAGGATTCCATCATGAGGTTATGACCATCTGTGGTAATTTTAGTGTGACTTCGTTGTATTACTAGAAATTCTTCTTGTATTGGTACAATATTGGGGATGGGTTATTTATTTATTTATAGCATTTATATACCGCCCCATAGCCAAAGCTGTCTGGGCGGTTTGCAACAATTAATAACAAATATACAAATTTTAAAAACTCATTTTTTAAAAAGCAATTTAAAAACACATGCTAAAATACCTGGGAGAAGAGGAAAGTCTTGACCTGGCTAGAGCAGTGGTTCTGAACTTTGTGCTATGGTGACCCACAAGTCCAAATTTACTCAGCGTGGTGACCCATTGATTTATTGTCACATGAATTTTGGGCTGCCAGGGTAGTTCCCAAGTGTTAAAAATATAAGGCTCAAACCTTGCTGGTATTGAGTTACAAGTGTCAACACAATATTATGAAAGAAAAAGTTCTAAGACTTACTCATCACACCAGTTAACTATTAAAAGCAATAATTATTTTGGGTTTACTTATAAAGCCTGTGGCCCACTTCAACAGGCTTTGCAGCCCATTTGGTTGGGAAACACTGGACTAGAGGATGATGGAAAGGAGAGTACTGGACACTTTAGGCTTTAAAAAAGTGTAGATGACTTGATGGTGTGTTGGGTTTGCTCCGCCTGAGTCGTGCTGAGATGCATGAATATTAACATGATGAGGCAAAACAAGAACTGTGTAGTTCATTTGGAGGTCCTGGCTCTTAAACTGGCAGAGGCTTGTGTGCACATATGTACACATACCTAGATCCCCCCCTTTCCTGCTAATGGAAGGCTAAAGTGTGGCAGCTCGATGGCTCATTGTGGCAGGATATTGCCACCATGTTTTGCTACTGCTGAAAGAATTGCACTGGCTGCCAATTAGCTACCGGGCTAAGTTCAAGGTGCTGGTTCTGCGGTATAAAGCCCTGTGCAGCTTGGGACCAGGACACCTGCAAGATAGTCTTACCCCTTATATGCCCAATCGATCACTGTAGGTGAGGGCCTTCTGCTGAGACCCATCTTATCAGGAGGTTGGTTCTGGGAATTTGGCCTTTACTATTGTGGCATCTACCCTTTGGAATCCCTTCCCCTTAAATAGTAGACAAGCTTCATCTCTGTTGTCTTTTCGGCACCTACTGAAGACCTTTTAAGCCGAGATCTTTCCCAGCCTGCATTTGTATTGGAATTGTCTTTAGATGTTTTAATTGTTTTTTCATTTGTGTATTTGCCATGCCACCCTGGCCTCCTTTTGAGAGGAAGGGTGGGATATACATTTAATAATTAAACAAAGTGCTTGTGGTTTCTAGCTTACTAAAAAGATGACTGAGGGAGAGACAGAACAACAGTTTAAATAATTATGCATGGTGTACATAGAATTCTCTCTGCCTCCTTAACAATAATAGTAACAACAAGAAGAATTCTAAGCCATCCAATGATATTGATAGGCAGTAGATTCTGGCAAGACAAAAAAAGCTCATCTTCACATGATGCATAGCTAATTTATGGAACTCACTGACCCAAGATACACTGATGGCCACTGGCTTAGGTGGCTTTGAAAGGGGATGAGACAAATTCTTAGAGGATAATAAGGCTATGAGTGGCTACTAGTCAGGATGGTTTTATAGAAACTCCAGATTCAGAAGCAGCAGAGTTCTTATCTGAAATGTTGATGTCTTCCTCTTGCGTTTGTTTTCCTTGCCCAAGGTACCCGGTGATTTTGTCAATTGAGGAGCATTGCAGTGTGGAGCAGCAGCGCTACATCGCCAGGGTGTTTAGGGAAGTACTTGGGGACCAGCTTTTAACAAAGCCTGTTGAAGCTAGTGCTGATCAGCTGCCATCACCAACTCAATTGAAAGGAAAGTTCATCATTAAGGCAAGTTTAGTCTGGTGAAATAAAGGCGTTAGCGGCTGGAGATTCTAGTGTCTCCCTCCTGCCTGTCCTCTTAGGCAAAGTGGCAGTTTCCTGCACTTTGGACTGGGCACTAAAGCACACAATCTGAAACACCGAAAGTGTTTTGGGGAAAGCCTTGCATTTACCAACTCCACCCTAATATGAGAAGTGAGCAATACAGAATGCACAGTCTGTTCTGGTTCTCTATCAGCTGTGTGAAGAACCAGTGGTTGGAACTAAATAGGACTGAAGCATCCTGCATATCTTTATTGAAACAGCTGCTTCTACTTTTAAGTATATACATAGTCATTTAAAGTTCCGTTAACAGCACATGGCTGGCACTAGACAAAAGTAAACTTTTTAGTCAGAAGGCAGATTTGTGCCAGGATGAGAAAACACATTTGTTGAGGAGGACCCCTCTCAAACTCCTAATAATATGAAACAATACATCTGTGCAAAATGTTTCCAACCAAGACAGCCAGTGTACATGTTGACAGGAATGTATTGCTCCTTAACAAATCCTGGAAATGTAGCAAGTTTCACTGGGAGCCACTAAGGAAGTTCTGCTTCTTGAATTTGCACGCTTTAGGCTTGAGTTGCTCGGCTTTTGTAAACAGAGTTGTTGCTGATAAACTGTATAGATGAAATGTGATTTACACACCATTTATCCCTCCAGTTCTCCATCATGGCAAATGAAGGAGCCTGGAATTGGCCCAAGCAAATGTGTAGTTTCCTATCTGGTTTTAGAGAGAGACCTTGATGCATCAATGAATTTGGTGTAAATGTGTTTGTTAGTCATTTTATATCCTTCCCACCTATGTTACCACACTCAGAGTGGCATGCAAGAGTATTTTAAAAAGCTTTCCTCAAGCTTGTGCCCTCCAGTTGTTTTGGACTACTTATTGGCTGTGCTGGCTAGTGCTGGAAGGATTGTAGTCCAAAACATCTGGAGGGCACCAGGATGGGGAAGACCGATTTTAAAACAATTTACTAAGACAGTGAGAGAAACTAATTAAAACTGCAGAGCAATAAAATGTATTGGCAAAAAATAAAAATAAAACCAATATTTCAAAATGCTTGGGTAAACAAAGTCTTTGCTTGATGCTGAAAAGATACAAGATTAGGTGCCAGATGATTTTCCCCGGGGGAGCATTCAGTAAATGGGATACCACAACCAAGAAACCTGCTTGTCAAGGCAGAGGGTGCTGGCCCAAGAGGATGGTCTTAGCATGTAGGCATGTGGAAATAGGGGGTCCTTTATATTTCCATGTCCCAAAAGTATAAGATTTAAAGTTTAGCAACAACAATATTCTTGAAAATTGTACTTGAAATTAGTAGGTGATACATTATTATTATTATTATTATTATTATTATTATTGTCTATTTATACCCCGCCATTTTTCCAAAACTGGAACTCATGGCGGCTTCCAGATAAAAATACATATAATTAAAAACATACGAAATCTACATTAAAATAAGATTAAACTATTTCCAATATTAAAACCATACACACATATAGCTAAAAGAGTTCAAACTAGTTTAAAAATAATATAATAGACATTAGCAATGCAGCACCCTTCACGCCCTATCCTTAGCCTTCAATTCCAAAGGCTTGTTGGAATAGGAAGGTCTTTGCTTGTTGGTGGAAGGACTGCAAGGAGGGGTTCATTCTTACCTCCCTAGGAAGGGAATTCCAAAGCCTAGGGGCAGCCACCGAGAAGGCCCTCTCACGCGTCCCCACTAGTTGTACTTGAGAAGATGTGGGTATTGAGAGAAGGGCCTCTCCTGAGGATCTCAGGGCCCGGGCAGGCACATACAGGGAGATATGGTCTGATAAATAGCCTGGACCTAAGCTGTATAGGGCTTTATAGGTCATCACCAGCACTTTGAATTGTGTCTGGAAACAGACTGGCAACCAGTGGAGCTTTTTTAACAGGGGGGTAGTACGGTTCCTGTAACCAGCCCCAGTTAACATTCTGGCTGCAGCACGTTGTACCAACTGAAGTTTCCGAACAGTCTTCAGAGGCAGCCCCACGTAGAGCGCGTTACAGTAATCTAAACGGGATGTAACTAAGACATGTGTCACCGTGGCCAGATCAGACGGCTCAAGGAACGGGCGCAGGTGGTGCACTAATCTTAACTGTGCAAAAGCACTCTTGGCCACCGCAGAAACCTGGGACTCCAAATTTAACGCTGAGTCCAGGAGCACACCCAAACTGCGAACCTGTGTCTTCAGGGGGAGTATAACCCCATCCAGCACAGGCTATATCCCTATTCCCTGATTCGCCTTACAACTGACCAGGAGCACCTTTGTCTTGTCTGGATTAAGCTTCAATTTGTTCACCCTCATCCTGTCCACCACTGACGCCAGACACTGGTTTAAAACAGAGACAGCTTCCTTGGAATTAGGGGTCGAACAGGAATCCCCCAGCTCCACTTTTTGGGTTCGTCCCTCCAGGCAGGAATGGAGCCACTGGAAAACAGTGCCCCAAGTCCCATCCCAGCAAGGCGGCCCAGAAGAATACCATGGTCGATGGTATCAAAAGCCACTGAGAGGTCCAGCAGAACCAACAGGGACACACTCCCCATCCAGTTCTCTGCGTAGGTCATCCACCAAGGGGACCAAAGCTGTCTCCGTCCCATAACCAGGCCTGAAACCAGATTGAAATGAATCCAGATAATCTGTTTCATCCAAGAATCTCTGGAGCTGGGAGGCCACCACACACTCTGTTACCTTACCCAAAAATGGAATGTTGGACACTAGCCGGTAATTATCCATTATGGAGGGGTCCAGGGAGGGCTTTTTTTAACAGAGGCCTTACAACTGCCTCCTTTAGGCAACCTGGAACTCTGCCTTGGTGTAAGGAGGCATTAACCACTCCCTTCACCCACTCAGCCAGTCCCTACAATCAGTCTGGTTAACAATCTAGCAGTGATATTTGTGCCAATTGAAGTTTCTCAGAAATGTTCAAAGGCATACGTTGCAATAGTATTGACAAAGGCAAACTTAATTGCAAGACATGAGGGTAAGGCACTATTCTTCATGCATTCCATTAGCAAGTTGAATTGTTTCACGAAACAACCATTCCATACTGCTAATTTCAGTTACAATGGTTTCCGGAGCAAGGGGAACAACAGGTTGCCAGCTACATCCTGTCCTAGAAGAAACAAACCTTTTTGCCCTTTTTTCTTTCCCTCGTCATATGGAGAAGCAGGATGACAGTAAGATCTTTGTAGTTATGTTGCTTCTATGTTAGATGCTGTGTGGCGGAAATGGACCATTGGTCTCACCTGAAGGGTGATTTTCATAGGAGGACTGCCATCAAGCGGGTTATAGCTCCACCTATCGTCCGGAAGCAAGAATGTTTTGAAGTCAAGACTAGGGGTGTCAGGCCCCTCCCACTCTCCAGTTCATTCGCAGCGAGTCCAAGAGAGATATCTAAAAATGCAGGAAAAAAGGCCAACGGGCCTACCAGCAAAGACATAACACAATAGCAATAATCATAATAATATGACTCGAACGTAGCAATATAACAGTAATAGCAGTCTTGACTTCACTAGTAAATCTAAATATAATAGCGTAACAGGAATATATAACCCCCCCCCAAAAAAAATATCTAGGTATCCTCCAACTGGGAGGGTCGTGATGGCAGTCCTCCTATGAAAATCACCCTTCAGGTGAGACCAATGGTCCATTTTCCATAGGAGGACTGCCATCAAGCGGGATGTACCAAAGCAGCCCATAACAGGGAGGGACCACCCACATCCTAATCATCAAGAACCTGTTGCAAAACGCGTCTGCCAAAAGAGGCATTGGCAGAGGCATAACGATCTATTTTGTAATGCCTTATAAACGAATGTGGGGTAGACCAAACAGCAGCTCTGCAAATATCAGCAACAGGAGCGTTGGTAGCAAAAGCAGCCGTAGTGGCCGCTGATCTAGTGGAATGAGCTGTTATGCTAGCTGGAACTGGAAGCTTAAGGGACTCAGCTACTTTATGCCCCATAGAACGTGGATGAAAGGATACAAACAAAGACTCAGTTTGTCGTATATCCTAGGTCCGAGACAGGTAGGTCTTGAGAGCCCTCCGAACATCCAACGAATGCCAAGCCTTCTCTAGAGGATGGGTAGGATTCGGACAAAATGAAGGAAGAACAATGTCCTGGTTGCAATGGAAAACTGAATTGACCTTGGGATGGAAGGAAGGATCAGTCTTCAGCACAACAGAGTCCTTGTGAAAAACACAGAGATGGCGGGCAGAAGACAAAGCGCCCAGTTCCGAAACTCGTCTCGCAGAGGTGATCGCGATCAGGAACAGGACCTTGAATGACAACAGACGTAAAGGCACAGTCCTAAGGGGTTCGAACGGAGGGCATTGTAAAGCCTGTAGGACCTTCGACAAACTCCATGAGGGAAAATGGTGGAATACAGCCGGGGAGCGTAGAGTGGTTCCCCTCAGAAAACGTTTGATGAACGGGTGTGAGGCAATGGGAGCACCAGCAGAGGACACTGAGAGAATGGACGACAGAGTGGACGCATGTCGACGTAAGGTGTTGGGTCTAAGTCCCATCAGGAGGCCCCTATGAAGGAATTGCAGCACCTGTTGTATTGTGGCCTGGGAAGGATCGAGGTGCTGGGACTGACACCACTTGGAGAATGCCACCAAAGTATGTTGATATATACGAGTGGTAGATGGTCTTCTCGAGGCCAAGATAGTGTCAATAACAGCGTCAGATAGGCCAGCAGACCTCAAATGTCCCCGTTCAAAAGCCACGCTGTTAGGTTGAGCCAATTGGGGTCCTGATGCCATACTGGGCCCTGGGATAAGAGGTCTGGCCTGACTGGGAGCGTCCAAGGGTCCGTCACTGACACGGCAAGGAGATCCGAGAACCATGGTCGACGGGACCAATACGGTGCTATCAGAACCAGCTTGGCCCTCTCGCGTCGCGCCTTCCTCAAGGTTCTGGCTAACAGTGGTATTGGAGGGAAGGCGTACAATAGGCCATCCGGCCACGGTAGCGACAGAGCATCCACCGCTTCTGCTGTCGTGTCCAGGTATCGTGCAAAGTACCTGGGTAGCTGGCAATTGTGACTGGAGGCAAACAGATCGACTGAGAAGATGCCGAACTGACGTTGGAGAAGATGGAAAATGGTCGGATGAAGTTTCCATTCTCCCGGAAAAACCTGTTGTCTGCTGAGCCAGTCTGCTGTCACATTCCAAATTCCTCTGAGATGTTCTGCTTTCAAGGATTGTAGATGTTGTTCTGCCCAGTCGAATATGAGGTAAGATAGGTTCTGCAGAGAACGGGACCTGGTTCCCCCTTGTCTGTTTAAATGAGATTTCGCACACGTGTTGTCCGTTCGAATAAGAACATGGTCCAAGGGGAACAGAGACTGAAAATGGAGCAGAGCTAAGTGGACAGCCTTTAGTTCCAGCCAATTGATGCTCTGAGTCTGTTCTGCTGCGGTCCAACCCCCCTGAACGAACCGGGAGTTGCAGTGGGCTCCCCAGCCAAGGAGACTGGCATCTGTGGTGATAACAGGCCTGCGGGGTTCTCTGAACGGAGTGCCCTGGGTGAGATGTTGGACCCCTGTCCACCAGTGGAATGAAAGACGCAGTGCGGGGCTCAAGGGAATTGCTCGATGATTGGACCTGGCAATGTCCTGCTGAAATGGTAACAAAGCCCACTGAAGTTGGCGAGTATGAGCTCGAGCCCATGGCACAATATGGATGGTGGACACCAACTGTCAGCTCTTCACTGAGACAGCAGTGTCGGTGGGGGTGCAGGCAGGGCTGGAGATTCCTTGGTAATTGCCAGGCCGTAAGTCCTCAGCCGGCAGCTTGGCTATAAATCTGCCAGGCTAGCAAGGAGGAAGCAAGATAAGGGCAGAGGCCGTTCAAAGCTTACATGCCAAGCGAGAAATCCAGAAGAGACGTCAGTGAAGGTCCGGGTCTAGTTTGCTGAGAGATCAGTCCAAGTCAAGGTTCAGGGGATAGGAAGACACACAGTGGTCACGGCTGACGTTGTAGTCAGCAACAAGCTGAAGCCAAGGTTTGACTTTTAAGGAGCAGGTTTGTCAGCAGGTGTGAGCCATCAGCGTTTTGGCCTTAAGTGGACAGGCCTGCCCCTCTTCTGCCTGACCTTCTGTTGTCTACGTTCTGCAGGTGAGGGGGGAGTATCCTGTTCACTGTGTGCGTCTGGCTGAAGGGCTTCAGCTGTGTCTGGGGTGCTCTGCAGCTGAGGGGGAGAAGGAGCTGGGTTCTCAGGAGTTTCCTCCATTTCTCCTTCTGGGTCTGCTGCTTCTGGGTCTGCTGCTGTTACTCCCAAGTCATCCTCGTCTGATGAGTCCTCTGACGGGGCCATGACACCAACATTCCGAGAGCCCTTGCTAGAAGCATGATGTCTGCGGTTGCGTGGTGCATCAGAGACTGTGCGATGTCTATGATAGCGGTAATGCGGTCTGGAGACAGGAACACCGTCGCCTGCAGGGTGTCTAACATCGCCCCTAGATGTTGAAGGCGTTGGGTTGGTTGGAGATGGCTCTTGTCGAAATTGACTAGCCAGCCGTAGGCCTGCAAGACATGGAGCATGAGCTTTAGATGGCGATGAGCCAGCTCCCTGGAACTCGCCCGTATTAAAAGATTGTCCAAGTAGGGGTAGATATGCACCCTTTGGAGCCGGAGGTAAGCCACTAGGATGAGTAGCACCTTGGTAAATACTCTCGGGGCAGACGAGAGGCCAAATGGCATCACTCGATATTGGAAATGCTGGGGGCCGAAGGCAAACCGAAGGAATTTTGTGTGGGCTATGCAAATAGGCACATGGAGATACGCTTCCTTTAGGTCGATAGAAGCCAGGAAGTCTCCTTCGTGAAGGCTGTCTGTAATGGAGTGGAGGGATTCCATTTTGAATCTGCGATACTTTACAAAACGGTTGATGAACTTGAGGTCCAACACCGCCCTCCATGACAGATCTCATTTGGGCACGGCAAATAGGAGGGAGTACACCCCTTCCGACCTCTCTGTTGTAGGGACTGGCTCTATTGCCGCTGTGTCCAAGAGGTGATGTATGGCTGTCTGCATGATGTGGTGCCTGGATGGTGCCCTGGGACAAGGAGAGGGATGAAATCTGTCTGGAGGGGTTGCCCAAAACTCTAGTGCATAGCCATAACAAAAAAGATCTCTGATCCAGGCTACCTGAGTCAGACGCAGCCAATGGTCTCCAAACAGAAGCAGTCTGCCCCTGACCGATATTGCGTCAGTACTGTCTGTGCTGGTGGGACCCTCCCCGATATGAGGACGTGGAGGTACCTCTGCGTCCCTGGTACTGACCTCTGCCTGGGTAACGTCTGTTCCAGACTCCCCTGGAGGAACGGAAATCATTGGTTCGGAAATTGCAGCCTTGTCCCCTGGGCCGCGCTCCTTGAAAGGACTGGGTCGTGCGGTATGAGGTGAAGCGTCTGAAGGGCCTGCAATCAGCGTTCCTGACAGTGGCCAAGACAGGCTTCCGAGCCTCCTTGGGGTCAACAAGTACTTCCTCGCCGAAGAGTAATGAGCCCGAATAAGGTGCCCTTGATAAATTAACCCTGGCTGTAGAGTCTGCTTGCCAGTGACGAAGCCAGAGGGTCCGCCGAGTGACTACCTGAGCTGCCATAGCTCTTGCTCCCAGCTGATGTGTGTCCAAGGTGGCATCAGCCACAAACACCGCCGTCTTGCGTAATTTCGCCAGTGACCTCCTCAGAGAGACAGGATCAGGATTAGGATCATCTAAGAGGTCATCCAACCACATCATCGCTGCCCTGGAAAATATGGAAGCTGATGCCGAGGCTCGCATGGAGAAAGCAGTGGCCTCATGGTTTTTGCGTAAGGCAAAGTCCAGCCTCCGCTCAGTGGCGTCCTTTAAAAGTGAATCTCCTTCCCTCGGCAAAAGGGATCTAGAGACTAGGTTGGAAATTGGCTCGTCTATGCCGGGGACGGCTTGTCTACTTGTAAAGTCTGGAGCCAAAGAGTAAAGCTTGTCTGCAAGGGCGTTAAAACGGCGTGTTTGTAATGAGTGAGACCATTTGTCCTTGGCCAGCTTAGCAATAGGATCTGGCACAGGAAGGTAGTGCTCTGCTGGTGTGGGGGATTTCAGGACCCTGGCCCTTTAATAGCGGGAGTGGCAGCTGCAGGTTGTGTAGATTGGAGACCAAGGGTGTTCAATACTCTGCGAGCAAGGCGCTGATAATCGGAGGCATCAAACAGGCGATAACATGTATCCTCCTCATGTTCCGACTGATCACTCCATTCGTCTCCTTCGGCTTGCATAGCAAATGGTGACTCCTCCCCACAAGAAACGTCATCAACAAACCTGCCCCTGGCAATGCCAAAAGGATTTGGAGAGCATAATGGATCTGCCGCATTGCGTACATAGTGGTCCACACTGCACTGAGGAATGGCGGGGACTTGTGACGGTGACTGTGTTTGAGTGAAGAACGACAGCATGTCTTGTAGTTGTGATATGAACTCATGAGACAGCTGCAGCCCCGGTGAGGTAGATGGTTGCGCTTGTAGAGGCAGCGTTATGGATGGCTCAGCAGGCTGGGAAGATGAATAAGCCCTAGGTGGTAATATGGGAGGAGGGTGGCTGGCTGCTGGTTGGTCAGGAAACCCAGCAAAGTCCTCCTCGGAGGAGGATGCAGTCGGAGAGTGAAATAGATTCGTTAACTGTTCCTGGCCCGCCTCCTCGGAAACCGGAACAGAGATGTAGCGTGGCCGCTTGGTTGTGCTGTGGCTGGATAGATGTTTAGTTTTGGCAACCGCTTTGGTGTGCTTATGCTTGGCCGTCTTAGATTGTTTAGGCTTGGTTGCCTGAGTTGTCGCTGGCTGTTCCGCCATCATATATTTTCTAGGGGGTTCAGTACACGGCCACAGGTGGGGCAGAATGTACAGACCCAAACAGGCTCAGTACACGGGCACGGATGGGGCAGAATTCACCGGCTCAGATGGCTAAGTACACGGCCACGGATGGGGCAGAATGTACAATTTCAACAGCGTTGGTACACAGCCACGGATGGGGCAGAATGTACAGTATCAACAGCCTTGGTACACGGCCACGGATGGGGCAGAATGTACAGATCAAACAGCCTTGGTACACGGCCACAGATGGGGCAGAATGTACAGTTCCAAACAGGCTTTGCACACGGCCACGGATGGGGCAGAATGTACAGTTTCAACTAGGCTGGATACACAAAACAGCTTCAATAGTCAGCTTCAGGCAGCAGTTTGTGTTGAAGAACTTATAGCAGGATTATAGAGGTTCTACTCTGCAGCATACACACAGAAACTGACAGAAAAGGCAGAAACTGACAGAAAAGGCCTTGAACAGAATCCTTTACTATTGAAAGGACCAAACAGAAAGGGCGGGAAAAAAGGAGGAACAAAATGGCGCCCGCAAAAAGAGCGGGAAAATTGGCCAATCAGAAAGGCTTGGGGCAATGAAGAAGCAATGGCGGTCACAGGGGAGCACCAGCGAGCTCAAAAAACGGCCTCAAAAAACGCTCTGGAGCCGCGGGGCTGAGAAGCGCAATCAGGGCTAGAGAGCGAGCCAGATCTCTACAGCCGCGGGGCAGACTCAGCAAGCGAGGGGAGAGGGAGGCAACGGTAAAGAGAAACTGCAAAAGGATAAGGAGCCACAGCCGCAGGCTCCGAAGGCAGTCGCGCCGAGATTTAAAATGCCGCAGAACGAGCCAGGGGAGGCAGGGCAGCCCAACCAGTAAGGGACACTGAAAGTAGAAAGAGCCGCAGCCGCAGGCTCTGGAGAAAAAACTAAGGGAGCTGCCGCGAAAATAGGCGGCGAGTTGAAAAAAGAGCAGCGGCGCAAGGCAGAGAGCTGCAGCCGCAAGCTCCTGGATTAAGTCTGTGTCCGCCGGCTGAGGAAGGGAGAACCGCAGCCGCTGTCTCCCAGAATCGCCGTTCGGCCAGGGAGGGAGCTGCAGCCGCAAGCTTCTGAATTAAGGCTGTGTCCGCCGGCTGAGGAAGGGAGAACCGCAGCCACGGTCTCCCAGAATCGCTGTTTGGCCTAGGCAGGGAGCTGCAGCCACAAGCTCCTGGAATAAGGCTGCGTCCGCCGCCTGAGGAAGGGAGAACCGCAGCCGCGGTCTCCCAGTAAATAGCTAGGGACTGAGGGAAAAAATAGACAAAAAGGGGATCCCCCTTAAGTACAAAGACAAACAAAGTACAGTCAGTCCCACAGACTCTAAAGTAAAAGACAGGGGGAAGGAAATAATGTGGAATACACACACAAAACCTCCACACCCTGTCACACAAATACACAAAAACTTATCTAGACGCTAAGCTATATATCCAACTTGCACGGACGAAGGCAAGAATGAACTGGAGAGTGGGAGGGGCCTGACGCCCCTATTTTTGACTTCAAAACATTCTTGCCTTCGGACGATAGGTGGGGCTATAACCCGCTTGATGGCAGTCCTATGGAAAATGAGATGGCTCCTTTTATTTGGGCTGCATAGAATTCTGCTTCTATTTCTGTGCAACACAGTAATGATAGTATTCCATTGTTTGCAGATTTTTTTTTCAGTCATAAGCTGGAGAGAGATTTTTGGATAAGATGCTTAATGATATTAAATTAGGCTGGCATGTAGTGAGATATAAAAGTAAATGAAAAAGTTGGTACTTGGCAGCAGATAAAGTTCAAATAATAAACAGTTTAAGGTTTCAATCCTATATACACTTATGTGGGAGTAGTATAGTGGGACCTGCATTTGAGTAGAAATGCATAGAATTGTGCTGTAAAACACAGGAATGTTATAAAATCAGCCACAGATTAAAAGTAATTTAAAGAGCAGTTTCAATAATAAGAAGCCTAAAAACAATTACAATTACACCAGAGCAGAATGAAAGCAGCTTTCTGTAAGCTAAATGCTTTTTCGGAAGAGGGAGGTCCTTATATCGTAGCAGACCATCGCATCATGTATGTGAAAGAAGGCGAAAAACCGCTGCTTTGACAGTGCTGCCCGTCATCCATAGTTTTGTAAATTTATGTTTAAAACATTTTTCCTCCCCAAATCTGCTTCCTGATTATGAATTGATATTAAAACTGAAAAATCCACTGAACTTTGCAGATCTTCTCTGTGTAGGCAGAATGATCTTTAGTTACAGGTTGATCATTTTCAGTGATAAATAAAGTGAGAAAAGTAGTAAGCAACACAATGGTGCAGAAGATTATAGCTGTTATATGTAGCCCTCACATAGGATGTGCTCTTATGGCATCAAAGCAGAAAGAAAGCCCAGCTAAACTGCCCAAGCTGTTCATTTTTCATAGCTGCTGTATTCATTTTACATTAGCATAAAAAGCTGGGGCCAAAAGGTGATGTAGATGTGAACACGGAAGACAAGAAAGAGGAGAAAAAGCAACAAGGAGAACTCTACATGTGGGACACCATAGACCAGGTAAACATTTTTTTTTTTAATCTGAAGAGGGAAGAGTGTGTTACTGGCATATTCCTGTTCATTAAAATGTCCTTTTTGTGCAGTAGTCTTATAACAGTTATTTTGCATTCTAGAAATGGACTCGCCATTATTGTGCTGTGGCAAATGAAACGCTCTCATTCAGTGATGACATAGAGCAGAACATTGAAGAAGAGCCATCAAAGGTATTAGAACGTTAGAAGCAACTTCCCCCCCCCCTATAGTGTTAAATGTGCTTTTTTGCCTCTGTCTTCTAGCAAAAGCTTTGAATTACATCCAGGGTTTAGGTTTCTTTAATCTCAGTGAGGCAGCAGAAACTGGAATTAATATATTTTGTTGCCCTTTTTTGATGATTACTTTCTTTAAAAATGTGGCAAGACAACTGAAAATGAGAATTGTGCAATTGCAAATATAATGACTATTTTAAAAATAAACTTTACGTCTTTGAATGGGTGTAATTTAGCTCATAAGAGCTTTTATTAGTTGAAATTCTTGCAAGTTGTGAGATCATAAAAGACCAATTATGGTTCTCCTGTTGTTGTTGCAGTGCCATAATACATAGGTCTTGGATCATGTTGTGTATACTAAAATATGGCCAGAGATTAGGAGGGGAGTAAAAGTGGCATATTGTATTGATATGCTTCAGAACTGATGGCCTCCTTAAAGAATTAGCAAGAGAGAATATAGAGTTATTTGTGCTTCCCGTTTTCCAGAGTAGATTGATTTTTAATTCAAGGGAATTTCAATCACATAGAAAAAAAGCCTCCTTTTAAATTGGGTTTCTCAATTTGGAATACATGTATTTCCTGAACAAGCAGGCCTTAGAGTCGTATCCAATGCTGGTTGTACTTAAAATAGACCCAGTGAAATTAATGGATGTGACTGATGTAAGTCCACTAATTTCAGTGGGTCTGCTCAGAGTAAAACTTAGCTGGATATAACCCAATGTAACTAGTTCCTATAACAAAAAAAGTATCAGTTTTCAATTAAATGGACCTTTAATATAACATGGGAACATAGTTGACAGCTTTGGTCATGCTGTTTACATGCACTTCAGAAATCTATTGGTTTAGAGACAAGAAACAGATTGGTTCTCTCTAGGCAAGGCTAATTATATTTGTTAAGTCATAAATATCCACAATTTGAGAACTGTATTTCATTGCACAGCTGAGGTCATGAAATAGGAGTTACGACATTACTTATATGCGCTGTGTGGGTGATTCTGGTGATATGCATGATAGTGTTAGTGTTTAGTTTTAAACATTTTGAAAAGAGACACTTTAGCTGCTTAGCAAGCTCCTGACACAGGTGAGATTTGAACCAGAGATATGGTTCACAGCTCAGCTTCTTTGTCACTATGTTTCACTAATTGCATAAAAAAATGCAAATCTTTCAAATCCACTCTTTACAAGAGAGAGGGTGAGGATTCAGGTCTTCATATGGCACAAATTGTTTCCTTTAAAGTGGCTGCTGCACCTCCTACTTTAAGAGAGGTGATTATTAGCAATATGTGGAGCCCAGCAGATCCCTCCCTCTTTTAGTAAGTGCTTTACCAAGCACTCCTCCCCCCCCCCATTGGAGCACTGCTTCTTCAGAGAAAACTTCATGCTCTCTGATGAACCCTACAAGATACCAGCTCAGTTTTAGCTTTATAGCATAATGGCAAATTGAACCTTAACAAGTGGCAGTTGATTCCTTTTCTATTCTAGGAAGTGAAGTGTACCGAGCTGCATTATGGTGAGAAATGGTTCCACGGAAAAATGAAGGAAGGGAGAAATACCGCTGAGAAGCTGCTACAGGAATATTGTGCTGAAATGGGGGGCAAGGATGGAACGTTCTTAGTGAGGGAGAGCGAAGCTTTCCCTAATGACTACACACTGTCATTCTGGTAAGATAGTTGAATGCCTGTCCTTCTGAATGCTCTAGCCGTCTTTTCTTTTTCTGGGTTTTGTGCAAGAACAGCATTTTGATATATACTTAGAGGAGGAAGCAACAACAAAAGCACACACATCAGGTACTGAAGAAAGCTACATGCAGTTTCAAAAATTCCAAATAAATGAGGGTAGCAATGGAATGATCCCAATTGGCTACACTGTGATTAGATCCACTGTGGCTAAATCTCATTGGATATGATAAATCCAAGCAATGCTTTAATCCCCACCCCCATAATGCTCGTTGTTATAAGTAAAAAAAGAAATGTTCTCATTTAGGTGATGTGTGTTGTTTTTGTAAATTTAGCAAGTAATATTCTGAATTTGTTCTTAAGCATAGGTTGATATTATTATTAATAAATAAATGTAGCCTTAACCATGT
Organism: Rhineura floridana; assembly: GCF_030035675.1. NCBI lineage: Eukaryota > Metazoa > Chordata > Lepidosauria > Squamata > Rhineuridae > Rhineura > Rhineura floridana. The sequence goes on along the minus strand of NC_084492.1, from coordinate 11,672,072 downwards.
CAGCTTCAGCACAAGCCAGCTGCCCTAATAGCCAGGACTTGCAAACCCAGTTCAGACCCTGGTTTCGGACTCTGGTTAGAGGGCAAACTTGTCTAGCAATAACTATTGATTAGTGACAATGCTGCATTAATCATGGTTTACACTGCTAGATCCATGGATTTTTCACATAGCTGTAGTGATTTGCTGAAATCTACAGGCAAACAGATTGAGCAAGTGAACTTTGTGCTTTGGCTTGTTCTGACTGACATTTCCTGTTTTCAGTGCTATGTACATTGCAGCCAAAATCTTTGGACCATATTACCAGATTCTGAAACACTATAACTTACATGCCAGTATGCCATAAATTCTTAGTCCTGTATGACATGTTTGTGCAGTTCCCATTTCCCTCAATCTTCCTTCCTTTTCCCCTCAGTGCAATATGTTGTACAGTAGGGCTCCACTCATACAGCAGGTTAGGTTCCAGACCTCCGCTGGAAAGCGAAAAGCGGATCTGCTGTAGCAGGGGGGTCTGGAACCTAACCTGCTGATCGCACCAGAGGAGGAGAAGATCAGATCTTCCCCTCCTCAGGTGCGATCAGTTCGAGCGGGAGTCTGATCGCGCCAGAAGAGGAGAAGATCGGCTGTAGTGAGCTGCAGCTGATCTTCCACTCCTTGGGCGCAATCAGCTGGAGTGTGTGAGTCTGACCGCCCCTGAGGAGGATAAGATCAGCTGTAGCATGCTACACCTGATCTTGCCCTCTGTGCGATCAGCTCGAGCGGGAGTCTAATCGTGCCAGAAGAGAAGATCGCCCTCCTCGGGCGCGATCAGCTGGAGTGTGGGGAGCTCCAGCCCCCCTCCAGCTGATCACCCCACTGGCGCCGTATTAACGGAATGCCGAAAAGTGGGGCCCTACTGTACCTCATAAGTTGAATAAATAACGAGCCATGAACAAGTGCATGGATCTGGTGGCTTTAGAAAACTCACCTGCTCATTCTTTTCCATGTTTCCCAGGAGATCAGGCCGAGTCCAGCACTGCCGTATCCGTTCCTCAATTGATGGAGATTCCATAAAATATTACCTGACAGACAATCTCACCTTTGATAGTGTCTGTGATCTAGTTCAACATTATAAAGAAGCACACTTGCGGTGTGCTGAATTCGAACTACGTTTGACTGATGCTGTGCCTAACCCCAACCCTCATGAATCTAAGAAGTATGTACAGCCAAAAGAAAATTCTAGGGTGGAGTGAAATTCTATATTTAATGTTGAGGTTTTCGGTTTGTCATAGTTACTGTGCATTATGGGGAATTTGGGTTTAAAAAAAGATCACCTAATTAATTACAGTTGTAGCAGTTTTTCATTTATATATATGCATTTTGATTTCAGCAGTCTGGAAAGAGAGAATTTTAAGACTGCTGGAAAACCAAGAGATAGCAGTCCAAGACAGAAGGGAGGAATTTTAGTTAAGTGGGATGTTCTTGCTCTGGGTCTTGCTTTGGGGAAGGGCCACAGCTCAGTGGTAGAGCATCTGTCTTGCATGCAGAAGGTCCCAGGTTCAGTCCTTGGCATCTCTAGGTAGTGCTGAAAAAAACTTAAACCCTGGAGAGCCACTGCCAGTCAGCGTAGACAATACTGGTCTGATTCAGTATAAAGCAGCTTCCTGTGTTCCTATATCCCTTTTCTACCCTTTCTGCTTTTTAAACCACACCTAATTTTTTAAAACTGCTTTGCTATAGTCTGGAATGGTAGTAGGAGATAGCTATTCATGGAGCACATTTAAACCATTTGTATTGCATGATATCCTGCTTATTTTGTATTGGCTTTTGTTGCATAGTTTCTTCAGTGCTCCAGTGTCTAGTGTTAATTTTCTTTTCCAAGAGTTGGTATGTGTTGGCTTATGCTGGAGTAACTGGGACAGACCTTCAGATATGTGGACAAGGTTTGCTGGTCTGTGTTCCTCCCAGTCTGATCTTTCATAATAGTAATACTGCTGCAGGGGTGAGACTGTGCTGGGACCATCGAGGGGCAAGCTTTTTCACCAAGCGTTTTCCACCTGCCTTGCCCCAACACTCTGCTTGGACCTTTGTAAGGAAGAGCTGCAGACTGAGAGGTGCTGCTGCAGGGGTGAGACTGTGCTGGGACCATCGAGGGGCAAGTTTTTCCACCTGCTTTGCCCCCTCATCCCTGCTCTTAGTGACATTTTTCTGGGGACTGACCTTTACCAGGAAGATGAATGCTTTTGGTTTTTATCTGTTGTTGCTTTTTAGAAATGCTAGGATTTTGTTAGCTTGAATTTTTGTAAATTGTATTGTTTTTATTTGTAGTTTGTATTTGTGTTTTTCTACTTGTGTGTAAGCTGCCTTGGGGGGCTATTGGGCCAAAAGGAAGCCTAGAAATAAACCATAACATAACATAAAATAACATACCTCTGATGCAGCATCACCTTCTTGGGTTCTTCTGCTTCAGACTGGTACACAGGAAAGGGCTAGAACAGTCCTGCGAGGAGGAGGGTGGGATGGGGACAGATCTCCCTCTAAGGATGAAAACAAGTAAGAACAATAACAAGACACTCAACAGGTTCTTCAGTGAATGTACCTTCACAATTGGACTGACAAATGCGTATACCAGTAAATCCACCGCTTGTTAAGCCATCAGTCTTGCCCAGCCCATCTGCCGCTACCTTTGCCTATTCCAGCTGAGGAAAGATTACCAAGCATCCTACAACTGAACAAGCAATCCTCTTACCTTGCATAGATGCCTGAGATGAGAGGAAGCCATGCTCCTTCCATTAGTCCGTGGAGCCATCCTTTTATTTATTTGCTGAGAACTTTGCAAAATGAGTGGATCGACATGCCATGCCTTCTTCCTTTCTATTTGCTTCATATTGCAGGGGTGGAAAGTAGATGATCCTCTCATTTCTGTGGCTGTGGGGCACTTTTGTTAATATTCCCCAGTTGGAAAAAGTTGTAACAGCAATGTCAGGACAGTAAGTCCAGGGCAAGGTGGATAGTGGGACAAGATCAACATCTGATTCACTGTTGTGCTCATCTGTCAAGGCGAAAAGAGACTCCAACAGATCCATTTAGTTTAAATTCTCATGCAGTCCCACATCTTACTTCCTCGCAGTTTGCTATCCTGCCCTCTTGCTTTTCTCCTCAATTGCACCCTGATGAAAAGCGCTTCAAAGCAGCTACAGTGCAATTAATGACAGTCACAAGGAGAGTTGAGGTCACCTCACCCAAGCACCTCTAAACATTGGATCTACTTTCTATGGGATTGAGAGAGGCCTGCATTTAAACAAATAGGTCTGCCATTGTCATCTCTAATTTGGCTTTTTATGCCAGAGGTTCCATGAGGAACTCCCAATCCAAAAGTGGGGATTTGGTGTCAGGACTGATCAGCAAGCCCCTTTGAAGGTCCTCTTTCAGTGTCTTCAAAGGGAAGCGCTGCAAGCCCTGCTTTGTCCATTTGCAGCTGTGATTTGAAGCCAAAGAACACCTGCAAGCAGACTTCAGAGGGGCTTGCTGTACCTGCTGGTTGGCGGTTACGGCGAGGCCCTTAGAAGTTGTCACCTGACATCATAATGATGTCAGATGAATGTCAAATGGGTGGCTCTGCCCACTTCTCAGAGTGACTCACAGGGGCTGGAGGAACCTGTTCCCTACCTCTGCTCTATTCAGTTGCAAACCCAGGAGGAAGTGGGTGCAAGATTGGTAGTGATGGCGAGATTCATAGAATCATAGAATAGTAGAGTTGGAAGGGGCCTATAAGGCCATCGAGTCCAACTTAGTCCAACTCAGTGCAACTTAAAGCTTATTTGACAGGCAGCTGTCCGGCTGCCTCTTGAATGCCTCCAGTGTTGGAGAGCCCACCACCTCCCTAGGTAATTGGTTCCATTGTCATACCGCTGTAACAGGAAGTTTTTTGTGATGTTGAGCCAAAATCTGGCTTCCTATCACTTGAGACATTATTCCATGTCCTGCACTCTGGGATAATTGAGAAAAAGTTCTGGCCCTCCTCTGTGTGACAACCTTTCAAGTACTTGAAGAGTGCCATCATACCTCATTGTTCCCTCCCACCTCCCAAAAATATGCTGCTGTTACCAGTCAGAGTAACCCCATTGTGTGCACATTGCTTTATTAGTTTTTGGAATGCCTCTCTCCTTATATTCGCAAGCGTACTTTTTTCCACACCCTGAGGTGTCTTGTTCAGGTTTTATAGGACTGGGCTTCTCATGCAGTGAAAGCAAGAGGAGCTAACGCTCTTGGCACTTAGCAGTCACTTGCTGTTTTGCTAATGGCAAGAGGGACAAAATCTATGCATCATTGAGCATCTGTTGTCTGAAATCACAATTCTGTTGCTGACCTGTAGTTCTTAATGGGAATATGTCGAACTCTGAAACCACCTCTGTTACTGTTTTTGTAGTTGGTATTACAATAACCTGAGCCGGGGAGAAGCAGAAGATATGCTGATGCGAATTCCTAGAGATGGAGCCTTTTTGATAAGGAAGAGAGATGAACCCAATTCTTATGCCATGACTTTCAGGTGAGATAAGAACTTTATAAACATGATCTGATTTGACATGCATGGTCCAGGAGTTGGACCTTAAAGCTATCTGTGGCAAGGGCGAAAGGTGAGTATGTAGTCCTCTTCAGGACGATGTTAAGGTGCAGAACACCTATTAGAACCTATTAGAATTCTTTGAGAGTGTCAACAAGCATATAGATAGAGGTGATCCAGTGGACATAGCGTACTTAGACTTTCAAAAAGCGTTTGACAAGGTACCTCACCAAAGACTTCTGAGGAAGCTTAGCAGTCATGGAATAAGAGGAGAGGTCCTCTTGTGGATAAGGAATTGGTTAAGAAGCAGAAAGCAGAGAGTAGGAATAAACAGACAGTTCTCCCAATGGAGGGCTGTAGAAAGTGGAGTCCTTCAAGGATCGGTATTGGGACCTGTACTTTTCAACTTGTTCATTAATGACCTAGAATTAGGAGTGAGCAGTGAAGTGGCCAAGTTTGCTGACGACACTAAATTGTTCAGGGTTGTTAAAACAAAAAGGGATTGCGAAGAGCTCCAAAAAGACCTCTCCAGACTGAGTGAATGGGTGGAAAAATGGCAAATACAATTCAGTATAAACAAGTGTAAAATTATGCATATTGGAGCAAAAAATCTTAATTTCACATATACGCTCGTGGGGTCTGAACTGGGAGTGACCGATCAGGAGAGAAACCTCGGGGTTGTAGTGGACGGCACGATGAAAATGTCAACCCAGTGTGCGGCAGCTGTGAAAAAGGCAAATTCCATGCTAGGGATAATTAAGAAAGGTATTGAAAATAAAACAGCCAATATCATAATGCCATTGTATAAATCTATGGTGCGGCCGCATTTGGAATGCTGTGTACAGTTCTGGTCGCCTCATCGCAAAAAGGATATTCTAGAGTTGGAAAAGGTTCAGAAGAGGGCAACCAGAATGATCAAGGGGATGGAGCGACTCCCTTACGAGGAAAGGTTGCAGCATTTGGGGCTTTTTAGTTTAGAGAAAAGGCGGGTCAGAGGAGACATGATAGAAGTGTATAAAATTATGCATGGCATTGAGAAAGTGGATAGAGAAAAGTTCTTCTCCCTCTCTCATAATACTAGAATTCGTGGACATTCAAAGAAGCTGAATGTTGGAAGATTCAGGACAGACAAAAGGAAGTACTTCTTTACTCAGCGCATAGTTAAACTATGGAATTTGCTCCCACAAGATGCAGTAATGGCCACCAGCTTGGACGGCTTTAAAAGAAGATTAGACAAATTCATGGAGGACAGGGCTATCAATGGCTACTAGCCATGATGGCTGTGCTGTGCCACCCTAGTCAGAGGCAGCATGCTTCTGAAAACCAGTTGCCGGGAGCCTCAGGAGGGGAGAGTGTTCTTGCACTCGGATCCTGCTTGCGGGCTTCCCCCAGGCACCTGGTTGGCCACTGTGAGAAGAGATGGGCCACTGGCCTGATCCAGCAGGCTCTTCTTATGTTCTTATGTAACAGTGAATGGACATCAAAGGGGCCAGAAGCAGGTCAGTAGATAAGGTCAGGTAGATGGCCAGGTCCCAAAAAGCAACAGTCCAAGCCAAGTGAAGAGTTGCAAGACAAAGGAATCTCTGGAGCAGCTACTCCATCAGATATAAATTGCTCAGAGAGAAACCAAGCCTGAAGAAACAGTCAATTCAAACTGCTTGTTTTGACTTATAAAGCCTTATGTGTCTCAGGACCCCAATACCTCAAGGATCGCCTCTCCCCACATGAACCAACCTGGACTCGGCGTTCTTCATCTGAGGCCCTTCTCTGTGTGCCCCCTCCAAGGAAGGTGTGGAGGGTGGCAACAAGAAAACAGGCCTTTGCAGTGGTAGTTCCCCACTTGTGGAATGCTGTCCCCTGGTAGGTATGCCTGGTGCCATCACTAACTGTTTTTAGGCAGCAGGCAATAACCTTCCTTTTTACCCAGGCTTTTGGCCCTTAACTTGAAGGGCTTTAGGTGTCAATGGCCTCTTTGAATGTGGCAGGTCTTGCAAGACCTGTCTTTATTTGTATTGATCAGTTTTTAGATGATGCTGTGTTTGTCGTCTTAATGGGTTTATTTTTTATTATTGATTTTAATCCTGTAATTGTAAGCTGCTTTGGGTTGATTTGCAAGGAAAGTGAAATAATAATAATAATAATAATAAAGGCCAGGTCAAGCTGTTCAGCTGGACTAAAGAGTGGCAGCACTTCTCTCTTGTAAACCGCTTAGAGGCTTCCTTACAATCAAGCAGTATATTTATTAAATTTCTTACTTGCTTTTCTTCATAAAAATGAACCCACAGTGACATACAATAAAAAGATTAAAACCAATATAAAATTAACACAAATTAAAAAATTGGGGGAAAAAACACAATACATGGATAAGATGGTGGAACAACCCACCCCCTAAAAGAGGCTACAGGGTCAAAAGCCCTCCAAAAAGTAAGAGTCAAATGCCTGGGAAAAGAGGAATGCTTTTGCCTGGTACCTACAGATAGATAATGATGGTGCCAGACATGGGGAGAGCATTCCATAAATGGGGGGCCACCACTGAGAAGGCCCACTCTCATGTTACCATCCTCTGCACCTCCCTCTGAAGAGGAACACGAAGGGCCTCAGATGCTAAACTCTGGGTCCGGATTGGTTAATATGGGGAGAAGCAGTCCTTGAGGTATTGGGAGTCCCGAGCCATATAAGGCTTTATAGGTCAAGACCAGCACTTTGAATTGTTAATTTTTATTTATTTATCTGAGTAGTACTACAATGCAGGAAAGATCTGACCCACAGCTTCCTGTTTGCTGCCCTAGTGGCACAGAAATTAAGGCCCTAAGGTCATACTGTCAGAACAGTATGGCAGGGGAAAGGTTTAAAGTTTGTGTGTGTGTGTGTGTGTTGTGGGTGCTGGCTGGGTAGGTGCAGGGAAGGAGTGGATTAAAATCCTAGCTGGAGAATAATTTGGGGCTTGTAATGCTTGCCCTGTGTAGGAGGCAACCACTACAAGCCCCTGAAATACGTACTTCTGTGCCAGGAAATCCAAGTTTTTAATGTATCTCTAAATGGCCTTGTCCCCCTCTTTAAGAACATATCTATACAGGAAGATCTCGCCATGCCTCCTCAAAGCCCAAGGGCTGATAACACTGTCTTTCTGGCATTTTTCTAAAGCTTGATCTCTACTAATTAATTCCACAGAGCTGAGGGGAAAGTGAAGCACTGCCGTATCAAGCAAGAAGGCCGCCTCTTTGTCCTGGGAACGTCAGCTTATTTTGAAAGTTTAGTGGAACTGGTGAACTACTATGAGAAACACCCATTGTATAGGAAAATGAAGCTGCGCTATCCTGTGACTGAGGAACTGCTGGAACGCTACAGCATGGCAAGTGTTTGATGTTTTTCACCAAGTTGCTAAAGGTTTGCGTAGAATGCTGGGCGACTTCCAGGGATTTATTGTGTGCTTGTGTATTTCCTATCTACCCACAAGAGGTCCTCCTAAAAGCAGTTTTAGTCTGCTGAACATTTTTGAATTTTGATAATTATATATGGCACCTAGGACCATGAGCCATCCCAGACAGGTTCTAAGGCTGAACCTGCTTAGCTTCAACACTAAATAAACCTCTTACAGCATCTTATGGTTTTTTTCACTCCCTTTCCTGGATCTAAGGTGGTAACACCTAAATCTGGTGCAGGTGTAAAAGTGGGAATCTGGATATTTCAATGGAAATGAATAAATAAATGACCAGGGATTTTGCTTATCTGGGATTTCAAACCAGCTTCATGTTGTGTTTAAGAGATCTCACCGTTTTTATGGGGGTGCCAGGCCTAAGTAGATAAATTTTCTTATGACTTTTTGTTTTTCCCTGGTAGTATGCAAGTAGGTCTAGTTGATTAGTGGTTGGATAGTTCTCCCTTTTGACCAGTTGATTTGGCCTGTTACAAGTCAGTGATTCCAAGTGGCGCCTTATAAGCTACAATTTTTGTTCTGGAGTGGAAGATGACATAGTAAACCAGTCTTTTCCCAACTTGGTGCCCTCCAGATTTTGAACTACTTCCATCCCTCTAAGCCAGCATTTTTGTCTTAACTCCTCGTGCTACACAGAAGAATCCATGCATGAGGGAGTTATTTTTTTCTGTCTTTTTGTACAGAAAGCAGAGACACTGATAATTTACATTCTTTTTACCAATGAGTTAAATAAGAGACAAATGATAATTATTTTTCCTAGGACTTTTTAAAAAAATTACCGATGTTGTCAGTCACTATGAAATCTTCAATTTCTAGTTGAAAGATTAAAAACAAGGCAGAAAACTTTGCCAAACTACTGCTGACATTTATTTTTGGAAATCCCAAAAGTGAGGTGGGGTGGGAAAATCCACACATTTATTTATTTATTTATTTATTTATTTATTGCATTTGTATACCGCTCCATAGCCGAAGCTGTGTGGTTTACAACAGTTAAAAACATTAAAAACAAATATACAAATTTAAAAACACATTCTTAAAAAGCAATTTAAAAACACATGCTAAAATGCCTGGGAGAAGAGGAAAGTCTTGACCTGGCACCGAAAAGATAACAGAATTATGCTCAATTACTAGAAGTGTATTTGGACAAAGGAATTTCTTATGTTAACACATTAACCAAAAGCTTTGAATTGCTTTTTCCAGGTGTGCAATTAATTTTTTTTCTTTTTCAATCTCAGGAGAAAGATCCTAACTCTTTATATGATCTAAAGGCGTACGTGGATCCCAAAGACATAAAGCCTTCTGTGGTATGTTAAAGTTTTGTTCTAACGTAATCTTTATCTGAGAGAACAGAGATACTTTATCTTAATTTCCTGTTTAGAAAACTGAAAAGGTTGATTATAAGTCAAAGTGCATTTGGTGGATGGAAAAAAACGAGAGAGAGAAAGAGAGACTCACCCAGCCTTCGCCAGCCCTAGTGTCCTCTATATGTTTTGAGCTGCAACTCCCATCAACTTCAAGCGAAACATCTGGAGGACCACAGCTGTTCTAATCATTGTTTCTTGATTGAATTGCTGTTTTTTTGTGGTGGTTCCCCCAAATTCAGTAATCACTTTGACAGGTAGCCCCTTTCCACTTGTTTTTCTTGAAGCCTCAGAGAACTGTTAAAGCCTTGTACGACTACCAAGCGAAAAGAGAAGACGAGCTGACTTTTTGCCGGGGGGCCTTAATTCATAATGTCTCGAAAGAAAGTGGTGGCTGGTAAGAAGAGAACTTTTATATTTTTGCTACTGCTTGTTGATACTTTCTATAGAACAAACATTGTCTCAATCACATATTTCACTCCATGGCTTTGAGCAAGGCTCGGTTTTCTTTTTCTTTGAAATGTAAACTTTTCAAAGGGTGGTTGTGGGAATGAATGAGAGAGCAAATAAGAGGGTGGAGGAGGGGGAATCAAGCTTCAAAATGGTGCACAGGAAAACATTTATTAACTTTTCCTATATATGCCCAACACATTTTGGTTTACACCTTCCTTGGGGGCAAAGATCACTTCGATCTGCAGAAATTGGACTTCTGCAAGTACCACTTAGTGTCAGTTCTGCGTTTGTAAGGAGTCATTCCTTCAGTGTGGCAGCCCCTTGTACTTTGGAACCCCCTGCTTTATTGACATTAGGCAGGAACCATCATTGTATTCTTTTAGATGCCTGCTGAAAACATTTTTGTGGGCCTATGCAGACAAACTATTTAGTGCCATGTTTTATTGTTTTAAGGTGTTTTTAACAGTTTTTAAATGTTTTAAGTATATTTTTATTTTATTTGTAATTGTATCTCTTACCACAATGTGTTTGCTTTAGGTATTATTGTTGTTGTTGTTGTTGTTGTTGTTGTTATTATTATTATTATTATTAATAATAATAATAATACTTCAGTAGGCTGGTACATGTTCTCTCAATTTGTCAGGTGGAAAGGAGATTATGGATACAAAGTTCAGCACTATTTCCCAGCCAATTATGTTGAAGAGATGTCTTCTGATAACATGGAAGAACTTGAGAATCAGGTAGGAAGATCCACATTTAATTGTTTCTCATATGCTAGAATGTATATTTCACTATACTCACAAAACCCATTCAGCTGTTCCAAAAAAGGTGATTAGCGTGCAGATGCTCCTGTGTGTAAGGTTTCCTTTCTGGCCGCTGTCCCATATCTGCACAAAGGTGCAGCGTTGTGGGCAAAGGGTAGGATTGCACCTTTCTCCATGGTGTGCACACAAACAGAAGGTTGGGTTTAGTAGCCTTTTAACACTTTTCTTTGTCAAGAATCTTTGTTACAGGGCAGGTGTATCTATTTTCAGCTTTGACATTTTTGAGGGTGTGCCATTGTACAAGCAATTCTCCCCATTTCTAAAGCGATACAGTCGCGTGGAGAATTGTACCATGTTTGTGCTTGCATGCCTGAATAGGTCTGGGAAGATGTGTGGGAGACCTCACACCTTCACACTAGTAAATGAGGCTAGAGTCTTAAATTACTTCAGCTGCACCCTCTGATGCTTCAAGGTTAACAAGAGAAGCTCCAAGCTGCATGGGAGGAACTGGTGCTGCTTGCTTTGCTCCAGCAGCGTGGGAAGGAGTGGTGCTGCTGCAACTCCCAGCACGATAGTGCAAGAGCTAATGGCTGTGTTTGTGTGCAGTACTTAGCCCCAAATCCTGGCTTAATAAGCAAGGATGTGCATGGAGCTCCTTGGCAGGCATTTTGCTTCTCCTTTCACACAAATGGCTGGATTTAGCACTTAGTTGTAGCTTCCTGAACCAAGACGCTATTCCTAATGGCTTCCAAACATGCAAGGAAGGGAAGGCAACTTAAACCATGGCTTCAGATCCTGGCTTTTTTTTGAAGCTGTTAACGAGTTTCCAGGTTCATGCATAATGGGAAGCCATAGTTAAGTGCTGAATCTTGACTTATTCAGCTACACATGCAAAGGTAGAAACAAACCAGCCGCCATTAAAGGGGCAGCATGCTGCTGCATGTCACTTGTGCATAACCTGGCTTAGTGTTGGCGCACGTGCAGCCAGTGTGAGAACCCAGTCTTTAAATTGACAGGGGAAAGTTGTGTAGCACAATCCAAAATGTACTGGTTTAGTGCTAGATGACTGAATGTCTTAACATAAATATTGGTGTTCAGTATTAGTTATGCCAGTGCCAGAGAATAAGACTCTCGGACTGGGGAAAGGATACTTGCCTGTGCTGATTAAAGAACTTAATGGAGAGTGAAAAATGTGCTGTGTCTCAAAAAGCAGAACTTGATCCTCTGAAAAGCTTGATTTTTCCAGCTCTACAATTGAATTGCAAGGAATGTAACTATTAGAATGTTAATAACAGCCAGCAGGATAGTGGTTAAGGGATTTTCTTAGGCTTACTATCACCCAGCAGTTTAATATTTTATCATTGTTAGTATTATTCCGTGACAGGAAAAGTGTACATTTAAGGAGTGAGTATAAGTGTAGTTCCTATGCTTATAAGATAAACAAAATGAAGACAAAATTTAGGTTGACGGTAAACTTGAAGAACAGATTGGTCATGTGACTTTGCAGCAGTTTAAATTATGCAGCAAAATCATCATTAGCTACCCATAAACCCAGCTTTAGGGATAATTGGTCTTTCCCATAGTGAAAATCATGGTTATTTTTAAGGATTGTTTTTGGCAATCTAATGGGATTATGACAGTTAGTATTCTATATCCTGAGGATATTTTATAAAGGAGTAAAATGACCACATTGAAATATAATAAATCTTTTCATTGCAGATAATAGAAGACAATCCTTTAGGATCATTATGCCGGGGTATTTTGGACCTCAATATGTATAATGTTGGTATGTATCCCTATGACTTACTGTGCTGTCTTGTCTCTTTAAATTTAAATCAGCATATGGGTATGAGAGAAAAGAGGAAAGAAAACAGTTTGTAAATTATGCCTGTGTTTTATATGTCATAATATAAAACCTCATAATGTTGCTTGTTCGGTTCTAGGGTCTTTTGGTGTTATCCATCAAAATCTACCCCAGCTGTATTCTAGTTTTTGAATGACAAGCCCTCTTTTCAAGGATGCTACTGCAATCTCTTATCCAACTATAATTTTGGAGGCGAGGCACTTGGAGGCGTGGAGGAAATAGCTGAACTCCTATTAGGCAGCCCCCTTTTAAAAGAATAGATTGAATGCATGCTCAGAAAAGGAGAGTGGGGAGGGCACAACCTCAGTCAAATAAAAATACACTCAAAAGCTTCATAAAATGGCAGAGTATTTCTGTGAGGCAAGTGAAGCTAGTATTGTTGCCTAAATGAGGGGCTACATGAACATTCTTGCACTGAGGTTGTGCACTGAAGAAGTGGATGGTTGGCAAAGAATTAAAATAAAATTGGAAAACGTCAACAAAAATGATATATAACAACAACAGGGAGTATTGTGGCACAGACTAACAAATTTTGTTACTGCATAAGCCATGATAAATAAATTAGAAATAAATTATGGCAAATTTATAATGGCATCTTGCTGAAGTGGACTCTTGTCCATAAAAGCTTACATCATAATAAACCTATTAGTCTTTAAGATCCCCCAGGACTCCTCAGCTGCTCTGAATCAAAGGATGCTGTAGAGCAGCTAAAGTGTTTTTCTATAAGAATTTTAATATTTCTGTTTTGTAATACATAGTTTTAGTGATTAATTTGCATCCTACCAGAATCTCAAATGAACTTGTCTGAAGTGCTGTTTGAGGCCTTAAAAAGTGTTTTCATATGTACCTTTTATTGTTTCGGATTCCCAATAGCAAAAATGCCACAGGGAAAACATGGAAAGTCTTTTGTCTTCATCCTGGAACCTAAAAGTCCTGAAGATCCTCCTGTTGAGTTTGCGACTGAGAAAGTGGAAGAACTATTTGAGTGGTATCAAAGCATCAGGGAAATCACATGGAAAACGGCTGAAGAGGTACAGGTCCTGCTCTTATTGGGGCCCTAATTTTCAGCAACTAATTTTTAGTAACCGTAATTTTGATTTGAGTAAAGGCTGAAGGACCAGTGACATTGTCCCCCCTCACTGACTGGTCCCCTTGCAAGCAAAGAGGCTTTGGGAGAGGAGGAGGTGGAGGATTATCTTCACCCCTTATATATCCAGTCAATTATCTGCAGGAGGCCCTCACCTCTTATCAGGAGGTCTGTTCCACACAACATAGGAAGTGGACCTTTAGTGTTGTGGCACCTACCCTTTGCAATTCCTTCCCCATAAATATTAGACAGGCGCCATCTCTATTATCTTTTCGGCACCTACTGAAGACTTTCCTCTTCCTACAAGCCTTTTAAGTAGAGACCTTATCCCAGTCCGCATCTGTGTTGGAATTGTTTTTATGAAGGGGTTTCTAAGATGTATTCAATGTTTTATCGTTTGCTGTTTGCCGCCCTGGGCTCCTTTGGGGAGGAAGGGTGGGATATAAATTTAATAAATAATAAAAAAGATGATAAATTATATAGGTAATTTAATGCACCACTACATTTTTTCAAAGAAATCTCTGATAGCTTTATAGTATCATAAAAATTTATTATGTGCCTTGTAGTTCATGTGACTTTAACACACGTTTTAACTTTAAAATATTGCCTCAAAGTCAAAGCATGCATTTTTCTGGGTGGTGAAAGTTCAGTTTTATAGCCTGAAGATTGAATAGCACCACCAAAATGCATTTGCCCTTTTTTAAAAACAACAACACTGGCTTCAGAATTCAAACTTAGAAAACTGTTAAATACTGTATCAGTGGGCCTCCTGTTTTGACACCAGGGCAATTTTGGCACAAGGATGTGTGCAGGGACAAATGTAAAATTCAAAAATTAATTTTACAATTTTCTGTTCCTTGGACACCTGTTGAGTGATGTCAGTACAGATGGCTGCCCTCAACTAATGTAGTACTGATGTGTTAAACCCTCAGGCAACTTTCAGGGTTTTCTGGGAAAAGAAGCAATTAATTGCCATGGAATTATCTGACTTGGTGGTCTACTGCATACCTACAAGCAAAATGAAGGATAACCTAGGTAATCCATTTTTAATTATGAATTTGAACCCCTCATCTGCTAGATATGATCAAAGATGTCTTGACTGCAGATTTTGGAAAGGAACCTTTTTTAAAATATGTAAATTGTTTCTGTATTTTGATGTTTTCATGTCTGATTGCTTATACCTTTATGCCCCACTACAATTTCTCAGATAATAGGTAATATATGTGCAAAATCCTTCCATGTCTACAATCTTTTGCTGTTGCACCAATAGGTACAAGAAAGATGCAAGAGTCACTTGCACATCAGTGAGTCCAATACAATTTTTTTCCAGTTCTGGTTGCTGCACAAAAAAAGACACTAGAACGTATCCGGGGGAGACCAACAAACATTAGAAAAAGGTTTAGATGCTCAAGTAGAGGGAGTGAGTTGGGCTGGTTTAATCTAGAGGGAGAGAACTTAATCAGCCTTCAGATAGAAAGGTTTTGACTTATGGCGTATAAGTTACTCTTTTTGCATGCTTGCTCGGGACAAGAATAAAAATGACGGTTACAAATTGCAACTGATAATATTTAGAAACTTCTCCCGAATATCCAGTCTAATAGCAATAGTGGCTGAGCATGAGAGCAAGGTGCCTAGATTTACAGAGGAACCTGCACCGCTGGAGGCAGTGGGTTCAATCCCTGAGGCAAGGCAATTCATTGGAGGGCCTTTTTGAGGTTACTGCCTACTGTGGATCAGAAGGATTAGGCTAGGCTACTTAGTGTCAGGGAGACGGGCATGCTTTGGTAACTCTCCATATGTGGGATAAAAAGCATGGGTGTACTTGGGGGACACCATCGGTGTGGGCTGGTACTAAACCTGCCTTTCACACACGGTGATCCCGTTGTCTGGGAAAGAGAGCAAATTTTGTGTCTTTCCAAATCACAGTAGCCTGCTTCTCTTGCCCCATACAATTCTTTGGAGCCACTGAGCTAGCCCTCATCTATATAGCCCTTCTATAATTTGGTTGCCCCATAATGTATTGTTAGAATGGCAAAACTCAGGGTACTGGCTTTTCTCCTGCTGGCTCTAGGACACCTGCAAAGTGAGTATTGTCTTCCTCTCTTGTTGCTTCATAAACAAACAAACAAAAAATATCATGGCTGTGTATAAATAAAATCATTAACATTTTAAATGCTAAAATACAGAAAAAATGGCCAGCACTTATATATATGTACATATATATCTGGATCTGGATCTATCTATATAACAAAAGTTGTGTACCACTTAACTGACAAAAACCTCTAAGTGGTTTACATAAAATATAAAATTTTCATTAAAAATATCAATAAAATCAAATGTTAAAAGACAAGTTGACATATAATTTATCAAAATATAAATAAAAATAAGAGGGTTTTTTTTCTTTTCTTTTTTGGGAACGCTTCACGAATTTGCGTGTCATCCTTGTGCAGGGGCCATGCTAATCTTCTCTGTATCGTTCCAATTTTAGTATATGTGCTGCCGAAGCGAGCACAATAAAAATAAGAGGTTTTGAAATAAATCACATGCTAAAATTACATGATTAAAATTTCGTGTCTGGGTGGGCTTGATTAAATAAATGTGTTTTAGCAGGCACCGAAAGCAGTTCAGCAAATGTGCCTTCCTAATATCAATGGGCAAGGAGTTCCAGAGAGTAGGTGCTCCCACACTACACACACACAATGGAAGATAGCTTTTTTAAAAGTGCAATTTACTAGGGATGATGCCAGAGTCTCAATTTGCCGGTTTTTCAGACTTACCTCTTCGGGTCTCTGAAAGCTGGTGTGTGTGCATGCAACCCCCCCCCCCAAAAAAAAAAAACCTGTTGGGATATGAATATGAAACAAACAATAAGAAAAAAAGTAGACACCGTGAATGAGCAAGAAGGAAAATATTGGAAGGTAAGTGTGGCAGAAAACCAGAGTGGCTGTAGTTTCCCTTTCTGAAGTGCCAAACATAGTAAATAAACGTCCCTGAAACACATACTGACATTGCAAGTCAATATGTAAAACATTCAGGAAGTATGCCCTCCCTAGGGATTCTGAGCAAATTTTCCTAATTGCTAGTTAGATTTAGCTAGGTAATGCATCCTCTAAGAAATAATTTATAGAACACCAAATCGTGGCATCCTTCTGATGGTTTTTAAGGTTGTTCCAGCTTACCTACCATGTTTAAGTGCATGGGTGACTTACCTGCGACGTGTGTGTCAGGAGTGGCAGAGGCAGTAGGAAGTTGTGGCATTCCTGAAAAAGGAGCAGGAGGGCTGATGGGCTTGGTGACAAAATCAACTCATGCCGGCATCCCAGCCTGCTTCCCTTCCCTTTGCTGTCGCCTGGTCTCTGGCTCACTAGACCAGAGGCAAAACTGAATTGTAGCACATGCTGGACTCATCCATTGGGCTTGACTTGTAGCATGGGTGCCAAAAGTGCTAGCCGTTATAGTTTTAGTGTTTAGAGAAGCACACTTGGGCATGGAACAATGACAACTGACCATCAATATTGCTAAGCTTCATTGGAGTTAGATACTTATATTGGCTTCTTCCCACTTCTAACTTTTGTAGAAAATCCTGATTACAAAGAAATCCGTTCCTTTGTGGAGACCAAAGCAGAAGGCATTGTCAAGCAGAAGCCTATTGAAGTACTAAAATATAATCAGAAGGGACTGACGCGAATATACCCAAAAGGGCAGAGAGTGGACTCCTCGAATTATGACCCTTTTCGCTTCTGGTTTTGTGGCTCCCAGATGGTGGCTCTTAATTTCCAGACACCAGGTAAAAATCACACAGTGGAGTTGCTGAGCCATTTCTCAGCTGACCCACCCATCACTTTATAAGTAAGCACCCTTTCCCTGGAGGTTCCTGGAGGGCAGTTCTGACTCTTGGGATGGAGCCTCCCTCTGCTGTGGAGGCAGAGTCCATTTCTAATTGCCTCACCCAGGGGGAGGGGCCATCCGCACTCTCCAGAGCGGCCCTGCCTTTTGCTGGGAATGGTTGGGTCTAATAGAGCTCCTTAAGAGCTCAGCGGCTTCTAGTGTTTTTAGCTTAATTTTTTATTTTTTTCTCACGCCTTTCTTCTCTTGTCCCCCCTTCACCCACCCTTCCCTTTTACCTTAGTCAAAGTGGGTTTGGGGGGGCATTAGAAGGTGAGGGAGTAAAAAGCAGTGGGCCCCACTCCACAAGACGAATGGAGGTGTGGCTGCTTTTCTGAACAAGCCAGGAACAGCTCGGAAGTTGCAGTGAGGTGCGCCTACTCAGCAGGCAGAGGCACGATCGTGGGTTTCAGTGGGCAGCTGGCATAGAGCGGGCTGCAAGTTTCCTGCCAAAACTGCAGTGCAGCACTGAGTGGCTCTTCACCCACCCCCACCTTGGGATTGGTGAGAGCTCATTTGGCAGCAGCCATGGAGAACAGCAGAGAGGCCAGATTCCAGGCGGTTAGATGCATGGAGGACCAGGCGGGCTGCTCTCATAGCGACCAGGAAGGGTTCTCTTCTAACCGATCTTCCAGGGTCAAATCAGTGGCAGAGCTTCATAACCCATTGGAAGGGGTGAGTGCACATTGTCTCCCCACAACTGGGCTCCCAGGGGGGGAGGAGTTCCTGAAATTCAGGGCTTGAATTAGGGGGATTGTGGCACAGGAGGTAAAGAGTGCCAAGAGCTTGGCAGGTACTTCTAAAGCCCCTGGCATACAGGATTCCCAGCAGGAATCGCAGAGAGACCTGACTAAGAAAAGGAAGGAAAAAGAAAGCACCTTAGCAAGGTATGCCAGGCCAAACACAGGTGCACCAAGTCTCTATCCCTCCAAGCACAGCAGGAGGGTGGTGGCTGTTTTGGGTCTGCTCTCAGATCACTCTCTGTGGAGGAGAGAGAGGAGGGAGAGTTTTCTGAGGAAGAGCTGGAGGCTTCACCTCCTAAGGGGAGGCTGTTCCAGTCTTTCTTCCCAGCTCTAGTGGTCAAGGCTGGGAGAATATTGGAACTCCCTGAAGAGCAGATTACAACCACCAGAGACAAGGCTTAGGAGCTAAATCGTCCTAAGAGGGCCAGCAGGTGGCGGCTACGATTCCTTTTCCTGACTCATTTAGGGAGTTATGGAAAGGGGAGTGGGCTACCTGCAATAAAGACAAACCTTCACACAAACTGGTTAATAAGCATTACCTCTTCCCTCAATGGGTGATGGACCAGCTTAGAACACCGGCAGTAGGTTCCCCCGTTGCGGCTTTGTCATCGTCAGCAACCATCTCATCAGAAGGAGAAAGGGATCCTAGGGACCCCTGCAACAAACACGTAGAGGCAGCCCTGCATAGAGATTTTGAGGAAGAAGCAGCTGTGTTCAGGGCCTCCGCCGCAACTTCCGTCATGGCTCAGGCCAGCATGTTGTGGGCACAGGAGATGGCTGGCAGAGAGGATGTTCCCAAGGCTCTGAGGGGTGGTCTAACCAAAATGCCCATAGCATTTTGAGGCAGATGCCACAAGGGATGCCATGCAACTAAATGCCAGAGCAATGGCGGCTAGCACGGTGGCGCGATGCAGTGTATGGCTGTGGAGCTGGAACGCTGACCCTGGGTCTCAAAGTCTTCTGACAAACTACCCCTTCGGGGGAATGAAACTGTTTGGGGAGCCACTTGAGAAGGTGCTGGTGGAGATGTGGGACAAACAAAAGGCACTCCCAAGCTCTAAGAAGGATGACCACAATCAGCGCCAGAGACAGTCCTTTTGTGTATCCAGGCAATATCAGTGGGAAGCATCCTCTACCAACTACAGGCCATGTTGAACTGAGAGGTCGGGGGATCAGTTTCTTTGCAAAACCAGTCCTCCACATCCTTGTCTTCTAGCCACAAATTTAAGACGTTTCAAATTTCAAAATTTAAGAAGAGCCAGTCGGCCTAACGCCATCCTCCTCAAGGAGCAATAGGAGGCAAACTCAAATGCTTTGCTGACAGGTGAGCGCAGACCACAACAGACAAATGGGTACGCAGAACAGTTTCTTTAGGATACTCCTTGGACTTTTCCAGCCAACCAAGGGAAAAATTTACAGCAACATACAAACACAGAGCATTTTGCAAAGCTATGTCACCTCCTGTCCATCCAAGCAGTGGAACCAGTCCCAACACACGATCGGAGGAGGGGAGTGTTACTCCATCTTTTTTCTCATTCCGAAGAAAAATGGGGAGGTCCGGGCAATACTTGATCTCAAATAAATCAACAGGAGGATGGCCTACAAGAAATTCAAGATGGAGATTCTCAAATCAATTGCTCAGGCAATTGGATGGCTTTGATAGACTTGTCAGATACACAAGAAACACAGGAGGTTTCTGTGATTTTGCTATGGCAACTGGATGGCTTTGATAGACTTGTCAGATACACAAGAAACACAGGAGGTTTCTGTGATTTTGCTATGGAGGTTGGCATTACCAGTACAGAACACTCCCGTTTGGACTTACCTCCACTCCCAGGGTCTTTACAAAGGTTCTAGTGGCCTTGGTGGCTCACTTCAGGACCCTGGGAGTGAGGGTGCATCCTTACCTTGACGACATCTTGGTGAGGGCTCCTGCGAGGGAACAATGCTACACCGACATGCAAAGCATCTTGTCATGCCTTCAGGACCATGGGTTTGTAGTAAACTTCAAGAAAAGTGCTCTTCAGCCTACACAGGACATCACGCATCTGGGGTACAGATAGATACACTACAGTTCTGAATGCGACTTAGGGACAAGCAAGTAGACAAGATTCAGACCCTAGTGAAGAAGGTGGTGTCATTGGAAGCTGGGGATCTGGTGGAACTGGCAAAATTGCAGGGCATGTTGGTGAACTGGGCACGTTTCCACACCCATCCTCTCTTCCAGTTACAGATTCCATGTCAAGAACAAATTGCACAGCTACACACTGAGCATGTGTTGATTCCACAGACTCTTCTCAGAAGACTGAGATGGTGGCTGACTCCTCAGTGGCTGCAGGAGGGAGTAAGACTAGATAGAGATTCTGGTCAGACAGATGATTACTACCAATGCCAGTTTGTTAGGTTGGGGGGCACACCTGGACTCACAAGGGATGCAAGGGGTGTGGTCTACCAAGAAAGTACAGCAGAGCATCAATTAGCTGGAACTGAGAGCAGTTCGATTGGTGATGCTGGAGTTCACTCCCCTCATCAAGGGAAGCCACGTGCTGGTGAGGACTGACAACGTGTCTGCCAAGGGTTATTTGAATCATCAAGGGGGCACGAGATCAAGCGCTGATGTAGGAGGCTCACCAGCTGTTCAGTTGGGTAGAGAGACACCTACAGTCCTTACGAGCGGAGCATGTGGCAGGGACATTAAATGTCACAGCAGATTAGCTCAGCAGGACAGTAGTGTCGGATGCAGAGTAGCAGTTACATCCTCAGGTTTTCCAGCAAGTAATCTATCACTTCAGGAGTCCGATCCTGGACCTTTTTGCAAAGCAACACAACACTCAGTTACCCAATTTCTTCTCCCAGCACCAGTTGGAGGGGACATTGGTGATGGATGCTCTAGTGACAGAGTGGCCTCAGGGACTTCTCTACACCTTTCCCTCCTTCAGCCTCATTCCTCAGACGATTCGATGGATATGTCACATGAGGGCAGAGGTGATACTCGTTGCACCATATTGGCCAAGGAGGTTGTGGTTTCCAGAGTTGATTCATCTATCCAGAGACCCTGGTGCCTTCCATCTGGGGGGAACATCTTGGTTCAGGGACCCATATCTCATCCTCATCCGGACCTCTTCTGTCTGACAGCATGGTGGTTGAGCAGCTCTGGTTGAGGGAGTTGGGGTTCTCAAGGGAGGTTTTAGATATGCTTATGGTTCCTGCAAAGTCTCTGCGAATAAAACATACAGTTCCACTTGGAAGTATTCCTGAGTTGGTGCCATGCTAGGGGGAGAGATCCTTCTTCCAGAAAACTGGTTGACGTTCTGGGGTTCCTCCAGTCAGGATTAGAAAAGGATTTGAGTACAAGCGCTTCTAGGAGACAAGCAGATGCTTTAGGCAGCATTTTTCTTTATCTTCTCACCCTGTTTTCCAATGTTTTCTCAAAGGGGTTGGACAGAGGAATCCTCCAGTGGTTCACCGATTTCCCACATGCAACTTGAACTGGGTATTATCTGTGCTGATGGGGCCCGCTTTTACCCTCTAGCTACCTATGATCTTACGTTTCTGACTCTCAAGACCATTTTCTTAGTGGCCATCACTTCGGCACATAGAGTATCCGAGTTTGGGGCATTGTCTTCGGACAGCCAGCCATGCATCTTTCGCCAGGACAAAGTGGTCCTTTGCCCAGGCCCATCATTTATACCTAAAATTAACTCCGTTTCATAGGTCGCAGGACGTTGTATTGCCATCTTTCTGTGCAAACCCAGGGTCATCCAAGGAAAGGATGTGGCATACCTTGGACGTCCTCAGGACTCTTAGGTTTTATTTGGACAAGACCTCTGCGTTCTGTAAGACAGAGGCTATGTTTGTTTCCTTCAAGGGGAAGTCCCTTGGTCTTAAGGTCTTGTCCTCCTCCATTTCACGCTGAAGGCAGCGATAGTCTTGGCTTTCCAAACTCTTGGGAAAACTCCTCCTGGAGGCCTCACAGCTCATTCCCTGAGAGGGGCTTCTATATCAGGAGCCTTCAAGGGTAGTTTTCCTCTTTTAGATGTATGCAGGGCAGCCATGTGGGCTTTGCTACATTCATTCTCTACACATTATAAGATTGACTCCTGGGCATCTGCAGACGCAGCATTCGGTCAAAAGGTCCTGCAGAGTAGTTCGTGCATGACCATCTGTCCAGACTCCTGCCCTGGGACAAGCAGGTCTGTTATATCCTGACTCTCGGGATATAACAGACCTGCTTGTCCCAGGGCAGGAGTCCGGACAGATGGTCATGCACGAACTACTCTGACTGACTGTCCTCCATGAACCTCCGGGGAAAACATGAAATTCTTACCGTGAATTTCTATTCCCAGGGGTTCCTGGAGGGCAGGATCCCACCTCTTAGTCCTGGACAGCGGGTCATGCATTGTTAGAGGCTTCTGCCAGCATCCCACCTGTGGTGAGGTAGCTAGGGTCCCTCAGGGATTTCCTGGCATATTTCTTAACTGTGCCACTAACAAGTGTTCTTGGTTTCATTAGTTAGTTCGTTTGCATGTTCCCTGTTAAAGTCTGTTTTAATAAGTTCCAGTAGGGCCTGTGGAAGCAGCAAGCCAATCGAGCAGGAGCTTGGCTATGACGCGGGATCCTGGATGGGGTTGAGGGCTCGTCCTTGCTCTGACATCCAGTCTGGAGAGTGGGGATGGCCCCTCCCCCTGGGTGAGGCAGTTAGAAGTGGACCCTGCCTACACAGCAGAGGGAGGCTCCAGCAAGTCAGGACTGCCCTCCAGGGAATAGAAATTCACTGTAAGAATTTCATGTTTTTCCTCCCAAGGTGTCCTGCTTAATGGAAAAGGGGAAGCCCTCACATTTTCATGTCACTTGCTAAATGTATTATAATCGTATGTTGCACTGTTTGTGGCACATCTAAATATTGGAAGGGTAAAGAATATAAGTGTGTCTTATGGGAACTCATTTAAGCATAAATTAATCTAAGCCTTTGCATGTGAATGCTCCCTGTGTGTAGGATCGGCTTTTTCATATTATTATTTGGTACAAATGTGTTCCTTACAGTTTAAGCAAGAATTGCACGGAGACCAAAGGGAGCAAACCCTTAGGTATATGTACACTTATACGGCACAATTTATATAAAATGTTATGTTGTATTTTACAAACTAAATGTTTACATTAACACTCTGGAAAAATTGGTCTGTTCTTGTAAACAGAGTTGAAACTTTTACAGTTTCACTGACAGGTGGGAACAACTTTAAACAGAAAGCTATTTAAGCTGCCAACCACCCATCTAACACCTGCTGTTTGCTTGTTTTTCAGTCTCTTATAAACTATTGAATACTACTTCAGCAAGACCATTAAAAGCTGAAGAAATGGTTTCTCTTTTTGCCAGTCACTTTCTCATTGCTTTATGGTAGTGACTCCTGAATAGTAGTCTAGGAGTTTTTTATTTATTTATTTATTATTAAATTTGTTAGTCACCCATCTGGCTGGTTGTCCAGCTACTCTGGGCGACGTACAAGATAAAACAGTATATAAAACAATTAATGCAGCTGAAAGTGGCTAAATAGGAGTTAGTTTGTGGAAAGGGTGTGAAGAGACCCACAGTCAGTCACTACTTTGGTAATATCCTTCTTTGAGTCTGACAGTAGCTAATCAATTTTCTGCAAATCCAGTCATCACCCCTCCAGTAACTGAAAAAATAAATGTGTGAAAAACTTCCTTCGGAATTGAACAGTGTGAGATGTCTTTTGCAATACTATCCTCACTAAACAAAAGGGTAATTCAGAAGGGAGATTTGTATATCACTCATCACAGTTGATTTGCATTTATTATTCAGGCAAAACTCCCAACACTTGCCCCTAGTCTTTCTCTCCCATCCATCCCCAGCATGGGAAAATGGTGTGGGAAATGCTTTCCTGTGGCACTATTGCATATCCCCGCAACCTGAACTTGTCATTGATATTGATTGGACTGATCATGTGGATCTTTCCCATTTGGTAGCAATTCTATCAGGTGGGATGGTATCAACTTTGTGGGAAAAGACCCACGCAGCTAGACTGACCCAGACTGTTATTCACACATTTGGGGAAAATTAGATGCTGCTAATCTTTATTATTTGACTGACATTTTTGTAATCCCTTTAGATTTGTTAAAACAGGAAATCTGGCTAACACAGCTTTTAAAAATTCTCTCTTCAGATAAATACATGCAAATGAATCATGCCTTGTTTTCACTTAATGGCCGGACTGGTTATGTACTCCAGCCAGAAAGCATGAGGAATGAGGCGTATGACCCAGTGCCAAATGAATCCAAGAAGAAACTACAGATGATTTTGACAGTGAGGGTAAATTATTTTGGTTTTTTAAAGAAGTAAATTGAAGCCCGCACATTCCTCATCTGCAAAAATAGGCACCTTGTTTTCAGTAGTACTTGACAGACTGCAACTTCCGGGAGAACTCTCATCTCATGGAAAGGAGCTCTTCTATGGAAGGGGACAACATCTTTGTGTTGTATCTGCCCGTAGCCTGCTTGGTGGTATACCCCATCTGTCGTGTACATATTCTTTTATAATGTCAAACAATGCTTGCTTGTGAGTTCACTACCCTTGCTCTCCTGGACACAGTAATAATCCAGTGCTAGTGTTGTATATTTATATTTGTGGCAGTATTATCTGTATCTTCCTGGGCTTGAGAAGCTGGGTCAGAATACCTTTTAAGCATTTCCCGATATCCTCCCTCCCCCGCTGCCTTGTTCTTCAGTAGCAATAGCAATGCAGATACCTGTTGAGGTATAGGATTGGCTGTCAAAGGAACAATTCTGATGGTGTTTGCACGAATGCAAGGCAAAAACATTGGGGGTCCTTAATTGCCTACCCTGGTTAGCTTTCTATTTGGATATGAAATTGCTGCCACAAATTTTCTTAAAACAAAGTTCATTTATATAGCAGCATTTTAGAAGAAAAACAAGCTAAGTGCCACTTTCTTTGTAACAAAATATTGGCCCTTTTCATTGTTCTGACCACTGTGTATTTTGATGACATGATCTTGAAGGTCTGTTTGGCTGGATCCATTGTGAAAGTAATGAGATGCTTGCAGCAGAAGTTGAGCACTTATGCCCATTTGTTTCAGTGGAAGTATTTGTAACAATTATTAAAATCAGTTGTGACTTAATGTGTTTGAGAGAAAAAAGCTGCATGATTGTAATTTAACTGTTTGGGCAATACCTTCTTAGATGTTTATAAACATATCAATAACTCACTTAGAATTACCCAAATAATAACATGAGATACTGGTCTGAAACAGGTCATCGGTGCTCGCCATCTACCCAAGCCTGGTAGAAGTATCGCCTGCCCCTTTGTAGAGGTAGAAATTTGTGGGGCTGAATATGACAACAATAAATTCAAGACAACTGTTGTGAGTAAGTATTTTTTAAATTATTTATGGAAACATGGGTTCTGTGACGATATAAAAGAAAGCTATGAAACCTCCATTCCTCTGAAAAACTTACTGGGTAACCTTGGGGCAATCGCCGTCTCTCAGCCTAATAGATCTTACAGAGTTACTCGGAGACAGGATGGGATAACAATATCTTAAATAAATGAAATTAGTAAAGCAATTGATCAAGTTACCTGGGACTGTATAACTGAAAGGAGGCACTATGGCCTCTGCAACAGCCTGTGAAACCTGGGGCCACTGGGAAGCAGCACCCCCTGGCCTCCCAGGAAGAACATCACAGCAAGAAGACCACCATTCTGGCCCTGTCCATCAGCCAGTGAAGGTACAGGCTGCTCATGTGTTTGCTTTCCTCTTCCCTTCCCATTCGCTTTTATATCATGTCTATCTGACTGAAGGCAGGGACTGTCTTGTCTCTTATAGCTCTTAGGAAATTTATGGTGTTTACAAGTGTTTAATAATAATTGCATCGTGTTTAAACTTCACAAGTTATATACAAAGGATAGGAATAGCAATTCCTGAGAATGTCTTCAGTTTTTCAGCATTTTCTTGAAAACCGAAGCTGTGGTTCAGCCAAACTCAAGCATTTCAGCTGGAGGAAACTGACAACGTACTTCTGTTGAATGGGGCTTTGGGTTGATGGTGCCTAGGTTACTTTTGGACTCTTACAGTGCAATCCCAAAAATGTATACTCAGAAATAAATATCACTGAGTTCATTACTGCTAAGTAAGTGTGCATTGGATTGCAGCCCTAATGAGGCTACTCATTAAGGCAGAAAAACAGTCATCACTAAATTGTTCTACACCTTTGTTGCAGAGTAGCTATGTGCTTTTGAAAGTAATCATCCTGTTTATATTCGAATTGGAGATCAATCATACCTCATTACTCCAGACAGAAGTCCATATGATTGATTGGTGTGCACAGTTATCTTATATTCAGATGCGGGGTTTTTGAATATGTAAATATAAAATTAGTAGGAAATTCGGGAGGAGGCTCTATGGTTCTATCACTGGGTAGACAGTTCCACAGAGTTACATAATTCTGTTTATATCCAACTCCATTTTTCTTCAGAAGCTGTGAGCAGCTTATGTGGGTCTCTTAGTAGTTTCCCAAACAGGGGCTAAGCAAGTTCATGCCCCTGTACCTTTACCAATGCTATAGGGTTTATTTGTTTCATGCACTTTTATCCCAGTCTTCGAGGTTCCCAGAGCAGCCCACAGAACAAAAAGATTAAAGAAGCAATGAAACCACAAAAAATACTGAATAACTGTAAAAGACAATAAAACAAAATATTAACCAAACGAGCATTTAAAAGCATTTCGTTTTTAGATCATTTTCCATCTAAAAAGGAGAAGGGGTTGTGGCTCAGTAGTAGAGCATCTGCTTTGCATGCAGAAGGTCTCATGTTCAATCCCTGGCATCTCCAAGGAGGGCTTAGGGAGACCCTGGTCTGAAATCCAGGAGAGCCACTGCAGGTCAGTGTATAGCAAGTTCAGGATGGAGTCCCTGAATCCATCAAAGAAGCCCTTCAGCCAGGGACTATTGGACTTCAGTAAGTTAACACTGCTCCTCTTCACAGAACTCTCCTCACGTTCATCTATGATCACAAACATCATCAGTATGCATCCATGCCATTTCGCCTGGCACCTGTCCCTCGAGTCTTTATTAAGCTCATGATATCAGTGGCAGCCCATCTCCATCTTCAAGGCATTCACATATATCTTTATCTCAACAATCTGCTCCTTTGGTTGCCATCCAGCGACAAACCAGATCTGCAGCTCATCCTAGCCACCTTCAGGAGCCATGGGTTCCTAGTAAAGTCAGCTGATCTTGTCCAGATATACAGACCAAAGGAAATAAGACCAGGCTCTTCAGAAAGAAATCAGCTTGCCATAGATAAGCAGATGACATGACTCTGACTCATCTTCTGCAATGGCCTTTTCCCTTAATGATTAGCCATAGCTGAGAAGAGATCCCTGTGGGTATACCTTTCTCCTTAGGACTCTCAGTCCTTCATATGGTGGATAAACCCAGGCAGCCTCACCTCTGTCTGGGTCCAGCCCCCTAAGCCACTATTGTCACATGAAATGCTTCCTTAAGGAGGCCTCACTGTTGAGTTCTCCAGTCATTTACCATTTCCTGGCTTGGCAACTCCACATCGTCCCCATCCGGCATCCTCCCTCCAAGCATCCCAAATGTATCTCACCGAAAGTACTTTTTCTTCAGAGCTATCACCACAGCATGCAGAATCTCAGACTTGGGGTGGCTATCTATCACTGGGAATCTCTGTTTTCTACAAAGACCATGTAGAATGATTCATGAACTCATCCTTCATCTTGAAGGTCAACTCCACCTTCACAGGGCACAAGAATTTATTCTGAAAACTTCTGCTGTTATCCAGGGGAGTAAATATGGATGTTAGAAGAATGCTCAAAATATATATCCAGAGGACTCAGTTCTCCAGACGATCCAGTAGCCTCTGTCCAGTCCACATCGTTGTGAAAGAAGGTCCTAGCTACTGATACAGCCAGATGGATCAGGGCCTGCACTGCCCTAGCCTATGAAACACAACACGAAGCAATGCCCTTATGCATTGCCACCCATTCCGCCAGGGCCTCAGCTGCCTCTGTGGTGCAGACCAAAGGCACATCTCCCTGTATGAGCCTGCCCGGGCCCTGAGATCCTCAGGAGAGGCCCTTCTCTCAATACCCACAACTTCTCAAGTACGACTAGTGGGGACGCGTGAGAGGGCCTTCTCGGTGGCTTTGGAATTCCCTTCCTAGGGAGATAAGAATGACCCCTCTTTGCAGTCCTTCCGCCGACAAGCAAAGACCTTCCTATTCCAACAAGCCTTTGGAATTGAAGGCTAAGGATAGGGTGTGACGGGTGCTGCATTGCTAATGTCTATTATATCATTTTTAAACTAGTCTGAACTTTTTTAGCTATATGTGTGTATGGTTTTAATATTGGAAATAGTTTAATCTTATTTTAATGTAGACTTGGTATGTTTTTAATTACCGTATATTCCGGTGTATAAGACGACTTTTTAACCCAGGAAAATCTTCTCAAAAGTTGGGGGTCGTCTTATACGCCCAGTCGTCTTATACGCCGGAATATACGGGTAGTTATTTCACAAGAGTGGGCATTGCTGGACTACAAATTTAAACGGAGCCACAGCCGCAGGCTTCAATGGTCGTTGCAGTGTAATTAACTGCCGCGGAGAAAGCCGGAGGGAGGGGGAGGCAGAGCAAGGGAAAGAGCCGCAGCCGCAGGCTCTGGGGCCGCCGAAATAGGCGGCGATAAAAGGGAGAGAGTGAGGCGGCGCGAGGCAGAGAGCCGCGATCGGAAGCTCTCGATTAGACTTGCAGCCGCCTGCTGAGCGAGGGAGAGTCGCAGCCGCGGTCTCCCGGAATCGCCGTTAGGATCGGCAGAGAGCAGCGGCTCCTGCGAGGCTAAACGAGGGCAGAGGAGTGCCGCTGGGCGAGAAGGAAAGCCGTAAGCTCCCTTAACAAAAGGAGACTAAGGCAGCCGCCTTAGAGAGAGAGAACCGCAGCCGCGGTATCTCTGGGAGCCGTAGGCTAAAGTTCTGGGGGAAAGGATCAGGGAAGGGAGGGCCCCCCCCAAGGAATTCCCCAGGAACAACGAGACAAACGATGTCAAACACAAGACAGAGGGAAGGAAGAAACGTAGGATAGACAGATAACAAAACCTTCACACTCTGGGAAACGAATACACAAACAAAAAACAAGAAACTTAGCTATGCTATCTGGAATAACAAACTTGTTCGATACGAAGGCAAGAATGGCATGTCATACGCAGGGGTAGTCTTATACGGCGAGTATATCCCAAACCTGGAAAAGTTGGGGGTCGTCTTATACGCCCAGTCGTCTTATACGCCGGAATATACGGTATATGTATTTTTTATCTGGAAGCTGCCATGAGTTCCAGTTTTGGAAAAATGGCGGGTTATACCACCACCACCACCACCGCCGCCACCGCCGCCGGCTGGGCAGCCACTGGGTCATCCACCTTCATGTTCCCTAGGCACTACAAATTATTGTCTATGCTTGTATGCCACAGCAGAGCTTCCTTTGGCAAGTGGTTTCTACAGAATGTCCAACCACCACAGTAGGTAGCCCTAAACACAAGCATTCCCCCTCTAGTTCTCAAGTAGCTCTGGTGGGACTGATAAATCCCATCATGTGGATGTTCCACATGCCAACCTGAGAATGGGACATTGATACACTTACCATGAAAGGGCCTGCTAGGCTGGTGTCTGCGTCCATGACCACACCCTTCTCTCTCACAAGACCACCTCATTACTCCTTGTGGGCTTCTACCCCCTCTCTCACCACATTAGGTCTCAGCTCTGTATGTGTGTGTATGGTCTATTGCCTAATTCCTGTTTTTTTCTGTCTGTGCCTTCCTTCTTGGATCCTACTTAGGCTCGAGCTCATGAGAGGGGACAATATATTAAATCTCTTCACATGTCCCTTCCTGGGTGAATCAGGGCACACAGCTTACCATGTGGATTGTCTCATTATGCCAGCCTAAAGGCCTATTCACAGTAAATGAACCAGTGTTCTATTCCCTGCCTTCCTGGGCAATAGGAAGGCTTAACCTGTTGCTATCTGGGTGCCTCGTTCAAACCAAAGCAGAAAGGACATTCAGTGAACATCCAACATTCTCTTTTTTATGGTTTTAATTTCAAACCCCACAGAGAACATTTGTTGTTGGGTGGTACATAAATACCAAAGTAAATAAATGTCATGCCTGGAGGGTTAGGTCATGCCTGCATAGCATTGTGGTCCACCAGGTTGAGCACAACTTCGTAGCTCAGCTCAGCTCTACTTTTCTGAATGTTTCTGTTTACCTGACTTTGCAAAAATAGGGAGACTGTCAGCAGCTAGTAGATTACAAAGATACAATAGAAATATGAATGATTAAGTGACATATAAATGCCTTAAATAAATATGTGGCTAGGGACCTGTGTCCGGCTTCCTTGATCTCAAGCTGTGCAGACCTTAATTAATACCAATGTGCCAATGGAAAGTGCTTGCTTTTTATTACAAAATGTATTTCTTTCTTTAAAAAACAGATGATAATGGCCTTAACCCAGTTTGGATATCTCAAGAGCAAGTGAAGTTTGAAATTTATGACCCCAACCTAGCATTTCTGCGCTTCACTGTTTATGAGGAAGACATGTTCAGTGATCCCAACTTTTTAGCACATTGCACTTTCCCTATTAGAGGAATCAAATCAGGTAAATATCAAGGATAACATTGACAGGTTAAACGAAAGTTGTGATAATTTACACATTTCTTTGGTTTTCAGTTCACAGGCAACATGTTTTGCTTGGTACACTGCTCTACATAAAAAAGGGAAATTGAGACTGTCTCTTTCAACTAAGACTGATCAAGCATAAATGATTGCAGAATTAAGCTGCGTGGTCTTTGAGCCTCACTCTTTTTATTTATTTGTAGTGTTCACAAACACTTTATTAGATCTTTTATCTGTGATAAGCTTCGATGACTCCTTGCTAAGGTTTTTGCCTTAACTATGCTGATCATTCAGGCCCTTGGGCCAAGTACAACCTTGCCTGTTCTTGCCTGCAAGCTTTTGACTCAGCCTTGCCAAGATTTTTCCTGCCCTGCTAACTGCTCAGCCTTTATCATGCAAACAAGCCCACCTGGAGTTAATTATCCAATGCTTAAATGATAAATTCTCAAAGCACATATTTCGTTTCCTTAGGCTGTCTGTAACTCTTTGCTTATTTCAAGACTCATGGTAGCCTGCTGCTCTAGATACACAGAAATAACTGCTTAGTAATTCCCCCCAATATTTTTATTTTCCTTTTTTTCTGAATTTGTTTATTTTATTTAAAATCATTTACATACTGCCTTTCGTTGTAAAAATATCGAGGCAGTTTATGAGATGTAACATTGTGCCTACCGTGAAGGTTCATTACCTGCAGGGGTGGAGGGGATCCTTGGATCGCCTCAGATACTATCCTAAAACCAATACAATAAAATACACAAACAGATATCCAAAGTTCAGTAGAGCAGGTATTAAAAGTCAATGTCCAGGAATGTTTGCATGAACAATCAATCATTCTGACAACAAATTCTTTAAGGCTTTTTAAAAACTATGTAGTACTGTGGTGGTTTTTTTTTTTCATTCATTTATAGAACATGCTGGATCAGCAATGAATCAGTGGCCATGAAAATTCTGTTACGATATTGCCAGTTTTCTCAGTGGGAAAGAAGTAAGCTATTTGAGCCACTTAGAGATGGGGAGGCAAAAATGCCAGTTAAATGGCTGAAGTTTCTTTCTTTGGAGGATCCCTTCCCCCGGCATTCAGTCCTGCTGCAGTGGGCTTATCCCTACGATTGCAGTAAGACGGAGTTAATCCTGTCACAGTCTTCATCACACTGTGAATCTGGAATGAATCCTGAAATATATCCCTGCTAAAGATTGTCTGGCTAGCTTAGATTCTACTTTTGCTTTTTGAACTGTTGCAGAAATGCAGATCCCTTGTGGCAGCTTGTGATTTTTTCCAGCTCTGGTTCATGTGACTGTCTTGCGATTCTCCATGATGCCCTGTCTTTCCTGCTCTGCCTGCTGCTTCCTAGTAAATCTCCAAACTCTGTTCTACTTTCAAGAATAGAACAGGTGAGCTACGGGCTGTTCCATCGTGTGTGAGTCCAAGACAGCCCTGGAGTTATAGTTAACCTTTCTAATCCTGCCCTTTAGGCTTTCGGTCTGTCCCTCTCAAAAATGGATATAGTGAGGATATAGAGCTGGCTTCCCTCTTGGTTTATTGTGAGATGCAGCAGATCCTGGTAAGTGCAGCAGCTGTTTGGCTTTTAAATGTCACTGGCCACAAGGATGGAGACCTACCATGGACTCACAATGCCCCCACATCCCAATTTTGCCCTATTTTCAGGTAGCAAAATGGGAGGGGGACTTTGGCAGGGTGAGGGATGTGAATCCTGTGATTTCAGTTTTTCTAAGACTAACTGCTGCATGGGATGTGTGTGTTCTTTGAGCTCACAGCTGGGGAGGGAAGGGTGCCCCTCCCCACTTGCTGCAGTCCTAGCACCTAGCATGGCATTAAAAAGTAATCTTGTTATGTTATCGTTTGGTGCTGAGCACACTCCTGTGCGCAGCCTGTATTTGAAATATGTTGTAAGGTCTACTCAGATAATGTGAAAGTATGGAAATTGATATAGAAATACCATTGTTGGGTTGGAACCTAATAACCTTCAGCAGAGTTGTTTTGAGAATGGGTTTTTCCTAGACCCTTTTCTGGACTGTAGCCTTTGAAAAGCTACTTCTGAGGCTCAGAGGACCATTGAATGGGATGTTAAGCAGGGATTGCTGTTGGAAGGGTGACTTGGCAAAATTGCAGCCTCTTTCCCACTGCCCTGTGCACTAATGGAAGTTCCCGTCACTTGCAACCTTTTGGCTCAAACCTATTATGATCATTATTGACCTTGTTGGGAGCTTTCCATTCTACCTGTCTTTCCCCTGTTGATCTATGTTCAGGTGTAACTTGTCCCCTGCTATGGACCCTGACCAGTTATTTCAGTGGGAGAGATTTGAGCATGCACTTAATTCTGATATTAAAATCAGTAGGACTGTTGTTAAAAGAAGTGGCTAACTTTGACTAGATCATGGCTTAAGGGTTTAAGTAGAGCTTTCTTTTTCTCTTTGGAGGAAGGTGAAGAAGATCTCTATTCATCGTTTCGGCAACTGCGAGAGCGCCAAGCAGAGCTGAACAATCAGTTATATGACACCCGACGAAACTTAAGGAATCCCAGCAGAGATGCTTTATTGAAAGAGTTCAGTGTGAATGAGGGTCAGCTACAAGTGTATCAAGAGACATGCAACAGGAGGTATGTTGATGGTGAC
Organism: Rhineura floridana; assembly: GCF_030035675.1. NCBI lineage: Eukaryota > Metazoa > Chordata > Lepidosauria > Squamata > Rhineuridae > Rhineura > Rhineura floridana. The sequence goes on along the minus strand of NC_084492.1, from coordinate 11,638,588 downwards.
ATTGCCTCTAAGAAATCTCAAAAAATGCGGGAGCGTATCACATAAATTAAGGAAGTGTAAGGAAGAGTCCAATAATTACCTTTGTTTCAACTCCATTTGGTAGGAGCTATTTTATTAACTGAGTCAAAACATGCCTGACTCTTTGATGTACTTTACTCAAATTGACTCGGCAAATAGGGCTGTCGTATGCTTGGAAGGCAGCATAGTGCTAGGAAAAACAGAAGGGAGAAGAAAAAGAAGGCCAAACAAGAGATGGATTGATTCCATAAAGGAAGCCACAAACCTGAACTTACAAGATCTGAACAGGGTGGTTCACAACAGATGCTCTTGGAGGTCACTGATTCATAGGGTCGCTGTAAGTCGTAATCGACTTGAAGGCACATAACAACAACTACAATAGCAACAAAGCTAGAGAACAAGGTGGTTCCATGGTTCTAGCATAAGTGGAATTAAAGGTGCTGCAAAAACTGATCAAGTATTCCGATGCTCTTTAACATATATATGAAACTGCTGAGAGAGGTCATCCGGAGATTTGGAGTACAGTGCCGTCCTGTGCTGATGGCAGACACACAACTCTTACCTCTCCCCACCACCTGATTGCAGGGAGGGAGTGCTCATCCTAAACTGGTGCCTGGAGCCTGTGAAGGGCTGGATATGGGCTAACAAACTGGAACTTACTCCAGACAAGACAGAAGTGTTGCTGGTCAAGGGGAAAACTGCACTAGGAACAGGGCTGTAACCTGTTCTGGATGGGGTCACATTCCCCTTGAAGGAGCAGGTCCAGTTTGGGAGTCTTCCTGGATCCTGCCCTGCTACTTGAATATCAGGTGGCTGCTGTAGCCAGGACTGCTTTTGGTCAACTTAAGCTGGTCTACCAGCTGCACCTGTTCCTGGAAGCATTTGACATGGCCACAGTGACACATGCATTGGTGACATTGAGGCTTGATTACTGTAACACACTCTATGTGGGGCTACCTTTGAAAATGGTTCCAAAATTGCAATTGGTTCAAAATGCAGCAGCCAGAATGTTAACTGGATCATGGTGTGGGGATCATATCACCACTGTGCTTTATTGACTCCACTGGCTCCCAGTTTGTTTCCGGGCCCAATTCAAAGTGCCAGTTCTGACCTTTAAAGCCCTAAATGGCCTTGGACCAATGTACCTGAGGGACTGCTTACACCCATGTGTACTTGCCCATGATTTAAGATCAGCTGCCTCTGGTCTCTGCATGCCTGAATGAAAGATGTTAGACCAACAGGCACGTGGGAGAGAGCCTTTTCAGCTGTGGCCCCCAAGCTCTGGAATACTCTTCCCCAAAAAGCCCACTCTGCTTCCTCCTTGATGGTTTTCCAGAGACTTCTGAAAACTATCTTGTTCCGGAGAGCCTTTGGGAGGGACTGAAGGTAGAGCCTGAAACTAATTTTCTCTCCTTTTTTAGTTTTATCTCTTTAGTCCCTTTTAATAGCACCCCCCTATATTTTTCAACTGTATTTTATGTATTTTAATCTATTATGTTTTTTGTGATTTTATTGTGTATGATATTATTGTGAGCCACCCTGAGTGCCCTATTGTAGTGTGGGCGAGCAGGATAGAAATGTTTTTAATCATTATTCTTTAAATACAAAGAGTTACTTTGCCTCCTTTATTTATTTTTCATAATGAATGTTACCATTTTCTTTCTTTAAAGTTACTGATTTCTTTAGTATCTACCTGCTCACCGCAAACATTACATTTATATAGCAATATCTAACATGTCCAGCCACACGGCTGACTTTTTTTTTAAATCCTCTTTCAGATTGAGAGAGAAAAGAGTCAGCAACAGCAAATTCTACTCGTAGAGGAACTGGTATCCTTTAGTGACTATAAAGTTATCTGGTAAGAGACATTGATTTATCCTGGAAACAAAGTTTAGAGAGGAGATTCAACGATCAGAAAAACCAGATTTGCTCTCTTGGCAATTTCAGTTGGGTTGGAGTTTTTTTTTTGGGGGGGGGGGGTATGAGGAAAAAATAATTTCTGTACAAAGCAACTACACGATGATATTTGGAGTTGTTCTAATCCAATTTGTGAAAAAGTAAGAGTGTGTGATGTTTGTAAGCAAAGCAGCCTGCATAACTAGTGCACAAAGTGTACATCAATTACAGACTCCAAGCTCATGTGTACCACAAGGATTTTGTGCTACTTGATTATTCATATGACCTTTATTTTTATAGCATGTTGGCCATGATCCAACAGTTTAAGTGTGTGCTTAAGTCCTTCCAAATCCCACTGCAACATGCCTTTATCATTTTTCCTGAGCCGTCTCTTGGTTTTTTTGCTAGGTAGAACAGCTCTCCCAAAGTTGTCTGGCAGGAGATGATGTCTACCAGCTTTTTCAACTGTCACCACTGTCTTTGATGTCACATCCTAAACAGCAAGGGAGGTGAAGCCAGTGGAAATATTATGGTCTGTGCAGAGTTATTTCTACACAATAGCTTCAAGAATGTCAGATTTCAGTTGGAAAAACTTTTGTTTCTAAAAATCTTAACTTGTAAAATCCTTACTTGATTGGGTAGAAATGTTATTTATTTTTCAATGTATGTATACTTCAGAGGGGCGTGTGTGTATGAAGGTTGATTTAGACTAAATGTACATGGATTTGTACTATATTTAGAGATTAAAAAGTGCCTAACCAGTCAATCTACTTTAGGTTTTTTAAAAACTAAACGTCTTTACACAAGAAAAACAGATCAAATGATAAGTTTCTAGTATTTCATCTTATTTGAAGCTGTGACATATCTTCAGTAGGATCATGCAAATATAATGGGGAATGCCAGGATTTCTGTGTAACTTAAATCTACAGAGAGACTCTTCAATCCGTATCAGAATACAGCTCAGTGTTGAGGTTATTCTTCAGCGCAATTCAGGAAGAATGCACTTGGTGTTAAACCTGGAGGAGGGGAAGGACAAATGAAAGGAACTCTTCCCCTTTGTATCCCATGGATTTATAGTTAATGGACCCCCAAATAAATGTTAATATTTGCTTTGCTATATAGGAATTATGGTTTTTACAATCGCAAACCACTTATCTCATAGGCCTGTCTTGTTTGGTGCCTGCCATGGAAAGTTAAATGCAGAACTACTTAACAGTGATCTGGAGAAAAAAGTGTTCCTACAGATCTTTCTTCCCTCACGTTAAGCATGGGAAAGTTCAAGTCACACTCTAAGCTGCACTATAAGTGCGCTTGCAATTCTTCCTTTACCACCTCAGTTTGAATTGGGGGCCTTTTCCCATCACCTGCTTAATGATATAAAAAGGTGCTGAATTCCAGAATGAAGATTCTTCCTTTGCAACCACAGCTTGAGAAAGGCCTGGCGTTAGTTGATTTAAAAGGTGGTGGTGGCCTCACCCATCTGTCAAAGTGGTCCACAGAGAATTGGTCACTTCTGGAGCTTTCTCTCCAGCAAAAGTAGTTCCCTACCCCTAACATAGATCAGTGGCATGCCACATTGGGCATCAACAGTCCAGGCAATTGTACAGTTGTGAACGAAACGGGCACGGTATTTTGTAGCAATATTTTGGAAGGCTTCTATACAGTAACTGGCAAGTAAGGGTGCATACAGAAGAATGGTATTCCTTCCAGGATAGATGACACTGGCTCAAGTGTATGCAGTATTTTATTGGAAAAAAATACAGACCTCCCATACAGTAAATACAGTGGGATGTAAAAAAAACCCTTAAGACTTCCTGGTTAAAAAAAGATTTTCCCCATAATGTCAACCTTCCTCACTTTGTAACCAGCATGTCCTGTGAATGGTGTGTGTTGACATTCTTGAAAAGTACAGCCTACCTGTTTACACCACTGTAGCCTGCAAAATTACTTGGAACAGAGCAGAGCTACATAGAACTAACCTTTTGATCTAATTTATTGGAAGAAACTCTATGAAAACATCTAACAGACCAGTTGTGTGTTTATTACATAGCCTGTTCCAACTAAAAATGGCCTGCAGGCAGCGGACCACAATCATTAGTACGGTTTGCTTTTCTTTCTGCCATGTTTCTAACAAATAAATAGAAAAATAAATAAGGGGGGAGAGGGGGGTCATTTTCAGTCAGACGCACTCTCCTGTATGTTGTAGCAATCCACATACATAATTCACATAATTTAAAGCTTTTATCACAAAGTGTAAATTCTTATTGAATACAGAAAGCATAGTCGTGGAGCTGAGTTTAGAAACTGTGTGTATATTTTTAAGTCATGGGGTGGCTAATTTGTGGCTCTGCCGGATGCTCTTGGGCTACGACTTCCATCATCCTTGACCATTGTGGATCATGCTGGCTGGGGCTGATAGGCCAACAACACCTGGAAGGCCACAGGTTAGCCACCTCCAATTTAAACTGGTTAGGATTTTTTTCCCCTTCTGACTTAGAAGATACAGAGAATCAGCAACAGCTGTAAAGTGCCCCTAGACCCCAATGTAAAAGATTTGCTTAAAATCTTGTTAACAGAGAATGGACCTTAGTTCTAATATATGATATATAGTGTCTAAAAATTCTGCACTTTTATTTTCTAAAAAAACACAAAACCAGTATTAGAGCTGTATCAAAGAGTATCAAAGCAGAAGCATTGCTACATCAGAGTCATGATTAAATGTGTCTCTAAGCAGAATGGTGTGATACAATCACACTTCAAAAGAGATACGTATATTCCAACTGGAATAATGCAGTGGAACTTGCATTTACAGCTACAGTGAGTTGTGTACACTTTGGGGGGGAAAGGAGATCGTGTAGAAGTAGAGGCAGAAAAAGAAAAGTCCTATTCTCCCTTAAGAACTGGAATGTCCTTTTATCATGAAGAGGATAAACGGTCAGGTTCTGTTTTATGTTGATCAAGAGTAGATGGTGATGACTTCTCGGCCGCCACCTCTGACAAGTAATACCCGCTCCAAACCCTCAGTCAAGACCTCAAGAAATTCCATATCTGGATCAGCTGAAGTCAAGGACAAGAGACTTCAATAGATTTCAGTGAAAAACCTTCAGAGTCCTAATGGTACAGAACACTATACCTAACAAGGAGCTTCTCTCACACTTAAAACAATTAGAAATCTCTATTTGGAATAAGCGCATACATAGCATTGCATTTGTAATTAATGGGGCACAATTTAAATCAATGTTAAGGACTACTGAGCCTCTCTAAGACAGTTGAGTATGCACTTAATTTTTTCATTATGACCAATGGGATGTCAAAGTGTTTAATTTTCACAGGACTATAATGTGTAAATGTGATATTATTTTCAGGGAGAAATCTCTAACTGGAAACTATCTCAGGCTCTTGTATTCTGCCCTTTCCTATGGGGAGGAACAGGGCTGTACAGGATTGTTATTATATTTATATTCCACCTTTTAATTTAAGGATACACAAGGTGATTCAGATTATTATTAAAAATGCAATGCATACAAAACAAAACGGCAGTAAAACAACAACTGAGCAGCAGCTAAAAAAACAGCAGGAGGCTCCAAACACCTTTGTGATCACAGCACTATTTTGGTGAGCAGGCAGAAGGGAGACGAGCATATCTAGGTACCAAGCCATAAACGAATAGCAAAAAGACTGCATGTTCCTCTAAGTAGAGCATTCTCTCATGCTTAACTCAAATTCAGATGAACCCAGTGCAAAGCACTTAATACTTCAGGTGCTTCTGTGTGTTGTGCAAGAGATCATTACATTCCCATGAAAAAGGATACAGTTTTCATCTCCATCAGTGTTCTTGGGAGGGCCCGGCATATTGAGAAGAACAAGTCGCGCATCATGGGACCGGTTTACAATGACTTCATTCAGCTTCACAGCAGTGTGCATCCGTCGGACATTTGACTGGTTCCTGTTGAAAGGTCACATTCACACAACTGTTACACAGCAGCAGATGCAATTCATTTTGAATTAAAAGACAATTCAAAACACAAAATTGCCCCAATTGTGTAGAAAAAGAGGGGCTGCTCTGATTTCAACAGCAAAAAGGAAGTATGGATGTGGGACACTGAATCCTGTACATCCAGTAGGGGTTGCTTCCTGTGTCAGAGCTAGGCTGAAAAGAAAAGCACTTTGATAGAGAAGTTCGGGGAAGGTTTTTGCATGCCGTACCTGCACAGCCACACCTCAAACCCACCTCTCCTTTCTATGTGATTGGGGCTGTTACATACTTAAAACACAATCAACTGCCACCAGTAAGAACATAAGAAGACAGGCCATTGGCCCATCTAGTACAGCATCCTGTTCTCACCATGGCCGACCAGTTGCCCATGGGAAGCCTGCAACCAGGACATGAATGCAACAGCACTCTCCCCTCCTGCGGTTTTCAGCATCTGGTATTCAGAAGCATGCTGCCGCTGACTATGGAGGCAGAGCACAGACATCATGGCTGGTACCCACTGACAGCCTTATGCTCTATGAATTTGTCTAATCTGCTTTTAAAGCCATCCAAGTTGGTGGCCATCACTGCCTCTTGTGGGAGCAAACTCCATAGTTTAACTATGCACTATGTGAAGAACTTTCTTTTGTCTGTTCTGAATCCCAATATTCAGCTTCACTGGATATCCCCTTTCTCCACAACTTGCATAATTTTATATACTTATATCATGTTGCCTCTGACTCGCCTTTTCTCTAAACTACAAAGCCCCAAATACTGTAACCTTTCCTCATAGGGGAGTCACTCCATCCCCTTGATCGTTCTGGTTGCCCTTTTCTGAACCCTTTCAGCTCTACAATATCCTTTTTTGAGGTGAAGCGACCAGAACGGTACACAGTATTCCAAATGCGGCTGCACCACAGATTTATATAACGGCATTATGATATCAGCAGTTTTATTTTCAGTACCTTTCCTAATGATTCCTAGCATGCACTTTGCCTTTTTCACAGCTGCGACTCCACTTTCTACAGCCCTCCATTGGGAGAACTGTCCATTTATTCCTCCTCTCTGCTTCGTGCTGCTTAACCAATTCCTTATCCACAAGAGGACCTCTTCTCTTATTCCATGACTGCTAAGCTTACTCAGGAGTCTTTGATGAGGTACCTTATTGAAAGCTTTTTGAAAGTCCAAGTGCACTATGTCAACTGGATCACCTCTATCTGTATGCTGGTTGACACTCTCAAAGAACTCCAATAGTTTTGTGAGACCAGATTTACCTTTGCAGAAGCTATGCTGGCTCTGCTTCAGCAAGGCTTGTTCTTCTATGTGCATAGATATTTTGTCTTTAACAATACTTTCTACCAGTTTTCTTGGGATAGACATTAAGCTAAGCAGCCTGTAATTTCCAGGATCCCCCTGGATCCCTTTTTAAAGACTGGTGTTACATTGGCCACTTTCCACTCTCAAAGAACTTTAATACGTTCGTGAGATAGGACTTAACCTTGTATCTAGCTTGGCCCTAAGACAGTGGTTCCCAAACTTATTTTCTCTGTGGATCACTTAAAAATTGCTGGGGGTCTTAATGGACCACCTAACGATTTTTCTGCCTGTTGTAGCAATTTATATCCCCGTGCTAGAAAAATAATTTATAAAAATCAATTAGTATTGATTTTAATTGTATTTTTATTGCTTCTTGCATTACAATTTGCATTCCATAGAATTCAAATTGTAATACAATACAAGTTAAGAAATGAAAGAAGCAACAAAATACAATTAAAATCAATATGAATATTTCATGTGGACATGCACAGACCACCTGAATGAAACTTGCAGACCATAGTTTGGGAACCTCTGCCTTAAGATAAAGATACATGTTTAGATTATTAAAAACAATCAACTTACAGATTTTCCCATTCACTGACAGCATGGAAGGAAACAGTAAAGATAAAGGTAATGTTAGCATTAATTAGAAAACTGGAAAACAACATCCCACCTGACATTGGACAACTGACGCACAAGACTTCGGCAGATTGCTATGGCTGAAAAACGGACACAACCTGAGAGTGCCAAGAGAAGTTGGACTTTTATTCAAAATGGTTCTGTTTTATCCAATTTACTAAACATTGTAATTTGGACTTGCAGTTAACACCAGCATTTGAGAGGCTTTGAGACCAGGCATGAAGGGATTTTTCTACATGTACTTCCTGGTTTCGTTTGCAGGAGCTGCATAGGAGGGGGTTATGATGCTGAAACCGAGAACGAGTGCTCATATGATTAAGATATCATTTTTAGAGTTAATATTTCTGGGTCTACTCTGAGTAGAACATGGTTGAATACAACCCAGAATCTCAAGGTGACGTTATAGCAAATACCACCAAACACGTTCCCAAGTACTGACAACTATATCATTTCACAGAATCAGACACCGGGGGGGGGGCTTGTAGGCCATCAGGTCCAACCTGATGCTCAGTGCAGAAAATCCAGGACTAGAGCCTTCCCAAGACCAGCCTCTACTTGACAACCTCCCCTACCTTCTCCCACCCCCTGGCCAAAGTAATTTAAATTCAGTCTCTCCTAACCTTTGTAACTGCTTCAGACTTACTAGCTCTTCTGTGTCTGCAAAGTCTTTACTGGCCACATTTTCACATCTTTCTAAGACGGGGGTTATGGCTAATCATGGTGTGTTGTGCACGAGAAAATGGTAGTGCACATTGCCTGATGTCTACACCTCCTTCACTCCTCCCCTGCCACAAAGCGAAGAAAGAAACGACAAAGCACGATTAAAGCTTGGTTTCCCATTACACTGAATCTGGATGCTTCTTCCTAAGGAGCCAAGATCGCTAGCCTGCTTTAAACCATGGTTTGTTGTTGGCTTTCAGATTCTGATTTATTAAGGAGTAGTATATCACGATCCTTGTTTCCGATGTCATAGGAAGCCAAACTTAAATGAGGCTTCCTGGCTTGTGTTTCTCCTGCTCCTGTTGGGGGAGGAGCAAGGGGGAACCATCAAAGCAGCACATCCCTTTACAATGTTTGTGAGCAATAAATCACAGTAACCCTGACACCCTGGTTTTTGCTTGCTTGGTTCAAACAATGAGCCCAGGTTTGGATGACATAACAAGCCAGACCTGTCTGGCTTTGTGCTGTGGCAGCAGGAGCAGGGGAGGAGTAGAACACCCAAGATTTTCAGCAGCACACTCCTTGTTCACATTAAACCAGTTTATTTTATTGATGGCTTAATGTGACGTGTGGACCAGGTCGTATTATGTCCTCCAACATTTCCATTCCTTATGCCCCTCCCTGCATCTCATTCCCTTGCCTCCTACTCCACTCTTCTTCTTCGCCTCTAGTTAGACCTCACTGGACCCACAGCAATATCAGAATCTTGCGACCCTGCTCCTCTTTAATTGCTCTCAGTGAGCTAATGATACACACTTTCAGAGAACTGGCGCTTAGTACATAACCAAAGCGGCACGTAAAACTGCAGATGTTCCTGGCTTCCTAGTGCTGGCCCAACCCAGTCCAGTCCAGTCCAGTTCACTCCTTGTGGAAGAAAGACCATGTCAAATACTTAGCTCTTGCATTGTCAAACCAAAAGATGAAAGACAAAGCCTCTGACAACGCCAAGGACGTGGATCAACTTCCATGTCAGATGGTGCAAAGATCTCGCCCCAGCAGGGACCCTCTGCACTTACGGTTTAATACTGATGAGCTCCCTAAAGTTCTCCACTGTGCTGTTGTGGATCCGCTTTTCAGAGTCGCCTTTGTCCTTCGTCCACGTCATCTGGATCTTTTCTGGGACTGCTTCCCCCTCATCTTCCTCATCAGAGTAGAGGCTCTCTAACCTTATGATCGAGTGCCTGTCCTTCACCAGCTGAGCCTGGAAGAACATACATACATAATTTTCAGAGATCAGCCTTCTATGGCTTCTATATGAAACATCTTTTGCTATCAGCTTGGAGAATCATCAGCGGTAAATAATTGACGAGGAAAGGGATTTGAAATGCCTTGGCTGAGCACAAGATGGCAATGGCCTGCCAATGCAACTATGGATCAGACAAGTCACAGGGGGGCAGAGAGGCCTGTCCACCTTACTTTTAGGAGGAAGCTCTCTTGGTGATTGTTTTTGAAGCCTACGGTAGGGCCAGGATTTTCCTAGAAGTGTGAGTGTATGGGGGGAGAAGGGTCATATGGATTTCATTAACACCACTCCCACAATCCAAGCCTTGTTGTGGCCCCAAAAAGGCAAGTACATTTATAGCAGACTTGTAAATGCTGCTTCCCAGGTCAACTGTTGCGAGTCAAGACTGTGCTCCCAGGTGACCAAGCAGGCAAGGACAGAAGAACATAAGAGCCCTGCTGGATCAGACCAGTTGCCCAGCCAGATGCCTCTGGAAAACACACAAGCGGGACAGCAACAAAATAGTTCTCTCCCACAGTTGTTCCTTAGCAACTGATATTCAGAAGCATACTGCCTCTGATACTGCAGTTAATATATAGCAGTCATGGTTTTAGCCATAATGTTACACACCTCTATCATGCCCCCCCTTACTCACCTTTTCTCTAAACTTAATCACCCCAAATGTTACAACTGTTCCAGCCCCTTGATCATTGTGGTTGCCCTTTTCTGCAGCATCTTTTCTGAGGTGGAAGGACCAGAACTGCACATAGTATTCCAAGTGCAGGTGCGGTATAGATTTGTATGAAGGTTTTATGATACTAGCTGTGATAATATTGGCAATTTTTGCTTTCAATTCCTTTCCTAATGATGCTCCCCCACCCCGCTTTCAAGCCACCAATGGCTACCAAAAGGTACACATGGGCATGTTTGCCAGAAAAAATGTTTGTGGGCTTATTTGCAGTGCTGACTGGCTGAATGAAACAAGGATTTTGGCTTAAACTCAACTGCTTAGCATTTTCATTTGGACACATGTTGAAAACTGAGATGTAGAAATGAAACTTGTCACAGGTGTTCAGGATACAAAAGTCTACGTTTCAAGTACAAACTTCATCTCAATGACTGTATGGGAAAGATCTCCACTTCAAAGGCGCCTGTTGGAAGAGGAAGATCTACTGGTACTGAAAAGAAAAGAGATATGGCACCTGTCTAATATTTAAGATGAGGGAATTCCAAAGGGTCGGTGCCACAACACTAAAGGTCTGCTTCTTATGTTGTGCAGAACAGACCACCTGATGAGATGGTACCTGCAGGAGGCCCCCATGGGCAGAGCACAGTGATCAACTGGGTATATAAGGGGAGAGACAATCTTTCAGGTATCCTAGTCCCAAGCTGCACCTTGAACTTAGCTTGGTAGCTAATTGGCAGCCAGTGCAATCCATGGGAAGAGCTTGGAAGTAGAATATAGCTAAGTGTAGCTACTGTAGCTCAATGGAACTTCTCTGCTCAGAGATAGTATACCTCTTGGTATCAGCTGTAGGGGGTAAACAAGACGGGTTGGATTTTGCCTTCATGCCCTTCATACAAGTGCCCAAGGCTGCCTATCTGGCCACTTCTGGAAGCAGAAACCTGGTCGAGATGACCTTTGGTCATGTCCTTCGGTTCCTCAAGAAGCAATTGCTATTATGGGGAGTACCAACTGATATACACAGATTTTTAAAGATGTTTTAGTATGTTTTAGTTTTGAAGATGTTTTAGAGTGCTTTTAGTGTATTTGTTTGCTACCCTGGGCTCCTTCTGGGAAGAAGGGCAGAATATATTATTATTATACTAATTATAATAACAACAACAACAGTAATCATAACAACTCGAGTGTGGCCTAGAGTTCCATCATAGAAGGAAGTAATAAATATTAACACATGCTTAGACACAGTTCTTGGAACTACTCCTCAAAATAGAACACAGCCGTTTCCCAGAATAGCACTTTAAAAACCTTTTTGAATATGGTGGATGTGGGATTTAAAGAACAAATGGCAAAAGAGGTCTCTGCAGCTTTTGGGAAGATCTGTCTGGGGACCGGGTCAATGGGCAAAGCAAAACTTACCTCCCTTTCCCTTTCTGTTTTGGTCAACCTCATCTGCCTCAGCATCTGAGATCTCTGCTCCATCATCAAAGTCCGCTCATAAGTGTATGCAGAGATATCGCTGTTTTGCTACAGAAATGAGAAATACAGTCGTTATAAGCACGCCAGAGCCCAGAATACATAGTCCCAAACCTTGATCCGCCACTGAACAGGATAAACCCCATTACCATTTCCACTACTTCTACTTCAGCCTCTATTCGGAGGTGGTAGAGGAAGGTTGCCAGATCTTTCTTCATTTGAATGCTGTTGTCATCCATCTGGGCTACAGTGAAAATTCGCATTTTACACTTTCGCCAAACCTGTGGAAGTGGGTGGGGAAAAAGAAATATCTTCTCAAAACTTTCAAACATTTATGCAGAGCTTGTGGAACCTGTTAGAGGCTGCAAGACTGCACAAACTTTTTTAAACAAATCTCTTTAACTTTTATGAATGCAAGGGGAAGGGCCACAGCTCAGTGGCGCAGAATCTACTTGACATGCAGAATGACTCAAGTCCAGATCTCAGCATCTTCAGCTACAGCCGGGAGACCCTGAAATCCAGGAGAGCCACTGCTAGTCCATGTGAACAGTACTGAGCTAGATGGACCAATGGTCTGAGTTATCCATGTTCCTACATACATCCAGGATACTGATGGAAAAAAGTATATGAGAGAGACATGTTATGCCAACCTTCCCTAAAATGGTTCTGGCTGAGGCTGATGGAAGTTGCAGCCCAAAACCATCTGGAGGGCACCAAGTTGGGGAAGGCTGCATTACGTGACTATCAATATGTCAATATTTGCATAGGAATTGGCACTCTTAATCAAAGCACCGGTCACCTGCAAGTCGCACACTGAGGCTGTTTGTCTTCATCCTGAATGCCATGGATGCAGTGACCATCGATGCCAAAACAGCAAAGGCAGTTAGAGACCTCAGCAAAAGAAGCTCTTCCTCTTTGAGAACTTCATGCTGCAGTTATTTTTCGCAGCAGCCCCTAGAAATGCAGCTGAGCATATTTCAAATGAGAAGGATTGACTCCCAGGGCTGTTCTTTGGAAGCTGCTCTCGTTTTACTGCCTTTCCCACTGTTTATTTCTAAATGGTTTTTCCTATATTTAACTGAGTTTTTAAATATTGTTTTAGGATATGTATTGTCTTTTTAAAACATTGTAGGTTGCCTCAGGTGCTTTCAGACAGAGTCAATTAACATATATTATAAATACAGAGCAACAAATTAGTATCCCACACCTTGAATTAACACATTCAAGCAAATGAGCAAGCCCAATCTGTCTAGCTAGCCCGTGGCACTCTTACTTTATGCTGTTTGAGTAGAAAAGGAAGCAGCATCAACATGCCTCCATCATGCACAATCCACCAGACGTCGATGTTCCCTTCATTGTAACGCTCGTGATTTCCAGGATAGAAGGACACATTTTTGGGCACCAGCAAGGCAAGATGAGCTGCTGTTGTACATCGTACAGTGTCTGGTGGAAAGAAGAATAAAAAGGCATTACGTACTCAGCAAAAAGTCATCATCTGACTGCTACGTAGCATCACGGTGTAATCACATCTCATATGTGATCCCTGATTGGTTGGGATTACTTGAAAATGAATGGGGTGGGGGAATGGCTTCCAAATCAGTAGTAAGAGGTAAGGGGGCGAGAACAGCTGTGAACAGTAGCAATACACAAGGAAAATGGATTAAGAGATTTTTCAGCACCCCAATCACAATTTTCAAGCCAAAAAGCAAGCCTGGACAAACATGTAAGTAGTGCTAAATAGAAGGGATCAAACGATAATTTAATGCATTTCAAACTGGCAACACTCTTCATTCGAGAGGGGCCGTAGTAGCTCAGTGATAGAACACACACTTTGCATGCAAAAGGTCCCAGGTTCAATCTCTTTCCCCCATCTGAAACCCCAGAAAGCTGCAGCCAATCAGCATAGACAATACTGAACTAGATGGACCAATCGTTTGCATAGGGCTGCTTCCTTTGTTCTGACAAATGTACTTAAATCTCATATACAATTAATTAGGGAAGAACTTGTTATGATAAAACAAGGCAGTTCTGCAGCCTCTTATCCTCACTTCTTCAATAACTCAAATGTTTCCCATGTCCCAAGATCATTATATGTGTTACCATGCCCCTGTGGTTTACAGAATGATGCAAAGCAGATGAGGCTGCTCCATTAAGGCAAACAGGGCTGTGCCCGGCCAACCTCAATTTATTCTCAGCCAGGCCTCACCTGCCTGCCTTATTTGCGCAAGGGGTTAGCACTGTCTGTCAGCTTCCTCCTCAGTCCCAGTGCTGCCCTTGTAAAACTCAGCAGGAAGGAGGAATTAGTTGGCTTTGCCTATCATTGGCTCTGGCTCCACCTACTGTTTGGGCTCCCTTCCTTCCGCCCTACCAGTCCCACCAGCTACCACTGATGAAAATTGCAAATCACAGGCAGGGATATGAACCTCACCATGACATCAAAACGTATGGAAAAGTCAATACAGTAGCTATAATAAATGGAGAAGGAAGAGTTCATCCTTAGAACTTGCCTATAAAGGTCTTCCAGGATCTTGGGTCTTCACTTTGCCTCCAGCCATATGGCCAACCCAGCACCACAGTGTTATGCTTCATGCCCCCCAATCCACACGACTGTATCAAGTGGGAAATGCCGTCCCGGACTTTATTAGCCACGACGACTTGGCAAAATCCTTTCACCTTCTCAATCTCAATCATGTTCTTGATTGTCTGGAAGACAGCCAGGGACAATTAAAAAACACTGGAACACATAGACAGATTTCTGCATTTGCACATGTTGACTCACAGTTACGGGAAGCTGTCCCGCCCCCCCCCCCCCATTCCCTAGATTTCCAACAAATGTAATATACACACAACACACAAACATATACCTATTTTGGTCATAATTTTTCAGCCGGAGAGGGCCACTTAATTACATATAACAGCTTTCACCAACCTGATGCCCTCCAGCTGTTTTTGATTACAGCTGCCATCAGCCCCAGTACTATACCTTGGAGTGCAAAAAGTATGAAGAGTTCTTACATGAGCATGGAATGCTAAGTTTAGAATGGGGCACAAGAAGCCTGTGGCTCTCCAGATGTTGTTGAGCTCCAACTCCAATCATCCCTACCCATTGGCCATGCTGCCTGGGGCTGAAGGAGTACAACAACATCTGGAAAATGACATTCCCCCCCCCCATGGTTAGGGCATTCATAAATCATCTGCGGCATTTTTTTTGTGGTTCCGTGCCTTTGATAGCTGCATGCTAGAAAAGTAAGTTCAGAGAATAATTTCTGCTGTCACACAGTTGTGGAGCCTGACAAAGCAACAACACTTTAAGGAATGGCCTTTCAAGTCCAACCGAAAAACGTTTCCATATCTAGAACCTAACTGGTTGGGTCTCATTTCCTATTTCTTTAATGCAGCCTTCCCCAACCTGGTGCCCTCCAGCTCTTTTGGACAACAACTCCCATCTGACCCAGTCAGCATGGCAGTGCAGGTTGGGGATGAGAAGAGCTGTAGTCCAAAACATATGGAGGGCACCAGATTGGGGAAGGCTATTTTAATAGCTGTGCGATGAACAGAAATCCAACAGGATGTCACTCTTTCCAATGTGTAAATGAGAAAAAGCCTCCTCCTGTGATGATGCACCTGTTAAAGTCGCAGGATGCCTGGAAACATCAACTACCAATCCTATTGTACATACTCTTTGTGAAACATGTAAGACACTGATAGTTGTTCATTTTGCTGAGAGCATATCCTTACGTAGACATTCTTTCAGTGTGTGCTTAGGAAGGAGGGAGGGGAGTAGGATCAGCCAATGCTGTCCTGCTCCCAACTAATATGCAGTCAGTTGAAGGTCTGCCTAGACTAGAGTCTACACACAGATTGCTCTCTCCGTGCAATGAGGAATGCTGGAAAATGAGGACTTCCGATTGAGCAGAGAGCAACCTGCCTTATGCAGGCTCTGTTTAGAACTTCAGTGGAAGTCAGGAATAGGGGCAGGGATCCTGCTTTCACCACCTTCTTCTCATATGCTGCATCTGCACAGAGGGCAAGTGAATAAGGAAGAAGAAACCTAAACGTGAAATGGGCAATTGGTGTTTGTGCTGCCATATTTTTTCAAAGTGTGTTTTACATTATCACATTTCCCCAAAATTCTGTTTACGTGTAATCAAACTTGTCTTCATGAAAGAAATTGTGGCTGGGTATATGCAGCAATTCTACAAGGCCAAACACAGAATGTGTTACTGGGTGCAGAATCCAGCTACCTGGGCTTCTCACCGTTCTTTGCTCCCCCCCCTTTTTTAACAATAAACAAAAACTACCCAGGTTTCTAGCCCACATGGTTGCAAAGAAAGCATGTGTCTATGCTAAAATTTCAGAAACCAGAAGGATGCCTGAGGAAGTTTTCCAGGGATTGAGAACAGAGCTTCTACTCGCCACCTATGACTAGCAAAAATGGAATAAATTATGTAGAACAGGGGGAATATGCCGCATAAGCTTTGCAAATAAAAGAACAAAAGTCTGCATAACTTACAAATGCATGTATTTATATGCTTATTTATTATTCTCCATCCTTCAATCAGATGCCCAGGGCAGCTTATGAAATTTCAAAACACAATAAAAAAAATTATGAACTTACAAAAATATGTTAAAAGAAATCTGTAAGAGCAGCATAACACACCCATGCCAGCAAAAATACAACAGATCAAATTAAATTAAAGGGTCGGAGAAAATGAAATAAAAGTCTTGCCTTGGCACCAAAATGATATCAAAGTGGTGCCTGGCAAGATCCCCTAGGGAAAACATTCCATAATGGAAGCCACCACCGAGAAAGCCCTTTTCCCGGTAACTTCCCACCATACCTCAGATGGTAGGACAACCCAGAGAAAGGCCTCTGATGAAGATATTAGTGTACTGACAGGCAAACGTGAAGGCCTTGATCCCAAGCCTTAAAGCGCTTTAAAGGTCAAGACCAAGACTCTAAATTGTGCCCAGAAGCAGATTGGGAGTCAGTGCTGTTGACACAGTGTAATTAAACTTTTCTCAGTAGAGAATTTAGATTTTTTTTAGTGTGGAAGATACACAGCCTTTGCTAAAAGCGTGAATAAACAAAACAACATTGCACTTGGTCATTCTTTAGTTTTTGGTTCTGCTGATGTCTTAGCACATCTGTGAAAGCCCATTATTCGCTAGAAAGGGATTTGCTTGCATGCCAAGAGAATTTTCTGGGTGGAGCCTCTGCCCTTAGAAAGTCATATAACCTCTTTTGCCCAATGCTCCATGATACATAGTACTTTATGTTTAGCCCCTACCATGCCCACCTGTTCAGCAGCCTGGGCTTCTCCGTAGCTCTCCAGGAAGTTGCCTTGTATCACTGTTCCAATTATGGTCAGCCCTTTGCCGGCTTTTAGCTGAGAAGCAAATGTTAATAGCCTGGGGTATTTCACATGCAAATCTTCATCCAGTTTCAGAAGCACCAACAGCTGCGGCCTGAAAAGAGAAAAAAGAAGCAGTTTGGGGGCAGGTTTTGCTTCCTCCCATCCTCCACAACTAGTTGGAATATTAAGCAGCTCTAAGGAGCATTTGACGGCTTTTTGTTCCACTCTGGCTTGGAAGCCTTGAAGGGTTATTTTCACCAGCTGGGAGCCTGGCTCATCAAGACTTGGTTCATGTGGGAAGTTCACCTAACCCAAGAGGTTGGAGGTTTTGTTTCTGCTCTCTAGACTCTCAAGGGGCTTCATGGGGCAGAGGGGTGCAGCTTAACCAGCATATTTATTTGTGCACAATGAGCGACATTTGCATGAAAGAAGGCTGTCCTGCCAGAGAAGGAGTTACAATTCTATGATCTGATTTATGACCATGTTTTAAGAGCTATGCTCCTAGAAGGCCCAGAGGTTTCCTAGCAGAATAAAAACTTCTTTGAAGGACAGTTTCAACACCATTTATTTATTCCCCGTTTCTTCAAGGAGCTTAAGGTGGTGTGTACGGCTGCTCTGTCGCTAACGTATTCTTCCAACAACCCTTTAAGGTAGACCAGGCTGAGGGATAATGACTGGCTCAAGATCCCCCAGTGTGGTGTAATGGTTAGGGTGTTGGACTATGACCTGGGAGACTAGGGTTTGACTGGCCACTCAGCCCTGAAGCTGACTGGGTGACCTTAGACCAGTCACTGTCTCTCAACCTAACTTACCTCACAGGATTGTTGGGAGGATAAAATGGGCAGGGGAAAAACATGTACACCACTTTGAGTTCCTTGGAGGAAAGGCTGGATATAGATGTAAGAAATAAATAAATGTATGCAGTTTCACAGAGTCCAACACTCTAATTACACCACACTGGTTCTTACCATTCTTCTCTCATGGCAGTTCTTGTATGGTCTCTAGTTGCACAAACCCAAGCAGGACAGGCAACTGAAAATACACCCCATACTGAGTCACAGGAGCCTCTGCAGTGCACCAGAGTTACATGGCAAGATGTGCAGGAGTTCTTTGTCAGATAGGTCAATGTGGAAACGGTTCCTGAGAAGCCTTAAAACTGAATTTACGCAACTGCTTACTCCAGCCTGAATAATACTTGATGGCCTGTCTCTGTCTGAAGCCACTCCAAAACACCCATCATATTTTGAACTGTCTGTGGGTATTCACTGCAATTGCTGCATGGCATCATTACTGTTAGGTCTGGGCTGTCAGCAGTAGCCTCTGGAACTGGGAGTCAGGAGCCATCAAGAAGGTCAGGGGTCAGAACGGATGAGAGAGGCAGGACTGAGGAATAAACCAGAAGGCAGAACCAAAGAACAAGTCAGAGGTGGAGGACAGGGCAGCAAACAGAACCAAAGAAGCAGCTAGAAATCAGGATCAAAGAACAACAGAGAACATAGGAATACCAAAGCTCAGGTACACCTTGAAGCTCGATCACGGCCCAGCAGGACAAGGAAGGCCCTTGCACTCCTTCCTGCCCAGTGGTCAGCCTGAGTGGACAGAGTCAGTCGAGAAGGTTCTCCACTGAGAAAGCTTCCGCCTGCAGCGCAGTGACTCAGCACATGTGGCAGTGACACGGTTTCCCGTAGCTTCTGACAGTTAAAAAACACTGCCAGCATTGCATTGCCACGCCACACCCCCGCTGTTGTGATGTCACAACATTGCCCACATAGAGCAAACGAGATGAGGTATGGAATTGTAATTGGCTAAAACCTAACGTGCTGATCATCAAGAGGCAAGTTCAGATGGAGCTGCCTCCGGTGGCAGCAGCAGACACCGCAAAAGCAGGAATGGCAGGAGCTGGTGTGGCAGGGCAGCTAGGCTCACAGACCTGGCTGAGATACTGGACAGGTGTCCAGAGGGGTGGGGGGAGTTCATCAGTCTGGACCACTGAACCAAGCAACCAGTACCAAGCTACTAGTACCTGATTCCTAGTGAAACGTAAAAAAGAGGAAAGAATTAAGAGCAAGGATTGAGAAGGTGGTGGAAGATGGACAATCAACAGGAGGTATGGCGATATGGGAGGTGGTGGAAGAAGCAACAGAGCCTTATATGAAGAACACAACATCCATTGGCAAGAAGCTCCACAGTTTAAAATTATGCAATGCATAAAATGCTTCCTTTTGTTTGTCTTCTGTCTAGCTCCATACATTTCAGTAGACAACCTTCCAGCTTTCTTTTATTTTGGGGAAGAATGTCAACATCAGACACTCTGTGATTTTTAAAGTATGTAAAAAGAACTGTATTAAGGGGCTTGAAAAGTTCAGTATTATTATTAACAAAAGCACTAAAACCACTCTAAAACATAAAAACAGTCTTTAGAATGTATTACAACAAAACATCTTTTTTTAAAAAAGAGCTTTAAAACATCTTTTTTAAAAAAAAGTTTTATAAACATATTACAAAGCAATTACAGCACAGGTGCAGACTGGGTAAGGTCTCTACTTAGAAGGCTTGTTGAAAGAGAAGGTCTTCAGTAGGCGCCAAAAAGACAACAGAGATGGTGCCTGTCTAATATTTAAGGGGAGAGAATTCCAAAGGTGCCGCTACACTAAAGGACCATTTCCTATGTTGTGCAGATCTGATCCAAGTAAGATGGTATCTGCAAGAGGCCCTCACCTGCATATATAAGAGGTAAGGCGATCTTTCAGGTATCCTGGTCCTAAGCTGTATAGGGCTTTGAATACCAAAACCAGAACCTTAAACTTAGACCAGTACCTAATAGGTAGCAAGTGCAATTCTTTCAGCAGCAGGGTGACATGTTGGCAATACCCTGCCCTGCCCCAGTGAGCAGTCTCGCTGCCACATTTTGCACCAGCTGCAGCTTCTGGACCAACCTCAAGGGCAGCCACACATACAATGCATTACAGTAATCCAGCCTGGAGGTTACCAATGCATGGACAACAGTGGTCAGGCTATCCCGGTCCAGATATGGCCACAGCTGTCTGACCAGCTGAAGCTGGTAAAAGGCACTCCTAGCCACGGAGGTCACCTGGGTCTCTAGCGACAGAGATAGATCCAGAAGCACCCCTAGAACACAGACCTGCTCTTTCAGAGGGAGTATGACCTCATCCAAAGCAGGCAACTGACCAATAATCCGAATTTGGGAACCATCGACCTACAGTGCCTCCATCTTGCTAGGATTCGGACTCAGTTTACCGGTCCTCATCCAGCCAATTTGAGAGTTATTTTTATTTCATACGTGCTCAGAATCTGAGGAAAATATAAGTCTCCATTTTATTAACTGAAAAAACAAACAAAGCAGTCACCTCCAGTTCTTGGTGTGTGGGGGGCCTTCCTCCAATCTCAGCAGAGCATATCGGGCAGCACTTAGCGACAGACCCCGGATCCCATCGCCCCATTCCTTCTCTGCCCTGTAAAGCCCAATTTCCAAAATTAAGCCAGTCGACTCCAGTCCAGAGAAACCCTATTGAGCGCAATAATTTGATATTTCATAGCATATATGGACTCCCATGAGGAGACCTTGATACTCTATTCATCTGTTACACATGTATCTCACTCTCCTTTGGAAATCATAGAACAGCTTACATGAAGTCTCCAATGTTCTCCCCATACATGAGGGATGGGGACCACTGCCATCCCTGACCTCTGGCCAGGTTGGCTGGGGCATTCCTCTGCTCCCTCTAGAACTGTCCTGGGGGTATCCCTAACCCTCTGCAGTAGATCGGGGGGGGGCATGGGGAGATGAAGTTCTGTTGCACCAGCAGAAGGCCCTTGAGTGAACAGAGCAACTTTGTTGGATACAAGCCATAACAATTCAGCAGTTAAATGGGAGGATTTAGCTTCACTTGGAGTTCCAGTTCAGAGCTAGCATAACCCACATATGAATCCCCTCCTCCCTATAGGAAAAGGGATAGTTCTGTACACACTCATCGTACCAGGTTATTTTCATCAGAACCTACTTACCCCTGGTATTCAATGTACTTGTAAATCATGCCTGCGATGACCATTGCCACTAAAGCATAATACCAGGAAGAAATGAACATCAGTGCAAGGCAGATACTCATGCCTAGAAAGGACAAGGCCCTGAAGGACATAAAATTCAAATGTTAACACATATTTAGAGCTGGTTCACACATGGATGGACATTCCGTGATTTCTTCACACTTGATGACTGGCAGTTGAATGCGCAAACAGATTCCACTGGACAGGACTGTGTTGGAGGGGAATTCTTTTCATTGATGTTTATATCTGTGATTGCCCATTCACACATGCAAGCCATATCTTGATGCTGCAGTTTTCATCGTGCAACGGGCATGCGTGTGTGAACCAAACTGAAGAGGAATGGCGTACTACATGGTATGCTGCCCTGGGCTCTTTTGGGAGGAAGGGCAGGATATAACTGTAATAAATAAAAGCCATTTCCAAGCACTTTTAGCATTCCACTACTCACATACTCTCAAATTATTATTAATTATTATTTATTACATTTATATCCCGCCTTTCCTCCCAAAGGAAGCCCAAGGTGGCAAACAAATGATAAACCACCAAAAACATCTTTTAAATAAAACATCTTAATATCTTTAAAAACATCTTAAAAAACAATTCCAATACAGAGGCAGACTAGGATAAAGTATCTACTTAAAACGCTTGTTGAAAGAGGATGGTCTTCGATAGGTGCTGAAAAGACAACAGAGGTGGTGCCTATCTGATATTTAAGGGGAGGGAATTCCAAAGGTAGGTGCTACAACACTAAAGGTCCACTTCCTATGTTGTGCGGAACGGACCTCCTGATGAGATGGCATTTGGAGGAGGCCCTCGCCTGCAGAGCACAGTGATCAACTGGGAACATAAGTCAATTGACCTTGCCTTTAATGATCAGGGAGCCAATGGCCATATGAACAAGCTTTCAGGACACCACCGCTCTCTCACTCTCACTGTTTAACTTACCAGTGGTAGTACTTAAATCTGGGCCGCCAGTTTGGAGTTCTTAGGAGTGTTTGCACTGCACAGGCTAAGTTGACAAATAGGTAACACATCAAGAAAAACCTAGTTGGGGGGCAGGTAAGAAAGAGAGAGAAAAATGCATCATACATTGGTTGATTTTTAATTGTATTTTTCTTTTATTTCTCGCATTGCAGTTTATTATATGATAATTTGAATACTATGGAATGGAAATCATAATACAATAAAATGCAACATAAACAATAAAAGAAGCAATAAAAATCCAATTAAAAATCATACAGCATATAGCACAGTGCATTACAGTTGCTACAACAGACAGAAAAAAAATCATTAAATGGTCCACCAAGACCATTAGCAATTTTCAAGTGGTCAATGCAGGGCCGGCCCCAGATATGCCAGGGCCCTTGGGCACAAGCCTACCCCGGCGCTCCCCTTCAGCGATTAGCGGCAGGATCGCTGACGTGGATTGCACGGTGAGAGCTTCGGAGCCTCTGCCATTCTTGTCTGTCCTCTGCTTTTGCATTCCGGTCCCCCATGATTATCAGCACATCTTGTTTTGGTGTGTCAATTTCTTCCTGTACTTCTGTGTAAAATCTCTCTTCTTCTGGGTTTGCAAAACACTACAGACACTTTAAAGTGCTATCTAAATGCTAAGTATTCTTACATATGAAGGGAGTTAAAAGGATGTCCTGGAGACATGTTAACATCAGCTAGACTCAGAGCTATACAACATGTGAGCCAACAAGCCAAACATCAAGCTCCTTGCCTTTGTACAGTGGCCGACCTAGCTGAGGCTTGATAACCCTGCTGGTTTTGCTGCCTACCCAGGACTGCAAAACAGAGGAGGGTGGTGGCTGGCAGCTGGGCTTTGTTCAGCTTTATGGGTCACAGGTTGTGCAGGCCTGGACTACAGAGGTCAGCAATGTTGTCACAGACTAACTAAACCTGAACAGGAAAAAGCTTGGGGGAATGAAAGTGCACAGGTGTTCAATCCTTGCCTGGAGTACCCAGCGCCAGAGCTTGAATTGGTGAGCTTCGATTTGCCTCACTGTTTCAACAACTGTCAATTAGTTGGGTTTCATGGCATTTTACCCGCAAACACAGCCAAATCCTTTTGTTTAACTGTGACGCACTGGAGCCATCACTAAGCAGTGCGGAAGGCTTACATTCTACAACAGGGGCCTGAAAGCAGAGTTCTGTTCTATGTTGCAAACATTTTAGAAAAAAAACAGAAAATGTGTTCCAGGGAACCTCTCTCTGAAAGGAGCTTGTCCGCCACTACCCATTTCCCGTGCAATTGACAGTGTTGTGTGTATTCTTGGGCACACTCTCAGATCGTACACAATGACACAGCTGCCCAAAGGATCTGGCCAGCAGCCTCCAAGTATCAATCGTGCATCCCAACTTGCTTTCCAGAATTGTTGGCACTAATGCAGGGGTTCCTTGGCAGACAAGGCAGTGTGGAAAGTAGGGCTGAGGTATAACATCACTTTCCTTTTCACCACCTACCCCGCTGATGGGTGATGAAAATATGGAGTGGCTTTTCAGCTAGTTTTTGGGTGGGGTGGGATCACCAGTGCTCTCCTGGCTCCTCATAGCAGCTGGCTATCATCTTTAATTCCCCATAACAGATCTATGCCTTGCAACAACATAACATCATGCCAAGAAGCATTTGAAGGGATTTTTTTAAAAAAAGGACTACAATCAGTAGCAAAGAGCAGTGAGTTTTGCAATCCTTGCCATCAAAATTCAAACTTTCCAAAGGGCTCCTTGGAAGTAAGAAGCTTGAATGCTGCTGGTCTGCTTTTATCAAGTATGGGTAATACAAAACCCATCCTACTTAGTGGGGGGGGGGAACTCACATAGAAAGAATTGGGGCCACCATGTCAAGAGATGCAATAAGAATGCCAAGTTCTGCAATCAATGCTGTTAACAGAAGGGCCCAGGTCGGCTCACCATTTGCCTTTCCGTGGCCAAACACCTGTAAAAGAAGATTGTAGAACAAAATGAGCTTGCAGGGCCTCATTTAACAATTAACCCTTGAGCAGTTTAAATAAACATCTAAAGCCTATGCTGGAAGCAATCTTTGTGTGTGGGGAGAGATATTGTAGCCCTAAACATATGTGTGTGAGAGGGGCACTCTGGCCCTATTGGGGGGCATCTCAGCCTCCCCCCTCCCAACCTACACATATTAAGTAAAACATCTGTAAGGAGCCCTCACATATATAGCTGAACACCTGAAACAGGCTTGTGTTTTCTGACAGCTACTGTATGTATAAAGACTCAAGTCTGTTTTGTTCCACATGTCCGCTGCTCAGTATATGGCCATCATAAACTCCACTCCCATCCCACCCCTACGGGCAAAAATAATAATGCAATTTCCCCTCTAGGTTTTCCCTTCCACCAGACTCCCCCTTTGGATTTTGTTCTGGTAATATAGGCCTATGTACCTTTGTGATATACTGCAACTATAGTGTTAATTCCCTTGTTGTGCCACATAGCTTTTTCCTCTTCTGAGAACACCTGTGTTCCTTTTCATAACTTGGTATTATAGGCCATTTCCTACCAAAGGTAATGAAAATGTCCCCTGGGCTCTCAGTCTCAGACACTGCTCTGTCAGAGAGCTTGCAAAATGGTTTTAGCTTACCCTTGATTAGACTGATTTAGGCAAAGTTGACCTAGATCTGGCATATAGTGCATTTAAAAGACGCACTATTAAGCTTCATAATATAAAATATAATATAAAATATAATGCTCCCAAAAGATGCTGCCCATTCTTTAACATCTGTTTCAGAGGCACACAATCCAGAGACTGCAGCCTTCAGAATCAAGATGGATGGCAATTAGGGACAGGGCCTTTTTGATGCTGATGCCCTGGCTGTAAAACACACTCCCCAGAGACATTCGGCTAGCTGCAGCCTTCGCCAATCTGGTACCCTCCAGATATTTTGATGTACAACTCCCATCATCCTTCACCACTGGCTGTGCTGACAAGCTAATGTAAAAATGTAGAAAAAAACAGAAAAATGGGGGGGGGGACTGAAAAAACCACCTACCCAATTTTTTCCAGGCCTTCACGTCTCTAGGATGATAAGAGTTGTACTCCAAAACATTTGGAGGGCACCAGGCTTGACAAGACTGCACTAGGGAAGAAGGCCTTTTTAAGTGGTACCCTCCATCTGTGGAATGTTCTCTCCAGGGAGACATGCCTGGCACCATCACCAGCAGTTTTTAGGCACCACCCACGCCTTTGGTTAATGGTGCCTCCTACTTTGGTGCTCATCTGTTAGTGGGGTGGGTAGGACCTGGTCCTTATTAACATGCTGCTAGATGAGCATTTTATGGATTTTGTGTTATTATTTTACATTTTTAAGGTTTTAACTGTTTTCATTTACATTTATTTTTGTCAAGTTGCTTTGAGACTTTTTTGTTGTATGAAGCAATTTATATATACAATAATAATAATGAAGGACCACAAGCTTGCTTTTTAAAAAGACACGGAACTGAGCATTTTCAGGTCAAATTGACAGTTCTCTGTTAGGGCCCTGTGTTTGCCTTCAAGAGCCCACAGAGCTTCCAGATTTACAAGGTTCTTTTCCAGGAGCCTGCTTGGTAAGCATAACAAATATCCTGTCACTGGCTGTGACCATTAGAAGAAAAGCAAATGAGCTCAACGTGTACGAACCCTTAAGAAAGGAATTATGTTGTCCTTGGCAATTGCTTGAAGCAGCCGTGGGGCACCAGTGAGGCTCTGCAAACCTGCCCCACAAGTAGAGAAAAAAGAGCCTATCACAATGACCCACGGTGAGGGCCATGAGAGAGTGCCCACCACTAAGTTCTTGTTCACTGCATCACCGTATCTGTAGAAAAGATGGAATTGGTCATTTGAAAAGAAGTCTTGATTTGCATTAACTGGTTAAAGATATTTTTCCAAGTAAAATTCAAGATGCATTTCCTGCAGTGAGTTGCCGCTTATGCAAACAATTTAAATTTAATACTTTAGATAACTGAATTTACTGAAGTGGTTGCCAATAACATCTTTCCTAGCTAGAAGTCTTGGATAGTCTTATACGCCATGAATTTGTCTAATCCTCTTTTTAAAGCCCTCCAAGTTGGTGGCCATCACTGCCTGCAGTGGCAGCGAGTTCCACAGCTTAACTATGTGCTGCGTTCAGAAGTATTTTCTTTTGTCTGTCCTTAATCTTCTAGAATTCAGCTTCATTAGATGTCTAGAGTTCTAGTGTTATGAAGGAGGAAGAAAAACTCTTTCCCCTTTCTCCGTGCCATGCATAATTTTATGAACTTCTAGCATGTCACCTCATACTTGTCTTTTCTCTAAACTAAAAAGCAGCAAATGTTGCAACCTTTACTCACAGGGGACTCATTACATCCCCTTGATCATCTGGTTGCCCAGTTTTGAACTTTTTCCCACTCTACAATATCCTTTTTGAAGTGAGGCAACCAGAACTATACACAGTATTCCAAATGCAGTCACACTACAGATTTTTTTAACAGCGTTATGATATTGGCAGTTTCATTTTCAATTCCTTTTCTAATGATCCCCTAGCAAGGTATTTGCCTTTTTTCACAGCTATTGCAGAATGAGTCAACATTTTCATTGAGCAATCCACTATAACCCCAAGGTCTTGTTCCTCATCAGTTACTGCCAGTTCAGACCCCATGAGTATAAATATGAATAGTTAAGATTCTTTGCATTACTTTACTCTAGCTCACATTAAACTGCATTTGCCATTTTACTGCCCATTAACTCAGCTTGGAGAGATCCTTTTGGAGCTGTTCACAATCTCTGTTTGTTTTAATGACCCTCAACAATTTCTGGCAGGCCAACTACCACAAATGGGTGGGGCTGCCCATCTGTCAACCACCAGACATCACAGTCATGGGTGATGCTGCACTTTGAAGCCACAATTGTTGGGACTTCAAGGAGCCACGTGGGGTTGTTTGAAAGCCCTTTGCAAGCAGCCCCACACTGCTCCTTAAACCTCTGAAAACTGGAGATTTAAAGGGCAGCATGGGTCTGTTTGGAAAAGTCTTCCAAACAGCCCCCATGGCTCTTTTAACGTTTGGTTTTCAAATGTTCAAAGAGAGGGAGGAAAAAGCAGTTTACTTTGAATGGAAACCACTTCCCCCTCCTTGAGCATTGTAACGAATAAATTCCATGTGCTGTGCTGAAAGGAAAGGTAATTTCACACAACAAAAATGAGAGGCAAAGCTGTGATATCAACTTGAGAGCAGGCCACAGCTTTTGACACACAAAAGGGAAGCAGAAATGTGATGGTTACTTACTTATCTCTAAGAACAACTCCTTCAATACACGCCCCAAAGAGCAGCACACAGCTGAAATCTGAAGGTGCACATTCAATTAAAGAAGCCAGTTTGATTTCTGAGGGAGCCAGCAAGGCACAACACATTCCAACAACTGTAGTAGTTGCCATAAAATTTCCTATAGAGTTTGGGTGGGGAAACCTGTGGCCCTCTAGATGATGTTTTACTCCAACACCCATCAGCCCCAATGCCAGAGTATGGCCAATGCCAGAGACCCTGGAGAGCCACTGCCAGTTGAAGTGGACAATACTGCACTACATGGATATAACTGAAGGTCTAGGGGGAAGGATGATTGGCAGTGGGGGAGGGAACGAAATGTTGGGTGGCGCAAGAGGGAGCGACAGCCGCTGGGGTCAGCTAGTAAAATAGCACTTAGAGGGTGGTACAGTTAGGCTGGAACACGGGTTAAGAGATGTCAGTAAATATGCAAACAGAGTTAGGATAATGGCTAGGGATGGATGCAGTTCAATTAGGATAGAATGTTGAAACTCTGGAAATGATATACACATTTAATAAAACGTTATATTCCTTAATTAAATAGGTGTTGACATTTAACAATCTGTGTTCTGGCAGACCACCCCAAGAGTGAAGTAGGACTGGGACCAAGTCAGTATACAAAGGGAGAGTCCTATTGCTCCCTGCAGTCAGTAGGTGGTGGTGGCAAGGATCCAAGGAAAGTCTGGACCCAGTAGAGTATATGGGAGGAACTAATCTGCCCTGGGCTCCTTTTAAATATAAATTTAATAAATAAATAGATAAATTAACCTTAGGGACGACCTGAGGAGAGGCCCTTGAAGAGACCCCAGGCACATCAGAACGGAGAAAAAGTCTGACCTAGTATGAAGCAGCTTCTTATGTATCAGAACCATCACGACATTTGTTTTAAGGATACAGACTAGTGATGTAGTGATAATTGCTAGGATTGTTCCAACAGGGATAGACTTCTGGGCATCTTTGAGGTCTCCAGATCGATTTGAGCCAGCCATGATCCCTTAAAAGAAAAGCAAGAATGAAGGAATGAGAAATACTTCTTTCTCTCTCTCTCTCTCCCCCCACATACAGTATAAAAGTGCCCGGGGGGGGGGAATTCATCCTCACCTGTCACTGAAGGGAAAAAGATGCCAACAAGCACTGTGAAGGAAGTTGCTATGTCCGCATAAACATACAGGTGAAGGTTGTTCTTATGTCCAGCCACATTAACAGATGGGTGACCAGCTTCCTCCAAAATTTCTCCTTTCTCCAAGTAATTGCTCCAGATGTTATCTTTGTGGGGGAGGGGGGAAGGAAGAGAACCCATCAGGTGCACAAAGTGAATGAACAATTTACTGAATGAGACACCTGCCCACTTTGTCTGTTAGGCACAGGAAAACCTTTGACACGTTATGAGTCTTTAGCAACTCTAAGAAAGGTCATACTGGGTGAACTACTGTCCAGGAGTCAATTAATTCTTTAGTAAAAAGATTGATTAGGATACAGACTATAATATTCTACCCCAAGGTTCTGCACCAAGAACAGCTGGATTCTACAACCTGAATGCGTTATACAGATTTAAACCATTTGCTTATCTCTTTTTATTCTTCTGCAGCTAGTCAGAAGAAAAAGCAATGAGCTTAACAGGAGGGCCTCGTATCTACACTCTACGGCCAATGGAGATCTCATTCAGAAATCCGTCTCGCTTCCAGAAGTTCATCAGATATTTTCAACCCCCTAAGGGCTTGACACTTTATTTTAAAAAATGAAAGCCAAGATTCTCTGAATTTTGCAAGCAACGACGTATTGTTGGTTACCAGTTTCTCAGTGAGAACTATCAGGCTACTTACACTCATAGGTATTTACATTAAAAACAGCTATACACTGACCAGTTAGAAACATCTTTATTATTTAGAATTTTGTATTTTTTTCAAAGACCAAAAGGGGGAAGATCTTCAGGATGATTAACTCTTATACTAATGTCCAAACGAGTGTTGTACAAATCTTCAAGTGTGCCAGATCACTGAAATTTAAGCTCAGTTTTAAGCCCACCTTCTCACTGAAGCTTTTTGCACAATACTTTAGTCTTATGTGCTACTGTAGTGAAATCTGTTTAACTGAAAGAAATGCATATTCTTTCCCCCATCTTTCCTCTTCGATCCCACTTTTCTCTAAAGTCTCCTCTGTGTTGTATTTCAGACTGTATGCTCCCTGGGACAGGGCTCCTGCCCTCTTGTACTTTGTAAAGCACAGTGCACATTGCTTGTGCAATATTTAATAAAAATTAGGAACAAAGGAAGCAGCCTTATACAGAATCAGATCATTGGTTTGTCTAACTCAGTGTAATGTCTATACTAATTGGCAGTGGCTCTCCATGGTTTCAGACAGAGATCTTCCCCAGCCTTCCTAGAATGAACCTGGGACCTCCTGAATGCAAAGCATGTGCTTTACCAAGGCCTATGGCCATTCCCCAACAATAACAAAGAATCATGCAGAACTATCTTTGACTCTACCTTTCAAAATGCCACTTGCAGCTCCAGGTATCCCTACAATCTCTGTAACATTATTGAATTGGAAGTACTCGTCACAGAATCCAGAGGTGGTGTTGTACCCTGGGCAGAAGAGCTCAGTCAACTGGGAGGGCACAGTGATGTTGTCAACAACTGTAGTTTTGGCACAAATATTAAACAGGTCCCTTGAAAGAGTCCTGTTGCCTAATATACAAACTCTGGGGAGAAAAGAAGTTTGCAAAATTTGTTACCTTAAGTTGTGCACATTTCTAACAGAACCACAAAAAAGCTTTGCCCTTAAGTTAATTAAAGAAAACCAGCCCCCTAAAAGAGTTCACTTTTAAAACAAAGGGACATAAGTAGCACCTGGCTGGATCACACCAAAGGTCCATCTACTGAAGCATCCTGTGTAGCCAGCCAGATTGTCCCAGAAAACCCACAAGGAGAGCATGGAAAGGAACAGCCTTTTCTTGCTGCTGCTCCCCAGCAACTGGCATTTAGTGGTGTAGTGCCTCTAAATCTTATGTTTTCATATAGCTATTATGACTAGAAGCCAATGATAGCCTTATCCTCCATGAATCTGCCTAATCCTCTTTTAAAGCTATCTGAAAGACTTTTTTTTTGTCTATTATAAATATTGTGCTGATCAGTTTCATTGAGAGACCCCCCAAGTTCTAGTATTAAGAATGTAGACAATTTTACATGCCACTACCATTTCTTCTATATTAAAAATCCAAATTTAATTACATATTAAAATTAATATTAAATTAAATGGTCCCAGGCTATGGTCTGAAGGCCCATGAGGCCAGCACCCTTGCTGAAGCTAAGCAGGGTCAGGTCTGGTCAATGCCTGGACGGGAGATTGCCTGGGAATGAGATCTAAGCCGCCTTGGGTTTCTATGATGAAAAAAAAGGTAGGGTATAAAATGTAATAAATAAATAAATATATAAATAATAAAAATAAAGCTTCAAGCATTTTAGTCTTTCCTTGCAGAAAAAAAATACTCCAAGCTGAACATTTGGGGTATCCTTTTCTGCATTTTAGCCCAGCTTTAAAGATGAAATGAAGGTCTCCTTTTCTTTTACATGCCCGCTAACCCTTGCTCTCCCTTATTTATTTAGTTTATATTCCACTCTTCCTCCCATAGGAGCCCAGGGCAGCATGAAACTATGTATGAAACTCATTCCCTAAACCTGTATTTCTCAGTTCCTTCCTTTCTGTACAGAGTCTTTGGCTTATCCCATTACTCCAGGGATGGGCAAACTTTTCTCTCACTTCAGGACCAAATTAGTCTCTTGTCCTTATTTTTTCTGGCTTTTTCAAGTGTGTTTTCCTTGTTACAGTCTGGGTGGACTGAACTGGAATGTTATATCAGATAAAAATAAATGGATGTGGACTCTACTCTGCCTATTTGTATTGCTGCTGCTTCTTACATTTATTATTCACCAGCAGGTCCCAAGGCAGGTTACAACCGTGTAAAGATTCCGTTTTAAAAACAGTTGAAACAAATTACAGTCACAGGAACAGGGTGAATGCTGAAAACATAGGGAAAAGAAGTTGTGTCCCCCACTAGCTATACAAGAACAAATTGGTAGACTTCTGATGCTCAAGTTAACAAGAAATTCCTTGTGTTTTATTTCCAAATGGTTGGATGCTTCATGGACCATAGTTTGTCCAGCTCTGTGTTAATCATTGCACACAAAAGTACCTAGTTTCTGAGTAGGAGTACCTGTATATAACTACATTCCTTCCTCCCTATTCTCACTGTTGTTTTTCCCACTGTCTGTTTTAGATGGTAGTTTGGGCACAGGGGCCTGGATGCACTGATGAACTCCAGAGGGGTAGTGGCATTAGCTCGTTGCAGCAAATAGTCCTGTGACACCTTAAAACTAACAAAATGTATCATTGTCACTGGAGGTATAACAGCAACAACACAACCCTTCCCAAATTAATTAATGCATTTACAAGCATATAGTATTTCCTTCTTCCATTGCTCTATTGTAAGGAGCTTTCAAGCAACTCCATTTCAAAACAGAGCCACACATGTTGGCATTTACGAACAAGATTTACTTACGGGAAAACAGGTGGATCAAAGATGGATTTGATCGCTCCAGCATAGATGGACAAGATGGATATTATGACACAGGCCAAAAAAAGAGAAGCAAATTTGTTGACATATTTCACGCCTACGAAGACCACCACAGCCATGAACGTGAGGAATAAGGTTCCATACACTCGCATGTTATTCAGCGTAGCGTTGGATGTGTCGTGGGCACCAGTTGGATGAAAAATGGCAGCTTGGGGAGCAATGTATGTCTGAAACAGTTAGAACATAGTGTATACCACAAGAAGAAAGCTATTTATGGTGTCATAAGATTCAACAGGACACCCCAAACTAAAGTCTTACATAGCTAATGATCATAAATACGTATGCACCAAATAATTTTACTCAGTTTGGTGAGTTCCTAGAGTTATATGTTATTATGTAATAGAGCCTTCTCAGTGGTGGTCCTGCAGTTATAGAACTCGGTCTCTTCAGGAGTGCTGTAGGTCTCATCCCTTGCAAGGTTTAAGAGGGCTTTGGAGATCTACCTCTTCTCAGTGGGTTTTAGTGGGTAATATTGTGGATTTTGTGCTGTGGATTTTAACTTTCCTTTGCTGTTTTTATTCATTAGATTAATTTATGGAATTATTTTTTCTTCTATTTTTATCATTTATTTTATATACTGCAATGTTTGTAAAACAAATTTAGATAAAGTGGAAGCTGCATAGTGAAGATGCTTTTTTCAAAAAGCAGGGTCTACATTTATTAAATAAATAAAATTCCGTTAAAGCAGGGGTAGCCAATGTGAACTACAACTCCCATCAGCCCCAGCCAGCATGGCCAATGGTCAGGGATGATGCAAGTTGTAGTCCAACAACATCTGGCACCATGTTGGCTACCTCTCCTTTAAAGCATTATTTTAAGGCTCTCTGGAATGATGGGCAAGCCCACAGAAGCTTGAGGGGGGAAAGTGGATTTCAGCCATCAGAACTCTGGGAAACACTGGAGTAAATCTAAGTAACGTCTACAGGCATTTATCAATAGTTTTAACATGCTACATTTCCCCAAGAAATATATCTGTTACACTTACTAGCAAAATTTCAATGGCACCAAGAATGTACATAGCACCTGCAAACGTTGTCCCCAAGTAAAAACACAGTCCCACCGCTCCACCAAATTCAGGGCCCAAAGATCTTGAGATCATGAAGTATGAACCACCAGCTATGAAGTCAAGGAGAGAAATATTTTATGTAGGGTCATGCAAGGAGCAATTGTAAACTAAGTGTCCAAAAAGAAAAATCAGAAGAAAATATCACTTTACATACCATTTATTTTCTGTGCATCCTGAAAACAAATATAATTCTGGTAAAAGCCAAAACAATACTTCTGCTGTTAGAGGAATTCAGTGAATAAGGAACATTTCAGAATTTGGCTCAGCTTAATTTTGCTCTTCCATTTTCCAAACACAATTTTATACCATGTGTCAGCAAGGTTTAGGTAGCTTAACTTCAGATTATTTAAAAATAAACTCCAGATGACTAGATATGTGAGTCCATGGCAGCAAGAGCAACAGAGATTTGGGGCACCTTAAGACTTAACAAATGTATAATGGAATAAGCCTTTGTGGACTACTTCATCAGATGCATGCAGTGTTATCCTGAGTTGCAGGTGCTTGAGTGTATGTAATACAGAGAGAGAGAGAGAGAGAGAGTTGGGGAGGATGTAAACAGTGACATCAGAGGGAAAAGATATGCACAAAGTACAGAGAGTGAAAATGATGTTATTAACCATCACCATTCACAAAACAGTTGGTAATAACACAGACATCCTAGCCTTGGTAAGCTAATTAAAATTATGATAAACCCCACCACCTTTATTCCAAATGAATCTGTTCAGACACTTATTATATAAACCGATGAAGTGGACTATAGTCCACAAAAACAGATGCTATTATAGATTTATTAGCCTTTAAGGTGCCACAGAACTCCTTGTTGTACTTATGTATGTATATATGTATAGACAGATAGATTAGATAGAAAGATAGATAGAATTTAAACCATTTATATCCCACCCCTTCATCCAAAATTCAATAAAATACCATAAAATCATAAAACATCATATGAACAAAACAATTAATGGATTACTTTGTGTCTCTGACCATTCCCAAAAGCTTGGGTAAAGAGTAGTAGCTTGACATGGCTTCTAAATACCATCAAAGTAGCCACCTCCTAAATTTCAGGGGGCAGGGAGTTCCAAAACTGGGGTGCCCCCATGGGGAAGGTCCACGTGTGTGTCACTGCCAAATGATCTTAACTCACAAAGCAAGATTGTACAGGGGGAGGTGCTCCTTCAGATAGTTAAGTCCCAAGTTGTTCAGAGCTTTATAAGTAATCTGGTAAAACCTTGAATTCAAAACAGAAACTTATTGGCAGCTAGAGGAGATGTTAAAGAAAAAGTGTAATACAGTTCCGGCTAGCAGTTCCATTAAGGAACCAAGCTGTTGCATTTTTCAGTAGCTGCAGTTTCTGTACCATCATCAAGGGCAGCCCAATGCAGAGTGCATTACAGTAATTCAAATGGGAGGTTATAAGAGCGTGAAGTACTACTGCGCCAAAGCTATCTCAACTGAGGAATGGCTGTAGCCAGTGACCCAGGTAAGAGTTGGGAAAAGCCACTCCACAGCACTGCAGACACTTAGATCTCCCATGTCAAGGTGGAATTAAGGCACACCCCCAGACTAGGCACCTGCTCCTTCAAGGGATGCACAATGTCATCAAGAACATGCTATGCCCCCAATTCCCAGCCCCAAGACCCACTGATCCACAGCATCTACATCTTATCAGAATTCAGTTTCAATTTATTCACCTTCATCCATCCCATCATAATGGCCAGATCCAGAACCTGACATGGAGAAATAGAGCTTGGTGTCATCTGCATACCAATATATATTTGAAAGTAAGACTTACAGGCATCAATGATCCAATGTTAAGTAAATGTATCCAGGATCATAATGTAATACAGGGGTGTATAACCTGTGGCCTTCCAGATGTTGCTGGACTACAACTCCCTTGACCATATGCTGGGGTGGAGAACCTCTTGCAGCTCAAGGGCAACATTCCAACATGGACAATTTTTCAGGGGTTGCAGGCCAGAATGAGGCAGGGCCAGAGGCAAAAGTGGGTGGAGCAATGGTTAGGACTTTTTACCTTTGTATGGAAGGCTACATTCCAGCCACACAGTCAGAGGTTTCTACACTCACCGACACTCTCTCACTCTCTCAGACACACCCCTCTACCTCTCCACCCAGGCAAGCAAAAGGCACTATCACAATTCAAGAGACATTCCAGCCTGGCAATCACCCTCAAAGAGGGTGCAGAATAGGGCCAACAATAAATGTGGTTGGGGAGAAGATATGTGATATTGGGATAGTCCCAAGGGCTGAAGAGGGAGGCATGGAGGGATACATTTGGCCCTTGGGCCTGAGGTTCCCCACTCTTGCCATAGGCCAAGCTGGCTGCATCTGATGGGAGTGAAGACAGACATTTGGGGGGGCCACAGCTTCCCTCATGTGAAAGATATAAGGACAATATAAGTTAGCACCATGCTGGCTTTTGAACCGCTTTCAAACTTCAGTGCCTTCCTGTTTTCAAGGTTATTTTCAGAGTCACGATGAGGGAGATAAACTTTTCCATAGAAATAAAAACTGGCTGTTAGCATTCTGGCTGCACTGAGCTGCGGTGAGGATTGTGTGCACCCATATATTCATGCATATCCCCAGTGTAGAAAATTATTGCCACGTTAGCTCAAATTCTTAGTGGGATAAGTTTATACGTTTCCTAGCACCAACCTCATTTGAGAGAAAGAGAGAGGAAGAGAAAGAATTCAGCCATCCAAATTGTACAAAACTTAATAGCTTGCATTTCCTTTCACCCACATAATATTTATTTATTTATTTATATCCCACCCTTCCTCCCAGTAGGAGCCCAGGTGATAATCAGGTGAAAGACATCACTGTCGCCAATTTTCCACTTTACGAATGTCACGAGAGAGAGTGCTGGAAGTGCTCTTTCATCTGGCTTTAGTGAAAACTCCATACAGACTCTAGTACAACAGATGTAGGTTAATCAGCAGCTAACCCTTATGGATTGCATCCAGAATCAATGTACAAAATAAGCCTATCCATTAAAACATAGCATTTGAGCCTGAAAGGATACATGTTTCCTGTACCATATTAATCATCTACTTAGCACATGGATCCTGCATGGTTTAAAACTGCATTTACAACAGGTAAATTGGATGGTACCTGGAACAACACCATTTGTTGCAATAGCACTCATCGATATGGCCGTCAGCAGAGTCTGTGAACAGCAAAATAATAGATTTTTTTACAAGCAGCCTTTTCAAAGAAGACCACAGTTGTTCTACTATGACAGCCTTCCTCAACCTGTTGCCCATCAGATATTTTGGACTACAATTCCCATTATCCCTGATCTCTAACCAAACTGGTTGAAGGGGATGGGAGTCCAATAATACCCAGAGGGTAAGGTTATATTATGGGAAGACTATATGATGAAGATAGAAATCCAAAGTTAAATACGCGACACCTTTTTGGTGAATTTCCATAGCCCCTCTCTGCCCACATTCCTTTCTCATATGAGTGATGTGCAAAGAGGACTTATGGTTCGGCGGACTGGCCACTGTTACAAGGCACAGGTAATGGACCAGTTTTTGTGGGGTTTTATCACATTTTCAGAGACTTTTCTAGTGAACGGGAGTGTAGACTCTTGTCTATCATTCTCATCTCTATGTTCTGTAGCCAAATTGTTCTGTATACAGTGCTCTGTATAAATAAATGAACAAGTCCCTTTCATGGAGCTTACAATCTAGATGTCGGGAAAGACAAAAGAAAAAGAGAGAGACACACAAAATAAATGACCAAGTAGGTTAGGGCACTGAGGCATCCAAGCAGGTTAAAGGAGCAGACACATGTCCAACTAATTAACACTTATTTTCTGTCTTTGAGGAGATAATATACATTTTATGTGGACTGGGCAAGTTATCTTATTAAGCAAAAGGAAGACATCTTGTAGAGAGGAGATGGCAACTGAGTCATGTACTCACACAGCAGCAGCAGATTAAGACAATCAGGAAGGATTGTAGAACACCAGCTGTTCCCACCATCCATGTCAGTCGAAGGAAGAGAATGACCCCAAAAATATTCTGCATACATGGCAGGTAGACTCCCATCAGGGTGCCCATGCTGGGTGACTGAAAAAAACACAAAGTATGCAAATCAACCTTCATTCCACAGTGAGGAATTTAGTAGCATCAATAGAATGACTGATTATTGCTGTTGATCATGGGTCACCAACATGTTGCCCATGGGAGCCAGTGTGGCCGCCAGTACCTCGTTTGGTGCCACGAAAGGTCTCAGTAAACAAACTATCAGAAAAGCCACAACGCTTGCTCTTCCGGCTTAATTATGACTCTTGCACTGGCCCGGCCTCTCCTACATTGGACATGCCCACTCAGAAATGCCCACGTTTCACTGGATGCCAGGACTGAACACACAGCCTCCCTTCTGTTCTGAACAGAGGAGAGGTGCAAAGAGCTTTTCTCTGTGAACAAGCGTGGTAGTGGCTGATGCCTTTTTCCCCCAATGATGGTGGAGGGGGGGAGGGGAGAGCTGACGGAGAGCATGTCTGCCTTTTTTTGTAGTCCTATCTTCTTTTCTGTTTTTAGATGTGGCAGCCATTCTATTCATTCATTAATTCATTTATTTAATAAAAGTATTTATGTTGTTGTTGTTGTTATGTGCCTCCAAGTCGACTGTGACTCATGGCGACCCTATGAATCAGCAACCTCCAAGAGCATCTGTCATGAACCACCTTGTTCAGATCTTGTTAAGTTCAGGTCTGTGGCTTCCTTTATGGAATCAATCCATCTCTTGTTTGGCCATCCTCTTTTTCTACTTCCTTCTGTTTTTCCAAGCATTATTATCTTTTCTAATGAATCGTGTCTTCTCATTATGTGTCCAAAGTATGATAACCTCAGTTTCATCATTTCAGCTTCTAGTGACAGTTCTGGTTTGATTTGTTCTAACACCCAATTATTTGTCTTTTTCGCAGTCCATGGTATCCGCAAAGCTCTCCTCCAACACCACAGTTCAAATGAGTTGAAAAAGTATTTATATATCATCCTCTATCAAAACAAAAGGGTGGCGTACAACCACATAAATGAAAAACAATACAAAACAATCATTAAAATGACAGGCTATTCAACAACATTTTAAACTGCTGCATGGGCCTGTTGGCACAAAAAAGTTTCAAGAGATGCCTGAAAATCAAAAGTGAGGATGCCTGCCAAATCTCTGCTCGGAGAGTGTTCCATAGCATGGGACTACCAACATTAGGGCTGCTTTCACACATGGGACTGACTGCATTAGTTTAACAGATTAAAAAGGTAGTGCTTCTGTCCTGATTTCTAAAATCCCATTAATGCTGCAGTACCTGTTGCATTAAAGAACAGCAGTTTTTTCAGCCGATATACTGGCATTTTGAGCAACTGGCCGTTACACAGCTGCAATGAACCATGTCTTGTTTTCATCCCTCACCCATTATACATGCGGAATACCGGTACAGTACTGGTAAAAAAACGTGCATGCCTAAAGGGCAGGAATGCACTGCATGCTGGGATGCCTGTCACGTGAGCGGCTGCAGCTAGTGAAAAATTCCCACGATTTTCCGGGTTCCCAGCCTTGCAAACTGATTATTTCTGGTATCATTTATCACGAAAATTAGTGCTAAACTTGCATTATATTCCACTAGAATTCCGGAGCTAGCTTGTACATCGTGTGAAAAGTCAAATATAATCCGCAAATTACCCAGGTAAGAAATGGTCAGAAAAACGGAATAAAATGCAGTGTGAAAGCAGGTGAAGGATTCCACTATATTTATTTATTTATTAGATTTTTATCCCGCCCTTCCACCCAGTAGGAGCCCAGGGCAGCAATCTATCTCTTAACTCTTCACTCTTGCTGCTGTTTCTATGCTCAGAGACAGCAGGTGAACGCAGGCAGAGAGAATACAGAGGACAAGGAGCTGGAGGCCAGGAGTCCCCAGAGAATGACAGCGGGTCCTCTGAAGGGGTATGGGCCTCAGCAGATGTCCAACAATGTTTACCACTGACACCGGCCCTGAAAAGGAAAAAGACCTAAACCTCATACACACTTCAGTTTTTAAAGAAATATATATTTCCCTAGGTGGCCTAGTTATGAGTGCTTAGCCCCTATCCACACTCATGGCAAAATGGTCAGCTGGATTGTTTCCCTAGGCACGAACAAAACCAAGAAAGTTAAGAGAGCAGGTTGAACTAGGGCCAGCCCAAGACATTTTGCTTCCTGAGGCAAATGACAAGATGGCACCCCCTCCCAATTACACAGAAGCAGATAGGACTGGCAGTTGACTCTTAAGTCAATATTGGTGACGGGATAACATCCTCCACCACACCTGAGGCAACAGGCCACATTAGGGGGTCAACGAGAGGCCGCATGGAAGCAGAATGGAATGATGGGGACTCAGGAGGAATCCCCAAGGGCTGCTGTTGCTGCCCTTGAGCATCTGTCACCTGAGGTGTTTTCCTAACTCCTCCTAATGGTAGGGCCAGCCCTGGGTTGAACATTCCTAGCAGAACAAAAACTCTAGAGGGGAAGCAAGGCCTGTTCTCTTTTTAAAGTTAATGGTCATGTTTGTTTATTTATTTATTTATTTATTTATTAAATTTATTAGTCGCCCATCTGGCTGGTTGTCCAGCCACTCTGGGCAACGTACAAGATAA
The DNA here is from genome assembly GCF_030035675.1 of Rhineura floridana. Taxonomy (NCBI): domain Eukaryota; kingdom Metazoa; phylum Chordata; class Lepidosauria; order Squamata; family Rhineuridae; genus Rhineura; species Rhineura floridana. Next base: position 11,598,556 of record NC_084492.1, on the reverse strand, counting down.
AAACAATACATTAAACGTTAAAATGTAAATACCTAACAATAAAAACCTAACCCATCCCAAAAGCCTGCCTGAAGAGCCAGGTCTTCAAGGCCCGGCAGAAGCTCATCATAGAAGGGGCATGGCGGAGATCATGTTGGCTTCTTGTAACTGAAGACTGGTATTGGTGCTCTGAGAATATCTGGAATCAAACAGCACTAGTCACTAACCCTATCTTTCCCCAACTGTGGCCTGCTAACAAGTTGTTTCCAAAAGCCCCACTCTCTCCACACCTCTTTTGCCTCTAAGATGGCAAACGGGGAAAACCGGGGAGGGGGGGTCGGTCATCTGTTCAGGCAGAAGGGACAGACATGGGACAGGAGCATCTAAGCTGCTGACCCATAGAGTCAGGGAAACCTATTGTTCACAAACATGGAGAATTATTTACAATTAATAGCCTCTCAAACAAACTCCAGGGGACAAAATTGACTAAACTATCAATCAATGCTTCTGTGCAACCAAAATAGCTGCTGTAGTTCCAAATCACAACAGAATCAGTGCCTTCTGCTTTGAAATTAAAAACATATTCAGCTTTCTTTGCATGAACGCAGAAAGGAATCATTCCATGATGTGTACAGATGTTAAACATAAGCACAGACATACCTGAATAAACAGCATCCTGCTTCAGAATTTCTGATTCTGTCTATGATCCATATAAGCATGTCCTGTAAGTGGACTGCACAGAACCCACAAAAAAAACCCAGCCCTGTAGATAAATCTTAACCGATTACTCACGTGGATTTCTAGACTGAAAATTGTTGCAGATTTGCAGACAGTGTACATCCTGCTACAAACAGCAAAAACAGAAAACAAAGAACTGTGCGTGCAATTTGTCACGTGTAATTATTTACAGTCGAGTTGCATGTTATTCTCTACATTAAAGTGGCTTCTACATGGAAATTTGGTAATGTATTAAGCAGCTATTAGTAAATCCTATCACTGTCACCTTTTCATTCTAAAGCATGGCTTTAGTCCAGGATACCTGAGGGACTATCTCCTTCCATTAAGAGCAAGTGGGAAGACCCTTCTCTTTGTTCCAGCTATGGTGGAAGTAAGGTTAATTGAGACGTGACATACTCAGTCCTCACATCAGTGTTATGAAGTCTGGATGGCTCAATCCTGACTGCCTTTGTCTGGCTTGTGAAGAAGATCCGTCAAGTCTGAAGCATGCCCACCCCTGTCCTAGGATCATCCGCAAGACTGATAGAATCTGAACTTGTTTATATAAACTTTAACGTTTGTTTTGTTCCTGGTATTTCAGTAAAAGGGAATATTCTATAAACCAGACTTCCAAAGCTGTGATGAAAATGAAAAGCTGCTCGTTTTAAAAAAAAGTACACACTTTTGATATTTTCTTTCTTGAGCCTTCAGCGCTTTCTGCTTCCTCATGTTCCTTGGCTCCCTGAGTGAGATTTGTGTAGCTGACCAGTTTGCCAAGCAGGGAAGAGACTTTGGGCCGAATATCCAATTCCTCCTGCAATGGAAACACATGACATGGTGAGCTTTAATAATAATGGTAAATCTTTATTTATTAAATTTATATCCCGGCCTTCCTTCCGAAAGAGCCCAGGGCAGCAGACACACCAGCAATAAAACAAAGTATCTAAAAACAATTCCAATACAGACGCAGACTGGGAAAGATCTCTTCATAAAAGACTTGTTGAAAGAGGAAGGTCTTCAGTAGGCACTAAAAAGACAACAGAGATGGTGCCTGTTTAATATTTAACAGGAGGGAGTTCCAAAGAGTAGGTGCCATAACATCTTCCTTTATTCTGCAGAACGGACCTCCTGACAAGATGGTATCTGCAGGATGCCCTAACCTGCAGAGCACAGTGATCGACTGGGTGTATAAAGGGTGAGACGAACTTTCACGTATCCTGGTCCCAAGCTGCATAAGGCTTTATACACCAAAATGAGCACCCTGAACTCACCTCATCAGCTAGCTTGCAGTCAGTGCAATTCTTTCAGCAGAAGCATAATATGGGGGTGATGGCCTGCCTCAATTAGCAGTTGAGCCACTACATCTTAAACCAAGAGCATGAGAGCCTGCTGGATCAGGCCAATGGCCCATCTAGTCCAGCATCCTCACAGTGACCAACCAAATGTCTGTGGGAAACCCGCAAGCAGGACCTGAGCACACTAGCACTCTCCTCTCCTGTGGTTTCCAGCAACTGGTATTCAAAAGCATACTGCTTCTGGCAGTGGTTAGTCGCACTGATTTCTATTTTGTCCCTCACTTTCCTAGCACAATAAATCATTTCCCATACATACTTGCTGCCTCCTACTAGAATTTGGAGCTCAGGTTTCAATTTGTGTCCCCCCCCCCCCCGGGGTACAATGATCTTGTTCAAATGCATTCATGTACCCGTAAACCTGGCTCATGAGGTATCCAGGTTTAGCTTCTGCTAAAACAAAGTTTACATACGCAGTGCACAGGTAAAAACAGCAAAATCATCACACTGGAGAAAATCCGGCATGGTTTAATACATATCAAGGAATGGAGAGGACACCAGCTGGGAAGAAGGACAGAATTAAGACATCCTGCCAGATCTATTGTTGGAGGGTTTGTAAATAAATGTAAGCTTGAAGGAGGAGGAAGAGAACAAAAGTACTAAACAGGAGAGCACTAAACAACGTCTCTGAGACAGATATTGGCCCATTCTGCTCAGTATTCAGTTCCCCGGGGTGGGGAACTGAATCTGGCACATGAGCAGGGTCACCCACACGTCGATTACCTGATGTCACATTATGTCAAGTGACCTGCTTTCCTTTGCTGGTGCAGTTTGAAATCACTTGTACCTTTGCAAGTGCAGATCATCAGCTAATTGGCACTTCCTGAAAACCCCACTTTCGACTGAGCAGTGTCTTTCCCTGCCCACATCTGGCATCATATATGATGTCAGGTACAGGGCAGGTGAGCATACCTGGACTGAAACAGTCTCACAGGCCAAACCGGGGGGGGGATAGCAGGCCTTATTAGGTGTGTGGGCTAGAGGTTCCCCATTGCTTCCCTACGCTAGTTAGCAGTGATTCTTGGGGGTTTCAGTTAGGAGATATTCCAAGCCCTATCTGAAGATGCTGGGGAATGAACCTGGGACCTTCTGTGTGCAAAACAGATGCTCTGATGCTGAGCTATATGGCTGTCCCCCCAAGAGCCTTAGGGTTGCCAACAAGCCAGAATTTTGCTACTATACTCAGTAAAAAACTGTGTTCTGTTTGGTAAATACTAGCAGGCCCTGAAAAAGACAGTAAAATCCCAATTCTGCCAGACTTCTCCCATATCTCCCACAGGCTGTTGCTCTTGCTTTGCCCAGACTTTCCTCATTGTTTCACTCCAGGTTTCCTCCAGGCTCGGGCTCGGCCCTTTGTTCCCATGCAAATCAGTATTTTCAAAATCAGAAGGTCAACCATTCTAGATCCTTCTACAGCCTGTCTAAACCTAGGGCAGCCTTTCCCAACCAGTGTGCCTCCAGATGTTGTTGGACCACAACTCCCATCAGCCTCAGCCAGCATTGCCAATGGTCAGGAAAGATGGGAGTTGTGGTCCAACAACATCTGGAGCCACACTGGTTGGGAAAGGCTGACCTAGGGGGTGCACTTGGGAGACTAAACACAAGTTTAAGCCTTTCACGTCCTCTCCCTTCAAAGGCTTGGATTGTGGCAGGCAGCTAAACTCCACTATGAGGCCTGACATCTATTTATTTTTTGCCCAGGCTGGAAAAATATGTATGTGTGTGGGGGATGTTATCATTGCTAAGCAACTGTTTCATACACTTACCCCCATTTACTTAAAGAGGGTTGTAGCCACAAGGGCCTAGGCTCTTTAGCAATATTCCAAGCCCCTTTCCTGAACTTTCTGCAGACATTACAAACAAAAATGAATAAATTCTCTGTAGTCGTTTTATGTTTGAAGCCGGCCTGCAGGACTCCACCGAACTGCTTGCCAAGTAATGCTCCCTGCCTTCTAAAAGGCACTGGGGAAACTGACAAGCACTAGGGCTCAATTTTAAGTTTCACGAAATTTAAAAACGTCCTTGTAAGAATACAATTTCTAGACACGTAGCCATGTTAATCTGTGGTAGCAGAAGCGAGAGAGAAAGAAAAGATTTTATGCCATAATGAAACATGTCGGTCGTTAAGGTGCCACAAAACTTTCAGTTGTTTTAATACAATTAAATTACTGTTAACATAGAATCATAGAGTTGGAAGGGGCCTTGTAGGCCATCGAGTCCAACCCCCTGCTCACAGCAGGAAATCCACAGCTAGAGCATCTCCCGCAGATAGCTGTCCAGCCTCTGCTTGAAGACATCCAGCGAAGGGGATCCCACCACCTCCCTAGGCAGTCGGTTCCATTGCCGAACTGCCCTTACTGTCAAGAAGTTCCTTCTAATGTCCAATCTGAATCTACGCTCCTGCAACTTAAAACCATTAGACCTAGTCCTACCCTCTGGGGCAGCAGAGAACAAATCTGTACCCTCCTCTATGTGACAGCCCTTCAGGTACTTAAAGAGTGCAATCATGTCACCCTTCAGCCTTCTCTTCACCAGACTGAACATGCCAAGTTCCTTCAACCTTTCCTCATAAGACTTGTTCTCCATACCGGCTATCATCCTCGTCGCCCTCTTCTGAACCCGCTCTAACTTGTCTATATCTTTCTTAAAATGAGGCACCCAGAACTGAACGCAGTATTCCAGATGAGGCCTGACTAATGCAGAATATAGTGGGACTATTACTTCCCTCAACCTGGAAACTATAGCTCTGTTTATGCATCCCAAAACCGCATTTGCCTTTTTTGCCACAGCATCACACTGCTGGGTCATGTTCAACTTGCGATCCACTACAATTCCAAGGTTCTTCTCACATGCACTACTGCTAAGCCGGGTATTTCCCATCCTGTACCCGTGCATTTTGTTTTTGTGGCCTAAATGCAGAATCTTGCATTTGTCTTTATTGAATTTCATTTTATTAATTTCAGCCCAATTTTCTAGTCTATCCAGGTCCCTTTGGATTTTATTCCTGTCTTCCATTGTGTTAGCTATCCCTCCCAGTTTCTTATCATCCGCAAACTTCATAAGGCTTCCCTCCACCCCGTCATCTAAGTCATTGATAAAAATGCTGAAGAGTATCGGCCCCAGGACAGAGCCCTGTGGCACTCCACTTGAAACCTCCTTCCAGTCCAAAGCAGAGCCACCGACAACCACTCTTTGAGTACGGTTTTCCAACCAGTTATGAATCCACCTGACAGTATTTCCATCTAGTCCGCATTTGACCAGTTTGCTAATCAAAAGATCGTGGGGGAATTTGTCAAACGCTTTGCTGAAATCTAGATAGATGACATCTACAGCATTTCCACCATCTACTAAGCTGATCAAAAAAAGAGATGAGATTAGTTTGACAGGATTTTTTCTTGACAAACCCATGCTGGCTCCTACTAATCACAGCATTGTCATCTAGATAGTTGCCAATGGACTCTTTTATTATCTGTTCTAATATCTTTCCCGGTATTGAAGTCAGACTGACCGGCCTGTAATTCCCCGGATCTTCTTTTTTACCCTTTTTAAAGAGCGGGACGACGTTTGCCCATCTCCAATCCTCCGGCACCTCTCCCGTTCTCCAGGATTTCTCAAAGATGATGGCAAGAGGTTCCGAGAGTACATTCCCAAGTTCCTTCAATACTCTGGGATGTAGTTCATCAGGCCCTGGAGATTTGAACTCATTTAGGTTAACTAGGTATTTCCTGACTATCTCCTTATCAATCTTGAACTGCAATCCCGACCCTTTACTGAGATCTTCACTCGTGTATTTTATGCTCTGGCTTTTCTGCAATGATTTCCTGCTCCTTTATTTAAACTATTCATCACGTTAAAATATTAGCTGTTTGAATTCACTGAATCCCAATTTTGATATGTTTTTATACTACTGTTTTGCTGGTTTTATACTGTATTTTTGTTTTTAATGATATTGTTTATTGCTTTTATGTGTATACTGATTAGATAGGTTTTCAGAATATTAAGTGATCTATAAATCAATAAATTAAAATAACTGGTTATGGGCTTGTGTCAGGATCCCACCTGCTGCCACCACTTTGTCAGGATTCCCCCTCAGGGTCCTGCTCTCAAAATGGCTCTCTCACCGGCTCTAGCAAAGATCTCTCAAGATCCCACTGCTAGGCAGCAACACCAGACACTCCCTGTAAAACAATATTGCCTTGAGACTGTGCCTTAGTCCCCTCCTGGCTTATTGCTACTTTGTGTCTGGGTGCACTTGCAGGCCACAATCCCCCCTGTATCTTTGTGCCTATAAAGAATACAGCCCTGGGTTGCTCTGGATACCTGATGATGTTACACTATCTCTTCACCGCTGCCACCGTTGATACTGTTTCCCAACCTTGGTATATGTCCTGCCCACCCTTCTGGTCTGTGTATACCCAGCCAAGGATCAGGCGTTCTGGTAAACCAAGAAATATTTATTTATATACGCAGGGAATAACAAGATTACTTAAAGGTATAGTCAACGAGCGTGGGGTTTCATAAGATGCATTACTCTTTATGTTTCTAGTCATCAATAGCCTGCCTCACTACCCACCTAATTCAATCCACCCTCCAAAACTCAGAACCAACCAACGAACTTCTAAACCCACCAACTAAAACCAACCAAACGAACTCACTCTCAACTGTCATCCTCTCATTTATACCTTCAGACCCTCAAGCGCTCAGCCAATCATAATACAACACGCATCAACATTCCAACCCATGTACTCCCCCATCTCACTCAGTCCACTTACCTCATTTACTCTAATAAACCCACACTTACCATATTTACAGTATTATAAATACATCACAGCTTGCTCTGGCATCAGAATTCTCTCTCACACGCAAACACCCCAATTCAGGACCTGCACCACGGCTAGATATTCCTTAAGTCCTGTGAAACAGGACGCTTGGCTGACTTTTGAAGCTACAAAAGCGATCTGTCGAGGGTCCAAATGTTGGCCGAGGGAAACAGCTATAAGGACATCCCGAAGAGGTGGCTTAGTAAATGAGGTTTGCTGTAGGGATTCCTCTCAATAGGCAGGCCAGCGTTTGCTGAAAGCTAGCAAGTTGGCCAACCTTTCCCAACAAACTACCTCAAGACGTGTAAAACAAAGACAATGCAAAACAAAAAGGCCAACTACTGGAGCCAAGAAGAACATTCCTCCCAGCAACCAGGCAAGCTTCTGAAGGAGCTAGCCTGAGGAGAGGCCTACTGGGACAACCTCAAGAGACCCAAAGGGCCATCTCCATGGAAATTGCTTTGCAAAATGGAGCATCTCACTGAGACCCGATGAAGTAGCTGCTTGCTAGTATCTTTGCTAAATTATTATTATTATTTTAAGAAAACAGCCTGGCAGGAGACTGAGTCATGGCTCTATAGAGAGACAGAAAACTGTTCTCAACTTCTGCAGCGAGTACCCGTCCCTCAGTGTCATAACATCCATGTTAGTCAGAAGGTAGAGCAGTCACCTGGTGAAATTTGTGCCCTGAAACCATGTTTTTGTCTCTTTCTGTGAGCTGAATCCAATGTTAATTCTACTTAGAGCAGACCCATTGGGTGGTAATCAATGCTAATCATACTCAGAGTAGACCCACTGAAGTTAGTAGACATGACTAAGTCTGCAAGCTAATAAATGTCTACTCAGAAGTAAGCCTCATTGGATTCAATGGGACTTACTCCCAGGTAAGTGTGTACTGGTCTGCAACCTAACTTAGGTCCATTCATTTCAATGGGTCTACTCTGAGTAGGACCTAGCTGGATACAACCCTGTCAATGTCCCTAATTCCAGCTAATAGAGCCTCCAGATGTTCTGAACTATAATTCCCATCAGCCTGGTTGGTTGGGAACTGTAGTCCAAAACATCTGGAGGGCACCAGGCTGATAAAGACTGGGTTAGGAAATGTCAGGTTAGAACTGAGGGGACCTGGGTTCAAATCCCCTACTCAGCCAAGAAGCTCGCTGGACATTCTTACATCATGCATCCTTTTGGAGCTTAACTGACTTCACAGAGTTAGGGGAGAGCCACGTATGCCACCTTGAGCTCCATGGAGGAAGATCGGAATATACATGTAGTAAAATAACAGACGCATATACAAGCAAGACTGCTAACCCAGACACTGAATGGGACCCAGCATGGTGTTAGTGAAGGGAAAGGAATGGTCTGCATCAGGGATGGAGAAATGGTCACCCGTAAACCACCTTGTCCAGATGTTTTGGTTCCCTACCCCCTACCCGCACTCTAGCTTGGGAGACGCTGGCCTGACTGCCACTGCTCCTTGAACCTTTTCTCTCAGAGAGTGGTGCTGGCCAGGCCAGGCTTCCAGCATGGCTGGAGCCCCTCCTAGGACTAAATGAAAGAACACCCCCATTATGGGCCTTGGGATCAGTGGAGGCTGGTCCATAAGGGCAAATAGGGCACTGCCCCACCAACTTCAGCCTGCCCTCAACCAGCCCTCACTAGCCTGTTTCTTACTTACAACCTGACTAGGGGGCGGCCCCTGCTGTGAGCTCCTTCCTCCTTAGACTCAGTGGTGCCTTTGTAGAACTCACCAGGGAGGAAGATGGGGACAAAACGAGAACCAGCTGGCTCTGCCTGTCATTGCCTCTGGCTCCAGCTATTGTTGGCGTCCCTGCCTTCTGCCTTACCAGTTCCAACTACCACCAGTCTCTATAGCTTGGGGGACATCATCTCATTTTGCACAAAGTGCCTGCCAACTCTGAAGCAGCATCTCATGTGTGGGCTAGTGACTGCCATATTCGTAATCTCTGGTGGGATTGTGAGGGAGCTGGTGCCAAGGTTATGGCCAGGGAAGGGTACATCTGAGTAGCCCAGCCAGGAAAGATCCAGCAGCCACAGGCTGAAGACACTGGCAGGAGCAGCCCAGTTTGGTGGGTTGGAGTCATGGAGCCAACCTCCCAACATTGGTGTTGCTGCAGCTTTACCTGGACAGTGCTGAATCAGGGCAAGACGGTGGCAGTGTTGTGCAGGAGTGCTGGACTGGTCTTACTGGTGCACTTGCAGAGCCCCTACCTCCCTGCCGTCATGCCCTGTTCAGGTAAGCTGCGCTGATGCCAGCAGTGGGAGGGTGACTCTGTTGCCCTGCACCATCACATGGGCCACTACTGGTCTTTGGCTTATATAAAAAGTGGCAATCCCAAGACAGCAACAGTCCGTGTGTAGTTCTGAGTTCATGACATTGGCTGTGCAGATGATGGCTCCTACAGCATTAAACTGCCACTTGAATACACAGACAAACACACTATGCTGAGGGGATGACTATGAAGCAGAGGAACCCTATAAGAACATAAGAAGAGTCCTGCTGGATCAGGCCAGCGGCCCATCTAGTCCAGCATCCTGTTCTCACAGTGGCCAACCAGGTGCCTTACGGGAGCCCACGTGCAGGGTCTGTACGCAATAGTATTCTCCCCTCCTGAAGTTTCCAGCAACTGCTATTCAGAACACGACCTTATTGTTCATGAATTTGTCTAAGTCTAAGCCTGTTTTGTTCATCTAGAGCCAAGTATTGTCTACTCTAACTGGCAACAGCTCTGCAGGAACTCTGGTCTCCTTATTACCTGCTCCCTGATCTGCATGCAAAGTATGTGCTCTGTCCCTGAGGTCTGGACCCTTCCCAGCGTTATGGCCTCTGAGCAAAAGACGTCAAGGGAGGCTTTCCATTGTGTTCTCTCCCCCACCAATAACTGCACTGCTAAAGGGGTATCACGATCTGGGGCACAAACCTGTGAAGACCCATTTCCCCAGAACTCGTTATTAGACATGGCCACACATCCCATGGCCGCAGAGTCACCGTATTCTCTGACTGAACTCCAACACAGGCAGATGATTCTGCTCTGTGATGCAATGCTGAAGGTTCTGTGTTGAAAACACTAATGCCAGCATAAGACGTTTGCGAGTTAGGACTTTTCATCTTCTTAACACTGACCTTTTAAAAAGGTGTCACTCCAGACTTGTCAACAGCAACTTGGCTGGGGCAAACTGGAGATACCTAGCAAAAAAAAAATTCTGTGGACTAATGTGGTGGATATCTTTGCAAGGCTGTGTTATACTCGGCTGTGAAAGTGAAGATCAGGAAAAAACAGCCTTGCGTTTGCTTAGGCATCCTTTCGAATGGATTTAGCTCAACCTGGTGCCCTCCGGATATTGTGGATGACAGCTCCAAAATATCTGAAAGGTCATCTCACCCCTTCTATACCCAGTCAAATCACTGCACTCTGCAGGCAAGGGCCTCCTGCAGATGCCATCACATCAGGAGGTCCGTTCTGCACAACATAGGAAGTGACCTTCAGTGTTGTGGCACCAACCCTTTGGAATTCCCTTCCCTTAAATATTAGTCAGGCACTGTCTCTGTTGCTAATTCGGCACCTGCTGAAGACCTTCATCTTCTAACAAGCCTGTAATGTAGAGATCTTTCCCAGTCTGTGTCTGGATTGGGTTTGTTTCTAAGATGTTTTCTCGCGTGTTGTTTGTCATCCTGGGCTCCTTTGGGAGAAAGGATGGGATGTAAATGTAATAAATAAATACTCCCATCAGCCCCAGGCAGCACAGCCATGATGCCTGGTATTAATAGGAACATAGGAAGCTGTCTTATACGGAGTTAGACCATTGATCCATCTAGTTCAGTATTGTCTACACTGACTGGCAGCAGCTCTCCAAGGTTTCAGGTAGGAGTCTCTCCCAGCCCTACCTGGAGAGGCTGGGGACTGAACCTGGGACCTTCTGCATGCAAGGCAGATGCTGTACCACTAAACTATGACCCTTTGCCAACTGATGGAAGTTGCAGTCCTAAGCATCGGGAGGGCACTAGATTGGTGAAGGCTGCTTTAAGCCACTTGTTTTTTCCACCATAGATTTCTACAACAGTCCACTGAAAGGAAATGGCTAGCTTGGATAAATAAAATTTCAGGGTGAGGAAGACCGTGATGGGTGTCTGGGATCGCTCCGGACAAGAGGTAAAATGCAACAATGCCCTAAACTGCAACATGGGCCAGGGCAGTGATGGACCTACAAGGTAGCTGCATAGAATCATGCAGCGACCTAAAGCCACATTGGTTACTGGACAACCACGTTATCATCAAGACAAGTGGCAAGTGCAAAATAAAGAGGGCCATAGTCCAGTTGTCTGGATAATGGGTAAGCACGTGCCTCTTGGAGACAGACCCAAAGCCTCGGGGAGCATGTGTGATTTGCCACACATTGTTTAAAAGGGGAAGGCAGATTGCCAAGAAAGATCACTCTGGTGGCTCTGCTAAATGTTCACGTGCTAAGCAAAAGAATGAAGAGTCGGCGCCAAGGGTGAAGCATCCCCCCACCACAGCCAAGGCCATTGAGGGCTTTTGCAACAACCACCGAAGGACACACAAGGAAAATGAACTCAAGAAAGGGCTCAATAAATTTTATCCTTGATTGGGGAAGGGGAGAGGGGAGGTTAAGCACATCCACCCACCTGTCACTTCTCCTGTGCCATTTTGCACTGGCAAAGCAAAAACATCCAGAGTTCCCACACCAGTGTATCCAGCACACATCAAGCCCACATTCCAGATATTGCCCATGACTTCATTCTATTCTCATTCATCCACTCATTCAATTTCTGTCCTGCCTCTTTCTCCATCCGTATGCAGCAAGGGTTACCAATTTTTCAAAATCCCTTAATAACACACATCAGGTGAAATCAGTACAGGTATTTCAACAGTTTCCATGTACACTGCCTAGAGAACTTGGATTACGGGGCAGCAAATAAACAATGGCAAATAAACAAACACAAACTGACTGTCATTTATATTTTATATAGAATTGTTCATTTTATTTTATTTTAGTGTGACGTGAGCCGCCTTGAGAGGATTTGCCCTGAAAGGCAGCATGCAAAATGTTGGACTACATAAATAAAAATAAGTGCTTTCTAAAAGAAAAATGTCTCCAGTGTTTTTCTGAAAAAGAATCTGAGGCTAAGAGGCTTCCTACGCAAGGGAGGCAGATGGAAGGTGCTGTAGTTCAGCAGAATGGCACATGCTTTCTATCAGGGGTGGGGTGTGATGTTTCTGCTTATATTGTAAATACGGTAAGTGCTGGTTATATAGAAGACATATGGTAAGTGGAGTGAAAGAGGAGGGGGGAGTACATGAGCAGTAGAATGCTGGATGATTGGCTGAGCGTTTGAATGGCTGGGAGTATATATGGAAGAATGACAGGTAAATTGTGGAGGTGGATGTTGGAGGTTGAGAGAGGTGAAAGAGGTTTTGGTGGTGTTTGGAGGTGGTGGTGTTGAGAGTGAGTCAGAGTTCTGAGGCAATTAGTAAGAAGTCAAGTACCTAACAGAATATAGATGAAACCATACGCTTGTGAAACATTCCTTAAGTAATCTTGTTATTTCTTATTAAATAAATATTTGTTTGGTTTACCAAAGGCCTGATCCTTGGCTGGGGAAATATACAGACCAGAAGGGAGGGCAAGGTAATTACCAAGGCTGAACAGAAACTGTATCTAATGGTGGCAGCGGTGAAGGGAGAGATTGTAACAAGTCACGTATCCAGAGCAACCCAGAGTTGTATGCTTTAAATATAAAGATACAAGGGGGTTGGGAACAGCATAGGCACACAGTCACAAAGTAACAAGCTATAGAGAGATTTAGGCAAAGTCTCTGGGAGTTTGGGTTACAGAAAGTGACTGGTGGTGCTGCCTAGCAGTAGGATCTAGTGAGATCTGTGCTAGAGCTGTAAAGGGTAAGAAGAAAACCTGGCGTTCCTGTCTGCTGGTAGCCACAAGTGAGAGCTTCACAGGTGGTGCCGGGGGAGGACGTCACATGCGGGAACTCCAGCCCGTGGACATTATTAGGCTGCCAGGCCTTCCCATTTGGCCAAGCCATGCCCATCTGTCATACAGGTATGGAGCAGGTAGGGATGAGGTTCAGCAGAAAGAGTGGTCATAGGCACCGCCAATCACCGGCGGCCTGCAAAGCCTCAGGGCTGCAGAAAATAGCGCTCTGAAAGACGCTTCTGCCCCTTTCAAAGCACTACCTCACCCTGCGCTTGAAAGGGGCGCCTAAAGATCCAACAATCGGCTGGTTGTTGCATCTTCAGAAGCCCAGTTCAAAGTAGTGCTTTGAAGGGGGCTTCTGAAGACCCTGTCAGCAAAAAAGGACACCTATCGGACTTAAGCCAAGCTTGAAGGTTCCCCACTCCCATGCTATATAAAAAAAGATGCCATGTGCAATCCTTGACATTTCTGGGGGAAGAGGATTTGGAAAGGACTACTGCCCCCTGACACCTTGGAGAACATAAAGAAAAGCCTGCTGGATGAGACCACAAGCCCAGCATCCTGTTCTCACTGTGGCCAACCAGATGCCCATGGGAAGCCCACAAGCAGGGCATGAGCACAACAGCACTCTCCCTTCCAGCGGTTTCCAGCCTCTGGTATACAGAGGAGAGCAGCTGCTAGACAGAATGACAGAACCAGCCAGAATACTGGGCTAGAGATGGACCAATAGTTTGACTTAGTATAATGTTACTTCACATGTATAAGTTCTAGTCGCTGGTAGAGAATAGAGCTTTGCACACATATATAGGCCCAGTTTCAATCTGTGACCATCACTGGGGAAACAATCATGCTAAAAATGCCTGGGAAAGACTTTTGCCCAAGGCCCTGGAGGGTTGTTGCTAGTAAGAGGAGACCGTACTGGGCTAGAAGGGCCAATGGCAGCTTTGCATCTGTTCCATGATTGTGGTGCCACTGCAGAGAAGGCCCCGGCGCAGTATTTGCCCGGCTGGGGGTGATCACAGGCCCACTGAGGATGCCACAATCTGCAGGGCTGACATTGTGAGCTGAAAAACACACCACTGCGTTCCTGCATTTCCAACACAGTCAGTTCTCCACGTTTTGGATTCACTGCTCAAGTGGGAAACTGGGAACCCAAGTTAGGTGCCCCTAAGAAGCTAAAGCAAAAACAACCAAACGCCGATTTAAAGTTATTACTATTTTACCTCAAACAAGGCCAAGTTTCGGTCATAGTAATCCTCTCCTTTGCCAGGATCAGAGGTGTTGAGGAAAGGACTGCTTTCTTTATGGTTGCCATGGCCTGCGGAAAAAAGAGAGAAACTTCAGATCTGAGAAAAGGGACATCATTTGCTTATTGGCATCATCCTCATTTTGGTTTTGTTTTCTTCAATGGGCAGTATTTAACGAAGTTTTACTCAGAGTAGACCCAATGAAATTAATGAACCTCAGTTAGACATCTTCATGAATTTCAATGGATCTACTCTGAGTAGGCCCAGCACTGAATACCACCTTACGATCTTAAAGTCAGCAATCTTCAAAAGCTTCTTCCCTTCAAGGACCTCTTGATTTGCCTGCTGAGGGGGCTCATGCGTGTGTGCACATACGCACGCACATATACACATACACCCCTGCATGCGTATCCACATGCGACAGAGGATGCTGGGGTGCTACCTAGCGCAGATCCTCAATACATGAGGAATGCCAGCCAGGGCAGGGTGAGGGAGGTACCATTACTTTACAGGAGGGGTGGACAACCCCCTTTTCTGCTGAGGGCTGCATTCCCTCAGAGGTAGCCTGTCATTGGCAACACGCTGCTGGTGGCTGGAGCCTGAGACGGTGATGGGTGGAACGAGGCAAGAGTGTTCTTTTGGGAAGGCACAATGGGGCAGCTTCAAGAGGCAGCAAGGGCTGTATAAAATGAGGTTGGGGGCTGAAAACGGACCACCTGTGCCCGTGATCTTTAAGAGTGCCATAAGCCTTAGGATTCACCAAACTTTTGCCTATGAACATACAATGCATAGGAAAAATGGTAATAACAGAAAAACTCTCTTTCAGGAAAAGCTTATCTGCCATCATTGGTCTCCTCTTTGAGGAACCCTTGATCAGCTTTCAAGGAACCTCAGAATTTTACAAAACACAGTTTGAAAAACATGGACCAAAATATGATAGTAGATGTCCAGTGGTTAACATGGACTTTGGGAACTGAGGCCACTACTATGGCACAGAATTGGCAGGTGAGTGGTATGATTTGCAAGGAAGAAGCAGGAGAGAGGTCAATTAACATTCCCCCTGCAATCCTCTTCCAGCTGTTCCCCCCCCATCTGACGTGCAAATGTATGTCTGGAAGATGGTGCTTCCAACGGGAGGGGGGCCAGCTGGAGGAAGTGGCGGGGGGGAGTTTAAGCAGCCCACGCCTGCTGTACCTCCCCTGCACAATCTCCCCCACAAATTGGCCACTGAGAAGTAACAACCTGGGTTCCCAAACCTGTGTTTACTGTCAACTGTCTAGTCCTCATTGAGTTGGTAAGCCTCTGTCTGGGATGTACCACTGGGGGCTTACATATCCAAACGATCCTCTATACACATAGAAATGCCCTACACATAGAAACTAGCAGATCTAATGTAGGTTTATCTTTACATGCTAGCTTTCTATCTGCAGGGATTATCAACATTATTAAATAATAGTATGGAGGAGCACTCAGTCATGATAGCCCTCTCCCCATGGTATATCCAACACAGAAAGTTTTCTGATTCAATGACTGGGCCTAGTTCTGCCCTTACTGATTGCACGATTACATAAAAATCCTGCACAATTACATTAACTTGATATTTTGACATCACTTTGGGAGGTGGCTGGGTTTTCGTTTTGCTTTTCCATTAAGGGAAACTAGAGGACAGACAGCAGTTGCCAAAAAGCAAAGAAGGAACGGAGGGAGGGAGAGAGAGAAAGAGAAAGAGAGAGAGTTGTGTTTAGAAAACAATTGTGTTGTAAACCACTTTGGGACGTTTTTTAGTGGGAAGCAATACAGAAACTCAATTTAACTGTGGTCAAAATAATGCCATTCCTTGTACAGTCATCTCATAAAAGTCACGCGCCAAATGAAAGAAGCAAACATTTTCTTTAAGGAAACTGTACAGGTTTTGTTTGTTTTTTTCCTGTCTAAACAAGAAAGTATGCTCAACAGCAAAGAAACGCTAAACAATTTTTACCCCACCTTTCCACCCAACGGTGGCTAACAATAAAAAAAACAAACATGTTAACAATACATAAGCCCTTATCACAATACAAAACAAAAGTAACACTTAAAAATCAATAAAAAAGCAGCAAAACACGGCATCCAACAGCTCCACATAAACTATCAGAGTACAATATCCTTTCAAAACATAATTCAAATAAGGCAAAGTCAGCAATTAATCAAATCCAGTATGACAATAAAATGATACAACCAAACGCAAAAGCAGGGTCAAAATTCACAGTAAAAATACAGGGTTATCCGATAGGTGTCCCAGGTATATACCAGCATCAACAGTAAAAGTAAAAGACATCTCACACAGAGGCAAGACTAACAGCAACTAATGGCCAATTTCATAAGAACTCAGAAGAGTCGCTTCTACATCCAACAGGTACTTAAAAAAACACCACAGCCAGAAATCCTTGTATCACCATCTTCATCTTTCAAGGGCCGCCAAGCTCCCCCGTGAGGTCCACTTGGCACCTTCATTGACATCTTTTCGGCGCCAGGTAAAGATGTGCTTTTTCTCCCAGGTGTTTGATAGATTGAGATGTTTTGTTTTAATATGCTGCCAAACCTTCCTGTGGCTGCGTGGGGGTGCTATTGCTATTTTTTGTAGTTATTTATTGTTATGTTTTTATAGTACGTTTTATTTCTTTTTGTTTTAACATTGTGTAAGCTGCTTGTGGTCCTTCCAGTATCAAACAACTAATAAATCGAATAAATAATAATAATAATCCAAGAGGACCTTAAGATTGCAGAATATTGCTTCCTTCTACTTGTCAGAGGTAAATGGGTTGGCTCTTGCCCTTGTTCTAACCCTGAAGTGGCTTCCCCAAAGGGTTGATCTCCCCCTCTCCTTCAGGTCAATCCCATTGGTGGACAGCTACCTGCAACAATCCTCAGGGCAATACCCTACCCATCCTTTAGAGACCTCTAGAAACAGATTTTCCAAATATGCCAGGGCACAGGGCTCTCCTCGCCCACATCTGGATGGTGAAATGCAGGCAGCTCTGTGGTGGTCAGTTATGCATTGCAAAGAAGGGCAAAAGGGGACATATTTGCATATGCTAAATTATATGTATAGATGCAAAGTTAGAAATGTCTATAATTTAAACAAATACATAACACCATTGTAGGGAAGACTGTACCTACACAGTCTGTTATCCAGGTGCAGACTCTTGATGGGAACTTCAAGGTCTCTGTTCCCCCTTCCTGTGATTCTCTCTCTTTAAAGTGGACTTGGAATGGGAAGCCCTTCAAATAGAGCGGGGACAGGGAGCCTCAAGCCTAGGGGTCAAATGTGGCCCTCGAAGCCTCCCTTATTTGGCCCTCGGGACTCTCTCTGGGCCATGTCTCCTTCCTAAGCCACATGCCTATCCTCTATGCCATCGCTCTCTGGCTCGGCTCTGCACCCTCCTCAAGGGCCTTAACTGTGATATTGCCTCTTGTATGCTTGCCGGAACAGAGACGTTTGTTTAGGAACCTGATTTTTGTGTTGCTGGAACACAGCCTACGGCACACTGAAAAGAGTTGCATCTGCCAACTACCCACTCTTTGCCTGTGGTCCTGTTCACTACTGGCAGGCAATCCCCAGATGTTGCCCAGAAAGTAATGTGGCCCTAAGGATGGAAAAGGTTCCCCATCTCTGAAAAAGAGGACCTCCCTTACAAGTTTACAAAGATATCGTATCGTAAGTAAAGAGCCTTTTTTGCTGGAGGGGAGAAGTGTTATACAGATGCTGATAAGGGAGCTTTGCAATTGCAACTCTAAACATAGATTTCAGTCTATGAAATCCAATCTTCGTCACTAAAACTCGAATTTCACTCAGTTTAAGGCTAACTGGGCATGTCCAAATATCAATGTTAAATTTTCAGATATTGCAAGATTTTAAAATGACAAAAACAATAACAGCGATCTGTACAACCAAAAAGCTAACCGGCACAGAATCCATTTTGTTGCACAGATCATTATTTTCAGAGTTAAAGGAATTAAAAACCAAGTAGAAAGAAAGTGTCACATTTCGTTTTAGCTCAGCACAGTAGTACTTTTTGCTTGGTTACTTAGTTATAGAACTTGATACTCTGTAATGGTTTGCTTTAAAACAACAAAACCCTGTAATCTATTCAGGATTGCTTTATCTAGCACTCTTCCAGGGAAAGACCACACTGTGCTTTCCTGCTTCCAAACACAATACAAGGGGGAAAAAAGGGGGGGGGGAAGAGTTCAGCTCTTTAAGAACAATACAAGCAAATGCTAATAAAGAGAAATAAGGACTCTTGAGATCCACCAATTAGAGCCAAATGCAAACTAGTGGGTCAGGCAGATATTTCTACATGAAGAATTAAGGAACAGGGGTACCTCTGAGATGACATGGTCAGCCCAGGACTAAAACCAAGCTCACAAGTCCGTTGACATAAACCCATTCCTGTTTCCTCCTACCCCATACCATTATTTTTAGCAACCTAATTTTGGTCTTGGTAGATCACTTAATGATTTTTTTTTGCCTGTTGTAGCAATTGCAATGCGCTGTGCTAGATGATGTGTGATTTTTAATTGTATTTTCATTACAGTATGAAAGAAATGAAAGAAGCTTCTGATTGTAATTCAATAAAATAAATATATAAGAAATTAACGGAAGCAATAAAATTACAATTAAAAATCAATACAAATATTTAATGGGGACGTGCGGCCACCTGAATGAAGCTCACAGACCCCTGTTTGTGAACCCCAGGTATAAACAACTCATGCGTAGGAGAAATCACAACATAAAGCAAAACCAAAGATGGGAAAACTTGTTTCTCTTTAGACCACAAAATAACTAATGTACTTATATTAGGGGAAAGGTAGGCTGGTTAAAATACTTTGGGGATAGTAGCTTGTGTGGACTTATTTACAAGGTTGCCTCTGACAATACGTGGCTCTCTGCTTGTCCAAATATCTACTTTCTCTCTGCTCTTTTCTAATCACTTCCATAAGTCCCAAATTCCTCCACTGTGAGCTCCAGAGCCAAAAGGTTTAAAAGTCAAGTTCACAGCAAGGCCATCCTATTTTAATCTCCATCAATACGTTGATTTGGACATAGCAGACAGAGCATTAGTTGAATTGTTATATTCTCAGTGGGAGTACACTCACCATTCTGATAGAAGCATTCATTCATCAAGAGCACCTTCAGTTAAATATCTGAGGAATATGCACATTTCACAATAGCTCCAGCTCATAAAGCTTAAAGTATGTCACCTGCTTTAAGGCCAGCTTCCCTCATTTCCGGTGAAAGGCTTTGTGACCGCTAATTTTCTCAATTAAATAAAAATCATGTCTTTTTATGTAGTAGGGTTTTTTTTACTATTAAAGTTACCAAGTGTTAACACCTACAGATGCACAACACCTTAAAAAGCATTCAGCTAAACTTGCAAATATAAGAGACACAAGGCACCTGTGTCCATTCACAAGCTGTGAAGTCAATCAACTTTAAGCACTTTCAGCACTGTTCTAACACACTTTCTAAGAATACACAGGGAAATAAGCATGAGAAGCACCCCAAATTCTTCTATATAGTGGGATGTCACCTGACAAGCCCCAGGTGGCTCAGAGAGTGAGCCCAAGGCAGTGAGGGGCCCTCCAGATCGAAGTCCGCCAGAGTTTGCCTTGGGGGATCCTGAAATGTCCAAGCGGGCAGAGGCTCTCCAAGATTTCAGACTGGGTACATGCCCAGTCTTCCCTGGAGATGCTGGGGGACCAGAGACCTTCTGCATGCAGAGCGGATGCTCTGCCACTGAGCTGTGGCCCAACCCCTGACAGAGGATTCCTCCACTGAAATTCAAGAGACCTCATCAGTAGTGGCATTCTGCCGGCTCTTGAAGACGCATCTGTTTAAACAAGATCTCCTGACCGGAACAACCTCCTATTTTAATGGGATCGTTTTACTGTAAATTTTAATCAGGGGTGTTCATTTTAATGTCTTGATTAAATCGTTTTATCATGTATTTTAATTTTTGTAATTGGTTTTACACTTGTCAATTGCTTAGCAGCCACCTTGGCAATTAAGTGGTATCTAAAATAATTAAAATAATACTGAGGATGAGGATGATGGGGGCCAACCAGAGACACCAAAGTGCTTGGCTCAAAGCTGGTACACTGCCCTTTAAAACTCCTACTAGCTCTCAGCTAAAGGGGTGAGGCTTGAGCTCCCAAGAAGCCTCTTTTGCTTTGTAGGTGCCCAGTTGAGCAAAGCAGCATCTTTCTTGCCTGACACCTCCCCGGAGTCCTGTATAGCTGAACCTCCCACCAAAACTGCTAGCTGGGGGCAACTGGGCTCCTTGGAACTCTGCAGCTTGCCCACGGCTGCACAGGTGGCAGGGCACGTAACCCCTGAGCCACTCACTGTGGGGTGATCTTTAGCTGGCCCTTGACACCAAGGAGACACGAGTGGGGATTTGAACTCCCAGACTCTGGACTCCCAGCCAGGCTCTCCTCCCCACTGTGCTATACCAGCTGCTGCAGGAACACAGGAAGCTGCCTCATACTGAATCTGACCTTTGGTCAATCTAGCACAGTATGGTCTGCACTGACTGGCAGAGGCTCCCCAGGTTTCCAGACTGGGAATCTTTCCTAGCCCTACCTGGAGATGCCAGGGACCTTCTGCATGCAAAGCGGATGCTCTGCCACTGAGCTACGGCCCTTCCCTCCCACACTTTTCTGGTAGGAAGCCCCAATGAACTCAACCAAACTTACTTCTGAGTTGACATGTATAGGGCCGTGCTGTTCAGTATGGTTTAAGCATTAGTTTTTCACTATTATTTAAAAGTTTTGCCAGGCGTACTTACAGGGCATCTACCAACAGGGGTGGGCTGAAGGGAGCTTAGGAAGGTTTTTTATGTTGCTATACACTGGCCTAATATTTTGTTAGAGGACAGTACATAAATGTTTTTCTAAATAACATAAAGTGAACTATTGGTAGCTCTCTGGATGAGTTGAAGTATATCAGCAAGAACTGGACCCAATTGTTCAACGATGACAACAACAAAGATGACTCCCCCCATCCTAAATGATACTGCTGAAATTAAGAAGCCAGGGGGAGGTTGGCCAGGACTGGATTTTTGTGCAGCCAGGACCATGAGCTCCATTAACCTGGTACTCAAAACAAGTTTCTTTATCTTTAATGCTTAATTAAGTCTTTAATTCTGAGTGTATGTCTTTTGCACCTGACTCCAGCTGGTGGGTCTCAGGGTTCTAGTAAAAACCAGATTACATGCTGCAAGTCTGAGATCTGCTCAGTGCTGAGTCTCAAAACACATGAAAATACGATTACAACACTCACTACCGGCAGCTAGAGTTGTTTTTTCCAAGTACAGCACAATGCAGCCAAACACAAGCTTGAATAAATGTGCCTACAAAACATTCAAGCAAGGTCAAAGTTTTACTATCAAAGTTATTTTCATAAGGATGCTTGTATGTATTTTAAGACATGACAAGCCAAAAGCATCCATTACCCTTATGCAGTAATACCTCAGTTAAAGAAGTACATGAGGTCCTTAACAGAAACTTTGGTACCAGAGGTAGGAATAACACGGAAAGAACAGGGATAGGTTCCTACACCAAAAAAAGAAGAGCAGTCTGTAATGGAACAACCAGGTCAGCTGAGCCTTGCATACAGACCACTTGAAGGCTTCTTCCAAAATGCATCCAGGGATGCCTGCCTCGCCTTTTTTCTTTTTATCATGTAGCATCTTGCTGTAGCAACCTAAAGCTTTGAGCACAGCTCTCCTCTCCGTACACTCGAGCAGGCAGGCAAGGGGCAACCACCACCACCCTGTGCTTGTGCTCTCTCTCTGCCATCCTCCCCTACACTTGAGCAGACATGTCTGCAGTAAACAATGCTTCCAGAGCTCCCGAAGCACTGTTTACTGCAGAGGTGCCTGTATCACCTGGCAAGGAGCACCATTTCAGCCACGTGTAAGACAGCTGCCTGCAGCAGCCGCCGCAGTCCAGTAGACAAGGAGCCACTTTCTGACTATGTCAAAGCATGTGCCCCCTCACGCCCCCTGCACCTAAAAAATACTTTCCTGGAGGATGTGTTAGTTGAGGTATTACTGTATTATTTAAATTATTTTTAAAGGCACTGAAGATTAGCAGCACCCTTATGTTAGCATGCCGGGAGAGCTGTGCACATTAAACATATATGCACATGCAAAAGTTAACTACAACTTCAGTTTTAGATCTGGCAAATATTGTATCCATTCCAACTGTCCAATCAAGACATGTACTGCATCCAATCATTATGTAACTAATTAAGTTCTGGTACTCAAATTCCTGGGCCCAGAAGTCTTTAATTCTAAGTGCATGTCTTTTGCATGTTCTTAGAAAAGCATTTCTAAAACATAAAAAGATGACAAAAGAAATCCATGGCTATCCATTGCAAATGAAGGACTGAAGGATTCTACAGGAGAAAATGACTGTGCTGCCAAAACAGGATGAGCCTTAAGCAAACCACATCAGAGAAATATTACTGGCCCCAAAATAAAAAAAAAATACCTACCCTTTAAGAAGAACCCTTTGACATTCTCCCCACCGGGGCTCACCATTCTTGTTAACCTTCCAGCCCTTTGCACCACATTTAGCACAGGTATTTGTGAAGCACCAGCGAGTTAGGGGCAAAACCAAACACATTCAGCTCAGTCCTTCCACGGAACAGACAAAAAACACCTCTGAAAAACTAACTACCAGCTGCACAGTTGCATGGCATTGATCCATCACAGACACCAAATACGGCTCCTGACCATCAGGCAAAGTCAAAACCCATACAACCCTGACAGTGTAACTTTCCCCCCCACTTCCTGCCAAAGATGAGCTATTAAAGAAGATGACCTAACCCTGCAGCAGCCAGTGAAATCTAAAGCTTCGTGGCAGCGATGGCTGGTGTCCATCAAGATGCGCGGGTGGAAGGCAGAGAGGCCAACACTGATGGAGCCAGAGCCAATGATAGCCTGAGCCAACCAATTCTAGTTCCCCCCTTCCATCCTCCTCCCTGCTGAGTTCTATAATGGCAACACTGAGATGAAGGAGGAGGAAGCTGACAGCCAGGACCACTGATGGACTGGATGCAAGCAAAACAAGCAGGCAGTTGGGGGTTGGCTACAGACTGGGGTTGGTGGGGCAGTGCCCTATTCGCCCTAATGCTGCCCCAATGCAAGACAACAGGTCTCCGCTTCCAGAAGCTTACAACCCAAATAATGACTTCCCCTCCTCTGTGTTCAATCGATGCCCCATGAGGGCATCAAGCTTTTGCAAGGCGCCTGTTTTCCTTTCATTTCGAATTGCAAAATGAATGAAGTCACTACCAATCCCTGTTCTTCAGCATGAAGCAGGAGAAGGGTTTTCTTCTTTTTTGGGTGGCTAATCCCCCGGCAGGCTTTTTGCCAAACCACCAACAAGGGGAGACTGCTCCTTCTGGTTAGTCAAGCAAGAGGAAAGCTGATGAGCAGAGCAATAATTGAAGGTGGGGTGCAGGGGGGAGGGAGAAAAAAAATGAGTTCATTGACTAAACTGATGTTTAAATGGTAGGGGTGGCTAACCTGTGGGCCTTCAGATGTTGATGAGCCACAACTCCTGTCATTCTTTACCATTGGCTATGCTGGCTTGGGCTGATAGGAGCTGGGAGTCCAGCAACATCTGAACCTAACATTTGGCTTTTCAGTTTAGAGAAAAGGCAAGTGGAGAAAGTGGATAGAGAAAAGCTTTCCTCCCTCTCTCATAACACTAGAACTCGTAGACATCCAGTGAAGCTGAACGTTGGAAGATTCAGGACATACAAACGATAGTCCTTCTTCACACAGCACATAAACTATAGAATTCACTCCCACAAGAAGCAATGACACAGTAAATACTACCCTGAACATGCCCGATCTCGCCTGACCTGGGAAGCTAAGCAGGGTCAGGCCTGGTTAGTACTTGGATGGGAGACTGCCTGGAAATGCCAGGTGCCGTAGGCTTAGAGGAAGGCAATGGTAAACCACCTCTGAATACTTGAAAACCCTATAAATATATCCAAAAAGATTCATAGGGTCACCATAAGTCGTAATCGACCTGAAGGCATATAACAACAACAAAGAAGCAATGACAGCTACCAACTGGGGTGGCTTTAAAAACGGATTAGACAAATACATGGAGGACAAAGCTACCGGTGGCAACTAACTGTGAAGGTTATGCTCTGCCTCCATGGTCAAAGGCAGCACGCTTCTGAACACCAGTTGCCTGAAACAGCAGGAGGGAGAGTGCCATTGCACCTAGGTCCTGTTTCCAGGCTTTCCACAGGCATCTGGTTGGCTGTTGTGGAAAAGCCTTGCTGTATCAAGCCAGAGGACCATTCAGTCCAGCACTCTGTTCTCCTAGCGGCCAACTAGATGCCTCTGAGAGCGGAGGAAGAACTTAGCCATCATGGCAAGTAGTCATTGATAGCCTCATCCTCATTGAATTTGACTAATCCTCTTTTAAAGCCATCCAAATGGGCGGCCATCGCTGCTTCTTGTGGGCGTGAATTCCATCGTTTATGAGCTGTTTTGCCTATTCTAATCTTCCAACATTTGCAGGACTGCAGGTCAGTGTTTTAGGGAGTTTACCATGGACTGCGAAAAAGACAAATAATTGGGCGTTAGAACAAATTAAACAAGAGCTATCACTAGAAGCTAAATGATGAAACTGAGGTTATCATACTTTGGACACATAAGAAGACATGCTTCACTAGAAAAGACAATAATGCTGGGAAAAACAGATGAGAGTAGAAAAAGAGGAAGGCCAAACAAGAGATGGATGGATTAGTTTTAGTTTAGAGAAAAGGCGGGTCAGAGGAGACATGATAGAAGTGTATAAAATTATGCATGGCATTAAGAAAGTGGATAGAGAAAAGTTCTTCTCCCTCTCTCATAATACTAGAACTCGTGGACATTCAAAGAAGCTGAATGTTGGAAGATTCAGGACAGACAAAAGGAAGTACTTCTTTACTCAGCGCATAGTTAAACTATGGAATTTGCTCCCACAAGATGCAGTAATGGCCACCAGCTTGGATGGCTTTAAAAGAAGATTAGACAAATTCATGGAGGACAGGGCTATCAATGGCTACTAGCCATGATGGCTGTGCTCTGCCACCCTAGTCAGAGGCAGCATGCTTCTGAAAACCAGTTGCCGGAAGCCTCAGGAGGGGAGAGTGTTCTTGCACTCGGGTCCTGCTTGCGGGCTTCCCCCAGGCACCTGGTAGGCCACTGTGAGAACAGGATGCTGGACTAGATGGGCCACTGGCCTGATCCAGCAGGCTCTTCTTATGTTCTTATGTTCTTTTGGATTCCATAAAGGAAGCCACAGACCTGAACTTACAAGATCTGAACAGGGTGGTTCATGACAGATGCTCCTGGAGGTCACTGATTCATAGGGTCACTGTAAGTTGAAATTGACTTGAAGGCACATAACAACAACAACAACAACAAATGTTTTAGGGAGCTCAACTGATGCATAGCATCCAAACAGAAGCTACGCAAACAAGCCCAAGAACACTTCTTGTTACCAGTCTGTTGGCCCATCCATGCCAACACTGCAGAGTAGAGGGAAAAGCCATGGAAGGTGTTGACTAGCCTTGCTTAGCTGCTATCCATGGTTGTCCTGTTGCGACCAGGTGGCTTTACGTGACACTGCCCCATTTGACAGTGGCCGTGAGCTTCCCCCCTAAAGGAAAAATAATTTTAACAACAGCTTTTGAACATTTCCCCCCATGCTGGTCTCCAGAAGGCTATTGTAATTTGCTGGGGGCCAGCAAGCAAGTGGATTCCATCAGACAATGCTGCTGCTATCAAGAACAGCTCAGAGATGGAAGAACACAAAAAGGATTCAACCAATCACTTGCTAGCTCTTGGAAAGTAATGATGATCTCCTTTGGTGATCAATGATGATCTCCTTCGGTTATTGGCAGCAAGGGATTCAAGGACAAGGAAGCTTTTTTTTAATTATTTCTTTCTATCTTGTTATGTCCTGCATTTTTATTATGAAAAGAGCAAGCCTATACAAATTCAGGGCTGTTTTTAAACAAAGATATAAACACAAGAAAAGAATCCTAAACAGAATATGAAAACAGCAGTTAAGAACATCAACAGGGGAAAAAGAACATATCAACACCAGCAGACTAAAAACATATCATGACAGACTTTGACTTAAAAATGCCTGCCAAAATAAAGCAGTCTTAAGTGCCTGTTTAAAAGTGGACAAAGAAGGTCAGAGAAACGTCTACAGGGAGGCTGCTCCATAGCCTAGGGGCCACAACTGAAAAGGCCCTCTCTCTTCTCTGCTGCTCTAGAGGGCTGGAGGACTAGCTCTAAGGTACAAGAGAATAGATTTTGGATGACTATTAGAAGAAAACGTATTGAGCAGGCTAACAATGCAATTATTTAACAATGGAACTAATGTTAAACTAACATTAGTTAGTTGTTACATTCGTTTTGCTTTTACTGTTCTAAGCAAATCCTGCGGCTATTATGACTTGCGTGTGTGTGTCTGTGTTTCCATTTATGTGTTAATATTATATTTACATTTATGTTTTTAAATAGGTGGTAAGGTGCTTGGTGACCTCTGTGTAACAAAAGACGAACAAGTCTAGGGTGGTGGTCTTCAGCTAGAAGCTGGCCAGCCACCTGCTGAGGCATGCTCCATAGCTCTAGATTATCAGTTAGCACAGGGCACTGGACGCCCTACAACAGGTGTGGGGAATCTTTGGCCTTCTGGATGTTGCTGAACTACAACTCCCATCAGCCCCAAGCAAGCATGGCTAATGGCCAGGGATGATGGGAATTATATTTCAGCAACATCTAGAGGGCCAAAGGTTCCCCACACCGTCCCTATAAATCCCCTCCAACTCTATGATCCTTGTCCACACCAGCCATACTTCAGTTAGCCAAGGGACAATGAGGAGGTCCCCAGAAACCAAGGATAGATCACAAACAGAATCATATGGGGGGGGGGGGAAATTCTAGAGAGACTGTGGAAACGGATCTTCCTTATTTTTGTACTTTAAGTTGTAATTGCAGCAAGAACTATCTAGCTTGGAAGTCCATGATCCAGGTCCTAGTTTCACAGCATTGCTCTATAATTTAAAACACCTGAATCTGCATGTGGTAAGGGAAGACTTGCACTCCCACTCCTCACCTCAGTGATTAGCATACACCATTCATAGAGCGGGGGGGGGGAGATTCAGCCACATGGATATTGGGGTTGTTGGTCCACCAACTTTGCTCCAACATCCCATTTGCTCCATCATCCGTAGCTCCACCCACTCTGCCCCAACAGTCTACTTGCTCTGTCATCCGTAGCTCCACCCACTCTGCCTCAACATTCCATGAAAGCGGGATGCATGCAAACAAGTTCTCATCTGTGAGTCCTGTTATGGCTCGATCACTGCAGCAGGTTCAGACAAGCATGCTCCAACTTCCATAGCATTGGGAGTCCAAAACATCTAGATCACCCTTTTCCAACCTTTGGGTCCCCAGATTTTGTTGGACTAAAACTCCCATCAGCCCCAGCCAGAATGGCCAATGGTCAAGAATGATGGGAATTGTAGTCCAGCAACATCTGGGGACCCAAAGGTTGGGAAAGGCAGATCTAGAGACCGTCAGGATGGCAAAGGCTGACCTGTAACATCAAGAGGTGACTTGAACGTATGAATCAGCCAGCCGCCGCAGATCTGACCCCACAGACAGAAGTTTTGCATCCCTGGGGTATCAATGTGCAATGCTTTTCAATGTAGACTGTTCCCACATTCCATGCTCGAAGCCTTGAGACAGAGAAATCAACTGATAGACAAATGTGTGAGAACTAGCTCTGGGATGTTACATCACACTAGAGAGAAATGCCCTTGTGGAGAGCAATGTGCCAGGCAGTGCACGACTGCTGTGCCCCCCTCCCGCCTATGTGCCACACTGTTACAACAGGACAAGTGCAGGCCACCGTAGCCAAAATATCTCCTCTACTGAAGCCTCCCCTTAGGAGCCTCTCCCCTCAATGTTTCACAAGAAGCAAAAGGAGTTTTGCAAATGTTGGAAAAGGCAACAGCAATTAGCATGCTGGAGCTAAAGGCAGCATTCTCTCTCCCTCCCCTTTCTTTCTCTCTTTTTTTAAACCAAAGGCATTCCTGGGCTCCTATCTCAGTAATTTGAACTATGCCAACAGCAAGTCTCAACAAGTTAGCCCTCTTGAGGAATTACCTTGGCTCAGCAAAACAAACTGCTTCTAACTCCTTGTTTTCAAAATGTAAATATTAAGTGAGGCTTTGATCGCTCAAACCCTGCATCCAGCAGTGGAAATCTCTCTCTCTCTCTCTCTCTCTCTCTCTCTCTCTCTCTCTCTCTCTCTCTCACACACACACACACACACACACACACACACACACACACACACACAGAGAGAGAGAGAGAGAGAGAGAGAGAGAGAGAGAGAGAGAGAGAGAGCAACTTCACACACAATATGTTTCCTACAGATAGCTGGCATGGAAAACATGCATTCACATAGCCATGCGAGAAGTATGGTGCAAAAATAAGAAGCTGCCTCATACAAAGTCAGACCGCTGATTCATCAAGCTCAGTATCACCTGCACTGACTGGCAGCAGCTCACCAACGTTTCAGACCGGGCTGTCTCTCAGCCCTACCTGGAGATGCCAGGGATTGAACCTGGGGCCTTCTGCATGCAAAGCAGACGCTCTGCCACACATACATTGGGTGGCTCCAGTTGTATTTAGCCTTAGGCCATTGCAAGAAACCAGTCTTCCTTGTGGTTCTCTACCTAAGACAAGTATGCCTCTTGGACAGGAATTTCTACAAAGGCCTCATGAGCTCATACCACTAGCGATGGTGGCGCTGATGGTGAGGCGCTGGAATATAGACCCGAGTCCTAGAAAAACATGGATGGGGCTGATTGCGTGGGTCTCTCTCTCTCTCTCACCTGATGGTGACCCAACCTGGCAATTAAAGCAAGGGCCTGAAATATCTTTTTTTTTTTTTTCCAATAATTTTTATTCAAATTTTCATAAAACATACAAGACAAAATCATAAAACATTCAAAGACAAAAAACAAAATCAAAAATAGTTAAACAAAAAAAAAAATAATAATAAAAATAAAAATAAAAAATAAAGAGTAAAATATTGACTTCCCATTTGTCAAAGATCAGATCAGTTATAAGTCTATAATATATAACAATCCTGTCTCTTAAGTCATATTATAAAATCACTTTCCTCCAATAGTTATCTTACTTAATCATCAAATCTCATAAACATTACTTTATTCTTTCCACAAAAAGTCAAAGAGAGGTTTCAATTCTTTAAGAAATATATCTATCAATTTTTTTTTTCCAGATAAGCATATCGATTAACCCATCTCATTACTAATTATGATAATCTTATTGTCATAACCATAGTCAAAATAAACATTTCAATTAATCCATCACATCAGAATCTGTTAGGTTCAGTAATTTCAGTAGCCATTGTTCTATTATCCCTATTAGTTCCATTTTCCATCTTCCATCTTCAGTAGTCTTGTTAAGTCCAGTAATTTCAGTATCCAATCTTCCATTATCAGTATTCCATAATAATCTTGCTGTCAAAGCCATAGTCATATAGTAAGAGTCTGATGGGAATTACCTCTATCCCAAATATTTTCTTGCCATCCATTCTGAATAGGTTGCTGAAATACTGCTGTAAAATCATATCTCTGTTCTTTTTTTCAAAATACACTGGGTCATCTCTTGAAAGTTTTTCCATTGTCACATGGCTGCAGTTAATTCCATAGATTTCCTCTATATTGGGCTCCATCACATCATTCCAGTCCAGAAGATTATCCATGCCATTGATAACTTTATCTCTAGAATCTTCATTAATTTCTTCAGAGATAACATTGAGTTCCAAACAATAGATTTTATTTCTAAAGTCCATAGACTCCAAATCTTTTTCCTGTTCCACGTTTGTTCCAATCTCCGGGGTCTCCTCTCTCACAGGGACCCCTGTTCCAGTCTCCAGGGTCTCCTCTCTCACAGGGACCCCTGTTCCAGTCTCCAGGGTCTCCTCTCTCACAAGGACCCCTATGTCTTTAATCTCCTGTGTCTCCAAACAATAGATTTTATTTCTAAAGTCCATAGACTCCAAATCTTTTTCCTGTTCCACGTTTGTTCCAATCTCCGGGGTCTCCTCTCTCACAGGGACCCCTTCCAGGGTCACCTCTCTCACAGGGACCCCTATATCTTTAATCTCCTGCGTCATTTTACTCAATTCAATTTTCAGCTCCTTACAACCCTGTCGCAGGTTTTGTTTCGTTATCTCAATCTCATCCATTATTTTCTGAAACATAGTTATTTCCAGATTCTCAGCCACTTTCTTAATTGCCATTTTAAAAGAAAAATATAGGAAAACCACTTCTTATTTCAGCAACAATTGGGTTAATACTCCAAACTTGGTGACATCACAGTATAAACAGAGCAGACAGCCTTATCTCTCCATAGTTAAGTAAACAAAATGCAGTTCCCAGGATCGAAACAATTAATGGCAGTCGTCAGAAAACAGATTCGTCAAAATAAAATAGACCAAAAAGAGAGTAGTCTCAGACAATATAATATTCTTCAAAATAAAAATCTGGAATAGAAATCCCTCTTCTGTGTATATCTTTAGAATGCAAATCCAGGACAGCTTTTTGCAACAAAAACAGAGATAAGCTATTAATTAGTGCGTAGCAGAGAGAAGTTATGGCTCCCCAGTGAGATGTCAAAAACCGATCAATCTGGCAAATCTCTTTTAAACAGCAACAATTTAAGTCAAGTAAAAGAAAAATATAGAAAGAAGGGTGCTTGCCTGTTAGTGCGTTCTCTCTTAGAAGATAAGGTGAACGTTCGCTTTATCAGATAGAGCTTGCTGTTGAAAATCCGTCCCACCTTCGTCGGCTGGACCTC
Source organism: Rhineura floridana (assembly GCF_030035675.1). Classification (NCBI taxonomy): domain Eukaryota; kingdom Metazoa; phylum Chordata; class Lepidosauria; order Squamata; family Rhineuridae; genus Rhineura; species Rhineura floridana. The sequence goes on along the minus strand of NC_084492.1, from coordinate 11,567,498 downwards.
GTCCCATAAATTAATGAGATCTGGTCGTCCCAACAAAAATAGGCTTTGAGGTTAATCTCTTCGTTTCTCCCTACCCGGGAGAAGTTTAATCAGTCAAAAAAAAAGAAAAAACTGACTGATATATCTGAATAAGCTTCTTTTGAGGCAGGAGCCCGTCTCAAAAGCAGGCACAGGCTAAGTCACCCTTCCCGGAAGTCACAAGGGCCTGAAATATCAAGGTAGGTGCCCAGTCCTCAACTCCTCCCTGACTCCAACCTGAGAATTCGGGGATTGCCTCATCTGATCCTACTGAACATTCTCCTCCTTGTGGGAAGGAAATGAGAGGTGTGACTGAATGCTGAAGAAGTGCTGCAGACCCATATCCACGGAAGGGCTGGGGGGGCTGCTGTGATGTTCCTATATATTAGTGTATATATGGTAAGTGCTGGTTGTTTAGAGTATACATGGTAAGTAGTGAAAGAGGAGGGGGAGTGAATAGGCAATAGAATGCTTGATGATTGGCTGAATGTTTAAAATGGCTGACAGTATAAATGAAAGGATGACAGGTAAATGTGGGTGAATGTGAGGTGGTGAATTGTGGAATCTGGGGGGAGAAGAGAAAGAGTGGATTGCTTGGTGGGGTTTGAGAGAGTTGTTTGCCAGGAGAGCGTGAAGAAGGAGGGAGGTGGAGTTCGGATTAGTATTGAGTAAAACCATATGCTTATGTGCCTTAAGAAGAAATCTTGTTAATCTTGTTAGCTTTGTTATCTGTAATAAATACTTAATTTGGTTTACCAAAGGCCTGATCCTTGGCTGGGGTTTCACAGACCAGAAGGGAGGGTAAGGTAATGACCAAGGCTGAAGGGGAACTGTAACAAATGGTGGCAGCGGTGAAGAGAATAACAATACCAGTATTCAGAGTCTCTGGGAATACTAGTATTGGGACGTTACTGGTGGTTGCCTAGCAGGGGGATCTGTCGAGATCTGTGCTAGAGCGGGGAGAGAAATCATAAGAGAGAGCGGTCCGGACTGGTGGAGTCCCTGGTGGTGCCTAGAGACAGGCAGTAACCACGAGCAGGTAGGAACCTGACAGGGAGAGCCAGGGAAGGACGCATCACATGTGTTGTCAGTAGCGGTGGGATACGAACAACAGAGAATCCAGATACGAACCAAAGAGAGTCCCAAAGACACGTGGTGACAAAGGAGACTACGTCACAGGTGTTGGCTGTAGCAGTGAGATACGAATACTAGACAATCCCTAATAGTTGTGTGGCAAACAGAAATAACAAAACAAGATTTCTTGTGAGAGTGACTGGCAAAGAGTGTGTGGCAAAGAGTGAGTGAACTCAAACACCATGGCTGAATACATAAAAATGAAAAGAGAGGAGCTGGTGGAGAAGTGCATAACATTCAATTTACCTCATGAGGGTAAAGGGGTAGATGAATTGAGGGTAGCACTTATAGGATTTGCAACTGCCCAGCAAAAACAACCTGTCAGGGAAGAGACCCCAGAAGGATATTTAAGCAATCCCGCTTATATAGAGTACTTGAGAGAGAAGTTAAGATGGGAGGCTGAGGAAAAAGACAAGCAGAGGGAGTTGGAAGCTGAGAGATTGAAGATGGAAGCTGAGGAAAAAGACAAGCAGAGGGAGTTGGAAGCTGAGAGATTGAGGATGGAAGCTGAGGAAAAAGACAAGCAGAGGGAGTTGGAAGCTGAGAGATTGAGGATGGAAGCTGAGAAAATGAGATTGGGGTTTCAGGAGAGGGAGAAGCAACGAGCAGTGGATGCTGAATTACAAGTAGAAAAGTTAAAATTTGATAGAGAGAAATTTCACTCTGAGGAGACAAGGAAAGAGAGAGATGGAGCAAAAATAAAAATTACTCCAAAGGACTTTGCTGTCTATGAGCCTGGTCAAGATCCTCAAATTTACCTCAGCACCTTTGAAAAAGCAGCTCAGTTGTGGGGGCTACCTGAAGATAAATACATGCAGTATTTATCAAATCTGATTAAAGGGGAATTGGCTGAGGTATACCAATATTTTCCCTCAGACAGGCCCGTCACCTATGCTGAGTTTAAAGAGGCAGTATACAAAAGGTTCAGACTGGGGCCTGATTATTTTAGAAGGCTTTTCAGAAATTGCCAGATACAGACAGGGAGGTCTTTTGTGGAACTGGGAGCAAAGTTGATGGATATATTTGGAAAGTGGATGAGTAGTGCCAAAGCTCAGTCAGTGGAAGAGGTGAAAAGCCTCATGATACTGGATCAATTATACCATCAGTTACCACCAGAAATAAGGCTCCTGGTCAAAGACCGTTCCCCTACATCTGTGCAGGAGGCCGCAGAGTTGGCGGATCACTTCACCTCCAATAGAACTGGCTGGGTGGGGAAAACATCAAGAGAGTTTAAACCCAGACCATATAGTGCTGGCAGAAGGGATGTGGTACCACAGCGAGTGAGTCCTCCATTAAAATCTGAAGGGCACAGGACACCCCAGAGTGGATCTGTGTACCCTAAAAGTGAGGAGAAATTATGCTACAAATGTGGTAGACCGGGGCACCTACGTTTTCAATGTGAGGTTGCCAACCCCATTAGTAATCCTGCTCAGACAAGGGCAGTGAAAACAGAGCCCAAGGCTTTAGAAGCAGCGAAAAAGGTTCAGTTTTGCCAGATAAACTGGACAGAAGTAACAGACCTTGATTCAAGTCTGAGAGAGGAAGTGAGTGTACAAGGGGCAAATTATTGGGCATTGCTTGACACTGGTGCCGCTCAGACATTACTGAGGCCAGATTTAATAAAATCTGAAGAAATATTACCTCAGGAAATGGTGAATATCCAAGGAGTGAGGGGTCAACCAGAGAGTTTGCCTGTGGCCCTAGTGAAAATGGAATGGAGAGGCCGAAAGGGCCAATATAAAGTTGGTATTAATGCCCAGCAACAAGAACCAGTAATACTGGGAAGAGATGTTATGGGGGCACAGGGGAAAATATATGTAGTGACCAGACAGCAAATTGGCAGAGAAAAAGAAGCCATATTAAGGGGGGCTGAAACAAACAGGGTGGAATCTGTTAACCAGCCTCAGGTCACCATAGCAACCACTAGCAGGCCTGCTGAAGAAGACAAACTGTATCAAGTGGTCTCTGGGGAAGAAGCAGATCAATTCAGGGAAGAGCTGCATAAAGATATAAGTCTGAAGCAGATAAAGGAACAAGCGCTGACCCAACAGATTCCTTTCACTGACAAGCTGAGGAGTCAAGTTGTGTGTGAGAATGGGATTTTATGTGGACTGTGAATGCCTGCTGAGAGAGGGGGTAAATGTGAACCAGTGAAACAAATGATGGAAGTGGTGAAAGAGAATTTGAGTCAAGCTCAGCAGAAGCAAAGTTACTGGTATGACAGAACAGCCAGAGAACGTGTGTATAATGTGGGAGATATGGTTATGGCGTTCATACCCAGGAAACATGACAAATTACAGGCTAACTGGGAAGGACCATATGCCATCAGAGAAAGGCTTGACACAGTGACATATGTAATCACCACAGACCAATTAAACAAAAGCAAAGTGGTTCATGTAAATATGTTAAAGCCTTACCATACCAGGGATGCAAAGGTGTTGCAAGTCACCTTATTCCCTGAGGGAAGTGGGCCTGAACTTCCAGATTTGGTACAGGAAAGCAAAGTCAAAGGAGGGGTAGATCAAGTGGAATGGTCAGAGGAGGTAGAGGAGGAAGTAAAAGAAGAGATTCTGAGAGTTTTGAAAACCTATAGGAATCTCTTTAACAACAAACCTGGCCGAACCAGTATAGTTATACATTCCATTGATACTGGAGATCATGCCCCAATCAGATCTGTTCCGTACCGTGTGAATGGGAAAGTTTTGAATGAGATCAAAAAGGAGGTGGAAGATATGCTGGAGTTAGGAGTGATCAGGGAATCCATCAGTCCCTGGGCCTCAAGTATTGTCCTAGTTCCGAAAAAAGATGGAACGACAAGGTTTTGCATTGATTATCGGCTAATCAATAAAATTACTGTCCCAGATGCGTATCCTATGCCTAGGGTAGACGCTATGTTAGAGTTATTGGGGGCAGCAACCATTATCTCTACACTAGATCTCTGTAAAGGATTTTGGCAAATGGAACTAGACGAGCAATCCAGAGCCAAAACTGCCTTCAGTACACCAGATGGGTTATATGAGTTTGTGACCTTACCCATGGGACTAAGGAACTCACCAAGTTCATTTCAGAGGCTAATCAATACTGTGTTGCGAGGCATGTCAGATTTTGCAGTGGCCTATATCGATGACGTGGCCATTTTTAGCAAGTCGGTGCCTGAGCATGTCCAACACCTGACAACAGTATTGGAGGCCTTAAGAAAAGCAGGCCTCACAATAAAAGCTAAGAAATGCCAGTTTGGACTAAAGGAAGTAATCTATTTAGGACATAAGGTGGGGAGTGGGAAAATCACCCCCTTATGGAGCAAGGTGGAGGTAATACAAGCGTGGCCGATCCCCTTAACCAAAAAACGAGTAAGGGCATTTCTGGGTGTGGCTGGATTTTATAGGAAGTTTGTGAGAAATTTTGGGGAAATAGCAACCCCCTTGCATGAATTGACCAAGAAGAAGTTTTCTGAGTGTGTGGTATGGACGGATGAATGTCAGAAGGCTTTTGATCTACTGAAGCAAGCCTTGTGCCAAGGACCCATATTAATAGCACCAGACTATGAGGAACCATTCATCGTGGCTACAGATGCGTCGGACCTGGCGCTGGGAGTCGTCTTGCTACAGGAGAGAGAAGGCACCAGACATCCAGTGGTGTACCTGAGTCGCAAGCTGACGCCGAGGGAGAAAAACTATTCGTCGGTCCAGAAGGAGTGCCTAGCGGTCGTGTGGGGACTGAACAAGTTGCCCCCATACGTGTGGGGACGAAGATTCACAGTGACTACGGATCATCGGGCCTTGTTATGGTTGCAGACTCTGAAAAATCATAACACTATGCTGCAGAGGTGGTCCTGGGCCCTACAGGACTATCAAGTGGACTTCCAGTTCATCAAAGGCAAGGACAATGTACTGGCCGATGGACTTTCCAGGCAAGCGGCTGGGACTGCAGTGACGTGACCAGACAGAGGAACAAAGAAAGACATTTTCCCCATAGAGACTTTTATTTGTTAACGCGACGTATAAATCCTGGAACAGGAATAATACTCTGCCGTTGTTTAAGGGGGGGGAAATGTGATGTTCCTATATATTAGTGTATATATGGTAAGTGCTGGTTGTTTAGAGTATACATGGTAAGTAGTGAAAGAGGAGGGGGAGTGAATAGGCAATAGAATAATAATAATAAATAATAATAAACTTTAATTTGTTAGTCGCCTATCTGTCCAATTTTTGGACACTCTAGGCGACTTACAGCAGCAACAAATACAATATACAATTCAATAAATACATTACACACTACAATAAATAACCATATTCATCAATTTAAAACTAGCATCAAAACATCAGTTAAAACATTACAACTAATCTAGCTCAGGAATGCTTGATGATGATTGGCTGAATGTTTAAAATAGCTGACAGTATAAATGAAAGGATGACAGGTAAATCTGGGTGAATGTGAGGTGGTGAATCTTGTTAATCTTGTTAGCTTTGTTATCTGTAATAAATACTTAATTTGGTTTACCGAAGGCCTGATCCTTGGCTGAGGTTTCACAGACCAGAAGGGAGGGTAAGGTAATGACCAAGGCTGAAGGGGAACTGTAACAAATGGTGGCAGCGGTGAAGAGAATAACAATACCAGTATTCAGAGTCTCTGGGAATACTAGTATTGGGACGTGACTGGTGGTTGCCTAGCAGGGGGATCTGTTGAGATCTGTGCTAGAGCGGGGAGAGAAACCATAAGAGAGTGCGGTCTGGACTGGTGGAGTCCCTGGTGGTGCCTAGAGACAGGCAGTAACCACGAGCAGGGAGGAACCTGACAGGGAGAGCCAGGGAAGGACGCATCACAGCTGCTCCCTGATTTTTTTTTTTAACAAAAATAAATAATTACATTTATTATAGAAAAAAATCCTCCCAATCTCCCCCCCCCCAAAAAAAACCTTTTAGGTTGGCTATGGGCCTGAAGTTCAGTAGTCCTGAACAATCCTTACAGAAGTACCTAGGCATACTTTTGTTCACGTGAAGGAAGTCAGGTAATTTTAGACTCTGGCCTTAATGACCTTACTGGGGGGGGGGGGGAGAAGTGCTCTTTTAGATCAGGGGTTGGGAATTGGATCCAGCCAGCCTTAGCCACCACTCTATTCCTTGCAGGACAGGTTGGACAGGTCACTTTTCCTTTCCCTGCACTGTCTGAAATCAAACCCCATGGGCAAAGGCACAGCCCTCTGCAAGGGCCCATGAACAGCTGACTGGCAACGCTTGCAAATCCCTGTGGTCAGTGCTTTGCAAGTGGGGACACTCAACTGATCTGCAGTGCCTGAACCCCCCTTTTACTTGCTTCACACTTGATGCCATTTATGACAAAAGAGGTTCCCCATCACTGCTTTAGCCCAGCAGTTCTTAACCTTTTTTGGGTGACGGGACCCCTTTGAGAATCTGATGACAGCTATGGACCCCCTCCACAGAAAAATGCACATAAACACAAACACAAATGAGCCTGGTTCAAGGACCCCCTGAAGGCCATCCATGGACCCCCTAGGGAACCATGGACCCCTGTTTTAGCATGTAAGGTATATAACTTCCACCTGCTCATTCTGCAGAGTGCAGCCTTGGATGTCTGCCCCAAAGTCCTATCCTGACATCCCTGCTGCCACTTGAGCTGACCTTATGACATGCCTGCCCTGGCCTTCTGAGATGTGGAGTCACAAGGGGCATGACAGATGCTGGGAGCTCGCAAGAGGTAAATGTGCCAACGTAATGCACTGAAGTCCGAGCAAAAAACAGAAAGGGTGATCTTCAACTAAGTCCTACTCAGACTAGCCTCTTTCACATTAATGACCTTAAGGGCAGGTCTGCACCGAACATTTAAAGTGCATCCAACTCACATTTAAAGCATGTGACTTCCTCCAAAGGATCCTGTGAACTGTAGTTGGATGCTGGGAATTTGCAACTCTGTGAACGGAAAACTACAGTTTCCAGAATCTTTGGGTATAGTCATGTGCTTTAAATGTGCACTGGAATGCTTCAAATGTATGGTGTGGATCTGCCCAAAGTTAGTCATATCCATTAAGTTCAACGGGTCGGTTCTGAGTTGGATCAACATTGAATAACATCCAAAATCACAAGTAAAATATCTACCCTCTCCATGAAGGAAATGGGTAATGAACATCTTTCTGTGTACATAGAATACCACCCCTTTGTCTGAGGTGTCCACTGGGAACTCCAATCAGATTACATGGTCAGTGCTGGCAAAAAGCCAAGCAGAAGAACATTACGTAACTGACGGAGGTCCCATCTGCACTATATATAACGATACCACTTTAAACAGCCATGGCTCCCCCCAAGGATTCTTGGAATCTATAGTTTAAGGGTTGTTAGGAGACCCCTATTTCCCTCACAGAGTTACAATTTCCAAAGAGGTTTAACAATCAATTCCTCTTCCTAGGGAACTCTGGAAATTGTAGCTCTGTGAAGGGAATGGGATCTCCAAACAACTCTCAGCACCATTTAAAAAAACTACAGATCCCAGGATTCTTCGAGGGAAGCCACGGCTGTTTAAAGTGGTATGATATTTCTTTAAATGTGTAGTGCAGATGAGACCATAAACTGCATGCCTATACACACTTACATGGGAGTAAGTCTCACTGAACACAAAGGGTCTTGTTCCTGTGTAAACATGTATAAGATAGCACAGTACAGGATTTCTCCAACAGCTCACTGAAACTAAGGAAAGCATCAAGGAAGGCTGCGAACAAATCCTGTTTAAAAACTACAGTGCATGCTGCGTGCAGAGAATTAAAAACAAAAACCCAGCTAGTCCCAGCCACGAATAAGCATCGTGAATCAATAGGAAGCTGCCTTATATCAAGTCAGACCATCGATCAGTCTTGCTCAGTATTGCCTACACTGACTGGCAGCAGCAAGTCTCCAGGATTAAAGGTAGGTGATCTCTCCCAGCCCTGCCCTGGAGATGATGGGTATTGAACCTGGAACCTTCTGCACGAAAAGCAGATGTTCAGCCACTGTTCTCCTTGTAAGCCTCTGCGGTAGACGCACTATTTGCTTGGCCAGGCTGCAAATAAAGCTAGAACACATTTCAATCATCAAAAGCACCAACATTTAAGATCTTCTTCATTCCATCTGTAGGAGTCCCCCCCCCCGCTACTTCTCCCATGGACACACCGCTTTGAAAGCACTTACCGCTACCAGCTTTTATGCTGCTGTTGTGCTGTGCGTCCCCCATTCTGTTACATTCACTTATAAAAGGAAATAACAAGTGCAAAGGTTTTTTTTAAGGTATTAATGAAAGAGTAGGCTTTTCTGCTGGCCAAGAGATCAGCAAAGGGCCTTAATCTCCACTTAGCGTGGGGTTTCATCGCTGCAAACAAGCCAGGCTTAAGCTGTTCATTAAAAGGTAATCAGGTAGCATTTTCCTTCTTGTATGTGTGTAGTAGTAGCAACAGAGGGCTACTGCAGCGCTAGTGACCGCTGCTGGGAGAGGTAATGGGACCAAGCTGTGAATCAGAAGGTCCAGAGTTCAAATTTCACTACGGTAATTAACTTACTAGGCAGTCCTTATAAGACCAAATTCGCCAACAGAAGCAATTGCACTCAGCTTTCTCCAGACATTTGAAAAAGAAAACAGAAAAGCATCCACGGGAGAGTGTCAAGCATGACCAGAGAAGCAAGATGGTAGTTGCTCTTTTTCCATTTTCCTTCTCAAAATCTGCCCCCACCTCCAAGATGTACAATACTATATATTTTCCATAGTTCTTGGGAAAAACTGCAGAGGCACACATGATTGAGGAAGGACCGAAGCTCAGACGCACGTGCTTCGCAGATAGAAAGTCCCAGGTTCTACCTCTGGCATTTCCAGACAGGGCTCTATTGCACTGTTGGAAACAATTCAGAAAAAGGCAACCAAACTGATCAAGGAGAGGGATCAAGGGAAAGGTTTGCAGCATTTGGGACTTTTTAGTTTAGAGAAAAGGCAGGTAAGAGGTCGGAGGATTCAGGACAGAGAAAAGAAAGTTTCTATTATTATTATTATTATTATTATTATTAAATAATAATAGCAATAGTAATAGTAATAATAATAATGTCATTTGTTGGTTGCTTCATACCCAATGGCCTCTAGGTAACTTACAACATATTAAAAAACATACAATATAAAACAGATTTTAAAAATATACAATATAACACAAATATAAAGCACTTCTTCACACAGCACATAGTTAAAACTATGGCCGCCAACTTAAATGGCTTTAAAAGAGGTTTAGACAAATACATGGTGAATAAGGCTATCAATGCTACTAACCATGATGGCTATGCTCTGTCTCCATGGTCAGAGGGAGAATGCTTCTGAACAGGGCTGGCGCCAGGCATGACTGGGCCCTTGGGCATCAGCCTGCCCCGGGCCCACCGTTCTCAGCCCCACCCCAAAGATCATGCGGGACCGCTCCATCCACCTCCTCTGTGTTTCTGTAAATGCCCTGCACGCTGGGAGCGCAGGTAGCTGCCATCAACCAAGTTGGCAGTGGAAGCTTCTCTAAGGGGCTGATAATCCTGCCGTCATCTTTGTTGATGGCACACATAAGTTTAGTGCAAGAAGCGGGAGAGTTGGCCTTGTTGCTCAAGCCATTTCCGTTCTGTGAGCTGACCTACCATAACAGTACAAAGCAGCACAGGATACGCCAACATTGTGCAATCCTTCTGCCAGCCCACTGGATTCAGCTGTTGTGGTACATTTATCATCATCATCATCGACATGCCCTTCAACCCAAGGGTCCCAGGGTGGGTTACAACCATTTTAAAATACAACATTAAAAACTAGGGATGTGCTCGACTTCTGCAAAATTCAAATTTGACATCAGATTTCCTATTTATTGGGGGGGGTTGTCCGCATGGATTGAGTTTTTTCTAGTGGTTTTTCACAGCTGAAGCAGATTTTTTTCAAAAAAAATTCACCTCAAAAATATTGATATTTTCCTCAAAATAACAATATTAATATTGATATTTTCTTCAAAATAGTTATTTATATTGATATTTTCCTCAAAATATTGACATTTCATTTAAAATATTTATATTTTTAACAATTCTATGAAAAAATTGATATTTTTAAACAGATCGATATTAATATATTTTTGTGGAGAAATAAACAAATGGGTATTTGTAGCAAACAGCAAACATCGGTCCATGAAAAAGTAATACCAGAAGGAAGTCCCACAGAGCAAAAATCGAACCAGCATGAAATGCAGATCCCATCCCTATTAAAAACCATTTACGAACAACCTAAAATCCCAAAATTGGGTGTGTCCTAAAAATCCATGTCTCAGATGCCACATTAAGAACAGGGCTCCCCTCAATGGAACAGCCATTGTGCTAGCTGGCTGCTGCAACTGAATCTCACCCTTTATCAAGTTCAGGTTTATTGTTATGCAATCACAAACCCATGAAAATAAATAAAATGCATAATTGATAAAACATCAAACTATTTAAAATACAACAATACAAAAAAAAAGACGTAAAAGGAGTTATACTTAAGAAAAAAGAATCCTCTTGGGACTCCTTTGGGCAGGGTAGAAGAACATGGCTACCTGTTCTGTGGCTAACTTATTGGTATCAGCCAAAAAATATGGTAAGTACCAATCAGAGGGCCTTCCATGACAGTTCCTCATGATGGGGCCAAGCATCCATTTTTTCGCACAGTTTTATAAGCCTCACCTGTGTTACCCAAAACACTTTGGCCATCTTTTCCTCCAAAAATCATTCTGCTTGACTTTTTCTATGTCTTCCCCAGCTCTAAAAAGGGGGAGAGGGGAGACCAGAGCCCTACACAGTTGGAAACAGGAACCTAGGAAGCTGCCTTCCACCGAGCCAGACCACTGGTCCATCTACCTCAGTACTGTCTGCACTGACTGGCAGCGGCTCTCCAGGGTTTCAGGCAGGAGGCTCCTCCCAGCCCTACCTGGAGACGCCGGGGATTGAACCTGGGACCTTCTGCACACAAGGCAGATGCTCTGCCACCAAGCTACAGCCCTTCCCCAAATGCGGCCAGATCACAGCTGTGTTCAAGGGCATTACGATACTTAGGAGTGTATCCATCGCCAACCATACTCACACTCACAGTGTTCATTCAGTTTGGCTGGCCAGCTTTGTAATGTTATGTTAGAATCTCTGATTTGTGGGAACTCAGATGTTGTTCTGTACTTGTATTCCTGTTCATGGTGTGCAGCGGATAATTGACTCCACCCCACCCCCCTAAGTCAGGGCATTTTTTAAAGGAACTGCTACTGAGTGTCCATTTTTTCATTCAGATGTCTTGCACGCAGAAGCCTCTCTACCATGTACAAGGCCTGACATTTGGATCGAGGTGAAAGTGGTTCAGACTAAAACAACAACAGGAAGCGACTAGCCTAGCAAAATTCTAACTAGCCTCCCATCCACCCACCAGTAAATATATGAATTAAAAAGCAAATTAAAATTAAAAACTGATGCTTATGATCAATGCCCTGCTGTAGCAGAATCCTTACAAACAGAAAAAAAGAACATTGATACAGGGAACCAAACATCACCTTGTACAAGGAGAAAGATTTTGCTCCGTTTTTCAGGAAGGCTGCTGGTTTGTAAAAATCGTAAGAATTATTGTGTAATGTGCCCCTATTCAATTTCACTAAAATGTCATATCTCTAGTCAGTGTTCCTGTGGCTTCCAATCTGAATTTGGGTTCTTGGTTTATTGATTAAATTTTATGTGTCCATTTGTGTCCACTGGGTGTCCAAAAGCAAGGATTGGGCATCCATTTGGACACACAACTATTACTTAAAAATGCCTTGCCCCAAGTCGCTATTTTGCATTTGACACTGCATTCCCTGCCATTATTTATCACCTGACTCTGAATAAAGGATCTCAGGATTGCACTCAAAAACCGAGTAGATCCCACAAGCTCAGCAAGCCTCCAGATGAATTTTCCAAACTTCTGATGCATTTCAGCTCCAAGTATCCAAAAGCTCTACCTCCAAAATCAAGAGTTGACAGACCGATGATACATACCATGTTCTAGGAATTATTCCTTTAGTGATCCCTAAGCCATAATTTGGGTTGATTAAAAAAAAAATCAGTTAAAAGACATGGGTATCAGAAGAACCTATTTGATCACTGGATTGAAAAGACCAACCCCCTATGTCTTGGAGGCATTATATCTGGCTCTGTTAACATCACTGTCTCCACAAACTCCATCCAAAGAATTTATACACTTGGCAATCAAGCATGAAGGCAAAACCAACAATGGCACGCTCCCAAACTGGCTCAATGACATCCTTCCTTATTAGCGGTTTCAGATCAACAAACAAAAGCCACCAGAAGATACACATCTTTCTGCAGGACACCTAATGCCGCTTTGCCACAGTTGAATTGGCACAGACAAAAATCACATTCAAAGTGGCAGTCTCACTCCCTCGCTTTGTAATCAATCTATGGTGCAATCCTATCTATTTTTGCCTGCCCCAGCCCTACAACATTCAACCCAGCATCCAGCAACAGAAGAAGCAGTCTTATAAATAATCAGACCATTGGTTCATTTGGCTCAATATTGCCACAGACTAGCAGCAGCAGCAGCTGTCCACGGTTTCTTTCAAACAGGGAACCTCACCCAGCCATGTCTGGAGATGTTGAGGGTTGAACTCAGGACTTCTGGCTGCAGGGCAGATGCTCTGCCACTAAGTTATGGTCCTTCCCCAACTCCGTTTCCAAACTTGGAGCTGGGGTGGGGAGGAGATTGTCCCTGTTCCCTCGTGGAGGCAAAGTGGAAAGTGACATTAGAGAAGGGCAGGGTCCTGACAACCACAAGTTTGACTTGGCTACCAAAGGCAGCCAAAAAATGACGGCTCCCTGCAGTCCTTGTGAAAGATTTTGTTTATTTATTTATTTTATTAAATTTACATCCCACCCTTCCTCCTAGAAGGAGCCTGGATGTGCAATAAGATATAATTGATTATCGGATTAGGGCATTTCCAGGGCTGTGCGTAAGCCACAATTTTGCTGATCCACGGACTGTGGTGCAGTGGATGCAGAATCTACTTACTGAGAATATTTTTTTAAAATGTACATTTTCAAAAACGAGTTCCCAGCCCCTTTGGTTAAGAATGTGTTTGAAAATCTGAGGGCAATGCCTACTGAAATCTCAGAAGCCGCAGAGACTGATGAAGAATGCTTTTAGCAAGGCTTCTGTGTCCTAACCCCTCCCATGAATATCCAAACCAGAATGATACAAAACAGTAAAAACTGCAAAATTATACAAAACAATCTAAATGCACTTAATCTGCATATTTTACAAGCTGCAGAATTCATCTCATCTTGGCACAATATCTGGGCTGCCTGGGCAGAGTGGTTGTGTGGGCGTGAGCACACATGTGTGTACATGCACAGACACCCACCCACACGTATGCATGTGCAGAGTGCACAGCTCTGGCCATGTCCCTTTTCCTGGGATGTTCACAGATACACTTACAGCCAGTTCAAACCTTCACTTGCTAAAGCAGTATAGTACTCTTAAAATTTCTAGCATAGAAAAATCACATGTTGGGTAGATCTGATTGGACCGCACCACTTCAGACTCCAAGAGGGCAGGAGGTGAAATCGTACCTTGCTCGGGAGGGCAATAATTAAAAAGGAGCAAATGAAGCACAAAGCACATTGGTATAAATCGGGGAGATAAATCCCCCTGGGAAAAATAAATGTTAGATGTGGACGCACCCAGAAGGGTTGATCTTTGAAGATCTAGCAAGTAGAGACAAAGCCTCATCTGTCTTCAGAGATGGTCCATGAGCAAAACTGAGAGCACTTTTGGAAGGCTTATGAAATTAACCTTATTAAAAGCAACACATCCAACTTATCCAGAGATTTAGTATCTCATTTGATCTCCTGAATCTCTGAAAAACCAACCGTAGCTGATTCACGCTCCGCAACTGCCACAGAACGCTTTGGAACCCTGGCAGGCTCATCCATGCCAACCTCAAACCTGATTGGCTCAGGCAGAAATACGAAGCTGCTCTGCACTGTGGGTAGAGACACACTCACTGTTCTGCCAGTTCCAGTGCATCTCCACCTCTCTCTTCTGAAAACGGGGGCACATGGCTGCAGTCAAGTGCCACACATTTTTACTGTAAAACCTGGTGGGAGCAGCTTAAGTGGTTTTTTAAAAATTCAGCTACAAAGAGATTTCGCAACTGATTGGCAGAACAACCCGTTCCCCCTCCAGGTTCGGTTAATGGAAACGCTTTGATCTGGCAGCTAGCATCCTTACAGCCTATTTGTGCATCTAGCTCAGTGTTTTTCCATTTGATTGGCAACAGCTCTCTAGGTCATCTGGTAGTGAAGGGTCTTCTGGCCACCTAAGATCCTATAACTGTCCAACTGCTAGGACATGAACAGGGAATCTTCTGCATGCACTGTGGTCCATAGACTACCAGCAGTCCAAGAGCCGTGGCTCTGTGGTACAAAAGGTCCCAAGTTCAATCCCCAACATCTCCAAGTAGGGCTAAGAGGGAATCCTGTCTGAAATCCTACAGAGCGACTACCTGACTCAGTATAAGGCAGCTTCCTATGTTCATTCAGGTGGTCTGCAGCATGTCTGCATTAAATATTCATCCTGATTTTGACATCAAGTCAACCAATATGTGGTTTCTCCCACAACAAACCTTTGAGGTAAACGATGAAGGCAGCGACTGGCCCGACAAACGTTGTCACTAATATGGGGACCTAAACTGAGGTTACCCCACTTTTAGTTCACTGCTTGATCTACTACTGGAGAACATCTCCAGATGTGACGGATGGACATTAAGGGCCTGTTCACCCTGTCCCTGGTCAAAAATATTGTTCAAGACATCGGGACCGTAAGTGTGCCCGCTACCACATGTGAGACAAAATGGACATGAGACCTATGTGCAAACATTTCAGCAACACTGCATCACTCTAGTATCTGTAGTCCAGCTTATCTACACTTCTTCCATTGCCCTGTAGCCTCCAGAGCAATGGAAGCCCACTCGCATGCCCTCTCTTAACATGCACTAACGCCTGACTGATGCGATTCAGCTATAGATCCTTCGTGCATTGTTTGCATGCAAGGGCAAAGAATGTGAACAGTGGACAGCTGGGAGTGTGTCTAGGAAGGAGGGATGAGTGAATACAGTGGTGTAGTGGCAAATTCAGAAACACAGGGCCCCTTCGTGATAGCCTTGCCTCCCCCACCCCCCACAGCCATCCTCCCTACTAAGAGTACACAATAAAATGAGCTTTCAGCCTCTTACTTTGCTTAGAGTTCTGTTGAATGATGAACACAGGATGAAGGTGTATCCTCATGCCCCAAGTTATTTACACAGTGATTTTGTATCTGATTCCCACTCTCTGCCTATCTAGGTATTTTAAAGCCCTCTTCCTCTACAGGCCAAAGACAACTTCCAGAAGACTCTTCTCAGAGGCTAACAAGCTCCCCTTTTATGCTGATTGGCCCGCAGGAAGTCAGACATAGCAACTCTGCTGGGATCCCACTTCCAAAAAAAAGTAAGAGGTCTGTACCCCCCTCACAACCCCAGACGACTACACCGTGATCTTGAGTTCAGTTCTCCACATTTCTGCATCAGTTTGGGGATTTATTTTTTTTAACATCCTCATGAAAATTTACCAGCATTTTAGTGCAAATTTCTCCTAACGTACATAACTTCTGTATGTCATTTCCCCTAATGTCCACATTTTTGCCAGGCAATATAATGCATTTTTGTGTGATGCTTTCAATAATGCATTCATTTCTATGCACCCTTTATGCCAGTATATGCATTGTTGTAGACATTACTCGGCAGGAGAAGTGCATTGCAAAATTCAGAAAACTGCTCATTTCAAAGGACGGTTGCGGTTTCAGTACCCGTTTTGTTCGGTAAAATGTGAATTAGGTAAGTTCATCTGTAAATGTGAACTAAATTGAATTTCTGCCCCAATCCCTAGTAGGGAGGGAGACAGGGTGTCCTTACTTCGCATGGCCATCACTGGCAAATATGCCAGTACAGTGCATGGTGCATTTGCATGTTTGCAGAGCCTCCGTATCTGACTGACTACACACCATGGCATGCTCATGCCCCAAGTTATTTACACAGTGATTTTATATCTGATTCCCACTCTCTGCCTATCTAGGTATTTTAAAGCCCTCTTCCTCTTTACAGGCCACAGAGCGTGAACAGCCACCAGAGGAAAAGCAAACAGCTGCCTGAGATTAGAGAGTTTAAACTTTAAAGAAAAGAAAAAAGAACAAGTTTATGTAATTTAAAGAGAAACACTTGGGTAAACAGCAGTGTTATTTACAACACACCCCAGCACTTAAGTGAATGGGGTGGATTATGGAATGAGGGGCTCTTGAGCCTGGGCTCCCACTTCATCCTGCACCCCCAAAATTTGCCCCAGAGGGTTGGGTGTAGTCTCTGAAACAGTACTCAGGTGTGGCACAGAGGGAGAGAAATGAAAATGGGTTCCCTCTTCCATTTCTGTGTGCTGAAGGGCTCTATCAGATCCAAGTCCCTCTCTTTGGGAGTCCCTAATTTCTAAAAAAAATGCAGAGTCCACATTGTTATTTAAACGAATTGCACTGTGTACAAAACTTCTGAACTGCCTTTTCAATGCAGTATTTTAATGCAGATCTACCGGGCGCAGGCAGGAAGGGCGGAGAGAGAGGCTGCTACCACACCAGCAATTAAATTTGGCAGAGGAGGGTGAAACTGACATAAAATCACTGCTGAAGATGTAATTCCCCACAAGTCTTTAGGAAGTTTGTGATCTCACCTCAAGACATGAGGAGATATGGATGCCTGAAGAGTGGAACAGATTTTTGTGCCAACACAGACTCAGGAGAGATTGAAACTCTGACTGAGACCTAGAAACACAGGAAGCTGCCTCATACCAAGTCAGACCATTGGTCCATCTAGCTCAGTACTGCCTACACTGACCGGCAGCAGGTCTCCAGGGTTTCAGACAGAAGCCTTTTCCTGCCCTACCTGGAGATCCTTGGGGATCCATTGCCACTCAAAGCAGAACAGCACTGAGCCAGATAAAACAAACAATTTGCAGTCCCATAAAGCGTATGCTCACATAAATCTCAACAGGAGCTTTTAGCGTCACAGGGTGAAATTTTCAACCGTAGAATAGGAGAGCACTCTTGTGCTCAGTTCCTGCTTCACGCTGGCATCATATATCATCCAGCACAGTGCATTACAATTGCTACAACAGGCTGAAAAATCATTAAGTGAAAAGCTACATATCAACAGTGCGCTGACAACGCCGTGCGCCAAAGTGGTTGACGGTCTATGGCTGCTGATGGAAAGCAGCACGGAGGACAAGATGGAACTTTGCAATACCTACACTGGTAAGCTTCTGCTGGGTAGAAAAGCACTTCATCCTGTGCTCCCCTCGGGCACCAATCCATCAAATAGGAGTGAAACCGCTGGCAAGCAGCATCCCCAACTCCCATCCATATAATAAGCCGTCAAGAAGGATTTGATTACGTATAACATGAAGCGGCCAAAGGGAAGGGAAGGAATCTACTGGCGGATCGCTGAACAATTGGCAGCAGACCAGCAAGGGTTTCTAACACCCAGTTGTTTTAACAGTAGCAACTTGTGTTTTTTTTCTAACTTAGGCTGCAAACCAACTCTATTAGTCCCAGGCTATGGTCTGAAGGCACATAAGGCCGGCTCCCTGCTGAAGCTAAGCAGGGTCAGGTCTGGTTGGTGCCTGGATGGGAAACCGCCTGGGAACCATATGTAAGCCGCTTTGGGTTTCTATCATGAAAAGAAAGGTGGGGTATAAATGTAATAAATAAAGATTTACCTGGGAGCTAGCCCCACTAAATACAATAGGACTTACTTTTGAGTAGAGATGGGTAGGATTTGAACCTCTGCTATCTGAGTAGTAACTGAGATGTAGATTTATACTTGATATCATGGGTGGCTGACTTAGTACCCTCCATATGTTGCTGATTGATGGGCTATAGCTGCCATCATACCTGCTCAGTGGCCATGCTGGCTGGGGCAGATGGGAGGTGGAGTCCAAGAACATCTGGAAGGCAACAGGTTAGCCCAGCTTTTCCCAACCAGTGTGCCTCCAGATGTTGTTGGACCACAATTCCCATCTTTCCTGACCATTGGCAATGCTGGCTGAGGCTGATGGGAGTTGTGGTCCAACAACATCTGGAGGCACACTGGTTGGGAAAGGCTGGGTTAGCCACTCCTATTGCAAATGCAGTTCAGTCACTGCATGGCTCACCAAGGGCAACAATAGGTCCCAGCCTCACTGCTACCATTTTGCACCTGGTTCTGACTGGTTGACCCTGGTGTTCTAGAAAAAGACGGCATCCAATGCAGCTGAGTAACCTAGAAGTCTCAGCAGTCACACTGGCTCTTCATCCAGATCAGTAGCCAATTAAATTAATTAAAGCACCTGCACTCTGGACTCTCTGACGGGTCCGGATGCATAAAATACATCTCGTGAAGAATTCCTGGAGCTGTGTTAATTTAAATTGATGTATACCAAAAATCACAATTTTAAATAGGTGTCTAAATGAGAAGTTATTTTTCCTAGCTCTCAATAATTAAGGCAGTAACTCTGGTCATATGACCCACCCTGGTGTCCACCTGATGCTTTGAATTACAACTCCCATCGGCCCCAACCAGCATGGCAAACAGTCAAGAAAGATGGAAGGTGGCATTGTAGTCTATCTGGAGACCCCAATGTGATCATTCCAGCAGTAACTTGCCTTTTCCTGTAGTAAGGCAGAGGGCAGCTATGAGAGAACTAGAAAAAGTCCTCAAATGCAAAGATGTATCACTGAACACCAAAGTCAGGATCATTCAGACCATGGTATGCCCAATCTCTATGTATGGATGTGAAAGCTGGACAGTGAAAAAAGCGGATAAGAGAAAAATCAACTCATTTGAAATGAGTTCACACCATGGACTGTGAAAAAGACAAATAATTGGGTGTTAGAACAAATTAAACCAGAACTGTCACTAGAAGCTCAAATGATGAAACTAAAGTTATCATACTTTGGACACATCATGAGAAGACAAGATTCACTAGAAAAGACAATAATGCTGGGAAAAACAGAAGGGTGTAGAAAAAGAGGAAGACCAAATAAGAGATGGATTGATTCTATCAAGGAAGCCACAGACCTGAACTTACAAGATGTGACAGGGTGGTTCATGACAGATGCTATTGGAGGTCACTGATTCATAGGGTTGCCATAAATCGTGATCGACTTGAAGGCACATAATAACAACAAATGGCATCCTCTGCATCTGAAAGGAAGGGCTGCTCCGTGTTCCCAATTACACCTTTCAACTCTGACTGTCTCTCCATTCATGAAACCGTGAATTGAAATGGCAGGGCAGAGAAAAACATTTTGAGCCATCTGGCTAGTTCCATGGAGAAAAAAGGGGGGAGGGATTCTGGAAGTACACACACACACAGCCCTTTACATACACAGACACTTTCAGATTTAGGATTCTCCAAAGAGTTTAGCCACCCCCTCATATATATATATATATATATATATATATATATATATATATATATTATATATATATATAAACTAGGCTGAGAAGCCTTTTTTTTATCTCAATAAGGGTTACCCTCTGGTAAGCTTTTTAGGATTGCAGCTTTTATTTCGCGGATTTGCAGACATTCTAGCTGCCCTTCATTTTAAGGAGCTTTGTGGAAAATGATGGATAGACGATGAGAGCAGGATAAAGAACATACAAAAAAAAAAAACCCAACTGTATAACCCAGTAGATCACTAAAACAGCCAGTGCCTAATTTCAAGAAAAAAGATGCCAGGATTCAGTTTGGTCTGGAAATAATTTAAAACACTCTGATCTGGATGTACAACACCCTAATGCTTAGGGGATCTCCGGAGGAAGCAGACCTCCCCAGCCATAAGAACAAGTTTAACAGCAATCAGCATGACCCAATGGGACTGGAAAATGTCTGAAGGTCATGTAGTCCAACCCTAAACAGGATTTCCTATGTCACACATTAATCCTACCGCAAATTAATCCGCATGGCTTCCCCATGCTTCATTTACACTGGAGTGCCTTTCCATATCACCATAAGTGCAGAATTTATTGTTCTGTTTTATATAAATCACTAAGTTATAGGCTGTGTACATACTGTATATTTAAAACACATTTCCCTCCCACAAAGAATCCTGGCAACTGTGGTTTATTAAGGGTGCTGGGAATTGCAGCTCTGTGAGGAGTAAACAACAGTTCCCAGGATTCTTTCTGCAGGGCGGAGGTATGTGCTTCACATGTATGGTGTGTAAGCAGCCATAATATGCAAAGTACTACACAATCCCTGGGTGCAATCAATATTGAGATCAATGGGGAAGCTTCCATGGATTGCAAAGGCTCCAGCTAGATCATCGTCAGTTTCACAGTGTAATGGATGGAACTGGGAGCCTTGAAACATGAAACCAGGGTTTAAATCCCTGGTAGTGTCTAGTAAGCTACCAAGTGGCCTGGCCTTCGCTTCAGCGTATCAATGGCTCTACCTCACAGGGTTTTTTGGAGGAGATACCACTCTGAGCATCCGAGAGGGGAAAGAGCAGGGTACAGATATACGTTTCATTTACTTAAATATTTCTAAGACCAGGCCCACTTGTAGCAATGCTTTTATGCGATAGGGTGGAGCCCATCAACATCTGGGGGCACCAAAGGTTCCCCATCCCTGCTTTGACAGCGGGAGAGGTCTTTGGGCAGGTGTTGCCACTTGACACATGAAGCAGAGAGAAGTTGCACCAGCAGAAGCTCTTCCTTGTGTATGGTCTTGGAAAGGTACAAAACGTCTCTTGGGTTTCCACCCACTTACTTTTCTGCCAAAGCCTAGCCTTTTGGTGAGGATGTGTCTAACAGCAGCTGTCAGCCAGGACAGATAAGAATGGCCCTGGCGGATCAGGTCAGAGGCCCCTCGAGTCCAGCATAAGCCCACAAGCAGGGCACTGCAGGCAACAGCCCTCTCTCTTTTTATGATCCCAGAATCATCTGATATCCAGAGATAGAGGACCATAAATCTAGTTCAACCTCCTGTTCAATGCAGGATACAACTATTACAGCATCTCTGACAGATGGTTGTGCAGGCAATATTGTTTACATGCGTCCAAGCAAAGGAGAACCCCACCATCCCCTGGCCTTTAGGACGTTTCTCCTAACGTTTTAAGCAACATGTCTGCTTCCCTGTAATTTCCACCGAATGGTTGTAGTTCTGTCCTTTGGCCCTCCAGATGCCGCTGAACTACAACTCCCATCAGCCCCGGCAAGCATGGACAATGGCCAGGGATGACAGGAGCTGCATTTCAGCAACATCTGGAGGGCCAGAGGTTCCCCACACCTGCAACAGGGAACAAGTCTCTTCTATGATCTGCATAAGGGGCATCCAGATTTTTGAGAACAGATTTCATGTCTTCCCCTTCTCTTTTCTGGGCTAAACATCCCCAGATTTTTCAATCACTCCGCAGAAGACTTTGTTCCCAGACCTATGATTGCCCTCCTCTGAACAGGCTCATTCGTCAACGTCCTTCTTTAAACACAACCACAGTACTCCACAGATGTGGTCTGACCAGTGAAGAATAGAGCAGAACACCAACGATCTGGACACTATGCTTAACGTAGCATTTGAAGTCCCATTTGTTGTTTGTACACTGCCCTGAGACTATGGGATAACGGGTGGTCTAAATGTTTCATGACTAATAGTAAAAATAATTTTACTATCATAGATTAAGAGTCATGGTGGGCAACCTCTGGCCTTCCAGGTATTGCTGAACTCCCATCAGTCCCAGCCAGCATGACCAACAGCCAGGGATGATGGGAATTGTAGTCCAGCAACATCTGGAAGTCTGCATGTTTCCCCACCCCTGAATAAAAGGTGCCTCCATTAATTTGTTTAATTCCCTCTTACGGGTATCTTAACCAGCCACCATCACCACATCTGGGTAGCAGCAAATCCCATAAATTCCTTATTCATTGTGTGAAGAAGGATTTTCTTTTCTCGGTCTTGAACCTACTGCCAATTAATTTAGTTGGTTGACCTCAAGTTCTAGGGAAGAGGGAGAAAAAATTGCCAGCTTTCTCCCCACCATCCATAACTTTGCATATTATCACGTGTCCCCCACCCCCTTAAGCTTCAACCTTCTGTCTTCAGAAAGGTGCTCCAATCCCTTAATCACTTGGGCTGCCCTTTTCTACATCTTTTCCTAAAGCAGGAGGGAGGGACTATAGTCCAACAACATCTGACGGACCACAGGCTTCCTAACCCTGTTCTAAAGAATACACAGATAAGCAGAACCTCGATGTACAAAAGCAGTATACCACTAAATATTAGACACTGGGGACAAAGCAGGAAAGGAAAGGCCATCACCTTTGTAATGTGCTTAGGAGCTCCCCTGGCCAATGCTAGACTAGATGAAACTTCAAACCAATCCAGAAAGGCAATTCTTATATCGATGCTTATGTGTGACATAGAGGACAGCTACTGACCCTTGCCATTTCCATTCTGGACAACACATTTTTAGAACAACACAAATAGGAATGGGTTCAGAACAGCGCAATAACAGTCGCCAGCAATACAGAAAACAAATCATACAAGAAAAGGTTGGAGGAAATGGGTATGCTTAGCTTGGAGTAAAGACAACTGAGGAGGATCATGATGAAAATGGAAATAGACTGCCTTCAACTCGATCCCGACTTATGGCTACCCTATGAATAGGGTTTTCATGGTAAGCGGTATTCAGAGGGGGTTGACCATTGCCTCCCTCTGAGGCTAGTCCTCCCCAGCTGGCTAGGGCCTGCTCCGCTTGCCACAGCTGCACCACCCAGCCCCTTCCTTGTCTGCAACTGCCAGCTGGGGGGCAACTGGGCTCCTTGGGACTCTGCAGTTTCCCCACGGCTGCACAGGTGGCAGGGCACATAGCCCCTGAGCCACTCCCTGTGGGGGTGATCTTTAGCTGGCCCTTTGCACCCAGGAGACACGAGCGGGGATTTGAACTCTCAGACTCTGGACTCCCAGCCAGGCTCTCCTCCCCACTGGGCTATACTAGCGGCAGGATCATGATAGAACTCTTCAAATACCTGAAGAGCTGTTACATATAGGCTTGTTCACACATTACACCAAACACAGATGCAAGCCATTTCCACACATGTACAAGTGTTTGTAGGAAACAGTGTACACTTGCTGATTTGTACAGCTCAACACAGATACGCAGACTGGACGTCGCTGAACGCTGTATGTGAATAACTGTACGAGTGTGAAGCTCCACTGTTTGGGTACACTATTTGAATGCAACATGTGAAAAACCCTATAGAAGAGGGCAAATTATACACAGGTACGCAGATTGTATACTTCTTAAATGTAACATGCAAACACCCTTCTAGAAGAGGCCAAAGATTTGTCCTCTGTTGACTTGGAAGGCAAAGCTAAATTTGATGGGCTTAAGTTATAGGCAGTAGTGTAGTGGCAAATTCAGAAGTGCAGGGTTCCTTCGAGTTAGTCACAGTCACACCCCTCCTGTTCCCTCCTTTCTTCTGCTGGGCTGAGAATGAGATCCTTGTTAATGCCTTTCCCCACAATAACATATGTCCATAGGAGCCAATCAGCATGAAAAGGGGAGTGTGAGCTACAAAGAAGAGTCTTCTCAGTGGCGTACCCACCTCCTTTCACTCTGTTTGGCTCCAGTCTGCAGGAAAGAACAAGGAATCATGTTAGAAGACTCTTCTCAGTGGCCAACCCACTTCCCTTTCATGCTGATTGGCTCGTAGGGCATTGGAACCATAGGGACCCTGCTGGGACCTTGCTTCCAAAAATGTAAAGGGTCTAAGACCCTCTGAGACCCTGGACGACTACACCCCTGCAACTGCCTCTCTCTACTTTGCCTTTGTGGTAAACTCTGCCACTCTGCACATACTCAGAGACACATGTCTTGTTTACAGCAGGGATAAGTAACGCACAGCCCTCCCAATGTTGCTGGTCTCCCAATTCTTACCACTTCTGATCAGCATGGCTAAGGGTCAGGAATAACGAGAGATGGAATCCAGCAACAGCTGAGAGCTATGCCTTCCCCATCTCTAGTACCAGCACCAGTACGAGCTCAAGAGGGTGGAACCACATGAGGGACACCCCCTCTCCATTTTGCAGTGCCTCCACCCCTGTGCCCATGTTCAGAGATGCCCATTGGGCTCCCTCCACTATTCTGCACGCCCTCAAGAGAGACACCTCTCATGCTACCTCCTGACCACCTCTTGACATGGCAGAGAGAGGTCCCCTCCAGAACTCTTATGCTCGGACAGACCTTCACTGCCTACGACTGTCGCAACGCAGGACTCCCTCCCAAGGGGTCTGCCATTCCATCGGCCAGGAGCAGCAGGACAGAAAAGCCACGTCTTCCTAGTAGTGCAAATTCAGAACAGCAAATTGAGAATGAGATCTTCATTAATGCCCTCTCCCACAGACGCCCCAAGGAGCCAATGAGCACAAAAGGAGAGAGGGTTAGCTACTGAAAAGAGTCTTCTCAGTGACTGACTCACCTCTTTTCACCCTGATTGGCTCCAATCAGCAGGAAAGGACAAGGCAGCATGTTAGAAGACTCTTCTCAGCGGCTAACACGCTCCCCTTTCATGCTGGTTGGCTGGTAGGATACTGGAGGCATAGGGGACCCTTGTGTCCAAAAAGACCTCCTGAGACCCCGGAGAGCTACACCCCCTGCGCCTTCCTACAGAGCCCAGCGGAGACACGGCTAGACCGCGCGAAACAGCGAGTTCCAGCCCAGACACACTCGCAGCCAACTTGAGCGGCGGGACTTCGCAGCACCGGGCCAACTTTCCCTCTCCTTACCGTCGGAGCTGACCGTGTCGTAAGAGTCGCGCTGGCCGGCAGAGGCGCGCCGCGCTCCCTGGCCGGGCTCGCTGTAATCCACCCAGCTGAGCCCCTCCAAGCTGTCGTAGTCCGCCCGGTGCTTGTCCTCCACCGGCACGACGGTGAAGTGCGGCATTGCCGCGGCCCCTCGGAGGATTCTCCGCCAGCCACGCCGACGCCGCCCTCAGCCGCCGGTGGGGCTTCCCCGGAGCTGGAGGTGCGAGACGGCGCGAGCGAGAAACGCGCAGCAGCAGCCGCCGCCGAGCCAGGCTGGCATTCCAGCGGCCTTGGGTCACTTCCTCTCAGGAAACCCGGCTCTCCGACTCCACCCATTCCCCCCTCCAGGCTACAAAAAGAGAGAAAAGCTCGCGTCCTGGAGAGACGGGGAGGGTCGACGAAAAAGGCATTCGGCGGGGAGGGATTGGTTTCCCCCGGCAAGAGGCAACTGGGGATGAGTGGGGGGCGCAGAGAGGAGGGATGTGTTTACGGGAAATGGAAAAGTGGGGTGTTTCCCCCATCTCCGACCTCGCCCCGCCATTTTTTAACAGTTCAGCCCTGGAACTTGTTTGCAGGGACGCTAGCGGAGTTAGCCCGGCGTCTGGAGAAGTAATGACCCCCACGGACAGAGCGTCCCTGAGCGTACACAGAAGTCATCGGCATCTGGAGCGGGCTGGGAAACATGTGGCCCTCTAGAAGTTGCTGGGCTCTAACTCCCATCGTCCCTGACCCTTGGCCAGGCCGGCTGGGGCGGATGGTATGTGTGGAGTCCAGCAACATCTGGAGGGCCACCGCTGTTCCCCCGCCCTGCGCTAGGTGGTGCCGTCAAAGCAGGACGTTAGGGCAGAGGTCCTGGGCTCCATGACGTTACCATCTACAAAGGGGCCTAGAAAGACCATTAATTCCAGAGTCTATAAAGCAATTTCCCCCAACCTGATGCCCTCCAGATGTTTGGGACTACAACACCCGTCATCCCCAACGAGGGCTGATGGGAGTTGTAGTCCCAAACATCTGGAGGGCACCAGGTTGGTTGGGGAAGGGTGGTCTAAACCAATCTAAGTGGATGGCACTTTAGTTACATCCACTCTGAGAACGGGCTGCTGGATTAGATGGACCATTGGCCTGATCCAACAGGGCACTTCTTCAGAACCTGGGACTTAGCAATTCACCTCTGCTAGGTCCTTCCGAATACTACTGATGAGTTACATAGAAAGCTGCCTTATATGCAGTCAAACAATGGGACCATGTAGCCCAGTTTTGTTTACTGGTCCTCTCAGTTTTAAAATCTATGTTTTCTCTTTGGGGATGCTGTCCATTTTGGGGATTAGAGTGCTAAACTGACTGTTACTTTTATTTAACAAAATCTGCACACCACTTGATTGTTAAAAAAACACCCTCTAAGCAGTTTCTGAGAGCCAGTGTGGTGTAGTGGTTGGAGTGTTGGACTACGACCTGGGAGACCAGGGTTCGAATCCCCACATAGCCATGAAGCTCACTGGGTGACCTTGGGCCAGTCACTGCCTCTCAGCCTCATGAAAACCCTATTCATAGGGTTGCCATAAGTCGGAATCAACTTGAAGGCAGTACATTTACATTTAGCTGTAAGCTTATCATCACAACAGCACAAGTATGACCTATATCCTAACATCCCCTCAAATGAAGCAAAACGGTCTGAATTAATTAATAAAAATTTTATTGCACCAATGGCCACCAACACAATCACTCAATATCTTAGGTAGACAAGCACGTCATTACTGTACTTAAGCAAATATCCACGAGTGAAAGGACAGCCCTGGATCTAACTCTCTCTTTGGACCCAGCTCAATGCACTTTTATGCTACTTTGATCCTCAGGCAAAGGGATAACATATATGGTAAACTCTCTGGGTAGGTAACAAAATATCTCTTTGTTATGTACAAGGCATAACATGCTGCAGGTTAGCATAGCAGCTATAGTGATATCATGGTGTACCTCTGGTAAATATATGTGGCAAACGTTAACATTTATTACCTAGTTGTAATCCTTACAATTAACCTATAAAGTAAATAAATATTATATCCCTACCCCCAGTGTGGTATAGTGGTTAAGGTGCTGGACTATGACCTGGGAGACCAAGGTTCGAATCCCCACACAGCCATGAAGCTCACCGGGTGGCCTTGGGCCAGTCACTGCCTCTCAGCCTCAGAAGGAGGCAATGGGAAACCCCCTCTGAATACCCCTTACCATGAAAACCCTATTCATAGGGTCGCCATAAGTCGGGATCGACTTGAAGGCAGTTCATTTCCATTTTTAAGCCGTTTCTATCTGAGTTACTTTGAACCTCCATGTCCAGGGCAGCGCACCTCTGCATGCCAGTTGCTACAGGACAAAGATGGGAGAGGGCTGTTTCCTTCATGCTTTCTTGGTGGGCTTTTGAAACATTTCTGGCTGACCCCACTGTGATGGGAAGACAGACCTTTGGTCTGATCCAGCAGGGCTCATCTTCCCACAGAACAGATAGTTCCTGTTCTGCAAAGCATGTTGTATTGGTCTGGCAACAACTGCAGGCCAATCCAAAGTATGTTTTAAGTCTGAAATTCCACTGAGTTCACGGGGTAAAAGTAGAGAGCTTTGTAGCCCAGCCAGGCAAAAACCCTCGAGGGGTATAGCCTAGGGAGAGTCCCAAGGGCCAGACAGAGAGGCCGGGGGGGGGCACATTCAGCTCTTGGGCTGAAGGTTTCCCGCTCTTGCTATAAAATGGCAGATAAGAAAAGAGCATAATATAATGGACATCCATATTTCAACTGTGGTAAGGAGATCTTAGCAAAAGCACTTTTATCTGTTGGGCTCCTGCAGTCTTTCCTGACTCAGTACCCTCCAAATGTCTTGGACTACAAGTCCTATCATCCCATGAAAGTGCCCACTTTTAGTCAAGTATCCCTTTTTTAAAATAAGGTGTTCTTCCCTCCTGCGTAACTAAGTTCTAATAAAGCCATTCCAATTTCAGTGTGCGGAATGGTTTTACAGTTTTTTTCTTTCTCTTCTTTTTCGTTGGCAAGGGGTATTTATTCTATATGTTAAGAAGCTCTTTAAAAACAACAGAAAAAAACTGATGAGAGGCCATCCCCTTCCACTCAGAGTTTCCTCATCACTTTGAGAACAATTCCTTAAAAAAAAAAGTCTTTGAAAAGTAAGTCTACAAAGGAAACCCCAGATGAGCGCTTGACCACATTTGACATTCAGTCCAATGTAGTCCTCCATTGTCGTGGAAGAACCCTTCAAGTGTTTCCCATCCCTACGGGCGCTTCCCAGAAGTGTGACGTCAGCTTTTATTTCTGGGTCTGAGTTAATGCTGAATTTGACCCATTGTGCCCTGTGATAAATTGGATCTAATTGGGGGCGGGGGCGGAAGAAGAGTCAGGATTTTTATTTTATTTCTAGGGACAAAAAGTTAACATAGTATTGTGAAGTCACAGAAGTAGCCAGGTTGAACTTCCGTGGTGACCTTTGGCATATAAATAGGAGTATGTTGTGATGTGCTAGTGGTCATGCAAATCCTGCATAAAAAAGAATTGGAAGTGGGGGAGGCTTTAATGCCTGGGCAAACCTCCTCCCCAGGGACTGGATTTAGGGCAACCTGTGGCCCTTCGGCTGTTACTTGGAGGCCAATTCGCATCAACCCAGCCCCAGCCAGCATGGCCAGTAATATTTATTTATTGAATTTATATTTCACCCTTCCTCCCGAAGGAGCCCTGGGCAGCAAACACATCAACAAAGCATTATAAAAATGGTTAAAAACATTCTACAAACAGTTACAGTTCAAAGGCTTCTTTCATCCAATGATCTTTGGCTTGCCAGGAACAGAGTCCTCA
Organism: Rhineura floridana; assembly: GCF_030035675.1. Taxonomy (NCBI): domain Eukaryota; kingdom Metazoa; phylum Chordata; class Lepidosauria; order Squamata; family Rhineuridae; genus Rhineura; species Rhineura floridana. The sequence continues at coordinate 11,538,583 of NC_084492.1, read as the reverse complement.
GCCATCAAATGCCTGTATAAACAGGAATGTTTTTGAATTTCTCCCAGTGGTCAATAATGAGAGAAACAGACACATCTCACTGGGAGGGCATTCCACCAGTGGGGAACTGCCACTGAAAAGGCCCTGTTATGGGTCAAGGCCAACCAGGCACTGCCTGGTGGCGGCACCATCACCAAGGTCTTACCTGCCAATCATAGGATCCAAGATGGTTGATGCTAAGGAAGGGGTTCCTTTAAGTACTTGGGTCCCAAGCCATTTAAATGCTAGTACTAATTCCTTGCGTTGGGCCCAGTTGCTCACTGGCAACCAGTGCAGCGCTTTTAGGACTGGTAATACATGGTCCCCTTGGGCTGCCTCACTTAGCATGGATCCAATAGTGATGGATGATGAGAGTTGGATACTAGCACCATTTGGAGTGCCTCAGGTCCCCCACCATGACTTAGGGGCAAGCAACCCAGGTGACTGCCTAAAGAGCCACACTCAGGATGCACCTCTCATGGGTCACTTACCCAACTATTCACCCGTGAAACAGAAACGAGATGTACAAACAATTTGTATGGCAAGAATAGATGCAAGATTTACAGATTCTAGTGGGCAAATTTAATTTGCACTAAAATGCTGAAGAGTTTTCATGAGGATTTTTCTTACTAAAAAAAAATTGCAAATTGCTCCAGAAATGTGGAGAACAGAATTTCAAATTGGAACACATCCCTCTCTCCCCATTCATACTTTTTCCTATTCTTTCTCCTCTATGCCCTCCAGCTTCTTTTCCTTCTTTCTCCTCTCTTCTTACATTTCCTTCTCTTTCTCTCACTTTTGTGTTCCTTCATAACATTTTAAGGTAGGCAAGGATAAGGCAAGGTAAGAGAGAGGAATTGTGCTGATCTGATCCACACCATACATGTAAAGCAACCTAAAATGGAAATGTAGTGCCTTCAAGTCGATTCCGACTTATGGCGACCCTATGAGTAGGGTTTTCATGAGGCAGAGAGGCAGTGACTGGCCCAAGGTCACCCAGCGAGCTTCATGGCTGTGTGGGGATTCAAACCCTGGTCTCCCAGGTCGTAGTCCAACACCTTAACCACTACACCACACTGGCTGTTAACAGTCATGGCTTCCCTCGAAGAATCCTAGGAACTGCAGTGTGTTAAGGGTGTTGACCTCACAGAGCGACAATTATTATTATTATTAATTATATTTAATTGTCACTTTTTTCCACATTGAAAACTCAAAGCGGCTTACAGCATTAAAAACAGATACAAAAATAAGAATAAAAACATTCTAAATTGCTTAAACTACATTAAAACAAAATCCAGCACCTCCCCGTCTGACTAAAAACAAACAGAAGATTAAACCCCCAAAGCATGGGTAAATAAAAATGTTTTTACCTGAATGCCTAAAGACAGACAGTAATAGCACCAGGCATGCCTCTACAGGGAGAGCATTCCACAAATGGGGAGCCACTACTGAGAAGGCCCATTCTTGTGTTGCCACCTTCTGTATCTCCCTGTGAGGTATTGGGGTCCTGAGCTACATACAGCTCTTTGAATTTGAATTTGACCTGGAAACTAATTGGTAGCCAGCACAGCCGTGCCAGACTTGGTGTTATGTGTTCCAACCATCTTGCCCCAGTCAGTAATTTGGCTGCTGAGTTCTGCACCAGCTGCAGTTTCCAAACTGTCTTCAAAGGCAGCCCCACATATAATGCATTGTAGTAATCTAACCTAGAGGTTACCAGTGCAGAGACAATAGACGTTAGGCTATCCATGTCTAGATAGGGATGTAGCTGGGACACCAGCCAAAGCTAATGGACAGCACTTCGCACCACTGAAGCCACCTGGGCCTCAAGTGACAGTAGTGGATCCAGAAGGTACTTTGCGCCACTGAAGCCACCTGGGCCTCAAGTGACAGTAGTGGATCCAGAAGGTACTTTGCGCCACTGAAGCCACCTGGGCCTCAAGTGACAGTAGTGGATCCAGCATCCTTAACAAACTGCAGCTTCCAGGATTCTTCAAGACTGTTAAAATGATATAAGAATGCTTTAAATATGTAGTGCAGATGTGACCCTGATCTACCTGTTAAATCTTTGTTTGTTATGCATTTGTGTGTGTTTTGAAATGCCAGTTTTAAAAAAAGGCTTTGATGATGACAGCAGTGACAGAGATGAAGACATAATGCAAGATTCCAGCTCAGTTGCTCAAATGATCTTCAAGGAGGAAAAAGATTTCACTTAAAAAAAAAAAAAAGGAAGTAGAGCTAAAACTGTGTCGGATCACAGGATGCCATGTGGTCTGCATCCCTTCCTCATCCTGCAAATATAAAAAGCAGATTGCACAAACATCCTTAGGTTGACGGGAGTTGTAGTACAAGCATCTGGAGACATAGGATTGTTTACATAAGGCAAGAAAAAAAAATAGGACAACCGCAGGGAGGGTTGCCTAAGAAATGTGGGTTGTATTCAGCTAAATCCTACTCAGAGGAGATCCACTGAGTTTAATGAACCTAACTTAGTCATGTCTATTAACTTCAATGGGTCTACTCTGTACTCTGAACAGGACCAGCCATAGATACAACTGTTGGAGCCCTGCAAGATTTTTTCAAGGGTGGAGGGTGTCAAGTAAATACTGTGAATAAATAAACAATGAAACCAACTTCAGAGAAAGTATGGGCACCTGAACTGTTATCCATGGTTAGCAATCACTTTTCCACCAGGAAAGACCTACAAAAAATACCCACACAAGATAATGTGTATTCCACTCTAGTCCTTTCTACCTGATTGGCTACATCTCCTTTCCTAAATGTCAGTCATTGCTATAACTTTGGTCACATCCACACAATACATTTAAAGCACTCTTATACCACTTTTAACAGTCATGCCTTCCCCCAAAGAATCTTGGGAACTGTAGTTTGTTAAGGGTGCAGGGAACTGAAGCTCTGTGAGGGGTCTCATACCAATTCTTGGCACGATTAACAAAGTGCAGTTCCCAGGATTCTTGGGGCGGGGAACCATGACTGTTAAAGTGGTGTTAAGAGTGCTTTAAAGAGTGTATGATGTGGATGTGACCTTCATTCATTGACTAACCATGCTGAAGGTTGGAAACAGGTTAGTTTCCCACAAAATAAATGAGGAGAATAGTGCCTGTACATTTTGCCTCATATCTAAACTTCTACTAATATTAGAAACTTACTCTTTGATTACCTACAGCCATACTACCCTGAACATGCCCAATCTTGTCTGATCTCGGAAGCTAAGCAGGGTCAGGCTTGGTTAGTACTTGGATGGGAGACCGCCAGATGTCGTAGGCTTAGAGGAAGGCAATGGTAAACCACCTCTGAATACCTCTTACCATGAAAATCCAAGAAAGATTCATAGGGTCGCCATAAGTCGGAATCAACTTGAAGGCATATAACAGCAAACTCTCTGATTAATGAAAGCTGGGAAACTGTGGATTATGGCTCATGTGGGGGGAAGGAGCTGCCTGCCTCATTATCACGCCCCCAGGTCACTAAGGATGGGGGAGAAATTCAATTTAGTTTGCATTTAAAGGCAACCTTATCAAACTCTCATTTCCGAAACACGACCATCCTTCAAAATTTGCACTTTTATGAATATTGCAGTCCATTCTTCAGCCAAGCTGCATATGTTAGGATCAAGGGTTCATACAAAAGCATCATTAGTGAAAATAACATACAAAAATGCATTCTTTTGGAGGAAATGGCTTGCAAAAAATGTGTATATTTGTGAAAATAAATAGTGTTTACTAGGAGAAATTTGCACTAAAATGCTGAAGAGTTTTCATGAGGATTTTTCTTACTAAAATAAAATTGCAAATTGCTCCAGAAATGCGGAGAACAGAATTTCAAATTGGAACAATGAGGAACAGAGGGAACCAAAAATGGACAGATTCATCCATCCTACTGGACACCCATGACTGGAGGGTGCCAGGTTGGCGAGGCTTAGCCAGATCTAGTTAATGACTAATCCACTCATCAATAGAATCATAGAATCATAGAGCTGGAAGGGGCCTTGTAGGCCATCGAGTCCAACCCCCTGCTCACAGCAGGAAATCCACAGCTAGAGCATCTCCCGCAGATAGCTGTCCAGCCTCTGCTTGAAGACATCCAGCGAAGGGGATCCCACCACCTCCCTAGGCAGTCGATTCCATTGCCGAACTGCCCTTACTGTCAAGAAGTTCCCTCTAATGTCCAATCTGAATCTATGCTCCTGCAACTTAAAACCATTAGACCTAGTCCTACCCTCTGGGGCAGCAGAGAACAAATCTGTACCCTCCTCTATGTGACAGCCCTTCAGCTACTTAAAGAGTGCAATCATGTCGCCCCTCAGCCTTCTCTTCACCAGACTGAACATGCCAAGTTCCTTCAACCTTTCCTCATAAGACTTGTTCTCCATACCGGCTATCATCCTCGTCGCCCTCTTCTGAACCCGCTCCAACTTGTCTATATCTTTCTTACTACTTAGCGTGTCCAGGTCACAACTTGGATACTGTGTCCTGCCTCAACAGTCCCTTCAGCCCTGCAGTGCTGCAGGGAAACAAGAGCCTGGAACTTTCTGGGAGGAAGAGAGCCTTGAAACCATTTCAGAAGGAAGCAAATTCTATTTTAGACACTTCCTGGTGTTGCTATTGGAAGTGCTTTGTTGCTTGTCCTTTCGCCAGCTTTGCTGAAAAAGACTGGCCACTCGTGTTAGTCTATTCCTTCTCTAAACTATTTATCCAAATATGTTTATTGATCCAGCAACCATTACAAACAAATGAACAAACATTAAAACCAGCTGCTCTATAAACTGCTCATCGGCAAGCATTTTAGCCCTGGTGTCCCATAACAATGCTTAAAAATTTGGCAACATTTAAAATGACATAGGGGCCATTATAGTTTAAACATACATTCAAAAGTACTCCTTCAGCTCGACCAGGAAGCTGTTCCGAACTGGGAAGTAGTAGTCTGTCACTCACAGCCTTATAAAAATTACCATGCAGAAGACTCAACAGCATCATAACCACATGGACCCAGTCTCTGATTATGAGGTGTGCCTTGGAAGCACTATTGATATCCTCCCTTTCCACTTTATTATTAAGGTGCTCAATGTGACAAACATCACAATGTTAAAAACAAACAACCCCCACACATAGCAAACAACAAATTTAAATCTTAAAAACAAACGATAATGTAGTCAACAAACAGCAGCAGCCTCTGGAACCAAAATGTATCAGCACCCAGAGAAACAGCTTAGGCAAGGGGTTCCCAAACTGTGGTCCATGATCCACCGATGGTCTGCAAGCTACATTCAGGTGGTTTGTGGCATGTCCACATTAAATGTTGGTTTTTTAATAGTATTTTTTATTGCTTCTATTTCTTTTGCCATGTTTTATTGGATTACAATTTGAATTCTATAGGATGCAAATTATAATACAATAAAATACAAACTAAGAAATAAAGGCACCAATAAAAGTGCAACAAAAATCATGCACCATTTAGCACAGCGCGCAGCAATTTGTGCAACAGGCAGAAAAAATAATTCAGCAAGAACCTCGGCAGTTTTCAAGCAGTGATGGAGAACCCCTAAGGGGTCCTGGCCCCAAGCAATTAGGGCCCCTGAAAATTGATTAAGGAAAAATGGATTTCTTTCCCCTTATTCACATACAGCAGGCATTAAAAGCAAAACCCGTGTGTCCAGGGAAAAGCAGAGACGTCAACGTCACCTCTCTGCAAAATTCCTGAGCAATCACTCCGAGCCAAGAGTGACTAGAAGCGTGACAGAACACCATCAATTTAGTATTGTTTAAGATTAATATATTTTTACTATTTGATCTTGGAAACGGGTTTCTGAGCTCTCCTATTGAGAAGCAAAATACTTCTGTTAAAAGAAATCTTTATGAAGGGAAATCTAAGTAGATAGAAATTTTAGCTTGATACTGATTTTATTATGGCATGATGTATTCCATAAAACCATTAAGTGTGTTCTTTTTTTTTTTTTAATAATTTTTATTCAAATTTTTCAAAAGACAAACAAAACAAAGTCAAACAACAAAAACATAACAATATAACAAAAGAAAAAAAATAAAATAGTTGACTTCCGATTTGTTGCAGATCAGCTAAAAGTATATAATATATATCAAACCTGCCCCTTAATATATACATACAGGATCACTTTTCTCCATAGGTAAACCATTAAGTGTGTTCTTGAGGTAAGGGGTATTTTGAGATGGGCTGCCTTTCTGCATTTCACTGTGTTTTATGGAGAAGTGGGGGGCTCAGATTTGCCCTTTTCCCTTCCTGTGTTCCCTGATCATTCTTTATATTATATTATGAGGCTTTTGGTTATAAAGTGGTGAGTTAAAATTAATCTTTCTTTATAGCTAGGTAGTAGTAGGAATTTGTACTGGAACTCCCACTCACTCTAGGGAGAGCCAGATTTGACTTGTAGTCATGGCTTCACCCAAGGAACATGCTGTTTTGTCCTAAGAGATATTCCTTGACCAGCTTGAATGATCAGGAGCCATGACAGAATGGAATGTAAATGGTACATATGGGTTTCAGAACATACAAGATCATCAGTAATATATGACAGTAGAATGGTGAGATCTGAGAAAGGGGACAGGTTGACATCACTGAACACAAGGGGAGATATATGAATACATATATTCATTTTAATAAAGTTATCTGGTTGGTTGGAAGTGTTTCAAGAGGGAAGAAACTGTTATGTTACGTAGAAAAGAATTTGGGGGATTGGTTAAATCATTGTCACATGTTGTAATGGTATCCTATAAAACATCTGTGCATACTATATTTCTTTACAGTCCCTCTCAGATTTTCTGATGGGCTGTCCTTGCATATGCTTGTTTTTTTTTAATAAAGGCCTACCTTTTTGCTCCAAGCCTGTGTCTTCAATTTTATTCAAGGACCCCCAGCAAAGATCCCACAGGAGAAAACAGCAATTTCTCCATCAGTGGTCCATGGGGAAAAAATGTTTGGGAAATGCTGGCTGAGAAACTATCTGTGCCAGCTAAGCCCTAAGATTCATTCATGGAGGAACCATGTGATGAAGAACCAGAAATTTAGACTGTGAGGTAAAAGCTGCTCTTAAAATACTTGGAAGAAACAAATCACCAGGAACAGATGGCATACCAATAGGGTTGCTACAAGCTACTGAGACTGAATCTGTCCAAATTTTGACACAAATTTGTCAAGAAATATGGAAAACTAAACAGACTGGAAGCATTCAATATGTATCCCAATTCCAAAGAAAGGGGATCCCAGAGAATGCAGTAATTATCGAACTATTGCCTTAATATCCCATGCAAGTAAAGGCTCTTATTTATTTTTATTTTATTTATTTTATTTATTGTACTTTTAGACCGCCCTTTAGCGACAAGCTCTCAGGGCGGTGTACAACAGAATAAAACCACATTAAAATACAGGTGAATACAACTATAAAAACATTTTAAAAGCAAGGTGAAGACAAAGATTAAAATAAGATTACAATTAAAATTCATATATGGAGCAAGAAATGCCAGATGTCCAAGCTGGATTTAGAAAGGGAAGAGGCACCAGAGATCATATTGCAAACCTACGTTGGATAATGGAACGGAGCAAGGAATTTCAGAAGAAAATCACCCTGTGCTTTATAGATTACAGCAAAGCCTTTGACTGTGTAGATCAGCCTTTCCCAACTAGTGTGCCTCCAGATGCTGTTGGACCACAACTCCCATCTTTCCTGACCATTGGCAATGCTGGCTGAGGCTGATGGGAGTTGTGGTCCAACAACATCTGGAGGCACACTGGTTGGGAAAGGCTGGTGTAGATCATGAAAAACTATGGAATGCTTTGAAAGAAATGAGGGTGCCATTGCATCTGATTGTCCTGATGCGTAACCTATACTCTGGACAAGAGGCTACTGTAAAAACAGAATATGGAGAAAGCGATTGGTTCCCCATCAGAAAGAGTGTGAGACAGGGGTGAATTTTATCACCCTACTTGTTTAATCTGCATGCAGAACATGTCATACAGAAAGCAGGATTGGACCAAGATGAAGGAGGTGTGAAAATTGGAGGGAGAAATATCAATAATTTAAGATACTGCAAACGATACCATACTACTAGCAGAAAGCAGTAATGATTTAAAATGAATGCTGATGAAAGTTAAAGAGGAAAGCACAAAAGCAGGACTACAGCTGAACATCAAAAATACTAAAGTAATGACAACAGAAGATTTATGTAACTTTAAAGTAGACAATGCGGACATTGAACTTGTCAAGGATTATCAATACCCCGGCACAGTCATTAACCAAAATTGAGACAATAATCAAGAAATCAGAAGAAGGCTAGGACTGGGGAGGGCAGCTATGAGAGAACTAGAAAAGGTCCTCAAATGCAAAGATGTATCACTGAACACTAAAGTCAGGATCATTCAGACCATGGTGTTCCTGATATCTGTGTATGGAGGTGAAAGTTCGACAGTGAAAAAAGCGGATAAGAGAAAAATCAACTCATTTGAAATGTGGTGCTGGAGGAGAGCTTTGCGCATACCAAGGACAGCGAAAAAGACAAATAATTGGGTGTTAGAACAAATTAAACCAGAACTGTCACTAGAAGCTCAAATGATGAAATGGAGGTTATCATACTTTGGATACATAATGAGAAGACATGATTCACTAGAAAATACAATAATGCTAAGAAAAACAGAAGGGAGTAGAAAAAGAGGAAGGCCAAACAAGAGATGGATTGATTCCATCAAGGAAGCCACAGACCTGAACTTACAAGATCTGAACAGGGTGGTCCATGATAGATGCTCTTAGAGGTCACTGATTCATAGGGTCGCCATAAGTCGTAATCGACTTGAAGGGACATAACAACAAGAAGCCATAAGCACAGTGGTATGTAACCATGTAATCCTATACATGTCTACTCAGAAGTAAGTCCCAGTTAGTAGCAGGTCATGTAGTGAGGGGGAGTCACCCTCCCAATACTGTCATCACTGTAGCATAGCAGGGGGGATGAGGATTTTGGGGCTCTCTGACTGCACTAGTGGAGCCAATCTGGCGCTCCCATGGGTGTGCCTGCACAGCCCCATCCATGCCTCTGCCCTGTCCCGCCCCACCCAGCCTTGTCCAGGTAAGCTACAGTGACACTAGTGTCTGGAAAGGGCTCCACCCCACCCAAATCTTCAATTCAGCTATCCATATTTCCACATTAGTTTGCATTTTTTTAAAAACTCCTCATGAAAATTCAGCATTTTAGTGCAAATTTCTCCTGATATACACATTTGGTATGCAACTTTGCCTATCATACACATATTTTGCAAAGCAATTTCCATCAACCTGGTGCATTTTTGTATGCTGTTTTCAGTAATATATGCATTTTTATGCCCACTGTATCCTAGTATATGTATTTTTGCGCTCATTGCTTGGCTGCAGAACTGACTGCAAAATTCAGAAAAGAGCAAATTATGAAGGACGGCTGTGTTCTGGTTTGCATATTGTTCCAAAAAGTGTGAATTAGGTAAGTTTGCCTTTAAATGCAAGCAATCAAATCTCTCAATTCCTAGGAAATGATTGCCAAAGCAGCTAGATGTGAGACCTTCACCAAGGCTTCCTCACCCAGGGTATGAAATGAGGCCAGTGATGGCTGTGGGCTGGGAAGAATTCCAAGGGCCAGATAAATAGCCCTGGAGGACTGCCTTCGATCCCCAGGCCTGAGGCACTCCACCCCGACTTGAACCCTATGAACATGCAATTGAGGGCAAGTATTACTGAACTTAGGGAAACAGAAGTAAGTTTCCTGCAAAACATGGTGTAAAGATCTTTACTGAGGATCTTTTCCATGAATGTGAACAATCTGTGGGATTAGGTACACTTTTCAAGTGACACTTTTCACTGTCGTTCCATGTTTGCTTCTCTGAAATTTGGTTGAAAACAAAGAGACTCCATGAGAAAACAGTATGTATGTTTCTGGAAAATTCAATATTTGATGTTCTGTGTTGTTCATCTAAGGTGGCTGATGCATTATTGTAAGTGACCAGGTGAGTGTGATCACAAGTTGGTTATGTTGGGGTGTGTGTATGCGTGTGATACTTTTAAGTCAGAGTAGGAACCACCTTCAGTCTGTCACTGTTTTGCGGGCGGGGTTTAGTTGCATACGAGCAAATTCAGCTTGTGCATTTAAAGTGGATTTGGTGCTCTTGCCCAACAAGTCCTCTTTAAAACAAGGGGGGGTTGGGGGATTTTTTGGCAGCAAGGAAAGTGACAGGAAAAGTGCTGGATAGAAGAGATTTGGAAGAGAGTTGATTGTTTGCATTTAAAGCCAAATCTTTAGAATTCACGCTTTCCGAAACAATATGAGAAGGGAAACACAGCCATCCTTCAAAATTCACACTTACCTGAATTTTGCAGTGCAGTTCTCCAACCAAACAATATTTACAAAAATACATTATGTTGTTGTTGTTGATTAAATTTCTATCCTGCGCTTCCTCCCAGAAGGAGACGAGGGCAGCAAACAAGGGACAAAACACTAAAACATCTTAAAAAAAAAAATTAAAAGCATCTTAAAAATGAAACATCCTAAAAACATCTTTATAAAATAAAAACTTTTAAAAAATCTTTAAAAGATGCAGACTCAGGGGAAAGTGTGCATAAAATGCATTATATTAGGGGAAAGTGTCCATTGTACTAGGGGAAATGACATAAGAATTAGGAGAAATTGCTTGCAAAAATGTGTACGTAAGTCAAAAATGCACACAAAACATTTGTTTATTAGGAGAAATTCACACTAAAATGCTGATGCATTTTCAGGAGGTTTAAAAAAATTGCAAATTGCTGCAGAAATTTGGAGAACTGAATTTCAGATCGGAAAAATTAGAAACTGAGAGAACTGAAATTGACAGGTCTTTCCATCCTTACTGGAAAGTGTGGGATAACAATTGCTTGATGAGATATTGCATCACCTCCCTGCAAACAAATCAGAATGAATGTTCCGTAAACAGATGATTTGGAAGTGACCTAAAGGAATGTAGAATTCTTTCCCCCTCTTTTCCCAGATATGCCCCCTCCCCCCCCTTGTTCATTTTGGAGGACAATGGCATTTCTATCACTTTGATCACAAGAGAACTGGACATTGCTCTTTTCTCTTTGAACTGGGGCATGTGGGATTATCCCACAAAGGCTAAAATGCAATAGGGGAAGCATGCTTTGAACTGGTTGTCATTAGTCAGGATAAGCCCAGAGTCCTTCCATCTGATTCACCGATAAAAGCAATCTTCTCAGCAGCGAGCTGATCCATTCTCTCAAGACTTAGTACCAGATGGAAGCTTCTAAAAGTTTGTTTGAATCATTTAGTGGATTGCTTCTTTCAAAGGGCGAGCAGGGGAAAACATCATCTGGATCGGAAACATTGCTTGTTTTTCCTATATAAATTTATAAATGAAGTATAAATCTCTCTCCAGGTGATGAGGAAGTTTCTCTTCTGCCTGATGGTGGAGAACAGCTGCCAGTCAGACTCAGAACTGACAGTACTGAGTTAGACCAATGGTTCCCAACCTTCTTTTCCCTGCACCACTTGAAATTTGCTGAAGGTCTTGGTGGACCACTGAATGGTTTTTTCCTTGCCTGTTGTAGCTATTGTAATATGCTGTGCTTGATGTTGTATGATTATAATTGCATCTTTGTTGCTTCTTTTATTTTCTATATTGAATTGTAATTTTAATGTCATAGAATTCAAACTGTAATGCACTAATTTACAATATATATAAAAAGAAGCAATAAAATACAATTAAAAATCAGTATTTAATATGATGGATGTGTCATCTCCCTTCTTCAACCACAAATCTGCAGACGTGCAGCAGACCACCTGAATAAAGCTTGCAGACCATTGGTGGTCCATAGACCACAGTTTTGGAACCCTTGCTCTAAGCCAAGCACAGGTTTGACTTAGCGTGTCATGCGATCTAGGCCATCGTGCTGGCTTTGAATTTTGTGCCTTGTTCTCTTTAGACCAGGAGTTCCCAAACTTTTTTCCCCCACGGACCGCTTGAAAATTGCTGAGGGTCTTGGTAGATCGCTTAATGCTTTTTTTTTCTTGCCTGTTGTAGTGGGCTGGCCCCAGGCATGCCAGGGCCCTTGGGCATCAGCTTTCCCCGGGCCCCGGTGTGTTTGTGTGCATGCGTGTGCATATGTGCGCGGCCCCCCACGCCCCCACCTACCTGTCGCCTGTCTTTTAGCATTGCCATTAACCAAGTTGGCGGCCACGGTTTCCCTAAGGGGATGAAGCCTCCGCCACCATCTTGGTTGATGGCACGCATGCGTGCTATGTGCGCGCATCTCTGCCATCAACCAAAATGGCGGCAGGGGCTTCAGCACCTTAGGAAAACCTCGGCTGCCATCTTCATTAAGGGCAATGCTAAAAGGCAGGAGACAGGTAGGTGGGGTGAGGGAATGGCGAGCAGGCGGAAGCTCCTGCCCTGCGATCTGCAGCTACTGCTGCGGATTGCAGAAGGTGAGCGAAGGGGCCCCTCAGGGGCCCCTGTAGCTCCAGGGCCCCACCTGTCTGCCCTTTAGAACCAGCCCTGGTAGTAACTGTCATGTGCTGTGCTAGATGCTGTATGACTTTTAATCATATTTGTATTGCTGCTTTTATTGCTTATATATTGGGTTTTATTGTATTACGATTTCCATTCTATAGAATTTAAGCTGTAATATAATAAACTACAATGCAAGAAATACAATTAAAAATCAATATGAATATTTAATGTGGACATGCTGCAGACACCTGGATGAAACAGTTTGGGTCCCCCTGCTATAGACCACAGCTCAATTCCAGTGAGTGCCAACCTGCATATGATGCCTTTCTCTCTCTCTTTCTTTCCTGCCCCCCTGCCAACTAGGTTTTTCTTGATGTGTTATCTATTTGTCAACGAAGGCGGCAGGTGGACCCCACTGGAGAACCGTTCCACAGATGGGAAGCCTTAGTAATTAAATTATGGTTTAACTTTATGTGATAAACCATAAAGTTATTTCATATGTTTGAGAAGCTGGAGAAGCTGAGAACCAAATAATGTAAGCAAACGGACAAAACCCTCTCCAAGTAAGAGATTTAATTTTCACAGTACCATAAAAGCCACATGGCTCCAGCCTCTATTTTCCAGTACAGAAGATTGTTGGCAACATTTGCACAGGAGCCAAATGGTTCTCTTGTTGTTAGCTCTTACAAAATGAAACAGTGTTTGCCCTATCCCTTGCATATATGTGGAGTTTGGTAATAAGTCTCAAGCTACTTGAGATTAGGAAAAAACTTGACCTTTTGACAGCACTTGAGGAGATTACAATTTCTTAAAGAAAGAACGTAGGAGAGAAGCCAGCTTCATCATTAACTCAAGATTGATAGTTCTGTTCCTAGGCAAGCCTGAGCTCTGGGCTTCAAGGGCACCAACTAGGCAGCAATAAATTTCTAGTCAGGTGACTTCAAAGGACCGGTCTGAGAGCACCAGGCCATGTAAAGTGATGAGCTCAGAGCTGTGCCCTTCAGGCTGACCAATTTGCCTCTTGTATGGGGAACGTGTCTGGCTCAGGGGTCACCAGTGTGGCATCACAGAATAAGAGAATAGCAGAGTAGGAAGGGGCCTATAAGGCCACTGAGTTGGACCCACAGCTCAATGCAGAAATCCAAGTTAAAGCATACTCAACATATGCTGGCCATACAGATTGATTCTAAGATCTATGGAAAGCCGTATAGATCGCATGCAAACTTGTTTAGGACACTAATGTTCCTGTATCTGGAGTCACCAAAATAGCTGATCACTAGCCTTTTGCCTTTTCTATGTGATGAACAGGAAACAGAGTGATGTATCTGCACTGTTGTTGTTTTTTAATCACCATCCCCATATGTCTCAAGGCGATGTACAAAATATAATAAAAACCTCTAAAAAAATTAAACACAGCACAGAAAAAAAGAGCAAATGGATTTTTTTTCTTTTAAAAAAAGTACAAATTAGACACCCATGGAAGAGACCTATTCATTCAGCTGGGACAGTTTTTGGGAAAGCAATGTTGTGGCTAGGATGTTGGGCTAAGATTAGTGAGACCTGGGTTCAAATCCCCATTTAGCAATGAAGCTCACTGGGTGACCTTGGACACGTCAGTATTGCCCACACTAGCCTCTCTTGCAGGGTATCTTGGCATCTGTGGCCACCATGGTGCCCTTGAGGTCTTCCCCTGACACACATGAAGCCTCCGAGCTGCCTCACTGCCCCCATGGTCATGAGGGGGTGAGGGCAGTTACCTTTCTCTTCCATGAAAAGTACATAGAGTTGAAGGAAGAAGTTGCAAGAGCGACACTCTTCTTCACTTCCTCTTAGCAGGGCATTCTTTCCCCCATCCCTCTAACACCAGGGACACGACAAACACCTTTACGTAAGGAGCATTCCCATTTCTTATTCTAAGACTGAAAATAATTCATATGATGAGCTGGAACACCCTCACATTTTCTTCACATTCAACATTCAAGCTTGCCTTTACTTCAGTGGAGTCCTGGAGTCTGACAGGCATTCAGGTAAGGTCCCATTGCTTTCCATGGGTATGCTTGTCATTTGTTTTGAGTGTGACTCCTCTCTGTGGTGTGCTCTGAACAACAGCATTTTGGAGGGAGCAGCATGAAAAGCGCACTTGACTGGGGGAGGGGATTGATTGACGATGGGGCAGTTGGGCAGAGGACCAAATGTCTCCACATCTTCACAGTGGCTGGGAAAATGGAAACGGACTGCCTTCAAGTCGATTCCGACTTATGGTGACCCTGTGAACAGGGTTTTCATGGTAAGGGGTATTCAGAGGGGGTTTACCATTGCCTTCCTCTGAAGCTGAGAGGCAGTGACTGGCCCAAGGTCACCCAGTGAGCTTCATGGCTTTGTGGGGATTCGAACCCTGGTCTCCAAGATCGTAGTCCAACACTGTAACCAAAAAGGGGAGGGATTCAAGGAGAGCTGGTGGGGAATTTCCCCACTATTTTGTATGTTTAAAAAGCCCTGTCCTGTCATCTCTGAATTGGGAGAATCCTCACATCTTGTGGAGAAAGTTGCTTGCTCTTAGGATAAATGACAAAATGGGAATATACATAGGAAGTGGCCTTATACCGAGTCAAACCATTGATCCATCTAGTTCAATATTGTCTACACTGACTGGCAGTGGCTCTCCAGGGTTCTAAACAGGAGATTCCCATCCCTACCTGGAGATGCAGAGTTTGAATTTGGGGACTTCTGCATGCAAAGCAGATTATCTATTGCTAAACAACAGACATCCCTCAACTTGGGAGGTATGAGATTTCCACTGTATTTAACAGGAGGTTGGGATGGTCTCCCTTTAGAAACGTTGCCTGACAAAAAAAAATCAGATTTATGAGAGAAATGAAGATATGAACACGAAGAGAGGTGTTTCAAGAGGCTGGTGCTGCAGACAGAACAGCAGGTGCCTCAAAGTTCTAAGAAGCATCATTCATAAAACAGAAGGAGCATTGCCCAGGACCAAGGCAGGTGGGTTATCATTGTAACAGTGACTCGCCCTCCTTTGTGACACCTCTTGCTGACAACCACAAAAGTCACCAACCACAAACATCCAGTGCAGAAGTTAGGAGAAGAGAGGAGAGTGCTGCTGGTGGTTAGAGAGCAAAGGAAGTTTTTTTCATTTTTTGTTTATATTTTTCCTTTATATTTTGTTTACTTATACTTTATTTTCTTTTTTATACTTTTCTTTACTTTGTTTGTTTATATTTTCCTTATTGTTGTTTGTTTTATTTTTTTTTGTTTATTTCTATTTTTTAATGTAGTTTATTTTGTATATATTTTGTATATTTTGTACACATCTTTAGGGTCAGGGGGTAGGATTAAAATTAAGGGTTGGGGTAGCTTAGGTGGGTAGTTAGCTAGTTAGCTTAGACAGGGCTTTGGGGTTTTTTGGGGGGCGGGGAGAACCATCATCATGTTCAAAATGTAAGTAGGATTTCTTCTGCTTCTATTTATATCCCAGAGGGAGGGCCCAGGTTTCCCCTCGTAGCCTTGCCCTCCCCTGAGGTCACCAGGTCAATTGCTCCACTGCTCTCCTGAGCCCAGGGGCTTCCCTTCATGAACCCCTCGATACCTGTCCAGCACCTCCTGAGCTACAGAGACCAGGAAGACTCTCCCTCTGTATTCTGATTTAGGTAGATCTACACAAGAGAAGCCTTCTTATATCCTGACTTAAGCTAGCTAACTCCCCTCCTGAAGAGCTTAGCTCCTCCAGACATTTTCCCTGTGCTTCCATTTTCTCTCCCATCTCACTCTTTTCTTCCATTTTTCCATCTTTCCAACTGTCTAGCTCAACAGACACTCTCCACCTGCCCCCTGGTCACTCTGGCTACAGCCAAGACTCCATCACACTCCTGGGCTGCCCGACAGTTTTCCTCTCATCTTCTCTTACACCTTGATGGTTCCAGGACACTCCAGGGGGCATCCCCCCTCTCCATGGAGGGCAGGGCTACCCTAAAAAGATAGCATAACCTTTTTTGCTGCTAAAAAGATAGCATGATATGCTGAGGATGCCTTTGCGGCTGCAAAGGCTTCCCTTGTCTTTTGGGGAGAATGTTGGAATTCCTCCAAGTGGGGTGTCATCACAATGAAAGGGGCTTCACACACACACATGTACAAAAAAGCTCTCACACAAGACAGATACACCAGAGAAGATGCCCCTGTGGAAAACAGGTTGTGTTTGCATAAAAAAAGAGAAATAGACCTTTTGCTGGATCAGAGCAAAGGCTCATCTAGTCCAGGGGCCAGGCAAATGTCTCCAAGAAGTCTATTCCTGTTGCTTGCCCTCTAGCAGCTGGAATTCAGTGGTAGGCTGCCTTTCAACCTGAAGGTTCTATAGAGCTATCATTGTTAACAGCCACAGATAGAAGTCTTCTCCTTGCCTCCATGGATTTGTGGAATCCCCTTTGCAACCCTCCAGGCTAGTAGTCCTTATCGCATATTTATTTATTATTACATTTATATCCCACTTTTCCTCTGAGGAGCTCAAGGTGGCTTACAAACATGGTTCTTCTCCCTCTCCATTTTATCCTGACAACAATCCTGTGAGGTAGGTTAGGCTGAGAGACAGAGACAGTGACTGGCCCAAGGTCTCCCAGTGAGCTTCATGGCCAAATGGGGATTTGAACCCTGGTCTCCCAGGTCCCACTCCGACACTCCAGCCATGGCATCACACTGGTTCTCTTGTGCCTCTTAATTCCATAAATTAATTAAATGCCACTTAAAGAAGCCCTTTCTGTGCTCTGTGCGCTGAATCTTCCCCATCAATGATACTGGATGACCCAAAGTTCTAGTATTAGTTGGAAGAAACTCCCCCTCTATCCAGTTGCTCTCCAAGCCCTTGATCACGTTGGCTGCCTCTTTCCTGCTGTTTTCCCAACTGTTACAATGCCCTACACTTCAATGAACCTCAAAGGCAATGAATGAAATTGTGGAGCCATTTGTCAGGCAATGACAAAGCCTGGAATATATTGGGCCACCCACATTTCTATTCTGGCTCTTCTAGAACAATTCCCTGTCCTCCAGACCCCCACCCTGGCAACAACATTTCTGGTATTTCTGGTGACAGCCTTCTGCCTCACCTCCCCCCCCTCCCCATCTGTTCTAGGCTCAGGTGATTGAGGTGGTTTATACAGAGAAGGGGGAGTAGAGTGTCCCCCTCAGAGGAAAAAAAGGCAGCTGAGGCTACAGGTGAGGAGATTCCCTGTTGGTGGGAGGAAGGAGTAGGCTAGGATAGCAGCTCAGGGCATAGGATGGGGGACAGCTATTGCTCATGTATCCCAGAGTAGTAAGAATATCAAGAAAATATCAAGAGTCCTGAGGGCCAGACAGAGAGGCCCAGAGGACTGCATTTGGCCCCCAGGGCTGAGGTCCCCCACCCCTGTAAGAAGACTCAGAAAAAGCAGAAGCAGGAAGATCAGGAAGAAGAATGTTAGAATAATTAATTGTTGCAAATACTAAGTGAACTCACCCATGTCCTTCCTTGCTTCTCCTATTGCAGCTTCTCAGCCGGTCAGAGAACTTTCCCAATTGCTTCAGATTAATATTTGAGAAAACAGAAGAGGAGGTAGTAAACCCCTTAGCACAGCCCCCCCACTCCCCCAGGAGCCCACTCATGGTGCTGCCCCCCTGGGATCCCAGAATCCTCTGGACTCCCATACTTTTCTGAGTTCTGCAGCCTCAGAAGCGGAGAAGCCCTTCCCTCAGTTCACTCCCTGGCTATTTCCACTTTCAGAAACATGCAAGAGATAGAAAGTTGCTCCAGTCTATATTGGAGTCTTTCAGCCAGGCTTCCCTGGGGGGCAACGACACTGTATCTTTTTTCAAAAGACCTCGCTGCCCAGACCATTTTGGTGAGTGAGACGCTGCCTGAGAAATCCAGTGAGGGGGTGGGCGGGAGGCCTGGGGATGGGATTTGGGGATGATTCCAGAAGAAGATCTGGACAGGCCTGGTGCCAGTGGGAGGCCAGGGTGGGCACTGGCCAAGGGCCCTTCCAGCCAGGGTTGGGTGGTTGTATAGCTCCCATTCTGCGATCCA
Organism: Rhineura floridana; assembly: GCF_030035675.1. Classification (NCBI taxonomy): domain Eukaryota; kingdom Metazoa; phylum Chordata; class Lepidosauria; order Squamata; family Rhineuridae; genus Rhineura; species Rhineura floridana. The sequence goes on along the minus strand of NC_084492.1, from coordinate 11,519,985 downwards.
TGCCAGCATCGGTTGCAGAGCGTGCCCCCCTGTGTTTACCATCACCCAAGATGATGGTGGGGGCTGTGACGTCCTTCCCTGGCACCACCTGTGACGCTCTCACTTGTGGCTACCAGCAGACAGGAACATCAGGTTTTCTTCTTACCCTTTACAGCTCTAGCATAGTTCTCAGAAGATCCCCCTGCTAGGCCTTACTACCCAACACTCTGTATCTCTTATAACCTTTAGACTGTGCCTTAGTCTCTGCCAGGCTATCTCGATACCTTGTGTCTATGGGTATAGGTAATTCCCAACCCCCCCGCAGCCTCTTGCACTGAAATTTACAGCCCTGGGTTTCTCTGTGGTACTGGATACAATATCTTTTCCTCCGCTGCTGCCACCATTTGATACAACTGTTCAGCCTTGGTTACTTGCTATCCCCCCTGGTTTGTGTTTCCCAGCTGAAGGAATCAGGCTTTTGTTTAACCAAGAACTATTTATTTAGTATTAGAAATAACAAGATTACTTAAGGAATGTTTCACAAGCGTATGGTTTCATCTATATTCTGTTATGTACTTGACTTCTTACTAATTGCCTCAGAACTCCGACTCACTCTCAACAACAACAACCACCTCCAAACACCACCTCACAGCCACCACCTCAATTCACCACCAAACCTCCACCCAGATTCAACTGTCATTCTTCCATTTATACTCCCAGCCATTCAAACGCTCAGCCAATCATTCAGCATTCTACTGCTCATGTACTCCCCCCTCCTCTTTCACTCCACTTACCATATATCTTCTATATAACCAGCACTTACCATATTTACAATATAAGCAGGAACATCACAGGGGCGTCAACAAGAGAGCCCACTGCAGTCTGGTGCTGTCCCTGGATCTGGGTCAACTTTTGTTCCAGGAAAGATGCTATTGGGTGGCTGGGGTGCCTTTGTCCAAGTGGAGGTGGTGCCCCAATCCAGAATGAACGAGCTGTTCAAATGGTGGGGCTCTCAACCAGGGGTGGGGAACCGGTGGCCCTCCAGATGTTGCTGGACCTAACTCCTATCAACCTTTGCCAGGGCTGCAGTTTCCCCACCAATGACCTAAACAAACAAAGCTCCAAATGTTGTCACCTTTCCTCCTGGGGGAGTCCAGCACCTTGATCACTTTGGTTGTCCTTTGCTGAGCCTTTCTCGGCTCTGTAATACAGCTTTTAAAGGTGCAGCAAGCAGAACTTTACACAGCATTCCAAGTGGGGTCACACCATAGATTTGGAGGGAGACATGATGGCATTGGCACAGTTAAACTTTTCAACCCCCTTCCTAATGATCCTTAACACAAAGCTCACCTTTCTCACAGTTGCCACACATTAGCTCAACATCTTCAGGACCCCTGGGTCTCTTGAAGAGGGTTTTCCATGAGAACTGGGAAAGGGTTGGGTGAAGGGGGAGTGTAGGGATGGCATAAAGACACAAGAGGGCACTGCTGCCTAACAAATGAGGTTCAAGGCGGACTTTGAAGCAAAGTTAATATTCTCCCATTGCCTTAATGGGTAGGGATGGAAGTATCTGTCAGCTTCAGTTCTCTCAGTTTCTCATCTTTCCAGACTCAAATTCAGTTCTCCACATTTCTGCAGCAATTGGCGAGGTTTTTTTTAAAAAAAATTCTCATGAAAATTCTCCACCATTTTCGTGCAAATTTCTCCTAATAAACACATTGTTGTAGGGAGCTCTGACTCATGTATACATTTTTGCAAGCCATTTCTTGTCATGTAATGCATTTTTATATGTTAGTATTAGTATTAGTATTGTTGTTGTTACATGCCTTCAAGTCAATTCTGACTTATGGCGACCCTATGAATCTTTTTTGGATATATTCATGGGGTTTTCCTGGTAAGAGGTATTCAGAGGTGGTTTACCATTGCCTTCCTCTAAGCCTACAGCACTTGGTATTCCCAGGCGGTCTCCCATCCAAGTACTAACCAGCCGTGACCCTGCTTAGCTTTCGAGATCAGACGAGATTGGGCATGTTCAGGGTAGTATGGCCATAGGCACAGTATTAGTATTATGATTCTTAAAAAGGAAAAAACAAAGACGTTACCCATTTCGCTACGACTAATTATGAATTTTTTAGAGCTGGATCTGAAAGACAATAGAGGTACCAGCCATGGGCCTGAACAGCTCACCAAACCATTCATTCCCCCCACCCTCCTTGAGGGCTGGCTGTTCTTCAACCTTGGGTCCCCAGATGCTGTCGGACTACAGCTCCCATCAACCCCAGCCAGCTGAGCCAATGGCCAGGGATGATGGGAGTTGTAGTCCAACAACATCTGGGGACCCAAGGTTGAAGAACGGTGGGTTAGGCTTATTATTGAGGGATTCTTTGTACTAGGTTTTAATTGTTACACATGCTACACCACACATTTAAAGCACATCCAATGTACATTTGAAGCACCTGACTTCCCCCAAAGAATCTTGGGAACTGTGGTTTTCCCCTCACAGAACTACAAATTCCCAGTGCCCTTTACAAACTACACTCCCCATGATTCTTTGGGGCACACCATGTGCTTTCAATGTATGGCATGGACCTGCTGCCCAATAGTTTACAAAAAAAGAAGTTTTCATTTAGTAACAACCAGTAGAGGGCACTTGTGTCAAGTATATGGTTTTCAGAAAAGGAACCTAGGAGTTGTTTTATCATCATCATCATCATCATTATTACCCACCCTTCACCAGCAGGTCCCAGGGCAGGTTACAACAGCTTAAAATGTAATATCAAAAACAACTAAATCATTTAAAATGTATATTTTATACAATAAAACTCTTCACAACAATTATATCAGGTGATATTTTCAAACAAATACTAGCATTTTATAGGATTCATGAATCTAATGTGTCTCCCCCTCCCCGCCATCTGTTTTGGTACTCTTTCCTCTTAAATCACTGGATCTGAAACTGCTGAATTTTGATTCGGTTTTGGGGTTTATTTAACTATTTATTGAAAACATCTCCCCCTCCCCCCCAAAATGCTGCTTTTCTACTCGGAGTGCCTGAGATGGCTAGCAGCAAACAGCTAAAAATCTCCGATGAAAATGTAAAAGCAGAAAAGCAGCAAAGCACTACAAAGCAGCAATACAAATACTTATAAATAGCAGTGGAAAGAGCTAAGACAAATCATCAATAAAACCAGAAGGAGCAGCATTGAAATGCAGGGAAAGAGCGAGAGTGAGAGCGAGAGTGCAAGCAACAGCTCCTTGACCTTGCAGAAATCTTGAAAGAGCAGTAAAAAAGCAATCACTGTAGGGATGGGACAAGCGTCCCAAGGGAAGACATTCCTGTGTTTGGGTTTGGCTATCAAAAAGGCCACCTCCTGTGTCTTTGCCACACTCAGTTCTGAGATCAGTGGCACACATAAGTGCGCCTGTCCTGAAGATTTTAATGCAGGTGTGGGGGTCCCTTGGCTTGGGATGGGCCAATCTGTCCATTTCACTTTCTCCGTTTCCTCATCTTTCCACTCTTCAGTTCTCCACATTTCTACATCAGTTTATGAATTTTGGAAAAAAACAAACAAGTCCTCATGAAAATTTAGCATCACCCTAGTGCAAGTTTCTCGTAATATGCTGCATTTGTTATTTTTGTATGCAATTTTGCCTCGTATACACATTTTTTTAAAAAAGCAATTCTCTCTTACAAAATGCATTTTTAATGTTATTTTCACTAATGTGTGTGTATTTTCACGTGCACTTTGCCATAGAATATGCATTTTTGTACATATTACTGGGCTGGAGAACTGCATTTCAAAATTTGGAGATGTGAGAATTTCAACGGATGGCTGTGTTTTGGCTCGTGTATTGTTTGGAAAGTAAAAATGAAGTGGGTTTGCCTATAAATGCAAACTGAATCAAATTTCTCCCCCACCCCTATCTGTGGCCCTCGATATTATGTTGGCACCTCAACTCCCATCAGCCCCACACTGCATGGCCAATGGTCAGGGAGGATGGGACTTGGAGTCTAGCAGCACCTGGAAGGCTGACGGTCTCCTGCCCGTCTGATTGCTCACTGCATGCGGGTGGCATCTGCCAAAATCCCCTCTTCTGCACAACTATTAAAGGCTTTGGTTGTGATTCCTGGGGATGAAGAAGGTGTGATGGGGTCCACAACTGGCAGCATCTGCTTGTGTTGCACTTCACGATGCAACTTCACTTTGGAACAGGCAGGCATTGTTGTTGCCTGGGATTATGCTCTCAGTGGAGCATTACATATGTCACCACAGTGAGTAGGAGACTGTGTGACTGTTGTCCTCCCAAATGCAGTCCGTAGGAATAGGCCAACTGCTGAGAGGGGGGCTTTAGTTCTAAGCGGCAGGAATGATTGACCTTTTCAGGAGGAATTTCCACTTCACTTGCGCTCTCTGATAAACTCTCCTTGCGCACCTAGAAGAATTCAAATGCAGCGATATATCAGAAAGGAAGACCCTTGCAACAGCTATAAACGTTTGAACCTGCCTTATTCTGTTGACTCACCGAGCCCAACATTATCCATTTAGGCAGTGGAGGTTGACTGGCAGAGGGGAAGAAGGAGAAAATTGGGGATGGAGGGGAAGAGGGGGGATGGAATGGAGCATTCTTGAAAAGGGTGCGGCTGGCTAGAACCCTGAACAGGAGCATAGTACTTGGGAAGGAATAAATAGCCTGGGGAGTGCAGCGTATTGTTCCCTTGCATATTAGTTTTGACATTGCTGTAATTATCTTCATAGATAGACATTAATGATGATTGCATATAATGGTCAATGGCTATTAGCTTGGATACTCTGAAATGGAACCTCAGAGGCAATATTAAAAAATGAAATGGACTGCCTTCAAGTCGATCCCAACTAATGGTGACCCTATGAATAGGGTTTTCATGGTAAGCGGTATTCAGAGGGGGTTTACCATTGCCTCCCTCTGAGGCTGAGAGGCAGTGACTGGCCCAAGGTCACCCAGTGAGCTTCATGGCTGTGTGGGGATTCGAACCCTGGTCTCCCAGGTCATAGTCCAACACCTTAACCACTACACCACACTGGCTCTATAACTCTCATAACTGATTAGGGGCAAAATCTTGAACATGTCCTGTTTGTTTCCCAGGGAACATCTGATTGGCTACTACTGGAGGCAGAATACTAGCCTAAATTAATATTCAATCTGATCAATCAATGCCAATTTTATGGGTTGCATTCAACGAAGTTCTACCCAGAGTAGACCCATTAAAAGAGACAAACCTAAATTAGTGATGTCTATTAACTTCAGCTACTCTGAGAGAGATTAGCACTGAATACCACCTAAAGTTCTTATTCCCACATTAAGGGTTCATGGGTATGCTGTCAGCTTTCAAACCTCACGCAAGCAGGGATGGGGAATCTGGGCCCTCCAGGTGTTGCTGGATGGCAACTCTCATTGTCATGGGTCAGAGGGTACACTGGCTGGGATTGGTGGGAGGAGGTGGCATCCAAGAACATCTGGGGGGGCACACAGATTCCTCCATCTCTGCCCTAGATAATCTTTCCCCCCCTGCCCCCCAGGGAAATGTAACACCAATTAAAAGGAAAACAGGTATTAACTGTACATTTTCCACTTCCCGGAAAACACGTAGAAAGTTCTCTCTCAAAACACCCTTCAGCTCCTCTCCAGTCCAGCCTCTCCTCAGTAGTTCCTCGATCAAGACTGGATATTTAGACACATCTTCCAGTCCCTCAGGGAATCTGTTAACAAAGAAAGCTCAGGACAATGAGGAACAAAGGAAACGCATCCTGGTTAGAAAAAATATCTATCTATCCAGAGAGGGGATTTAACAAGTTGCAGAGTTCAGTTAACTGTGAAACCACTCATCAGGGGATTTACAACTTTCTTGTACTAAATCAAACTCAAGAGTCCGACCGGGGAAGTCTTGCTGACAATCTAATCATTTCCTTCACCTTGCACTGTGTGATGTATTTCAGGGGATTGAATCCAAGTCACGCTCAGAAGGCCCCTCCTGGGCAGGATGCAACAAGCTAGTTTCACAAAGTCATCACACTTGGAAGCACATGTTACACTTGGCAAGGAACACACCTGAAGACAACGTGCAATGCTGTGGTTCCCCCCTGTTCCCCATAACATGTACAGAGGCTGATCGGATTAGCAGTTAGAATACAAGTCTATTTAGCTCAGTGTTATCTATGCTGACCGGCAATGGCTCTCCAGAGTTTAAGTCAGAGGGACTCTTCCAGCCCTACCTGGAGATGCCAGGGATTGAACTTGGGACGTTCTGCACGCAAAGCAGATGCTCTGTGGTTGAGCTGTGGCCCTTACCCAAAGAACATAGGAAGCTGTCTTACACCGAGTTAAACTATTGGCCCATCTAGCTCAGTGCTGTCTACACTGACTGGCAGCAGCTCTGCAGGTTTTCATGTAGGGAATATTCTCAGCTCTACCTGGAGACGGTGGGGACTGAGCCTGGGACCTTCTGCATGCAAAGCGGATGCTGTACCTCTGAGCTGCGGCCCTTGCATCTTACTTCAACTCTGGTGATGGGACAATGCCACCACTCTTCACCACCTCATAACTGGGGGGAGCAGTGAGTGGGAAGATGGGTGTTCAGGGGAAGACCTCATGAGTGCTACGTTGGGGCACCCTAGTCCTCCTCCTCATTGGCAACCAGCAGCGAGGGAAAGAAATGCAGCACATGATATCAAGAGTCAGGATATGGGGTAAGTGATTCTACACTTTGTGGGAGAGAAACTCTGGGCACCATTTTTAACAGTCTCTTCCAGTGGTGCATCAGGTAGAACTCTGCTTTGCATGGTAAGCACATGGCAATAATTTGAAAAAAGAGAGAGTTTACTAACTGATTTAATCCATCGTAGTCACCGCCAATTCCTATTGAATTTGAGCCTGCCATTTTCCTTATGTGGTCAAAGTGATCTAGGATTTTTTTAAAAAGGAAAATGACAACACAAAAAGAATCCAAAGCATAAGCACACGTCAGGAGGAATGTACAAGGCCATGAGTGGCACCTGGCATAGTTATACCATGTCCTTTCATGGGCAAATTCAGTGGTGAGTTGACCCACTGCACTATTGGCAAACCATATTCAATTGGGATGTTGGTTTTGTTTTTATTTATTTAACAAAACTTATACAGCTGGATTGTAACAAAACCTCTAAGCTGTTTAAAAATATATTAAATTTATTTATTTATTTATTTTTTATTTATTAAATTTATACCCTGCCTTATGGCCAAAAGGCCCTCAAGGCAGCTTACAAAAACCACGAATATAGCAATACATCAACAGAACATAATACATCAATAAAATAATACAATTCTCAAAATTAAGTAATGAATAACATTATTAAAAGGGAAAAAACAGCAATTACAAGCTTCCAATAGTATGTATCAATAAAAACAGTTTAAAAACTAGCAATTAAAAACATTTAAAAGATAAAACCATCAGTAAACAAAAAGAGATGAAAATGCATCCGCATCTAGATGTCTGGATAGGCTTGCCTAAACAGAAATATTTTAAGCAGGTGCCAAAAAAATGCAGAGAAGATGCCTGCCTGATGTCAATAGGCAGGGAGTTCCGAAGTCTAGGTGCTGCCACACTAAAATAATGATTTATCACCACACATCTACCTTCCCCTTTTTCTGAAAGACTCACCCTGAGATTCAAACTACACATGATATGCAATGGCAGTTGGTGGCTCCATGTCAGTGGGGCAGTGGAATCTGCCCCAGGTTTTAATCTGAACTTTCAAGGACCTGTCCAAGGTGCTGAAGCCACCAGACACCACTGATGACATGGATCTCCATGGTTTTCTGACCCTTTGTATTTTTAAAAGCCAAGATTAGCTTGGGAAGATTGCACGTAAGGATAAAGCAGTCGTGGAGAACCTCAGGCCCAGGGGCCAAATGCAGCCCTCCAGGCCTCCCTGTTTGGCCCTCAGAACTCTTCCCAGGATGCACTCCTCACTGGCCCTGCTTCACAACCCTGGGTGTTTTTTCCTGGCTGGAAATGAATCCTTGGACTCCAGTAATGCCTTTTGTTTGCCTGGATGGAGAATATACAAGTGGATGAGATAGGGTGTACACAGGTAAGATTCACAATTGTTGCTCTGCCCCATTGTGCCCCTGGCCCCATGCCACCACTGGCATGTGGCCCTCAGAAGATTGCCCAGAAGGGAATGAGGCCCTTGGGCTGAAGAAGATTCCCTATCCCTAGGATGGAATAAGAGCACACCAGGACTGGCTCTGCCATACAGCAGGGTGAAGCAACCTGGTGGAGGCAGCATGGGGGTGTGGTGTGATGGGGGTGTGGATAAATAAACAAATGACTCCTATGCTGCCTTTCAGCTTCTGGGTAGGGAGGGAGGGATCAGTCTATTTCTGATCTGTGTCAGTTTTGGATGTATGTATTTATAAGTCTGTTCCATCCTGTTCCACATTAATCTGCATTTTTTTTAAAAAAAAATCTATATAAAAATCAGCATTTAAATACAAAGCATCTATTTAAACATGCATTTTATCTCAATTTGTACACATTTCTAAATGTATTTTATCCTAAAGTACACAATTTAGGTATGGGGTTTTTTTTGAGCTGACTCCCTTGCAAAATTTAGAGAAAAATGAAATCTGAAGGAAAGTGATGTTGTAATCTGCACATTAGCCTTGGATGTGTGGATCTTCTGGTAAGCTTGCATCAGAATACCTAGAATTCCTCAAGCATTCCTACTTCCAGGTTAGCTTGCAAACAACATTTTAAAAATGTTGATACATTAAAGTATAGTAAAAAGTCTGGGAAAATAACAATGTCTTTGCCTGGCACTTAAAAGATGGCACCTGGAGGGCATCTCTAGCGAGGGAATTCCACCAAACAGGGACCCACCATTGAGAAAGATCTCTTTCTGGGCATTACCCACCTTACCACATGTGATGGGGACACTCGGCAGAGACCTTGCGAAGATGACCTCAATACATGGGCAGGTTGGTATTAGAATAAGGATGAGGAGGGTTAATTTGGTTTGGCTTGCATTTTAACGTGAACCTACCAAAGCTGCACTTCTGGAAATGGTATGGAAACAGAAATGCAGCCATCATTCAAAATTTTCTCTTCTTTTTTTTTTTTTCAATAATTTTTATTCAGATTTTCATAAAACATACAAGACAAAATCATAAAACATTCAAAGACAAAAAACAAAATCAAAAATAGTTAAACAAAAAGAAAAAAAGAAAAAAAAAAACAAAAATAAAAAATAAAGAGTAAAATATTGACTTCCCATTTGTCAAAGATCAAATCAGTTATAAGTCTATAATATATAACAATCCTGTCTCTTAAGTCATATTATAAAATCACTTTCCTCCAGTAGTTATCTTACTTAATCATCAAATCTCATAAACATTACTTTATTCTTTCCACAAAAAGTCAAAGAGAGGTTTCAATTCTTTAAGAAATATATCTATCAATTTTTTTTTCCAGATAAGCATATCGATTAATCCATCTCATTACTAATTATGATAATCTTATTGTCATAACCATAGTCAAAATAAACATTTCAATTAATCCATCACATCAGAATCTGTTAGGTTCAATAATTTCAGTAGCCATTGTTCTATTATCTCTATTAGTTCCATTTTCCATCTTCCATCTTCAGTAGTCTTGTTAAGTCCAGTAATTTCAATATCCAATCTTCCATTATCAGTATTCCATAATAATCTTGCTGTCAAAGCCATAGTCATATAGTAAGAGTCTGATGGGGATTACCTCTATCCCAAATATTTTCTTGCCATCCATTCTGAATAGGTTGCTGAAATACTGCTGTAAAATCATATCTCTGTTCTTTTTTTCAAAATACACTGGGTCATCTCTTAAAAGTTTTTCCATTGTCACATGGCTGCAGATAATTCCATAGATTTTCTCTATATTGGGCTCCATCACATCATTCCAGTCCAGAAGATTATCCATGCCATTGATAACTTTATCTCTAGAATCTTCATTCATTTCTTCAGAGATAACATTGAGTTCCAAACAATAGATTTTATTTCTAAAGTCCATAGACTCCAAATCTTGTTCCTGTTCCACGTTGGTTCCAATCTCCGGGATCTCCTCTCTCACAGGGACCCCTATTCCAGTCTCCAGGGTCGCCTCTCTCACAGAGACCCCTGTTCCAATCTCCGGGGTCTCCTCTCTCACAGGGACCCCTTCCAGGGTCACCTCTCTCACAGGGACCCTTATATCTTTAATCTCCTGCTTCATTTTACTCAATTCAATTTTCATTATCTCAATCTCATCCATTATTTTCTGAAACATAGTTATTTCCAGATTTTCAGCCACTTTCTTAATTGCCATTTTAAAAGAAAAATATAGGAAAACCACTTCTTATTTCAGCAACAATTGGGTTAATACTCCAAACTTGGTGACATCACAGTATAAACAGAGCAGACAGCCTTATCTCTCCAATAGTTAAGTAAACAAAATGCAGTTCCCAGGATCGAAACAATTAATGGCAATCGTCAAGAAACAGATTCGTCAAAATAAAATAGACCAAAAAGAGAGTAGTCTCAAAACAGTATAATATTTTTCAAAATAAAAATCTGGAATAGAAATCCCTCTTCTGTGTATATCTTTAGAATGCAAATCCAGGACAGCTTTTTGCAACAAAAACAGAGATAAGCTATTAATTAGTGCGTAGCAGAGAGAAGTTATGGCTCCCCAGTGAGATGTCAAAAACTGATCAATCTGGCAAATCTCTTTTAAACAGCAACAATTTAAGTCAAGTAAAAGAAAAATATAGAAAGAAGGGTGCTTGCCTGTTAGTGCGTTCTCTCTTAGAAGATAAGGTGAACGTTCGCTTTATCAGATAGAGCTTGCTGTTAAAAATCCGTCCCACCTTCGTTGGCTGGACCTCGTCCCATAAATTAATGAGATCTGGTCGTCCCAACAAAAATAGGCTTTGAGGTTAATCTCTTCGTTTCTCCCTACCCGGGAGAAGTTTAATCAGTCAAAAAAAAAAGAAAAAACTGACTGATATATCTGAATAAGCTTCTTTTGAGGCAGGAGCCCGTCTCAAAAGCAGGCACAGGCTAAGTCACCCTTCCCGGAAGTCCCAAAATTTTCTCTTCTCTGAATTTTGTGATCCATCTTCTGTGAAAAAAAATGTTTACAGAACTATGCATTTTAGGGGAAAATATGCATAAAAATGCATGTCAGTGAAAATAGCATACATAAATGCAAGGTATTGGGGGAATTGCTTGCAAAAATGTGTATCTCATTTTTGTGTATCTCTGTTGTCTTTTTGGTGCCACCTAAAGACCTTCCTCTTTCAGCAAGCTGTTTTAAGTAGACACCTTATCCCAGTCTGCATTTGTGTTGGAATTGTTTTTTAAAAGATGTTTTAAAGATGTTTTTTGTGTTTTTTCTCCTGCTTGCCACCCTTTGAGAGGAAGGAATATATAGTCACGTTCTCACTGACAGAATTAGATTCCCTTTCTCTGTCTCCCCACCACCAACCCCCAAGTTAAATAAACTATTTGGTCGAGTCACAGTGAATGACAACAAAATTGAGTATGACAGGTGTGCAACTGTGTAGGGGTCTTTGTTGTCAAGGGACATCATATAGACAGCTAACAACCTCTGCCCCTCCAAAAAACGTTATAATTCAGATCTACATGTTTTGCCGTTTTTCTGTTTACCTCACAATCACATGCTGAAACATTTTGCTGTTAGCTGCAGAAATGCCATGATTAATTAAATGAACAAGAACATTTGCCCATATTTTAGGTTATTTCCTCTTGGGCACTTATTACCATAATTCATTAGAATAACTTTTCACTCTGGGAAACAGGGAAGTCAGAAGAGGCTGAAGAAAGCTGCCACAGAAATGCAAACTACTAGCTGGAAATATAACTGTTGCAGGCAGCTTTATTGATTTTTAGTTATTTATTTACAGTGCTTTTTTGTGATGGTACTAACTGGTACAGAGTACCGGTGCCCCCCTTTTTTTTTTGGCCGCCCATGGCAGCCATTTTCTGCTAGCACTCACAGCATGTTTATCAATGTATGAGTACCAGAACCTCATTTTTTACCCCAAAAGCACTAGTAATCATGTGAATGTTAGAAGGGGATACAAATTGTTACAGCACCAAGTGCTGTTCAGGATTCCAGCCAGTCATGCCAAATTACACAATGTTTTCCCTGCCACCCAAAACCCACGTGGAACACTGTGATCATTTACATAAGTATCTACGTTAATAATTACAAAAATCTTTACCACCCCCCCAAAAAAACCCACCGTGGATTGAATTGCCCAAAAATGCACACAGCAGATCAAATCGGCAAGTGCCAGAGCAAGCAGGAACAAAAAATGGGTGGATTGGGATCAAATGATGGACTATCAGAATGCAAGCAGATTGGAACCATGCAGCGAACCCCATCCCCAACATGGTAGAATAAAATTGAATAACTTCAGAATGCAAGTGAAGGAATCACATTTTTGAATACTCCTTTATGAAGAAAAACTTCTTTGCATGTAGAAAAGTCACACACAGGAAGCTGATGTGCAAGTTTTTCTTACATTTGAGAATCCTTTTTTAAAAATAAAATGGGAGAGCAATCACAGTCGCCGTCACCCTCCTGCAGTCAGTAATGATGCAAACTCATCGCACCACCTTAGGATTCTACCACTTCATTCTCCAACATGTATAAACCAGGCCTGTTCTTTGTCTATTTTTGGACATATGGACCTGTTCCCTATGTTAAAATGCATGGGAAACTTCTCATATTTGACTGTAACCATAAGGAATTGCTCGATCTTGGTAAGTGTGCTGAGTATGCTTTCAGGGATCTTTCTACAGAGTATTTTTTTGCAGAAGGTACATTCAACCCCTTTAAATTACTTTGATGTGTCAAATGAGCCCTTTCAACAGGTTTGAAACTGCATTGATTGAACTGCCTTTCCCCATATGAACCTACTCAGACCATGAGATCACCACCGGAGGCCCTTCTCTGTGTGCCACCTTCAAGGGAAGTCTAGACTGTGACACCAAGAGAATGGGCCTTTTCAATAGTAGTACTCTGTTGAAGAAATGCTTTCCCCAGAGAGGCCTGCCTTGCACCAACTTTGTCATTCTTTTGGCACCAAGCAAAAGCTTTTTTTGTTTTCCCAGGCATTTGGACAGCACCATGATTGGATGTTTTTACTTTCTTTATGTTTTAAATATGTTTATGCATTTTTATTACTGTATCAGTCTGTTTTATTCTTGTAAATCACTTTGGGACTTATTGTTGCAGGAAGTGATTCATGAATTAAATTAACTTACTGACACACAGAAGGGGTGGGGCCACACTTGCTAATCCTGCTGCCCCCAACTTTAGCATGCTTGCTGTCTCTACTCCCCTGAATTCTGTCCTAGGGAAAGCCTAGGTGTGTATAAGCATATAGCAGAAGGAACTCTGTGCAATCAGGAACCCTGACTGAGGAGGTTTCTTATTCATTTGGAGGAACCTCCGCATGTGCAACAGTTCTAATCCACTATACCATGGTTTTTGTATTTTACTATTTGTTTTGAATCACCTTGCAGGCTTCAGGGTCTGAGATACCAGTATTTTATTTATTTTATTTTAAAATATATCTAGCCCGCTCTATTTTAACGAGAAACTCAGAGCGGCGGACAGCAGCAATAGAATAAAAACTATACAATACACCCAATACATACAATCAACAAGTTAAAAAACATACAAAAAATTTATGCTACTATCGTAATTTGTTAAAATTCCTATTCTGCGTTTAGTTTAAATGCCGTCCGGAAAAGGAGTGTCTTAACCTGGCGGCAGAATGCCAAAAGCGAAGGGGCCAACCGTACCTCTACTGGTAAAGCATTCCAGAGTCTGGGAGCGATGACAGAGAACGCCCTATCTCTAGTTCTTGATAAATAAGCTTGTGAGGCTGAAGGAATCACAAGAAGCATATCCTCAGAGGACCTCAATGCACGGGAGGGTTCATAACAAGACAACCGGTCGGACAAATAGGCAGGGCCCAAGCCGTGTAGGGCTTTAAAGGTTAACACCAGCACTTTGAATTGAGTCCGGAAACACAGCGGCAGCCAGTGGAGTTGCTGTAACAGGGGGGTAGTATGTGCTCGAAGGCCGGCCCCGGTCAGCATTCTCACTGCTGCTCGTTGAACCAGTTTAAGTTTCCGAACTGTCTTCAATGGCAGTATATAAGTAGATAGGGGAATACACTTTCCAAAATAACTTGTCAAAGCCTGCGTGGCGTAGGATGGTTAGACTGCTGGACTAGGACATGGGAGACCAGGGTTAAGATTCCCATGCGGCCATGAAGCTCACTGTGTGACCTTGGGCCAGTCACCATCTCTCAGCCTAACTTACCTCACATGGTTGTTGTGAGGATAAAATGGAGAGGGAGAGAAGCATATATGCCACCTCAAGTTCCTTGTAGAAAAGGTGGAGTATAATAATAATAATAATAATAATAATAATAATAATAATGATGATGATGATGATGATGATGATAATGCAACAGGTGCCATAACGTTTTTTAAAAGTCCATCAAAGTCTATAAAATATAAAATGAAACAATAACATTTCAACAAAAAGTGCAACAGCTAAAACATATGGCAGCTTCTCTGATTAGTTTCACAGCCAAGAGGAAAATGTCTGTGTACAAGAATGGCTTTTACCTAGCATTACAAAGCAAGCAAGAAAATGGTTGAGTCAGGAGAGTTCACCAATCTTTCCAGGCCAGTGGGCACATTTGGAATTTTGAGAAAGTGCCATTTTCAGCCATTTTTAAGTGGTCCATGAGGAAAAGAAGTTTGGGAAACACTGTATTAGGGTAAAGTGTGATAAAAATGCATATATTAGTGAAAATAACATAAAATGTAATAGTAGGGAAAACTGGTTTGCAAATAATATGTATATTAGGCAAAATTGCATACAAATGTATATATTGGGAGAAATTTGCCCTAGAATGCTGATGAATTTTCAGGGGAATTTAAAAAAAAAATCACAAACATGATGTGGAAATGTGGAAAACTGAATTTAAGATTAGAAAAATGAAAAACTGAGAGAGGCAAATACTGACAGATTCTCCCATTCCTAATACGGTACAGTTTTTCAACGTACAACCTATACGAAACAAATAACAGTAGCTGCTACAAGTAGTAGTGTAATCTCCAAACCTGCAACAGTAGAAACGTTAACTGATCGGCTACCACAGGCCAAGAACGCGATTGAGAATGTCACCATCACAATTCCACGATTCTTTTTCTAAAACAGAGGAGGGAGAAATGAAGCAAGGAAGACAGAAGTAGTCTGGTACCAATGAAAATCATATGGATGTTTCCAGCTATGACTGCAACAAACAACAACGACAACACAATAACACCAACAACAATAATAATAATAATAAATCATCTGAAAGAGAAGGGGTGGTTGGGGAGGAAAAGCCCCAAAGAAAAGAATATAAAGACAAACTGAACCCAGGTTCGACGTGGGGAGACACCAGGAAGCTGTCACAGAATTACAATTGGGACTGGGAGTGGCAACAACATTTTGCAGAGCATCCCACCCTCCAACAAAATCAACCCAAGGGAAGCATTCCCTTTTGGGTAAACTTCCAGAACCCATGTGCCTGTTGTGGGTGGGGGCAAAGGTGGAGCATTGAATGCAAATTTGACCTTTGTACAGTAGGCGCATACTCCATCCAGGCTAGCAAGAGACATATCAGAGTTGATGGATGGACACATTCCAAACTGGCAAAAAACACTCAAGAAGAGTACAAAGGAGGGCTGGAGAGGGTGTGTGGCTGAGTCAAGGGCCAGGTAGAGAGGACTGGAGGGCTGCATGTGGGGCCTGAGAAAGAGCTGGCCCCAGGCATGCCGGGGCCCTTGGGCATCAGCTTGCCCTGGGCCCCAGTGTGTGCACGCGCACGTCTCCGCCCCCCCACGTGCACCCCCACCTACCTGTCTCCTGTCTTTTAGCATTGCCATTAACCAAGATGGCGGCCACAGTTTCCTTATGGGGATGAAGCCTCCACCACCATCTTGGTTGATGGCACATGTGCGTGCTACGCATGCACATCTCTGCCATCAACCAAGATGGCAGCAGGGGCTTCAGCACCTTAGGGAAACCTTGGCCACCATCTTCATTAAGGGAATGCTAAAAGGCAGGAGACAGGTAGGTGGGGCGAGGGAATGGCGGGCAGGCGGAAGCTCCTGCCCTGCGAGCCGCGGTAGCAATCCTGCTGCGGATCGTGGAAGGAGAGCGGAGGCCCTGGGGCCCTTAACTAGGGCCCCACCTGGCCACCCTTTAGAACTGGCCCTGGCCTGAGAGTCATTGTTCCTGTTCTAACAGGAATGTTCCAGTCAGACATGCCCTCCTCCAGAATGAGCTGTAACAAACTCAAGCAGGCCTTCCACCCATCTCACTTTTAAATTTCTGTTTTCAACCAGCACTCAGCATTCTATGATGGAGCATTTTCAGTCCTCATTGGTCTCCCCTCACCTTTATTTTTTTTTTTAAAAAAAAAGATTGAAATATTTTTGTGTTT
This sequence comes from Rhineura floridana, assembly GCF_030035675.1. Lineage (NCBI taxonomy): Eukaryota > Metazoa > Chordata > Lepidosauria > Squamata > Rhineuridae > Rhineura > Rhineura floridana. The sequence goes on along the minus strand of NC_084492.1, from coordinate 11,503,426 downwards.
ATATTTCTGAAAACCTCGGATCGCTACCAGCTATGCCAACATCTGCCTCTTGTTTCTCGGTTTGGGCTCTTATTTCTGTTGGCACTCATCCTGTGAGTTTGCTGTGAGAGGGATAGAAAGAAATGTTTCCCAGGGATATAAGGCAGCTTCTTATGTTCTTCTGATGTGCCCTCAAAGGCAGGAAAAAAGCCAGAGAAAGCAATGGGCCTTCTTTAAAAAATCTTTTGAAGAATCTCACACATCCCATCTGTGGATTTTTTGGAGAGGGATACTGTAGCGTCCCTGCTCTTCTTCTTTTAATGGCAATACCCTGTCTTACCAGGCCTTTACCTCAAGAGACAATACCTTCCATCACACACCATGTAATGCTGCCACCAGGACCTAGTTTATCTGAGCTCCAGATACTTAGGCCACATTCACACCATACATTTATTCCACTATTACTCCACTTTAAACAGTCACGGCTTCCCCCCAAGAATCCTGGAAAGTGTAGTTTGTGAAGGGTGCTGAGAGTTGTTAGGAGTCTTGAATTCTCCCCACAGAGCTACAGTTTTCAGAGTGGTTTAACAGTCAGTCCCTTTTCCTATGGAACTCTGGGAACTGTAGCTCTGTGAGGGGAAGGATCAATCACATAGTTTCCTTATGACCACGCCCTCTAATTTAGCATTTCCACTCCCTCTGGTAAGTAAGTAAGTAAAGTTTAATGTTGTAACCACAAGTCATAATATAAACATACAATAACTTACTATGAAATACAACAGCATTCAAACAACAAAATAAAATTATACAATAAGATAATGAAAAACATTAAATATAGGAGAAAAGGATTACAAAAAGCTAAAACCAGTGCTACAACTAAGAACTTAAGTATTTCTAAGTTTAAGAGACAGCAGGGCAAAAGTAGCGACTTGGTTGCTAACAGTCGGAAACACGTCTGCAAGAAGATAGTTCAGTTTTTCGACATCAGAACCCTTAAGTTCATCCACCATTAGTAATTTGGGCCTGATCACATCGTAAATTGTAAATTCGCCATCAGCGAACAGTAGGTGCCATTTTGTCATTTTTCTAGGCTAAGGGAGGACAATTGGTAGCCCCTGGACTTAAAATATTTCAAGGCAAGGTGATAGCCCAGATGTTGTATGGGGTTGAGATCTGGGGGTGGGACAAGAAGGTCATAGCCCAATTGGAAGTAGTCCAAAATAACTTTATAAGGAAGATCTTGGGCCTCCCCCAGGGTACCCCTGCTGCCTATTTAAGGATGGAGGTAGGCCTACCTTCCATCGCTGCTAGAGTACATCTTGCATTGTTGGGCCACTATAGGAAATTAGAAAACCTCCAAGAATCCCATCTTGCCAAACTCTGTTTTCTCCATTACACAGCTGGAAACCAGTGGACCAAATTTTTGTCACCCATTTTACAAACATATTCCTTACCATCTCTGGGAGAACTTAGTATGTGGAACAGAGAAAATATTAGAGACTGGCTTTTTGAAAAGGATGCTAACAAAGACGCAATGGCGATACAATCATCCAAATTTTCAACTTGGTACTATCATTATAAAAAACACAGAAGTCTTTCTCAATATCTGGTTAATATAACCAATGCGCCACTGAGAAGGGCTTTAACATCCCTTCGCCTGCAGACCATGCCCTCTGCATATCTTGAAGGGAGGTTTCGTAAGCTCCCTGTCGAACAACGCCTCTGTCCTTGTGGTGTTGGTCAAGTGGAGGTTGTTATCCATTATGTCCTCCACTGCCCAATTTACAATGTGATCAGGCCCAAATTAATAATGGTGGATGAACTTAAGGGTTCTGATGTCGAAAAACTGAACTATCTTCTTGCAGACGTGTTTCCGACTGTTAGCAACCAAGTCGCTACTTTTGCCCTGCTCTCACTTAAACTTAGAAAGAAATACTTAAGTTCTTAGTTGTAGCACTGGTTTTAGCTTGTTGTAATCCTTTTCTCCTATATTTAATGTTTTTCATTATCTTATTGTATAATTTTATTTTCTTGTTTGAATGTTGTATTTCATAGTATGTTATTGTATGTTTATGTTATGACTTGTGGCTACAACATTAAACTTTACTTACTATTGTGGGAGGATTGGGTTAGTATGGATTTACAGGGGGGAAACTGCGTGATAGCTTCTGTTGCAGGTAACATCATGTGAACCAAGCGGATTAAAAGAAGATGTGAGTAGAACCAAACACACAATAAACCACTGTGTAGATGAGCCCATAGTCTCTCCCTGGCCTCCACTCAGAACCTAGACCTTGTAACCTTGAATCTCTGTCCTCAGTTGCCATGGAACCAACTGACCTTAAACCCGACCTCTAACTATTGTTTTAACAGATCTCCTCAAGCACACCTCACTCTGTCCATATATCACACCTCTACCTTTCCTGCCTCTACTCTCTCAGCCAATCATCAACCACATGCAAATATCCAGTCCCTGTTACTCATTCCACTGATTCTCAACCACTTGTTTATATGACTATAGATATAAACAGGTGACATATATCCCATCCCACTAAAGGTTAGTGCAGGGGTAGCCAATATGGTGCTCTTCATATATTGTTGGACTGCAGCTGCCATCATCCCTGACCATTAGTCATGCTATCTGGGGCTGATGGGAAGTGTTGTTCAAAAACATCAGGTGGGCATCATGCTACTCCTGGTTTAGTGCATGATTTTCACAACCCAAAGAAATAAGCCTCACTCACCAGATGTGTCAGAATATCATCTGGAACGTTCCTTGAATGGTTACAGATTGAGGAAGCCGATGAGTGGCTGAAAATGACTGGTGCTTTGGAGATATGAAGAGCTGCCCTTGCTGTTGCGTCAGATGTGTGAGATAAGTCTACCATCATCCCCAGTCGATTCATCTCCTTCACCACTTCCTAGCGCAACATGGACAGATGGGGGTTATCAGTTGTGTTACTCTGAAATTATAAGAACATAAGAAGAGCCTGGCTGCTGGGCCAGGCCAGTGGCCCATCTAGGCCAGCATCCAGCTCTCACAGTGGCCAACCAGGTGCCTATGAGAAGCCCGCAAGCAGAACCTGAGCACTCTCTCCACTCAATACTGTACACAATATTCCAAATCTGGTTGCCCCATAGGGCATACACATGTACAAATGCATTATAATATTAGCAGTTTTATTTTCAGTCTCTTTCCTAATGATTCCTAATACGGAATTTCACTTTTTTTTTTTTTGCAGCTGCTGCACACTTCAAAGACACTCAGGTGAATGTCAGGAAGCCATTGGTTAATCTTCACTCAAAATTCACTTACTTTGCCAAAAGTGCTCAAGCCCTCAGCGCTGGGATAAAAATTATATATTTCCTTTGATGAGGTTTCTGCCCTGCAGAGGAAACAAAAGCGTAAGATAATTATTCGAGTGAAGTGTGAAAAGAACCTTAAGGCTGTCAAGGAAATATCTCAAATTCTAAAATGGAGTGGTATTATAAACACACACAGACAAATGTAATAGCATGTAGAGCACCAACCTTTTCAGGCCAGTAGGGATATTTGGAATTTGGAGAAAGAGCTGTGGGCACCAGTCACAAAATGGCTGGTGTGGGGTACATTGCATGAAAGAAAATGGTCAGCTGCTATGGGGCTGTCATATAACACAACATGGTTGCCACATCCCAGAGAGTGGAAAAGATTCAGGAAAAATAGAGCAGTCCTGCTCCCCATCAGCACCTTCAGTGGGGAAAAAGGCACCTACATCAGCCACCATCATATTTCACTCACAGAGAGAAGCTTTTTGCACCTCTGCTATGGTCAAAACAGATGGGAGGGTGGGCATTCAATTCTGGCATCCAAGGAAATGTGGGCATGTTTAAGGGGGGTGTTCAATGCAGAAGAGGGTGAATAGGAATTGAGCAGGAAGAGTAAACAATCTCTTGTGCACTGTGGATTTTTGAGGGGATACTTACTGAGACCTTTCAGGGGCATCCTTCGAGATATTGGCAGGCACACTAATGCCCATGGGCACCAATTTGGCAAACCCTGAGATAAATTTGCTTCTCACATATTTTGGACAGTGTTTCTTATGGAAGCTCAGTGAAGCATACATGATGTCCCTTTTATTCTCACAACAGCCCTGTGAAGTAGGTTACCCTGAGAAATGACGAAGCCCAACCAGTCAATCTCAAGCCCATGTGAGGAAATGAACCCTGCTCTCTTCATTTTAAGCCCAGCACTCCTTCCTCTGTGCTATACCACTGCTTCCTTCAATGTTGCAGAAATTGCTTTTTAATATGTTTTTAAAGCTTTTTTAAAATAAGATGTTTTAAAGATGTTTTGTTTTAATATTTTTAAAGGATGTTTTATTGTAATATATTTCAAAGTCTGTTTTTATGATGTTTTAGAGAGTTTTTAGTGCTTTTGTTTACCACCCTGGGCACCTACTGGGAGGAAGGGCGGGATATAAATCCAATAAACAACAACAATAATACTGAATGCTCTAGGAAACCTGATATTCATTGCTCTGTCATAGGGACAACACAGGAAGGTGCTTTATACCGAGTGAGGCCATTGGTCCAACTAGCTCAGTCTCCACTGACTGGCAGGGTTTCAGAGAAGGGGAACACCCCGCCCTGCCTGGAGATGTTGGGGATTGAACCTGCACCCATCTACATGTAAAGCAGATGCTCTACCCCTGTGCTATGGCCTTTCCCAAGCCTTTCATTTAGTTGTCCTTACCACCCCACTGATTTTCTCAGTACCGAAATACATCATGGTATTTTAAGCAATGTTGGTAAATCACAGAGGAGCAGCACCTCTTTGAAGGAACACTTGCTTGCTGATTACCAGGGAGTGTTGCAGTTGTGGGTCAGCGTCATGTACCGAACGCCCAGTTCGTAAAACATCCTCAGAGTTGCAAGGCTGCTGTCGATGGAGTGACCTCCTTCGATGCCAATCAAGCATGCTATTTTTTTGCTGTCCGTCTTGGCAATGCCTGGATTTTAATCAAGAAGACAGGTCTGAAGTTTAAAAAGGCACATTAATGCAGAACAACCTTCTAATACAGGAAGCTGCCTTATACTGAGTCAGACCATTGATCTATCTAGGTCAGCATTGTCTACAGTGACTGGCAGCAGCTCTGCAGGTTATCAGACAGGGGTCTCTCCCAGTCCTACCTGGAGATGCCAGGGACTGGTGCATGTAAAGCAGATGTTCTGCCACTGAGCTATGGCCCTTCCCCAATCATAGGGGCTGTGGTGGAACTATGGGCAGATTTCTAATATGCCATACATGTGGCAAGGCCTGTTTGATCATTCTGCCCCCACCCCATTTTCAGTGCTCCAACTCTGTCTCTGGAATCCCTGCTTCCACGTGGGGTAGAGCATCTGAAGGTGGATAACCTCATGGGCAGAGGTGAAAAACTGGGTGACAATTTTCTGGGTCTACCACTTTATTTTGGCCTATGTACATGGAGTTTTTCTGCCTGAGTCATTGCAGCAGATGGAGCCCCCACCTCCCACATTGCCCAAGTCAAGGTGCATATTACCTAAGACTAGCCGTGCTATTTGGGATTCAAGGCAGAAAACCCCACAAGCAGCTCCTTACATCCTTGCAGTCAAAATACAATAGTAATAACTCTAATAGCTATCCACAGGGCTGGGGGAGAAATTTAATTCTGTTTGCATTTAAAGCCAAATCTATCAAATTTGCACTTTCAGAAACAATATGTGAACTTTGCACTTATATGAGAACTTTGCACAAAATCTGCACTTATCCAAATCTTGTGACGCAGTTCTCCAATCAAATAAAGGTTTATAAAAATGCATATATTAGGGGAAATGTGCATAAAAATGAATATATTGTTTAAAATATCATACAAATATGCAATATATAAGGAGAAATTGTGTACATTAGTTAAAACTGCATACACAAATGTGCTTTTTAGGAGAAATCCACACTAAAATGCTGAAGAATTTTCTTGAGGATTGTTTTAAAAAATGCAAAAATTTGTAGAAATGTGAAGAACTGAATTTAAGATTGGAAAAATGAGATTCTGCGAGAATTGAAATTGACAGATTCAGCCCTAGCTAGCCATTAGCTGCCTTTTTCTGACATCCAAAACCAGCTGCCTAAGGCAGCCATCTCACTCTGCCTAATGCGGGACATGCTACCTTGAGAAGAGGTCACCAGTTCAAATTCTTCATAGGCTGTGCACATCCTCTTGACAACGTCAATCTGTTCCAATGTCAAGCGCACGGCATCTTTGTTCTGTGCACTGCAGAGAACATACACTGACCAAAACTGGAAAAAAGATTGTCAAAATGTAGGTTTTAAATGGAATTTAAGATGTGCCTGTTTGGCACAGATACAGATGCACAGAATTATGCTCAACTTATATGTCATGCACAAAGCAATACACCAACTGAAATATAGCTATCCTTCAAAATTTGGCCTTCTGCAAATCTTGCAATACAGTTCCACAACAACAACAAAAGTATTAAAATATTAGGGGAAAGTGCACAAAAAGGGTATATATAGTGAAAATATATAAAAATGCACCAAATCAGGGGAAATGGGCATGAAAATGCATATGAATTTTCATGCAGACTTTCTTTTAAAATTGCAAACTGATTGGAAAATATGAGAAATGGGATTGAATTTGTCCATCCCTAGAACCAGTGTGGAGTAGTCGTTGGAGTGTTGGACTACGACCTGGGAGACCAGGGTTCAAATCCCCACGCAGCCATGAAGCTCACTGGGTGACCTTGGGCCAGTCACTACCTCTCACCCTCATGAAAACTCTGTTCATAGGGTCGCCATAAGTCAGAATCGACTTGAAGGCAGTACATTTACATTTAGCTGTAAGCTTATCATCACAACAGCACAAGTATGACCTATATCCTAACATCCCCTCAAATGAAGCAAAACGGTCTGAATTAATTAATAAAAACTTTATTGCACCAATGGCCACCAACACAATCACTCAATATCTTAGGTAGACAAGCACGTCATTACCATACTTAAGCAAATATCCACGAGTGAAAGGACAGCCCTGGATCTAACTCTCTCTTTGGACCCAGCTCAATGCACTTTTATGCTACTTTGATCCTCAGGCAAAGGGATAACATATATGGTAAACTCTCTGGGTAGGTAACAAAATATTTCTTTGTTATGTACAAGGCATAACTTGCTGCAGGTTAGCATAGCAGCTATAGTGATATCATGGTGTACCTCTGGTAAATATGTGGCAAAATGGTAGCTACTGTGGATTAGGTTAAGTGGCCTTGTGAAAGCAAGTTAGCTGTCTCTTTTGGCTGCATGTTATAATGTCTTCTTGGAACAGTTACAAAAATTGCTGCCATCATCACCACCATTATTCTTAGTTGTGGTCTTTCCTACGGATATGACATCCTGGTCATGGATTTCCAGTTTATATAGGTGTGGGCATCAGTGGGTTTGATGTAGAGATCAGTGACTATTTTGTTGTTTTCAATGGTGAGAAGGACATCAATAAAAGGGATGTGCGGATTGTCATTTGCACTATTAAATGTAAACTTAATAGAAGGATGGATAGAGTTGATGTAATTTTTAAATTGTTCCAAACTCTCTTTACCATTTGTCCAGACCATAAAGATGTCGTCAATGTATCGCCACCATATAAGTGGTCTGTTGATGGCCTTTTTGAGGATCTCCTGTTCCAGTTTACCCATGAAGAGATTTGCATATGATGGAGCCATGCGAGTCCCCATAGCTGTGCCTTGTAGTTGCAGGTAGTGTTCTCCATTGAATGTAAAGTTGTTACAAGTCAGGACTAGCGTAGCTAAAGTTGTGAGTACCTCTGTTGGAGGATTGTTCATATCTCTGGTGTTAAGGAACTCATTTAAAGCCTGAATCCCATCATTATGTGGTATATTGGTGTAAAGAGATGTGACATCTAAAGTAGCTAGTATAGTCTTGTTGTGGAATTGATACTGCTTGTTTAAAGACTCAATTTTAAGCAAGAAGTCCTTGGTGTCTTTGATATATGATGGGAGGGTTTGCACCATGTTTTGTAAATTTAAGTCAATGTACAGAGAAATCCTTTCAGTAGCTGTGTTGTTACCTGAGACAATTGGGTGACCAGGATTGTTGGCTTTGTGGATTTTAGGCAGCATGTAAAACCTTCCAGGGGTGGGATTTGGATTAACAAGGAGATCAGCAGTTTCCTCTTTAAGAAGTTTCCTACTTGTAAGGTTTTGTATAGATGTAATGATACGAGTATTGAGATCTGTGGTGATGTCTTTGTCAAGAAATCTATATGTTGTTTAATCTTTTAGTTGTCTTTGGCCTTCTGCTATATAGTCTGTAGTGTTAAGTACCACAACAGCACCACCCTTATCTGCAGGCTTGATGACAACATCCCTTCTCATCTGAAGGTTCCTTAGGGCTATTCTTTCTTCTTTTGAAAGGTTGTCGTGAGTAGGAGTTGGTGTGTGGTTGTTGATGACTCTGTTTATTGATAAGAGAAAGGTTTCTAGGACTGGATTCCTGCTAATGTTCAGTGTCCAAGTTTTAGGTGGCAGAAACTGTAGCAGAGGATCTCTATTGTAGAGGTCTATGTTGTTCTTAGAGTCATCATAAAAAAATTCAGCCAATCTGCATCTCCTTTCAAATGCTTTGATGTCACATTTCATCTGTGCTATATTGTGCTCTCTAAGTGTTGGGCAGAAGTTGAGGCCTTTGGATAGAAGCCTAATTTCATTAGTTGACATTTTGCCTGCAGTGAGATCTATTATTGTTGTGGAGTCATTTCTGTAAGTTATGTCAGGTGATCTTGTTATACATGTGGAAGTTTTTGGAGTAACTCTTTTGAATCTCCTGTTTTTCTTTTTCTTGTGGTTAGCTTTTGCTCTTGTAGTGCATGAAAATATTTCTTTATAAATAGAACACTGTGTTATTAAATTGGATGGAATAAGAGGAAGATGATATCTTAGAATATCCCTTTTGAGTTTTTTCTTTTTGGTGGCATGGACATTGATAAAAGTTGTCTGTTCTGTTTTATGGAGCAGATACAGGAGGCGTTCATAGTCGCATGGTGTTAGAATGTTTCTTTGAAACATTAATTCCTGCTGTAGTGCGTGTTTCAAGGTCTTGATTTTCAGAAGATTCTGCTTAATAATTGTAGAAATAAGGAATATGCTCAGCTGATGTTTCTCTATGTGCCAATTAAGACATAAAGGGATACTTTCTGGAATAGAAATTGGTTTATAGATCTCAAGGCCTTGTGGGATAATGTTTAAGGTCTTATATACTTTAAGATGCTCTACAGTAAGTTGGCATTTTGTAATCTTCTCTTGTAAAAACATTGCGTACCTTGGGTGGTGGTGGTTGTGCATGATGGAGAACTTGAATGAAGAAGACTGGATCCTCGTTGGATGTGAGTTGCTTTGGTATACAGATAAGACAGTTTTGAAAGCAACAAACAGAACTTCACTCAAGCTTGCTCTGGATCCCTATAAGGATTCTGTTAATCACCGAATATATATATATAAATGTAATTGTGATTAACCAAACAGAGGTTTTTATTATATTAACAAAACGTTTCAGCTTCCGCCTTCATCAGCTGCTAACATACAAATGCTGTTACCAAGGTGGCAGTTATAGAGCTTTGAGGATGGAACGCTCAGATGGGCTTCATTTGCACAAGCTAAGTAGTGGTGGTACTGTCCTCCAGGTTCAGGCCATGTGGTGCCAATGTGTCCAGAGAGTAAATCCAAAAGTTCTCCCTTTTGGTCAATGCTGCTGGATCTGCTGGCATCTCTATCGCTGTAATGGAAAAGTCCAACAGGCTGTGACCCTCGAAGTCAAAATGCTTTGCAACTGGTTGCTCCACTTTTTTTGTCAAAATTGCCGACTTGTGGTTCCTGAAGCGCGTGCATAGGTCAGTTGTGGTCTTTCCTACGTATTGGATATGACATCCTGGTCTTTTGCACTCGATGATGTAAGCTATACAGCAGGACCTGCAGGTGATGTTCTGTTTGATGTAATATGTCCTGCCTGTCCTAGTGCTTGTAAAAGTGGCTGTCTCTCTGAGGTACACACAGGTGATACAGCGTATATATATATGCCTTGTATTAAAAATATAGTCTCAAGACAACTTACACTGCAAACAAGCAAAATAAAATACAGACAAAAATTAAAAACAAAGCAGCACCAGCAATTCAAACATACAACACAAAAATACAATACTAGCCACCTCACCTCATAGAAAATATCTATAGCAGGACCAGCATGTTCAGGTGTTTCATAGATAGCAATCAGAACTAGGGGAACCCACCATCTGCATTACACAAAACGCCTCTGGCTCCCACCCCAATGTATGCATTGGGGCCCAGAGGCATTCTGGGGAAATGCAGCGGTCTTGCATCATGCTTCTCTTCTCAACACCAGGCAGAGCACCCCCTTGCTATCCCCTCTACTACCTGCCACTGCCACCTGTCTGTAAAGGACGGCTGGGGTACCCCCCCATGCCTTTCCCTGTCCCAGGAATCAATCCCCAACCAAGGACAATTGATCCTGGCAAATATCCTGCTTTGCCAAGGCTGTGCACGCTCACAACAGCCCTGCAAGGTAGTAAACTGCTGCCACCCCTCTTCCTGGTTAGCCACTCTGTGCCGAAGGGAAACCCAGAACCCAGTCACCCCCTCTGGCTCTTTTTTCCGGGGAAGAGCCAAGATACACTCCTTGCTCCTAAAAGCCTTGGGTAAACCACTTTAAACTTCCACAGTAGTTATGGTCGATGGCAAGGACTGAATTTAGGACTGGCCTTCTCGTGAAATGAACACACACTGGTAATAGAATTAAACTTTATTAAAGAATAAAAAAAGAAGAAAAAATAAAAATACAAAGGTAAAAAGGTAAAAGAGGTGCACAAGGTTTAGCAGCACAACACTTCCTTAAAGACCACACCCAAAGGGCAAGGTACAGCAAAATACTTAGGAGAGTTCAGTCACAAAAGCAAAAATAACAAAGTCTATCTAGCCTGTGTTATACTTACAGAACTAAAAGACTTGCAGATGAATAGCCTTCTCCCCTCAGAGAGATTCGGGTCAGGATGGTAAGTTGGAACCGCAATTGAGCAGCATCAAGCAGGCATGATGGCACCCAAAAGTGGAACAAAATTTTTGGATTTCTGCCCCATACTTATGGCAAAAACTTTTAGCAACAGCCGGAGGCAATTAACCAATCAAGGATGTTATGATGAGATGACAAAAACTCCTTTCTCACAGGACACAAGGCACCTCCTCCTCAAACCTCACAAGGTTTATGGCCTTGATGGAACCAGGCCCCTTTGCTGATAACAAGGTGTTAGCTGGGCCTTGCAATCATCCTCAGCTGCGCTGTAAAACTGCCAACTCACGCCTGTGAGCAAAACCAGTTGTTAACCTTTCAGGATCTTAGGCTATCAAAAGAGTATCAAAAAGAAAGACCCCACAATTCCTTGCTCTGCAGCCATTTTAGTTGCAGGCCAGGGGCAAGCTGGCATGACACTGTCCACCCATCCATCTTTTCCTGCCAATCATCCCTCCATCCCTTGCGGTTTCCTTGCCCAGTGTTCCACCATCAAATGCGGCACCAGCCCTGACACCTACCTGAGCACCAACATGGCCACCTTGGAGCTTCTGAATGTTTGTGTCTGTCGTGTTGAGTGTTCTCAGGTCAACTTTGCTCATCTTGTTCTGGTAGAACCATCTCAGCTTCAGTGGCAGATCATTGTGCCTGCATAGTAAGAAGACAGGATGTTAACAGTCTCTGACTGCTAAAGTGTGTGTCTGCATCTGCTACCTCTGCTGCTCACTGCTGTGGGGGCAAGTGAAAGAGGATGGCTTGTAAGAATTTCTCTGAATGATTTACATAAGAACCTAAGAAGAGCCTGGCTGCTGGATCAGGTTAGTGGCCCAGCGAGTCCAGCATTGTGTTCTCACAGTGGCCAATCAGATGCCTATTGAAAGCCTGCATGCAGGACCTGAGCACAAAAACAGTCTGCTCACCTGCAGCTTCTGGCAACTGGTTTTCAGAAGTATATTGCATCTGACTATGGTGGCAGAGCACAGCCATCATGGCTGGTAGCCACTGATAGCCTTATCCTCCATGAATTTGTCTAATATTTTAAAGCCATCCAAGTTGGTGCCCATCACAGCCTTTTGTGGTAGCGAATTCCATAGCTTCACCATGTGCTGTGTGAAGAAGCACTTTCTTTGGTCTGTCCTGAATTTTCCAAACATTCCACTTCATTGGATGTCTGTGAGTTCTAATGTTATGAGAGAGGGAGAAAAACTTTTCTCTATCCACTTTTTTTCCACGCCACACATAATTTTACACACTTCTATCATGTCACCTCTGACTCACCTTTCCTCTAAACTACAAAGCCGCAAATGCTGCAACCTTTCTTCATAGGGGAGTCGCTCCATCCCCTTGATCATCCTGGTTGCCCTTTTCTGAAACTTTTCCAGCTCTACAGTATCCTTTTTTTAGGTGAGGAGACCAGAACTGTACACAGTATTCCAAAGTAGCCACACCACAGATTTATACAATGGCATTATGATATCAGCAGTTTTATTTTCAGTTCCTTTCCTAATGATCCCTAGCCTGGAATTTGCCTTTTTCACAGCTGCTGCCCACTGGGTTGTCATCTTCATTGACCTATCCACCATGACTCAAGATCTGATTCCTCACCAGTCATTACATGCTCAGACCCCATGAGCGTATATGTGAAAGTAAGATTTTTTTGCTCCAGTATATGTAACATTTACACTTGTTTTCATTGAATTGCATTTGCCATTTTACTTAGTTCACCCATGCATGTCTATCAGACGTTGTGACATGCCTTTCTCCCTCTCTTGACCTTCAATGGCCTAGGACCTTGGCCCATGGCCTCCATCATTCTCTTTTAGCAATTTGGCAGCAGTTTGTAGCAAGGGATAATTTTCCTTCTGTGAATCAACAACAAAAGCCACAAAAAACAAAAAAACCCTGCAAAACTCAAATTTTATTTCAGAATAAAACTAGGTAATGTATAAAGTGTATATGTGTTTTGGTACCCTTTTGTGTAAAGTAGGCACATCAGCATTCACGTCTACCCATGATTTAGTCTGAGTATAATGGGTGCAAAAATGTGGATGTTTTGCTTTTATTGTTTTACAATAAAACTTTTGCCTTGCAACAGTACTCAGACCCCTAACCAATGATCTCATATTTCTGAATTGCAAATGGGATATTGTAATTTCATTCTGTATAATATTTTATTTTGAAACACCGAAACTCAAAACCAATTATTGTAAGGTGACATTGGTTTTATGTTGGGAAATGTTTGTAAGAAACATAAAACACTGAAACTTGCTTGCATAAATATTCAACCTCCCCACATTAATATTTGGTAGAGCCACCTTTCGCTGCAATAACAGCTTTAAGTCTTTTGGCGTTGGTTTGTACCAGCTTCGCACACAATATTGGAGGAATTTTGGCCCATTCTTCTTGGAAGATTCACTCCAGGTCATTCAGGTTGGTTGGATGTCGTCTGTGGACCTCAATCTTCAAAGAGCGCCACAGATTCTCAATTCTATTGAGATCAGGACTTTGACTGGGCTACTTTAGGTCATTCACCTTTTTGTTCTTGAGCCACTCCAATATTGCTTTGGCCTTGTGCTTGGGATCATTGTCCTACTGAAAAGTGAATTTCCTTCCAAGCTTCAGTTGTTTAGTGGACTGAAGCAGGTTCTCTTGCAGTATTTCCCTGTAATTTGTTCCATCCATTCTTCCTTCAATTTCAACAAGATGCCCAACAGTCCCTGCTGATGAGAAGCATCCCCACAGCATGATGCTGCTACCACCATACTTCATTATAGGGATGGTGTATCTTGAGGCATGGACAGTGTTAGGTTTGCGCCACACAAAGATTTGAGTTTTGGCCAAAAAACTCTATTTGGGCTCATCTGACCACAAAACCTTTTTCCACATTGCAGCTGGGGCACTCTCATGCTTTCTGGCAAACTCCAGATGTGCTTTCACAGAGTAGTTTTTGAGTAGGCTTCTTTTTTGCCACCCTGCCATACAGGCCAGTGCTATGCAGAGCTCTTGACATGGTTGACTGATGCACCATTACTCCACTAAGGGCCAGCGCCAAAGGGCAGCCAGGTTGGGCCCTGGGGCCACAGTAGCCCCTGAGGGGCCCCTCGATAGGGTAGGGGAGGAGTAGCGCTCCCCTTCAGGGATCTGCGGCACACTAGCTGCTGCAGATAGCAGGCAGGGAGGTTCCAAGCTGCCCACCCGTTCGCTGGCTCCACCCACCTGTCTCTCCTGTCTTTTGCGGCTGCATGTGCTGCATGCACAGGGCTGCCATTAACCAAGATGGCTGTGAGGTTTCTGTAGGGTGCTGATGCACCTGCCGCCATCTTGGTTGATGGCAGGGTTGAGCACACGTAACATGCATGCGTGCCATCAACCAAGATGGTGGCGAAGGCTTCAGGCCCTTAGGGAAACCTTGGCTGCCCATCTTGATTAATGGCAGCCCTATGTGCGCAGCTGCAAAAGACAGGAGAGACAGGTAGGTGGGGCGTGCGTGTGTGCGTGCGCATTTGTGTGTGTGCTGGGGCCCAGGGCAGGCTGGTGCCCAAGGGCCCTATCATGCCTGGCACTGGCCCTCCCAGCCAGTGAACTCTGTAGCTCCTTCAAAGTGATTGTTGGCCTCTCTGTGGCTTCTCTCTCAAGTCTCCTTCTTGTTCGAGTGCAGAGTTTTGAGGGTCGGCCTTTTCTTGGCAGTGCCTGGGTGGTGTGATGCAGCTTCCACTTCCTGATTATTGATCCAACTGTGCTCACTGGGTATCCAAACACTTGGATATTATTTTGTACCCTTTTCCTAATCTATGCATTTGTATTACACTATCTCTCACTTCTGTGGAATGCTCTTTGGTCTTCATTTTCCTTCAGACCCGCAGCCTGAGCAATGATCCGTCAACAGTGGGGGTTTTATCCTAACAATGTGACAGCAACTTTAATGGTTCACAGGTGAAGGCCAATGGTAAGGTAATTGTGTCCTCGATAGGGCAATTTCTTTCATCTGTGTAAACTGGGAGCTTCCACAGCACAGGGGTTGAATACTTATGCAAGCAACCTGTTTCAGTTTTTTATGTTTCTTACAAACATTTCCCAACATAAAACCAATGTGACCTTATAATAATTGATTTCAAAATAAAATATTATACAATATTGTGTTTCAAAATAAAATATTATACAGAACGAAATTACAATGTACCATTTGTAATTCAGTAATATGAGAGCATTGACTGACAGACGGGATGGATGGATCCATTCAAGTCCAGTCCATCCCAGTACTGCATGGGGCCAGGACTAAGGGCACTTCCAGTGTCATTATTTTCAGGTGTGATTCAACCATACTAGCAAACTCAGGTTGCACAATTATGGTTAATTGGAAGGCCTTGCTCAACAAACCCACTTCCCGAAAAGAGATGAGCTGTTTTGAGACAAGGATAGTGAAATGCCCTAGAAAGCACAGAAGAACATTTGTTTTGATGCAACATCATCTCATTGTTTGTTTGCAAACAAATCAAAACGAATGCTTATTAAATGGTCAACGTTGTCTAATCTCTCTGCAAACAAATTAGGAGGAGTGCTCAATAAACAGGTTGTCTGGAAGCACAATAAATCTGTCCTGTAGTGTTTCTATGTAGAATTGAAAGGGAAAATCTTAAAAAATCTACAGGAAACACAAAGGCAAAATCTCTTAATTTTTTTTTTAAGTAAGAGTACTTATGAGGCAGTCCAAAGGCTATAGCACTGTCTGGTCTATCCCTTTCACATTTTACATCATCATCATCATCATCATCATCATCATCCAGCTGCCTGGAATGGCTAGCACATGGGACTCTATATCACTCATTCATTGGCGATCACTCGTTGCCAAGGAAGATTGTCTTCCAAGATAAGGTCTTTAACAGTGGGTCCGTAAGTGACTGTGCAGGCCAATTCTGGATCCACACAACCTCCCATAGTGAGGACATAGGTTTCCAGATGGAAGATGGTCGCAATGAGGATTTGTTTGACATGCCTTCCATTAGCTCGTTTGTCTCGTTCGCCCTGTAGTAGTGCTTCTTCGAAGTCCATAGCACCTTTGATAATAGCCGACCTCCATTTGGGACATTCATGGGCCAAGACTTCCCAGTTCTTGATGTTCATATTACATTTTTTTTAGATTCCTTTAAGAACATCTTTAAACCTCTTTTGCTGTCCACCAATATTCCGTTTTCCATCCTTAAGTTGGGAGTAAAGTAGCTGCTTTGGAAGACGGTGATCAGGCATTCAAACAACATGGCCAGTCCAGCAAAGTTGATGTTGAAGGATCATTGTTTCAACACTGGTAGTCTTTGCTTCTTCCAAAACGTTAACATTAGTCTGTCTGTCTTCCCAAGTAATTTGCAGAATTTTCCGGAGGCAGCGTTGGTGGAATCTTTCAAGAAGTTGGGAGTGGTGTTTATAAATGGTCCATGTTTCACAGGCACACAGTAAGGTCGGTAGTACAATGGCTTCGTAAATAAGCATTTTGGTCTCCCTGTGAATGTCCCGATCCTCGAACACTCTACACTTCATTCAGGAGTATGCGGCACTCGCAGAGCTCAGACAATGTTGAATTTCAGCATCGATGTCAGCTTTTACAGAGAGATGGCTGCCAAGATAGGGGAAGTGATCAATGCTCTCCAGTGTCACACCATTAAGCTGGATTGATGGTGCTACAGAAGGACTAGTTCACACCTGTTGATGAAGCACTTTGTTTTTTTAATATTGAAAGCCCAAGCTTTTCATATGCTTCTGCAAAGACATTTAGGATAGTTTGAAGATCTTTCTCTGAATGTGTGGAGACTACGGGCTCATCCAGATGACTACAAAATGTGTGACATGCCCGCTATGTGTGTTCATTATTTTTCGGTTGTCCAAATGACATCTTGCGCTGTTACGCATTTTCGCGGGTTAAATCCACTCCTTGCAATACTGGCAAAAATGCGATTTACTGTTTAAAATCGGGACTCATCCGCTGTGCCTTCAGGAGTTAGGATGTAATACCGTGGACTTTACAGCTGATGGGTGGTTCTTGGGTGTTTCCCCTCGCCCCTTCTCCTCATTCTAGCCAATCACGTATCTGCACTTTTGCGCATGTGCGAGAATAAGCCCGGGAAAATTGAACCAATCATCGCAATGGGGGGTGTTGGGGGGGTGTCTGCAACTACTGCGCAGATGCATTTTATTTTTTGCCAGCCTGCAAACTGGGCAGCTGCTCTGGGTGAGATCTGCAATGCACAGCAAGCAAGAAAGGGGGGTGATCGGTTTCAGCCTGCCTCCAAAGCCTTGTCAATTTCATTCTACTTGCTGGGGGTTTTGCTTCAAATCAGAAAAGCATACATTCCTTTAAGTGTAATATCCCAAATGCAAACAAGAAAAGGCTTCTGGTCGGTTTCAAGCCTGCTCCGGAAAGCTTTGTCAATTTCATTCTCCCTGGGAAGGAAAGGGAGAAGGGGGGGGGACATGTTTCTTGCTTTTTTGGAGAAATAAGTGCATTGCCAGCGTGTGTATCTCCTTAAATATCAATAAAGGCAGAAAAGCATACATTCCTTTAAGTGTAATATCACAAATGCAAACAAGAAAAGGGTGTCAATTTCATTCTCCCTAGGGAAGGCAGGCGTGAAACCAACCAGTAGCCTTTCCTTCCGAGGCGAGAACTCCTTTACAGCCATATTGTGCTTCGTTGCAAAGGGGGAGAGGAGCATACGTAATTTTTTTGCTGACCAATTGGTTGATAGGGGAGGTTTTAGAGGCTGAGCTTGGAAAAAGTGAAAAGACTGTAGGGGTCTTACCGCTGCGTGTGCGGGTGCAAAAAAGCATTTTTTTAAATTGGGAAAGAGCGAACTAAAAGGCAAAGTGAGGACTATCAGATGACAAACCGAATATGGAAACCGTGGATTGTCCCGCTCCGTTTGGATAAGCCCTACATTATCATGAGCATATTGAAGTTCTACGACAGAGGTTGGCATTACCTCACTTTCTTCTTTCAGCCTACTGAAATTAAAAAGCTTTCCATCTGTTCGATATATGATTTCCACACTAGCAGGAAGTTTCACCTCAATAAGGTGAAGAATCATAGCAATGAAGATAGCAAATAAGGTAGGAACAATGACACATCCCTGTTTTACACCTGATCCAACTCTGAATGGATTGCTCTGAAAGCCATTGTTATCCAAAATTGTCGCTGTCATGAAAGAGTCGCAAAATATTCACAAATTTATCAGGGCATCCAGTTTACAGCATGCTTTGTATTGAAATATTGCAAATCCCCTTGGGAGTGATGAGATTTGGTCCTGTGTTGTGCTTGTCACTCTCATGAGGAAATGGTATGGATGAAACATGACTGCCCCCATGTAAAACAGCCATGTTTAACAGGCTCACACACTATCTATTCCAGGCAGCTGGATTATTTTTTTAAAAAAATATAAAAACAAGAGACCTGGCAATGCTATAACCCTCACACCACCTTGTAAAGGGATCCACAGGAGTACAGATTCTGAAGAAGACTCATGATCAGATCTGACTCATGAGCAGACTAGATCAAACCAGGTGTGTCTGCTTTGGAATCCAAGTTTGGCAGATTCCACCCCATCACTGACTGGTAGAGGGAGTTTGCAATGCAGGCAGAAATGCAATTCCATAGGTAGGCAGTAATGTCTATATATTTGCAAGCTCTATTTACTGGTATTTAAGGATAGAAGGATCTGTCAGTTTCTGTTCTCAGTTTCTCAATTTCCAACGTTAAATTCAATTATCCATATTTCTGCAAAAAATTGCCTTTTAAAAATGCTCATGAAATTCTTCAGCATTTTAGTGTGAATTTCTCCTGTTTAACACGTTTTTGTATGCAGTTCTGACTAATGTACATATTTTTGCAAGCAATATGATGCATTTTTGTAAGTTATTTTCAGTGATTTTTCCAGTTTTGTGATTTCCCCAACATGTGCATTTTTATAAACATTGGTTGTAGAATTGCATCACAAAATTCAGATAAGTGCAAGTTTTAAAGAGATGGCTGTGTTTCGCTTCTTGTATTATTTCAGAAAGTGCACATTTGATAAATTCAGCTTTAAATGTGAACTGAATAGAATTTCTCTCCCATCCGTATTAGCATTAAAAGACGCAATATACAGAATAAGAACAAGACTATATCATAAGCAGAGAACTACAACTCTCTTTTTGTTCAACTTTTGAACTACAACTCCCATCAGCCCCAGCCAGCATGGCCACTGGATAGGGCTGATGGGAGTTGTAGTTCAAAAAAGTAACTTTCCCAAGCTCTGACAGGGGCAGAGAACTTAGGCCCAGGGGCCAAATGCCGACTTCTGGGCCTCACTATTTGGCTCTTGGGACTCTTCCCAGACACACCTTTCCACTCTTGAGTGGAATGAGTGGCATGTGGCCCCTGGAAAGTTGCCTAGAAGTGCATGTGACCCCCAGGCTAAAAAAGGTTCTGCACCCCTGCTGGATCAGAATATGGCACAGCCGAGACCATGGTGTTGCTGCCATCATTTTGAAAACGAGGAAGTCCACCTACCCATCGATTAACGGGGCTTGCTTCATTAACTCAAGAGCCTTCATTCTCAGTGATGCATCAGCTCTGGATCCCAAAATGTCAGCAAGCAGCAGTAGCAGCTGCAGCAGCATCTTCACAGGCTCCCTCTTTGAGTCCACAAACATGCTCACTGAATGGAGAAGTTTGCAACGTGGTGTCTTGGATGAGGAGGAGTGCTAAGCTCTCAAGCTTGCAGAGGTTCCACAGGCAATGGCTTCAAAACACAGAGGATGGTCTGTGTTTTGTTGGCTTGCCACTGAAAAGTAGGGGAGGAAAGAGAATTAATGGCAGATGAGAACCTTGTCATCCCACAGTTTCAGATAACGTCTTTATGTTGGCTCTTGAGTAGAAAATGAGACATGGTATTTTAACCCAGAAGGGGTTTCCATTTTCCATTTTCACATTCCATGGAAGTGGCTGGCGCTAACTCCTGCACAGAAGACACACACTCACACCCCCATCTAGGACATTTTAGGACAGCCTTGCCCCATCGCTGCCAGTTCCCTGCTGTGTCTGAATCAGTTCCTATACTGTAATGCCATGACAGGTTTTGGCATCAGACATGACATGAGAACAAAAGGGTTTCCATACATTTCAACAAGTCAGAGGGCAGACCCTTACCATACATTTAAAGTACATCCAGAGCACATTTAAATCACATGTCTCCCCCAAAGGATTCCTGGGAACTGTGGTTTCCCCCTCACAGAGCTACATATTTCCAGCATCCTTAACAAACTGCCATTCCCATGATCTTTTGAGAGAGTTAAATGTGCATTGGATGTGCTTTAAATGTATGGGTTTAGGAATGATGGACAACTTAAAAGATGCTCTACTCACTCCCCACATGTATCTTGCACCTTCATCCATAGAGATAGTTCTTAAAGAAGAAATGATGCGTCAACGGGTTACATCACCTGGGCTAACTTGACCACTTAGATCTGCAGAACTGGCACTTTTACAAGTGCCACATAATATTCATTCCACACTTGGAAGAAATTGATCCTTCAGTGTGGCAGTACCTACACTTTGGAACTCTCTGCCCATTTACATTATGCAGGCGCCTTTGCTATATTGTTTTTGACTCCTGCTAAAGACTTTTTTTTTATGACAGCCAGTGTGATGTAGTGGTTAAGGTGTTGGACTACGACCTGGGAGACCAAGGTTCAAATCCCCACATAGCCATGAAGCTCACTGGGTGACCTTGGGCCAGTCACCGCCTCTCAGCCACATGAAAACCCTATTCATAGGGTCGCCATAAGTCAGAATCGACCTGAAGGCAGTACATTTACATTTTTAAAGACTTTTTTTATTCCAGCAAGCCTTCCCAGGCATGCAATTTTAGCATGTAACTTTGACACATGATTTTAATAAGTGTTTTAAAATGAATTTTATTTTATTATTTATTTAACTTGTTTTTAACATTTATTGGTATTTTAAAGATCTTGGAGATCTATTGTTCTATTCATAGATTTTAAAAAATCTATTCCACTCTTCATTGCAAAAAGCAGTTCCAGAGTGGCTAACAATAAGATAAACATAAAACAACCATGCTAGTGTTAAGTGCTAGTCCTACTCAGAGTAGACCTACTGAAGTTAACAAACATGACTTAAGCTCATTAATTTCACTGGCCCTAAGAAGGACATAGATGAGTACAACCCAATATAATTATCCACACAACGTAATGCAGATTAACTACCATAAAAAAACATCCAAGCTGACACTACACTCCTGCAAAGGCCTAGGTGAATAATCAAGTCTTTATCTCATGCTGGAAGCTCAACAATAGTAGCACTGGTCATATCTCAGAGGGGAAGGCAAAGCACCGCTGCTGAATAGACTCTCATCATTGTCGCAGCACCAATCAAAGCTCAGCTACAGGCAACAACACCAAAACAGGCTTTCCTTCTCCAGCAGTATAATTTACCTTTGTTTGAAGTTCTTTGGATGTTGCTGGGTTTTTCCACCCTGCATACATTCATGATCAATGAACTCTGAGGATTCTACTTTGGGTGTTAAAATCCAGATGTATCACTGTGAAAATCTCCCAAACAAATGTTCATCTCCCTGAACAAATACTCTTCTCCAGTAAGGGCAGTGATCAACATGTCTTCTAGATAGCAGCTAAGGCTCCAGCAGGGAATGCGGCTGCCTTTAACACCTACTGGTTTAAGTGTGCCAGATTAAAACATACACTCCTGAGCTAAATAAAAATATTCTCCGTTGTTTTAGAGAGGAAGAGAAGCACATTTTTCCAGGGCTGGCCCTCCCATTAGGTAATGGGGAATTCTTATATTCAAACAATAAACAAATATATATTCTTTGGGAATTATAAGGTTATAATATTTCTAATAGTATAGCAGGCCAGCTACAAATCCTTTCCTTGGTGCTGTCTCTTCTGCCTACTAAGATGGAATGCATGAAATGCTTGGCACAGCTTCAGCTCTCTAAGATAAGATAAAAGGAACAAAAGACTAGTCCTGAAGATCTCAGTATCTGAAAGATGTAGGAAGGATTGCAGTAGGTGAAATGCATTAGCTCATTAGCTGGAGTACTTAGCTCATAGGAAAATGTACTGGTATGTGAAGTGCTGAACATTACCAAAATTGGCAAAGAAAATAACGTAGGCAATGTACCCTTTATGCAATGTCTATGTAATGCTGATGTGTAACATCAGCATTGGTATATGCTAAAGTCTTTGTTCTGGAATGTATAAAAAAACCAGGCAAACAGTGCCATGCTGCAGCTCTCTGCTCACTCAGAGGGAGACTGACCATGTGTATGCTCGTCACCAATAAAGGCCTAACTTTGCTGCAAGCCTGTGTCTTCAATTTCCTTAAGGACCCCCGCTCCAACAAATCCCAAAAATCCCCATTAGAATGAGGCAAGCCCCCTGAGGTGGCAGACACTGGAGCTGCCGTGTGTGGGAAGACAAAGCTACATAGGCCTGCTGCCTTGGCTGTGGTGGTGGACGTTCTCCTACTGACAGTGTTGAAATAAGATTCAGCTGCCAAACCTATATGCAGGCCCTCCCTTAGCATGTGCGGGGCCCAGGGCAAAATCATAGTTGGGGGCCCCCCACATTTGCTCCAGGTCACCGTCTTGGTCTTGGCTGAGTCGCCGTAGGTGCGCAGGCACCAGTCCTGGAACTGCCAGCCCAGCTCGCTGTCCCCGGGGTGGCTACGACTCACTGACCGCAGCAGGAGCAGCGGTGGCTGCTTTGGCATGGCTGGTGGGCAGTCAGGCGAGCGAGCCCATCCCGGGCGGAGAGAAAGAGAGTGAGCGAGCGCTGCACCCTGCCTGGTGTGGCAAAGGCGAGCAGGCAGGGAGGGAGTAGCCGGCTGGTGAGCAGATCGCCAAGCGCAGGGCCCCCCCAAAGCACGAGGCCCAGGGCAACTGCCCCGCTTCCTGGTGCCTAGGGGCGGCTCTGCCTATACACTTCTGTACATGAAATGGGAAAGGGGCACAATCATGTCCTTCACCTCAGGTGGAAAAATGTCTTGGCCTGCCCCTATATTTTTGTATATTTCTACTAATTCTGATGGCTGTGTTCTACCTCCACTGTTGGGGACAGTAGGCTTCCAAATACCAGTTGCTGGAAACTGCAGGAGGGGAGAGTGCTTTTGTGCACTGGTCCTGCTTGAGGTCTTCCTATCGGCATCTGGTTGGCCACCATGAGAACAGGATGCTGGACTAGATGGGCTATTGGTCTGATCCAGCAGTCTCCTCTTATGTTTTATTTATTTATTTATTTGATTTATATCCTGTCCTTCCTCCCAGTACTAAAAATACTTTAAAACATTATAAAAACAGACTTTTGTTGTTGTTGTTTGGAATTTTGATAAAGTGCTGTGGGTGCCAGTCACAAAATGGCTGCCATGGGAGTATGGCAGAACACAAAATGGCTGCCCCATCTAAAAGAGCAGAAAGAAAAACTGCAAATGTTGCAGCATACTTCCCATCAGTCCTCTCTGTGATGCGTCCTTCCCTGGCTCTCCCTGTCAGGTTCCTACCTGCTCGTGGTTACTGCCTGTCTCTAGGCACCACCAGGGACTCCACCAGTCCGGACCGCTCTCTCTTATGATTTCTCTCCCCGCTCTAGCACAGATCTCAACAGATCCCCCTGCTAGGCAACCACCAGTAACGTCCCAATACTAGTATTCCCAGAGACTCTGAATACTGGTATTGTTACTCTCTTCACCGCTGCCACCATTTGTTACAGTTCCCTTTCAGCCTTGGTCATTACCTTACCCTCCCTTCTGGTCTGTGAAACCCCAGCCAAGGATCAGGCCTTTGGTAAACCAAATTAAGTATTTATTACAGATAACAAAGCTAACAAGATTAACAAGATTTCTTCTTAAGGCACATAAGCATATGGTTTTACTCAATCCTAATCCGAACTCCTGGTAAACAACTCTCTAAACCCCACCAAGCAATCCACTCTTTCTCTTCTCCCCCCAGATTCCACAATTCACCACCTCACATTCACCCAGATTTACCTGTCATCCTTTCATTTATACTGTCAGCCATTTTAAACATTCAGCCAATCATCAAGCATTCTATTGCCCATTCACTCCCCCTCCTCTTTCACTACTTACCATGTATACTCTAAACAACCAGCACTTACCATATATACACTAATATGTAGGAACATCACACTCTCCACCATCTGTGAAAAGGGCACCTATATCAGCCACCATCATTCTCACTCACAGAGATAAGCTCTTTGTACCTCTCCTCTGTTCAAAATGTACCTGGAGGATGGACACCCAATCCTGGCATCCAATAAAAATGTGGGCATGTTTAGGGGGGCATGTCCAATGTAGGCATAGTTGAGCCAGTGCATAGATGAACTGAGCAGAAAGAGCAAAGAGTCTCTTGCGCACTGTGGATTTTTGAGGGAACATTTACTGAGACTTTTCATTGGCACCATAGGAGTTACTGACGGGATCAATGGCAGCCAAAGTTGCCACACTGGTGACTCATGCCTTAAAGACCAACAAATTTATTATGGCACATGCTTTTGTGGACTCAAGCCCACTTCATCAGAGGGACTTTAGTCCGTGACAGCTTATGCTTTTGATAGTTCAGGTGCTACAAGAAACCTTTGTAGTTCTTGCTGCAGGAAACTAATGTGACTATACTGGTGGGAAATTTAAAAGGACATCCTTGAATAGCAAAAGAGGGGAAGCAATTCATCAGGCACTGATAACCCAAAAACAGGAACTGTCCCTGGAAAACAGGGATTACTGGAACGTGGGATGATAACAGAGCTCCAGGCATTGCTCTGTTTCCCAACCACATGCGGTGCTAACAGCTGGGAACTTCTAGTAGCATGTTTTCACACTGACATGAAGCCATTATTCTCTCCTGTCACCTTACAACGCACCCTCTCACTTCACCACTCCCCTCCTCTTCCTGCCGCCCCAACAGCTCTGCCTTTCATTCCATTTCCTATCTCAAAAGGTGACAGATCAAAGGTGTGCTGCTCCATCTCCCCACCCTCCCACCACTAAAGCCACTACCTGGGGTAGGGAAGGACTGTCAATTTCGGTTCTCTCAATTTCTCATTTTTTCCAATCTTCAGTTCAATTCTCTACATTTCTGCAGCAATTTATGTGTTTTTTTTAATCCTCATGAAATTCTTCAGCATTTTAGAGTGAACAGTCTTGTCCTGTTTTGTTGGATGAGCTTCAGTTGGTTCAACTCGAGGACGTGGACAAGGTGCTTGGACAGGTACGTGCAACCACTTCGGTACTGGATCCTTGCACCTCCTGGCTGATAAAAACTAGCAGGAATGGAACAGGTAGCTGGGCCAAGGAAGTGATAAATGCCTCTTTACGAGAGGGAGTGGTCCCGGGCTGTCTGAAAGAGGCAGTGGTGAGACCACTCCTGAAAAAGCCTTCCTTGGACCCAGACAATTTTAACAGCTACAGGCCAGTGGCGAATGTTCCATTCCTGGGCAAGGTCTTGGAACGGGTGGTTGCTGGCCAGCTCCAGGCGCTATTGGATGGAACATTATCTAGATCCATTTCAATTGGGTTTTAGGCCCGGTTTTGGCACTGAGACAGCCTTGGTCGCCCTGTACAATAACCTATGTCGGGAAAGAGACAGAGGGAGTGTAACTCTGTTGATTCTCCTTGATCTCTCAGCGGCTTTTGATACCATCGAGCATGGTATCCTTCTGGAGAGGCTCGTGGAGTTGGGAGTTGGAGGTACTGCTTGGCAGTGGTTCTGCTCCTACTTGGCGGGTCGTCTCCAGAAGGTAGTGCTTGGGGAACATTGCTCGACACCGCGGGCTCTCCAATATGGGGTCCCGCAGGGGTCAGTTTTGTCCCCCCTGCTTTTTAATATCTACATGAAGCCGTTGGGAGAGGTCATCAGGAGTTTTGGAGTGCGTTGTCATCAGTATGCTGATGACACACAGCTCTATTTCTCCTTTTCATCTTCTTCAGGTGAGGCTGTCGATTTGCTGAACCATTGCCTGGCCGCGACAATGGACTGGATGAGAGTTAACAAACTGAAGCTCAATCCAGACAAGACTGAGATGCTGTTGGTGGACGGGTTCTCTGATCGGATGGTGGATATATACCCTGTCCTGGATGGGGTTACACTCCCCCTAAAGGACCGGGTTCGTAGTCTGGGAGTCTTTTTAGACTCTTCCCTCTCACTTGAGGCTCAAGTAGCCTCGGTGGTTAGCAATGCGTTTTACCAACTTCGGTTGGTAGCCCAGCTACGTCCCTATTTGAGTAAAGAGGACCTTACATCAGTGGTACATGCTCTGGTAACCTCACGTTTGGATTACTGTAATGCGCTTTACGTAGGGCTACCTTTGAAGACAGTTCGGAAGCTACAACTAGTGCAAAATGCGGCGGCCAGATTGCTGACAAGGACCAAGCGGTCCGAGCATATAACACCTGTTCTGGCCAGCTTGCACTGGTTGCCAATATGTTTCCGGGCTAGATTCAAAGTGTTGGTATTAACCTATAAAGCCTTATACGGTGCGGGACCACGATACCTTGCGGAACGCCTCTTCCGATATGAACCGGCCCGTGCACTACGTTCTGCTACGAAGGCCCTCCTCCGGGTTCCAACTCACAGGGAGGCCCGGAGGGTGATGACAAGATCTAGGGCCTTCTCAGTGGTGGCCCCCGAACTATGGAACAGTCTCCCCGAGGAAGTACGCCTGGCGCCGACTCTGCTATCCTTCCGGCGCCAGGTCAAAACCTTCCTATTCTCTGAAGCATTTTAAGTTACACTGATTTACTTTTTAAAATGTTTATTGTATTGGATTGATGATTGTATTTTAGTATTATTTTGTTATTCATTGTATTTTTATGCTATTTTATGTTCACCGCCCAGAGAGCTATTGCTAGTCGGGCGGTATATAAATTTAATAAATAAATAAATAAATAAATAAAATAAACTTCTCCTAATAAACACATTTTTTCATCCAGCTTTGACCAATGTAAGTATTTTTGCAAACAATGCCTCCTAATGTAATGCCTTTTTGTAGGTTAGTTTCACTAATATACTCATTTTTATACACATATTTTCTCCCAATAATACATTTTTGTAAACTTTGGTTGGTTGGAGAACTGCACTGCAAATTTTGAAGGATAGCAATGTTTCAGTTCTCATGTTATTTAGGAAAGTGCAACACTTGGCTTGAAATGCAAACTGAATTAAATTTCTCCCCTATCCCTGACTAGGGGTGTAGTTGTCCAGGTCCCAAGGAGTCTTAGACCCCTTACTTTTTTGGAAGCCAAGTCTCAGCAGGGTCTCTATATCACCAGCATCCTGTGAGCCAATCAGCATGAAAGGGGAGTGTGTTGGCCACTGAGAGAAATCCCGATGAGTGTCAATGGCAAGCAAGCTTTTATTAGTTTCTACTTCAAAACACCAAGAGAAGTTGCAGAGAGTGAGAATTGCAGAAGAAGAGACAGTGAATCCTGATGATAGCATTCCATCTACATCATCAAGCAGTTTGGTAGGCGCAGGAGACATTGAATTCAGTAATTCAAGCAATATCTCGCACAGCATGTCTGTGGCTATCATGAAGGGACTCTGCACTTCTGAATTTGTCACCATGCTACTGTCCCTAACCTGTAGACTCTTTCATATGCTGTCAAAAGAAGACATGTTCATGTAACGATGTATGGAGAAGGAAAACCACAGCTCAGTGGCAGAGCACATGCACATGTTTTGCATGAAGAAGAGTCCCAGGTTTAATCCTTGGCTTCTCTGGTTAAAAGGAAGTTCAACATTTGTGCCTGAGATCCTGGGATCCTGAGATCCAGTCTAAGAGACAACACTGGGCTTGATTTGCAAAGAGTCGGAACTGGTATAAGGAAGCTTCTTATGTATGAATGTCCTGTCCCGGAACTGACTGTTTGAGTAGGCAGATGTTAGCTCCTCACGGATAGGGATGGGGGAGAAATTCAAATTTGTTTGCATTTCAATGGGCATCTGCCAAATTTGCACTTTTCAAATGAATACTCGAACCAAAACACAATTGTCCACCAACAGCCATCCTTCAAAATGTGCACTTCTTTGAATTCTGCAATTTCTCCAGCCAAGTAAGATGGACTGTATAAAATTGCATATATGGGTAAGGTAGAATGTGCATAAAAATGCACATATTAGTGAAAATAGCATACCAAAATGCATTGTAGTGGAGAAAGATAAATATCAGGCAAACTTGCATACAGAATGTGTACATTAGGAGAAATTTGCACTAAAATAAATTGTCATGAGGACTTAGAAAAAATAGCAAACTGATGTGGAAATATTAATTGAAATTGAGACTGGAAAAATGAGAAACAGAGAGAAACTGAATTGATAGATTTACTTACCTCCAATTGTTACCATTCATTCCTTGTGGAAAGGACAACATACTAATGTGATAAATTGTGTTTTGAGCAGGCCTAGTGCTAGAGGACAGCCAAGTCGGGCAGTGGCCAAGGGCCCCTGCAGCTTACAGGGGCCCTTGTGGCTGTGGCTGGGCAGATTGCAGAGCATGTGCCCTGTGACTTGATGCTGCCGCAGATCTCAGAGCTGGAGCCCCCTCCCAGAAACCTCCCCCCCAGTTGGCCACACCACTTTCCATATTGCAGCGTCACAATGCTGCACACGCATGCTTGCCATGACCTAAGCAGTCAAGGCTTCCCCCAAAGAATCATGGGAACTGTAATTTGTGAAAGGTGCTAAGAGTTGTTAAGAGAGACTCTTATTCCCCCCACAGAGCTACAATTCCCTGCCCCTCTTCCCAGGGAACTCTTTGGGGGAACTGTTTAAAGTGGCATAATGCTGGTTTAAATGTAGTGTATATGAAGCCTTTGTGAAATACTTTGTAGACTTAAGGCGGCTGGGAAGGAGAGGAATCCAGCGGTTGATCCTCTCTTGGGGTGGATGAATTTGTCAACGTCAGTTTCTCATTTTTCCAATCTTAAATTCCATAGCAATATGCAACTTCTTAAAAAAAAGCAACCCTCATGAAAATTCATGAACATTTTATTGTGAATTTCTCCTAATAAAGCATTTTTGTGTGTGGCTTTGACTTACACATTTTGTTTGCAAGCACTTTCTCTTAATATAATGCTATGTACACTCTCCCCATAATACATGCATGTTTGCAATATATGCATTTGCCGCCCTGGGCTCTTGCTGAGAGGAAGGAAAATGAAAACGGGCTGCCTTCAAGTTGATCTCGACTTATGGCGACCCTATGAATAGGGTTTTCATGGTAAGCAGTATTCAGAGGTGGTGTACCATTGCCTTCCTCTGAGGCTGAGAGGCAGTGACTGACCCAATGTCACCTAGTGAGCTTCGCGGCCGTGTGGGGATTCGAATCCTGGTCTCCCAGGTCGCAGTCTAACCACTACACCACACTGGCTCTCCGCTGGGAGGAAGGGCAGGATATAACTCAAATAATAAATAAATAAATAAATAAATAAATAAATAAATGTTTGTCCACATTGCTTGGAGAAAAATTAGGAGCAGTGTGAATTCTGAAGGATAAGCTAAGCCTCGAGCCTCTGCACTGGTCGCTAATTGTGGGGCGGAGCATGCCCCAGACAGCAACGGGAGGGAGGAGTTAGTATCCTCCCATCCATGCCCAGCTCTCACGAAATCACCCACAATCCTGGGCAGTCTCGTGAGAGCAGCCAAGGGGTGGAGCTAGGCCCAGGCCTTTAAAGGCCCCTAGCTTGGGAAGGGAGTCTCCTCATCCAGCTCACAACCCCTCCCACTGGTTGGTCAGCAGGACCACAGGTGCCTTGGGTTCACACCCCACTTGGGTCTAAAGCGGGCCAACTCTCAAGGGTAGTTCCCAATTGCTGGTTGGGTTGACTCAGCATTCCTGCAGCAAGGGCTGCCGGAATGAAGTGAATCCTGGCCCCACTCCCATGCCAACCCCGCTTTACTTGTTCTAATCAATTAAGTTGTGGCCCTACTTCACCCCAAAACCTGTGTCTGGCTGTGTTCTTCCCATTGCTAAAGGGGGCACAACATGCTCCTACCACACAATTGTGTTTCAGTTCATGTGTAGGTTCAAGAAGTGCAAATCAGGCAGTTTCTCATTATACAGCAAACAAAACCAAGTATCACCCCCATCTCTGCTTTAGAAACAAAAAATCCAGCAAGTTTCTCAAACTGCAAGGAAAGATGATACTTTTTAGACTAGTCAGGCACTGCACTCCTCCCTATTAACACCGGCCCCAGGTTGCTCTACTGCAGACCTCATTGTATCCCTGTTAGTAGCTGCCCATATGGCCATTTCAGGAGGTTGGATGACCTCTGCAGGTTTCTTGCTTAGTAATTGAATTTGGCGCATTGCTCTCTTTGAAAAATTAACACACAGTCTCAGGTTGTGCAAAAGACACTCCAAGCCCTTTTATTTAAAAGAAATAAGAGGGAACAGAGAGCAATGCACCAAATAAAAGATTAACTTGCCAGCAGACGGAATTTGACTGCCAGCTACTCAGTCCTCCGTTTGAGGGGGCTCTGTTAGATAATAAGCAGCCATTTTGTCTTTCTTGCTTTTCTCTTATGTCTGTTGCACCTCCGTTACCCATTATCCCAAGAATGTACATTGATGATGGAAGCAACCCGCGTTTCTTCTTTTGATGGTTGTTTATTCATCTCAGTATTGTAAATTAATGGAAAGCTCAACAATTGTATTTTGTTTTCAAAAAGGAATGCCCTACTTTATCAGAGCACATTCTAAAAAGTTGATATTTTCACTCACTCTGAGGATGGAGGAATTAATTACAGTACCTGGCACAATTTCTCCTTTCTGTCTAGCGAGAAGGGGGACGGGGAGTGAGACTAAATTCTCCAGGCAGGGAGCCCGAATCCTCTCCCTTAGAACAAAATAAGCATTGTAACAACTGTTGTAAGTCTGCAACAGAAAAAACAAAGCAGAATACTCACATGAAATGCAATCATTGCATCTGTCTGATGACTCAAGTTGCAGTAGCTCAATTTGCCTGATGTTTCACTGCAATTTTGATCTGAACTCATATCCTCGCTTCCTGCGATGTCTCAGCAGTTGCCCACATCTGCACCCCACGCAGGAACTGTGACATTATCATTAAAAGACAGTTCTTCCTTTCTCGGCAGAAAAACCACAACACGGAGAAAACAAAAACAAACACCCAACTCTAGATTACCCAGCAATCCTAGCCCAACACCACCAAGCTCCAACAACAAATGGCCGAGTCATTCTAGAAAAAAGCTGAACGTACTGTGCTTCTGCCAGGGACAGTGCGTGATATTGTGGCAGGTGACTGGAGAAAGATTAAGAGGGAGCAGCTCATCTTGTTTAATATCAGCGCTCTTACATTAGCTATGTCCATACATGGAGGGAGAGGTATTGAGGCTTCTGGTTTCCCCAGTACATCACACCCCACTTTCCAAGGAAGGCAGTGAAATGATTCATTGGGCCAACATGTACCAGGGACTTAAAAACTGGTTTAGTAGTCCTTTGAAGAGAGCCACTGTGGTTTAGTGGCTAGCTGAACTAGGGTCATGCCTACCCTATATGGTTAAAGCACTCTTATGCCACTTTATTTATTTATACTTCTATTCAGAGACTGCTATTTCATTTCAAAAAAAAATCAAAGCAGTTTGCAACAAACAAAAACTGCACAGTAAAAACCATTTAAAAATATGGTTAAGAAAAAAAGATCAAATACTGAAAAAATGCATCTTCATTGCCTGCATAAGCCAGGCAGAACAGAAAGGTAAAACTTTAACTGTCATGGCATCCCCCAAAGAATCCTGGGAACTGTAGTTTGTTAAGGGTATGGACCCCACAGAGCTACAATTCCCAGCACCCATACCAAATTACAGTTCCCCCCAAAAATCAGAGAATGTGCCACCTGCTAGCCCTGGGTGTTGTACAGATGTACATCCCTGTTGGTAGCTCTGCTCTTCCCCCTTAATAGGGCTGGCTCTACCATTGGGCAAAGTAAGGCGATAGCCTCCGGTGGCAGATGCTGGGGAGGGAGGTGCAGCAGCAGCCCCCTTGCTGTTCCTCCAAAACCTCCTAGCCATTCTCCTCTGCTGGAGGACAGAGCTATGTCTACATAGCCCTGGACTCCTCTAAACGAGGCTACTGCCTCTGGTGTAGTGAAGGGCACTACCGCATCACCAGTGTTGAGGTCCATTCCGTACAATATGGGGTATTAGCATGGTAGCACCTACCCTTTCGAACTCCTTCCCATTACATATCAGGCAGGTGCTATCACTCACCTTTTCTGCATCTATTGAAGACTTTCCTGTTCCAACAAGGCTTTTAAGTGGACAGCTTTATCCCTGTCTGTACCTGTATGAGATACAAAACTATTTCCATTTATGAAATTGCATTGTAATTGCTTGTATATATGGAATTGTTTTTACATAGCAAACTTTTAAAACTTGTTTTTAGTGTTGATGTTCTTACTATGAAACTACTTTGAGATATTTTGTGGCAAGCTATTCATAAAGGGAGTCAGATACTGTAAATAAATAAAACAAACTGTCAGTTCTAGTGGCTTCTGTATGTGGATTGGGGGAGGTGTCCATCTTGTCCTCCTCAGGCAGCAAAATGTCTTAGATCAGCCCTGCCCCTTTACAATAAATAAGCCTCACGAGGTTATCTCTCCATCAGGGTTTAGGGTGCCTACAAAAATTCACAGACCCTAAATGTCTTTCCTCAGTGGGACTGACTGCCTGGTAAACTGGGTTTAGGATTCCACGCTTAGTGGCGACTCTCAAAGTTAAAACTTAAGAGGAGCCCTTGAGGAGAGGGGGGCTTCATAAGTACCACAATGGCCCAAGGCTTCACCCTGAGACACCCTGCAAAGATTTGTGTGTGTGTGTGTGTACACGTGCACATATTTATTATGAGTTGAGATGGCTGGTGGGTGATGCTCCTTTTGAAAAACAACTTAAGTAATCCCAAAAGCAAGATGGCAGCTCAGTAGGCACGGTTGGTGCACCACATTGAAGGCTGTCCCAGGATGCTTTGCTGCCTGCGATGAAGAAGAAGACTGTGTTCCCATCCCATCCATTCCACAAGTGGAAGCTGACTGGACTGTGTCTAAATACTTCTTCAACACTGGCAATGAGATAGCGTCGTCTCCCACTTCTGAGGGCAGCAGGCTGGCTTGTGGGAGTGTAGGGCAGGCTATGCCACACACATAGCCCTATACTTTAACACAGCTTGACACTGCTCCTCACCACCCAGCACCTGCTGTCTGCCTAATGGCAGGGCCAGCCTTGACTGCTCAAATTGAAGCCTCAAATGCATGCCCCACAATGCGCCTCAACGTCCCTGTGGAAAAACACGAGGCAGTGATGCAAGAGAGGGTCTTCTCTGTTGTGGTGCCCCACCTATGGAACTCCCTTAGGAACAAAAGCGGCTTGAACCCTGGACTTCCTGCATGCAAAGCAGATGCTCTGTGTCTGAGCTATGCCCCTTAATCAAAGAACATAAGAAGCTGCCATATACTGAATCAAATCATTGGTCCATCTAGCTCAGTATTGTCTACACTGGAGCTCCACAGGGGACATTCCCAGGCCTACCTGAAGATGTTGGGGATTGCATCTGGGATTTCCTGCATGCAGAATGGATGCTCTGCTACTAAGCTATGGCCTTTCCTCAACAATAGTATGACTGGTACTGTTATTATTGAATTTCATGCCAGATGAAGGTTTTTGGAGGACGTTGCTGTGACAAAGACGAGCAGTGAACTGATGGGCATTGTCTGCTGTTCTGTTCACATGCTTTTCTTTAATGTTGATTTTAAAGTGTTGGATTGCAGTTTTAGTAACATTTTTATATCTTTGTTGTAAACCACCCTGGGCTCACACGTGATGAAGGACAGTTTAGAAAGTGAATGAATGGATGTTTGCTCCTCCTTTCTTCCTCCTCCTCCTCCTTCCAGGCAGCCATGACAGTGCACAGATACTGCTGAAAAATAAAAAAAGCCACAAGCAGCTTTCCCACAGCTGCAGCAGCTGCAGCCTGACCGGGGTGCTTTCTGCTGAAAAACAGGCACACAACCCAACCCTACAGCTACGTGCACAACATCCCTCCAGAATCCCTAGACAAGTTATTAAAACTGAGGGCTATCTAACATAAAAGAGGACTTCTACCCAGCTTTTCTGTGCCCAGTGAGCATGCTCTCATTGGGTTGTTTTGGGGCTTCCCCCCTTTCAGGTTCCCCTCCCCCAATGCTTCTTTTGCATATCTCCAACACTTGACGTTCCCCCAAGGCTGTTGATAACTCCCCTCTTGTGTGTGGATGCTGCTTTGGCTACATAAATATCAGCACTTATTTATTTATTTTATTATTTGATTTATATCCCTCCCTTCCTCCCAGTAGGAGCCCAGGGCAGCAAACAGAAGCGCTAAAAAAACTTAAAAACATCATAAAAACAGACCCTAAAATACACCAAAACAAAACAACTTTAAAAACATTTTTTAAAAAAAGCTTTTAAAACATCTTTTAAAAAGGGTTAAAAAACATACTGTTTTTTTAAATATATATATTAAAAAGCAATTCCAACACAGACACAGATAGGTCTCAAAAGGCTTGTTGAAAGAGGAAAGTCTTCAAAAGGCACCAAAAAGATGACGCCTGCCTAATATTTAAGGGGAAGGAATTCCACAGGGTAGGTGCTCCCACACTAAAGGTCCGTTTCCCATATTGTGCAGAACGAACCTCCTGATAAGGTGGTATCTGCAGGAGGCCCTCGCCTGCAGAGCGCAGTGATCGACTGGGTGTATAAGGGGTAAGACAGTCTTTCAGGTATCCTGGTCCCAAGCTGTATAGGGTTTTGTACACCAAAACTAGAACCTTGAACTTGGCCCAGTAGCAAATGGGACAACTGCGTTCACTGTTTGTAGTGCAAAGACATTGCAACTTGAGGCAGAGAAGCAAATGGTGGCCTCCCCACATGTCAAAGTGCATAGTTTTCTCCAAGAGGCAGAAAACAAGTGCCCTCCACCAAGTTGTAAAAAGGCAATGAATAAAAATAGATAATAATATTAAATTAAAAGTTGTCACCCTTTTGTAGGGATGGAAAGATCTGTCAATTTCAGTTATCTCATTTTTTTGCAATCTAAAATTTGGTTCTCCATATTTCTGCAGCATCCTCAAAATTCCCCAGCATTTGAGTGAGAATTTCTCATACTAAATACATTCTTGCAAGCAGTTTTGGCTAATGTACACATTTTTGCAAGCAATTTCTCCTAATACATTTATGTATGCTATTTTCACCATTATATTCATTTCTATGCCTGCTTTCCCCTAATGTATGCATTTTTGCAAACATTGCTTAGTTGGAAAACTGCACTGTAAAATTCAGATAAGTGCAAATTTTGAAGGATGGCTATGCTCTGTATCAATGTTGTTTTGGAAAGTGTAGATTTGACTTGGCTTTGAATGAGAACAGAATCTAATTTCTCACCCATCGTTAGCCTTTCATGACACTGAGCACTAGCTGCCTGAGGTGGCTGGCTCATTCTGCCCAATGGCAGAGCTGGATCTACATAGAATACATGACGATAGGGCTTCACCAAAAGTTCTGTGTATTGGTCAGACCTTTTGGGCCCTCATGCCTTGCACAAATATGGCAGGGGAATGTTGATAGTAGGAGGTGCCATTAGTGGTGGCTTGTCTGCCATTATTGCTCTTGCCGAGTAACCCTTGAGCAGTGTTACCACTTTAGAGGAGTGAAGAAAGCAAACTGCTGTATATTTCATATTGTCCCAAACCTTAATGATTCCTTACATGTCCCGTTCCAGGCTCTTATCCTGGGACTGGGGGAGCCTGTGTCCCTCCAGATGTTGCTGGACTCCATCTCCCATCACCCCTAGCCAGCATGGGCAATGGTCAGGAAAGACGGGAGCTGTAGTCCAACATCTGGAGGGCCACCAGTTTCCCATCCTTGCTTTATCCAATGGCCCTCCCAGAAGTCCTGACCACATCCCCCCACCTCATAGCTGATCACCTCCAAAGATCACCAGATGCTGCCAATTTTCATTTCTGTGCAGGCAAATAGATTTATTATTCTCATTACTCAGCATGATTTCCACATGGTTGCAGCAGTAGCGAGGCATTACGCTACTTGGTGGTCCCAGGGAAGAAGACAGTAACTAACCGCCAGCTCCAGGAGGGGGCTTCAACTCTACGTGGCAAGGATGCTTTACCTCTTCCGGGGAAATGGCTAACTCGCTTGCTTTCTCAGAAACGCTGTCACTCCACACCTAGAAAAATTCAAATTCAGAGCTCACCAGAAAATAGAGCCAACTGGTATGTAGAGCTGCAAATGTGATTGGAAAGGGCATGTCTTTGCCACAGTTCACAGTTGGTCTGAAGCATCATTGCTGTAGATCCACATTGCTAGAGCCATTTATTTATTTATTATTACATTTATACCTCACTTTTCCTCCAAGGAGCTCAAGGTGATGTATATAGGTCTCCCCCCCCTCCATTTTATCATCACAAAAACCCTGTGAGGTAGGTTAGGTTGAGAAGCAGTGACTGGGCCAAGGTGAGTTTCATGGCTGAGTGGGGATTTGAACCCTGGTCTCCCAGGTCCTAGTCCAACACTCTAACCACTACACCATCCAGGCTGTCCATCAAACATCTTCTGTTTACTTATCAAGGAACAGCCCATGCCTCTTTGCTGGCAGCATCATGCCACACCCCCATCCTCTTGACTTAGTAGATGGTGGGCAGTCTAATGCACAGAGTGAACATGCATGTACTGGCTGGTGCCACCATGCAAATCAGAAGTGAGGAATCTCAAGCCAGGGAGTCCAAATGCGACCTTCCAAGCCTCTCTGTCTGGCCCTCAGGAATCTCCCAGGCCACATCCCTTTCTGTCCCAGCTTCACTTTCTCCTTGAGTGGCTTTTGCCTGGCTGAACTGTGTCCTCAAATCCTCTTGCTTCCTTGGTTGGAGAAGGATTTGTGAAGGCTATGTGTAGAAGCTAGCCTATTGTACAAAGGTAAATGTTGTGTTCATTGCTCCGCCCACTTTTGTGCCTGGCCCTGCCCACCAGGGGCACATGGCCCTCAAAAGATTGCTCAGAAAGGAATGTGGTGCTTGGGCTGAAAAATATCTTCCATCTCTGATGTAAATGCTGCTGTCCCTGGCTCTGGAGTGCATATTAGGGGTAGGGCTGGTATTAACATGGCAGTGCCAGTCAGAACATGTGCTATGGGTTGGGAGCTCTGCTCAGCACTGCAACTAGCCTGTCTTACCTGCTGAATGGCCACAACAGGGTGGTGTGGTGGCTAGGGATGGGTGAATCTGTCAGTTTCTCTCAGTTTCTAATTTTTGCAATATTAAATTCAGTCTCCACATTTCCATACCAGATTGCATTTTTTTTTAAAAAGTCTTGATTAAAAGTTAATCAGCATTTCAATGCACTTTTCCCTACTATGTACATATTTGTATACAATCTTGCCTAATATACATATTTTTGTAAACCGATTTTCCCTAAAATAACACATGATTGTATGGTATCTTCACTAATATGTTCATTTTTATGCACACTGCATGCATTTTTATACACATTACATGTCTGGAGAACTGCACCTTGCAAAATTCAGAAAAGTGTGAATTTCAAAGAATGTCTGTGTTTCAGTTTGCATCGTGTTTCAGAAATTGCAAATTAGGTAGATTCACCCTTAAAATCAAACAGAATCAGAATTTTTTTCCCTCATCCCTCGTGGTGGTGCTGAGTGGGGCTCCCAGCCAGCAGGCATGTACTGGCCAGCACAGCAATATTACTGATGCCGACAATTGCCCATGTGCTGTGCAAGCCCAGAGTGCTGCTCAATGCCAGTAGTAATGTATTGGCACATGACCTGAAATTTCAGTGGAAATCCTGAAAAAACACAAGGGCTATCTTCCTTGTTCTGGCAAAGGTACAGTCGCAACTGGAGGATTCCCTTGCATTTCTCCCTTGTTACATTTATTCATTTTATTATTCATTTTATTATTTGATTTATATTCCGCCCTTCCTCCCAGTAGGAGCCCAGAGGGGCAAACAAAAGCACTAAAAATACTTTAAAACATCATAAAAACAGACTTCAAATATATTAAAACAAAATATTTTTAAAAACATTTTTTTAAAAAAGCCTTAAAATATCTTCTTAAAAGAAAGGTTTAAAAACATATTTTTTAAAAAAAGGTTTAAAAACATATTAAAGCAATTAAAACAGAATTCCAGCACAGACATTGACTGGGATAAGGTCTCAACTTAAAAGACTTATTGAAAGAGGACGGTCTTCAGCAGGTGCCAAAAAGATAACAGAGATGGCGCCTGTCTATAAATTTAAGAGGATGGAATTCCAAAGGGGTAGGTGCGGCAACACTAAAGGTCTATTTCCTAGGTTGTGCAGAACTATCTTATCCCAACCTGCAAGTGGAAGTGACCTGATGGCCCAAATGATCAAGGTGATCTCTTACAGCAAGGTTGGGGAACCTTTCTTTAGCCCAAAGGGCACATTCGTCCCTGGGTAACCATCTGAGTGCCACATGCCAGTGGTGGGTGGGGCTAGAAGCAAAAGTGGGAGGGGTGACATATGTAAATTTTGCCTTTGTACACCCCTCTCTAACCTCCATCTAGACAATCAAGTGACATTATTGGAATTCACGGATACATTCCAGCCAGGCAAAAGCAC
The DNA here is from genome assembly GCF_030035675.1 of Rhineura floridana. NCBI lineage: Eukaryota > Metazoa > Chordata > Lepidosauria > Squamata > Rhineuridae > Rhineura > Rhineura floridana. The sequence goes on along the minus strand of NC_084492.1, from coordinate 11,464,599 downwards.
TCAGAGTGTGAAGCAGGGCAGTGTGGGGTGTGGCCTGGAGAGAGTTCTGAGCACCAGAGAGAGAGGCCTGAAGGGCCACATTCATTCCCCAGGCCTGAGGTTCCCCACCCCTGTGCTAGACGTAGCACGTACATCATTGCATGTAAACAAGCATCCATCATTAGCAACCAAGCCACCCTAAAGGTAAAGGGCAGCTTTGGAAAACAAAAAGGCTCATATTAGTTTTGCTTTCTTTTAACCTTACTTTTTTCACCTCCCGGAAAACATGCAGAAAGTTCTCTCTCAAAACACCCTTCAGTTCTTCCTCTGTCCAGTCTCTCCTCAGCAGCTCCTCAATCAAGACTGGATATGTGGAAACATCCTCCATTCCTCTAGGATGGCTGTTTGCAAAGAAACCACATGATGACTCTCCACAAAAACTTTTGCCTCCCTTCATCTAGTTATTGTAGATGTGAATCCTCATCGGAGCAAACAACGGCTGAATTCATTGAAACTGCTCATGGGGCAGGGGATTTAGAATGGGCTTCTAGAAGTCAGCTGCAAAAGTCATACCAGCTTCTGACAGCTGCTTATTCTCTCGTACGCTGTTTGGTATGTTGTTTTATTGAAAATGGAAATGGGCTGCCTTCAAGGCGATCCCGACATATGGCAACCCTATGAATAGGGTTTTCATGGTAAGCGGTATTCAGAGGGGGTTTACCATTGCCTCCCTCTGAGGCTAGTCCTCCCCAGCTGGCTAGGGCCTGCTCAGCTTGTCACAGCTGCACAAGCCAGCCCCTTCCTTGTCTGCAACTGCCAACTGGGGGGCAACTGGGCTCCTTGGGTCTATGCAGCTTGCCCATGGCTGTGCAGGCGGCAGGACACGTAACCCCTGAGCCACTCACTGTGGGAGTGATCTTTAGCTGGCCCTTTGCACCCAGGAGACACAAGCGGGGATTTGAACTCACAGACTCTGGACTCCCAGCTAGGCTCTCCTCCCAGAGCTTGGAAAAGTTACTTTTTTGAACTACAACTCCCATCAGCCCCAGCCAGCATGGTGCTGGATGGGGCTGATGGGAGTTGTAGTTCAAAAAAGTAACTTTTCCAAGCTCTGTCTCCTCCCCACTGTGCTATACCAGCTGTATGTTGTTTAGGGAGCACCAAAATGCAGTGAATCGGTTTCAGCAATTCAGGCCTGGTAAGATCCCGAGTGGAAAATGTCCATGCCTTAGGTCAAATGAAAAAAGGGTTTGCTTTTCTGGCAGAGCTCCCAGGCCTTAAATGCCATATAAGGCAAAAAAAACCAACAGGGGAGGGGGGAAGACACTGTTCCTGATATGGAGATGGGCAAAGCCTCCACTGGCAACTTCTGCCACTGGCACCTTGTCAATGTGTGTGTGGGGAGTTACTGGTGACGTTATCTGAGAATGAAAGCCCATTCAGTGCACTAAAATTGGCACTTCTCTGTGGAAAGGATCAGCCCTCATTGCTCTGTGCGTTTACCAAGGAAAGGAGCAGCTTATATATATGAATGAATGAGGCGGGGGGGAGAGGGTGCTGATCCTTTCTCAATCACTTCTGTGTGTTTGATGGGGGTGAAGGGAGAGATGCAAGTGCGACATTTCGCAAGACATCTATGCCATGAAGCACCTGTTGGGATGGGGGGGAGAGAATTTCTGTTCAACCTACCTGATTAGCCCTTACCAAAATAATATGCATATCCTTCAAAATTCACACCTCTGAATTTTGCAATACATCTCTGCAACCTAAAATGGGCACATGGGGAAAGTGTGCATACAAACATACATACATATATATATGAATGAAGATAACATACAAAATTGTATTATATTAGGGAAAAACCGCATGCAAAATCTGTATAATAGGAAAAATGTGCACGAAAACGCTGACAAATATTCATGAGGATTTGTTTTTAAATTGATATAGAAAAGAGGTGGACTTAACTTAAGACTGTAAAAATGAGAAACCAAAAGAAATCTAATTTGTCCATCCCTAGGTATTTATTGCCAAAATCAAGAGAATTGCATAGTCTTTAAGGGAAAGGCCATAGCTCCGTGGCATGAAAAAGGTCCAGGGTTCCAGCCCTGGCATATCCAGGATTTCAGCCCGATACGGAATCCTAGGGAGCAGGTGCCTGTCAGAAAAGACAAACTGAGGTAGATGGACTAGTGGCAGGGATGGGGTCCATTGGCCTATGCTGGTTCGAAAGAATTCTGTCAACCTAACAGGCTTGCTATCAATTCGGGTTAATTTTTTGTCTGCAAGCAGCTGCTTTTACTGATCTGGATTTTTTCCCCTAAGAAAAATATATTAATCTCAATATTTTAAAAGGAAATATTGATATTTTTAAAGAAAATGACATTAAAGGAAATATGGATAGAAGGAAATATTGATAAAATATTTTAGATTTTTTTTAAAAAAGTCTGTTTCCAAAGATAGCTCTGGAAAACCACTGAATAAAAATCCAATCCACAATGATCGTGAATAAGTAAATTAATGGAAAATTCAGTACCAAATCCGAATTGGGTGGAATTTTGGCACATCCCTAACCAGTGGTGAGAACCGGTATGAGGCAGCTTCATATGTTCATCTACAGAGATTTGTATGCAATGTGCAAATCGCATGGCTCAGTTTTTCTGTCAATTTTGGTTCTCTCATTTTCTTATTTTTCTAATCTTAAATTCAGTACTTCACATTCTGCAGCAATTTGCGTTTTTTTAAAAAAATCCTCATGAACATTCTTTAGCATTTTAGTGTGAATTTATCCTAATAAACACATATTTGTATGCGGTTTATCCTAATGCTTTTTTGCACGTTATTTTCACCCATACATTCATTGTTATACATACTTTCTCCTAATACATATATTCTTGCAAACATTGTTTGGTTGGCTGTGTTTCAGTTCTCATATTGTTTCAGAAAGTGTGAATTTGATAAAGTCAGCTTTAAATGTGAACTGAACCTCATTTCTTGCCCATCTTTAGGTCAGTTGCTCAGATATTGTCCTTCCTTTTTTTTTTTTTAAGTGGATTTCTCAAAGTGGTTTAACAGTCAGTTCCTCTTTCCAGGGAACTCTGGGAATTGTAGCTCTGTGAGGGGAACAGTGGTCTCCTTTTAACTCTTAGCACCCTTAAAAAACCACAATTCCCAGGAAGCCATGACTGTTGAAAGTGGTTTGATACTGCTTTAAATGCATCGTGCAAATGGGGCCTAAGTTTTTCAGAAAGGACAGATTTGTAAAAGATGTGGGGTGCATCACTAACCCAGCGTTCAATCAATTCCCAAGAGGGAAGGCATGTGAAAGCTACATGCTGTTGGACTCCAACTCCCATCAGCCCCAGCCTGGAATTGGTGTTGGAGAGGAAAGGCCACAGCTCAGTGGCAGACAATCTGCATGCATTTGCATGCAGAAAGTCCCATGTTCAATCCCCAGCATCTCCAAGTAGAGCTGGGAGAGACTCTTCCAGTCAATGTAGACAATGCTGAACTAGATAGATCAGTCTTTCCCAACTGGTGGGCCACCAGATGTTGTTGGACCACAATTCCCATCTTTCCTGACCATTGGTAATGATGGCAAAGGCTGATGGGAGTTGTGGTCCAACAACACCTGGTGGCCTACTAGTTGGGAAAGGCTGAGATAGATCAATGCTTTGACTTGATGTTCCTATGAAGGGTTTAAATGAAAAGCTGGCCTTCAGGAAACTTTGCACAGCAAAGCAGGGTTATTTTTACACCATATACATTTGTCTCACACTGAGCAGCAAAGACATTGAGTGAAAGGCAATGTGAGTCTTACCCAGAGTAGACCTGTTGAAGTTAATGGACACCACTAACTTAGGTTTGTTAATTTCAATGAGTCTACTCTGAGCAGGGCTTAGTTGAATACAACCCATTAAAAAAATCTCAAAAGTTTTACTAACATATTTTGTCCATCGTGGTTTGCACCAATTCCTATATATTCTGAGCCTATTATTCTCTTCATGAAGTCAAAGTGATCTATGGGGAGAAGGAGGGGTGGGAAGACAAAGAAAGCATGAGTACATGGCAAAGCAAAAGGGTAACATGACTTGGAAAGACTGACAAAGACTGACTTGGAAAGACTGCGGTGATAGGCTAGGGTGATGTGGAGCGAGAAAAGGTTTTGACCAGGGAGAATGGTCTAATCCCAACCTGGCCATGGACTTCACTGGGGTGCCATTGAGCTTATTCTCTATCTTCATAATCTACCTCCTAAGATTGTTTAGAGGATAACCCTCTTGAGCATTGCCTTGAACACCTCGGGGATAAATACTGGAACACAAAATGTGATATATATATATATATATATATATATATATATATAAACGTAATTGTGATTAACCAAACAGAGGTTTTTATTATATTAACAAAACGTTTCAGCTTCTGCCTTCATCAGCTGCCAACATATAAATGCTGTTACCAAGGTGGCAGTTATAGAGCTTTGAGGATGGAATGCTCAGAGGGGCTTCATTTGCAGAAGCTAAGTGATGCTGGTACTGTCCTCCAGGTTCAGGCCATGTGGTGCCAATGTGTCCAGAGAGTATATCCAAAAGTTCTCCCTTTTAGTCAATGCTGCTGGATCTGCTGGCATCTCTATCACTGTTATGGAAAAGTCCAACAGGCTGTGACCCTCAATGTTAAAATGCTTTGCAACTGGTTGCTCCACTTTTTTTGTCAAGATTGCCGACTTGTGGTTCCTGAAGCGCGTGCGTAGGTCAGTTGTGGTCTTTCCTACGTATTGGATATGACATCCTGGTCTTTTGCACTCGATGATGTAAACTATATAGCAGGACCTGCAGGTGATGTTCTGTTTGATGTAATATGTCCTGCCTGTCCTAGTGCTTGTAAAAGTGGCTGTCTCCCTGAGGTACACACAGGTGATACGGCGTTTGGAGTGACAAGGATGAGACCCTGGATTGGTGATAGGTGGCTTAAGCACAGCTCTCACCAACAGTCTGTGCAAATTAGGGGGTTGGCGAAATGCTACAACAGGAGGCCTGCTGATGGCTCTAGCAAGATGTTCAGAGTTTGCCAGCAATGGGTCGCTCTCCCTGATTGCTCGGTGATAGGAGATGCTGGATGGAAATCTACCACAAACGGAATCCATTGCTCTCTGCTCTTTGACACCTCAGTATGATGGAGGAGGTTTTCTCTGGACAGAATGGAGGTTCGGTGGATGTTGCAATTCATAATATGTGGAGAATATCCTCTTAGAAGAAGGTGTTCTTTAAGTTCACTGATCCTTCTCTGGTATTTATCTTCAGTGTTGCAAATAAGTTTGATTCTCAGAGCTAAGCTATACACAGTGTTCTTCTTTATATGCCTAGGATGGCAGGATTTCCAATTCAAATAGGTGTGGGCATCAGTGGGTTTGCTGTAGAGATTAGTGGCTATTTTGTTGTTTTCAATGGTAAGAAAAGAGGATGTGCGGATTGACATTTGTACTATTAAATGTAAACTTAATAGATGGACGGATAGAGTTGATGTAATTTTTAAATTGTTCCAAACTCTCTTTACCATTTGTCCAGACCATAAAGATGTCGTCAATGTATCGCCACCATATAAGTGGTCTGTTGATGGCCTTTTTGAGGATCTCCTGTTCCAGTTTACCCATGAAGAGATTTGCATATGATGAAGCCATGCGAGTCCCCATAGCTGTGCCTTGTAGTTGCAGGTAGTGTTCTCTATTGAATGTAAAGTTGTTACAAATCAGGACTAGCACAGTTTTGATCATTTCCCCTTCATTTTCACAGGGCAATGAGCTTCCTATGTTAAGCTCCACCCACTGTATGTGACTGGGCAACAAGCAATGCTCGGGGGGGGCTTCTTAGTGCAATTGGGTGGGGCACCTGGGGCCCAGGGGAAAAATGGTATTCAAGCAGGACCTTCATGGCAAGGCCTCAGAAGTGGCATTATCTGGCCTTAAATGGCCCATCGCCTTCCGGCACTCTGTAGCTCCAGTATGGACATCTCCCACAATGTTATGGCAGCCACTGCCATGTGGTTGCTCCCATGCCATTCCTGGTAACAATGAAACCAGTAGGGGGAGGACCTCTGGTCTGAGGGTCTAGTTAGGCTCACCAAGTCTCCCAGTTTGGCATGCAAAGCTGTTTCAACCAAGCCACACGTGGATGGACATCCAAAGAAGCTCTAGAACTTGATGACATCCAATGAACCTGAATGTTGGAAGTTTCAGGACAGACAAAAGAAAGTACTTCTTCACACAGCACATAATTAAACTATGGAATTTGCTCCCACAAGAGGTAGTGATGGTCACCAACTTGGATGGATTTCAAACAGGATTAGACAAAATTCATGGAGGAAAAGGCTATCAATGGCTACTAACCATGATAGCTGTGCTCTGCCTCCATAAGAGGAGGCAGTATGCTTCCAAATGCCATTTGCTGGAATCCACAGGAGGGGAGTTCACTAGAAAAGACAATAATGCTGGGGAAAACAGCAGGGAGTAGAAAAAGAGGAAGGCCAAACAAGAGATGGATTGATTCCATAAAGGAAGCCACAGAGCTGAACTTACAAGATCTGAACAGGGCGGTTCATGACAGACGCTCTTGAAGGTCACTGATTCATAGGGTCGCCATAAGTTGTAATCGACTTGAAGGCATATAACAACAACAAACAGGAGGGGAGAGCGCTCTTTGCACTCAGGTCCTGCTTGTGAGCTTCCCATGGCCACTGTGAGAACAGGATGCTGGACTAGATGGGCCATTGGCCTAATCCAGCAGGCTGTTGTTATGTAAACCTAATCACAGAAGCTGCAGCAAAACCCACTAGAATCCAGAAAAGCTATAACAGAACACTAAAAGAAGCCATAAAACACTTGCTGGGATGCTTAGGGAAGGAAAATCGTGTTTGCTTGCTTTCTGAAGAAGAGCAGTGTTGGCAACAAGCCACTTTCTGTTGGATGGGCATTTTAAATTTGAGGTGCCACAACTACAAAGGCCCTTCCTTCAGATATGGGGCCGGGGAGCCAGTGGAGAACCTCAAAATGAAGAATTTGGGGAGAGTCTTATGACAGAAGATGGAGCTGGTACTTCCTCTTCAAAGAAGCTCTGTTGCATTCTAGGGCTATGAGGTGTCCTCCACCGATGGTTCAGTCTGAAGAGACCTCTAAAAAAAATATCAAGAGCCCAGACTAAAGCCATCCCACTGAATCCTGCCCTTTTTACCGAGCTCTAGAAGACTTTACAGAGCAACCACAAACCGGCAACAGTTGAAACATCAGCTGAAGTACTGCCACAAGCCAGAGTTCTAATGTTGAATGTCAGCATCACAATTCCATTGTTTTCTTTCTGCAAGATGGAGGACAATTTGAATGGTTGAGCCAGTTCTCTATAACATTGTCCTACACAACTCTCTCTTGGGAGTGGGGGGCAAAATGCAATTTCTTCAAAATCTGCACAGTGATTTGCTGATTTTGTTTATCCCACCCTTTCACAAATGAGCTCAGACTGGTGTGCATGGCTTCTCACCCCAATTGCTAACAACAGTTAACCAGCAATAATGGTGGTCTTCACATCCAGAGCCAGTACACAGGTTATAGAAATTAACTGGCCACAGTTGTGCATGCTTAGGAATCATATTTTGTTTGACTACTGGCCCACAGGTTTCCCATCCATGTTATAAGTTGCCACTTGGGACTGGGACTCAGGAAGATCTGACAATTTTGTTTCTCTCAGTTTCTCATTTATCCAAACTTAAATTCAGAGCTTGGAAAAGTTACATTTTTAAACTACAACTTCTATCAGCCCCAGCCAGCATGGCCACTGGATGGAGCTGATGGTAGTTCCAAAAAGTAACTTTTCCAAGCTCTGCTTAAATTTGGTTCTCTACATTTTGGTAGCAATTTGTGATTTTTTAAAAAACAATCCTCATGAAAATTGTAGTGCAAATTTCTCATAATAACCACATTTTTGTAGGCAGTTTGACTAAGGTACACATTTTTTGCAAGCAATTTACCCTAATATAATGCATTTGTGTGTGTTATTTTCATTCATATATTCGTTTTTATGCACACTTTCCCCTAACATAGGCGTTTTTGTAAACACTGATGGGTTGGTGAACTGCACTGCAAAATTCAAATAAGTGTGAATGTTGAAGGATGTTCTCATATTATTTCCGAAAGCACAGATTTGATAAATTCCACTTTAAATGCGAACTGATCAAAACATTTCTCCCACCCCTAGTTGGGAGTAAGCTTCTTGCACCAAGTGATCTGCCCATGGTCCTGTAAGCCTTGTATCAGACTTCTGTGTTTCTCTTGAACTTTGGGCCTGCGCTGGCTATCTCTCATTGCCTTTGGATATCATGCTGCTCTATTCTCATTAAGTCCATCACTAGTGCTGTGCCGAATCTCCATCTCTCATTTAATTACTCTGTGTAATTAGAGAATGTATTTCTCTAAGAGCAGAATGTATTTTTATGCTCCTTGTAGGGAGGGTGCCTCTTTTCTTTCTTGCACTTTAATATAACATCTCAAAGTAGCCAAGCAGAGAATGTGCTTACTTCTAATTTTAGTATTTTGTTCTGCTTTCACCGTCCCTGGAGTGGCTGAAACACTGTAAACTAAATGTTAAAATGACCCTCCTAGCTTTCTGTAGCTTTCCAGCACTTGCTGTAATGTCCATGAAAATGGCTAGTTTCCATGGTAACATCAGCAAGCAGAGCCAGGCCGACTAACTACAGGAAGCGAAGAGGATCAGTTTACAGAGTTCCCAGCAGTCTTACAATGTTAACATAAGGCAAGAGAAAAAAATAAGAATATTCTGTCTCATCCACCAAACTTCTATTTTCTATTTGTCCCTCCCTTTCCATGAATGGCCAAATTAAATTTCGGTCAAAATATCAACCACAAATTACTCTAGATTGTTGGCTCAACCCTCTGTTGCCCCGCCTACCCACGGGCTCTGCTGTCTCAGAACAGAATGGAAATGATATTGACCCAGGCTTTAAGATGTGGATCTTGTTTGCACCTAGACCTCTGTGAATTGGTTCTTTGAGGAGTCCATTGCCTTACTGATCTTGTACCTGAGAGGAAACACACACCTCCAACTCCCCTATTATAATTCTTCCTTTGCATGAGTTTGGATGAGTATGAAAAATTGGTTATGCTCACCAGATGCTGTAAAATATGATCAGGGACGTTCCTTGAGTTGTTGCAGATTGAGAAGGCTGCTGAATGGCTGAAAACAACGGGTGCTTTAGAGATGCTGAGAGCAGCCGCTGCCGTTGTTTCAGACGTGTGAGCTAAGTCTATTATCATTCCCAGCCGATTCATCTCCTTCATCACTTCCTAGCACAAAATAGACAGATGGCTTCATCAGTTTGGTCAATCTGGCTAAACACAGAGGCCAGTGAGGGGGATGGCCTGGGAAGGGGAAGGTGGGGGCCAGATAGAAAGGCCTGGACGGGTGCACTTGGCCCCTGGGCCTGAAATTACCCACCTCTAGTCTACAGGCTCTTTTTTCCAACATAGGAGCCTAACGGTTGCACCTGTCATTCTGCCTAGTTCATTCTGCCAGGCTACATCTGCACTATACATTTAAAACGGTATCACAATTCCCAGAGTGGTTTAACAATCCATCCCTCTTCCCAGGGAACTCTAGGAATTGTAGCTCTGTGAGCTGAATAGGGGGGGTCTCCTAACAACTCTCAGGACCCTTCACAAGCTATAGTTCCCAGGATTCATGGGGGGGGAAGCCATGACTGTTTAAAATGTTGTGTAGTACAGATGGGGGCCTAGTCATGGGAATAGGACAAGGAATGTAGTGGGCCTTGATGGAAATGACCAGTGAGTGGAGTGCAGTGAAAGCAGTAAGGAGATGGGCCCACTGAGAACATCTTCCCCAAAGCCCATCCCCACAAGCCCTGCATCTGACAAACTACAACTCCCAAGGTTCTTATGGGGAGGGAACCATATGACAGTTAAACTGGTCTGAAGCCCAGATAGGACTGTAATGCAGAAGCTGCCATTAGACAGAACGTCAAGAACACTTTGTCACTGACACAGGAGGAGGCAAGAAAGCTTCTTTGGAAGATTATTTATTTATTTTAATTGAAAGCATTGCTAAACCACAAAAATCTCTAAGTGGCATACAATAAAAACAATATAATTAAACTTAAAAGCAATAAAACAGCAGCACATAAAAGCAAATAAAACAGGAATTCAGGAGATTCAAATACATAAAACAGGCTCCAATGTTATGGGTCAGGAAAAGCCAGGGCAAAAAACACGAGTCTTTACTCACCCTACACCCAAAGCAACTGATGATTGCGGCTTCATGTACGGCAGATGGAAGGGCATTCCACGATATAGGGGCCTGTATAGCATAGAATTGGAGGTGACTATTGTAAAGAAGTGTATGTTTACTTACTTTACCAAAGGTACTTAATCCATCAACTTCTGGGTAAGAGGTCTCTTTTTTTTGCCCACAATGCTTCTGCCCTAACACAGAAACAGAGTACACACACACAAAGTTATTGAAAAATAACCAAAAAGAATTATACGGTAGACACAAAAACGTACCAAACTTTAAAGTGAAATGAGGACGATAAAACTTTGCGTCAGTGTAATCCTATGGATTATTGCTTTGGCCCAGTGGGTGGGGAAACGTTAAGAAAGGAGCAGCACTTGTGAGTTTGAGAGAGACAGAACTGGAGAGAAAAGGAGCTGTTATTGCCATGGAGCAAGAATTAGGCCCTTATCACCATGAATTAGGTAATGGGATTTTAATTTATGCGTGTAGGAGGGAATGGAAGCATAAATCCCTTTTAGTGGCTTTATGTATTCGTATTTATTTTGTATTTTATTTAAGGCTTTATTTTTATTTTCTATTTTATTTAGGGCTTTAAGGTTTTGTGCATGGGAACCCCTGTTCTTATCCTGGACTTTTCTGCAAGCAACTTCTGCACTGGTACCTTGCTGGATGCCTGGAACTTTGGGAATTATTTTCTGAAGACATCTGTTATATTCTTTTGGGATATGTTGTATTCTTGATACCATTTTTGCCACCTGGTTTAAACTTTCAAAGTTATACAAAATTGTAATTATGTTTGCATTATTCGTTTACAAAGGAGCCCCATAGAACCCGAGAGACTGGTACATCAACTGCTCAGATGGCATATAGCTTTTCTTTGATTCATTTATGAATCACTTCTCATGAGGCATCCCAAAGTGACTGACAATATAAAACATATATCAAAACAGTTAAAACCATTGCATATATAAAAACATTAGAGATATTTAAAACAACAGCACATAAATAAAATCAATCTAATACAGATTCAAACTGGGATAAAGATCTCCATTTAGAAGGCTTATTGAAAGAGGAACATCTTTAGCAGGCACCAAAAAGACAATAGAGAAGGTGCCCATCTGATAAATAATGGAAGTTCCAAAGGGTAGGGGTCGCCATGTTAAGGCCCAATTCTGACATAACAGGGAATGGATCTCCTGACAGGATAGCACCTGTAGAGTGCCTCTTCCTGCACAACACCCCTCAGCACAACTGCCAGGGGGCTGAAAGACAATCACCCAATACTACTCTCTGAAAACAACCTTGGAGATAGGGTCGGAACCACTGTAAAACAGTGCCTCCAATACCCATCTCACCAAGTCGGCCCAGAAGGATACCATGGTCAATGGTATCAAAATCTGCTGAGAGATCAAGTAAGAGTAAAGGTTGCACTCCCCCTGTCCTCGCAATAAAGGTCATCCATCAGGATGACCAAGGCTGATTCAGTCCCATAACCAGGCCTGAACCCAGTTGCATTAGACACCTCACTGGGGACTACAGTAGATGTGGATGGGGCATCAAGATTGCTAAGGAGGCAAGCAACTTTACCCTCAAAGTGCCTTGCAAACAATTCACAGTGGGCCTCCGAAGGGTCTAAAACTCCATTTCCTGGAGTTAACATAAGAACATAAGAAGAGCCTGCTGGATCAGGCCAGTGGCCCATCTAGTCCAGCATCCTGTTCTCACAGTGGCCAACCAGGTGCCTGCGGGAAGCCCGCAAGCAGGACCCGAGTGCAAGAACGCTCTCCCCTCCTGAGGCTTCCGGCAACTGGTTTTCAGAAGCATGCTGGCCTCTGACTAGGGTGGCAGAGCACAGCCATCATGGCTAGTAGCCATTGATAGCCCTGTCCTCCATGAATTTGTCTAATCTTCTTTTAAAGCCATCCAAGCTGGTGGCCATTACTGCATCTTGTGGGAGCAAATTCCATAGTTTAACTATGCGCTGAGTAAAGAAGTACTTCCTTTTGTCTGTCCTGAATCTTCCAACATTCAGCTTCTTTGAATGTCCACGAGTTCTAGTATTATGAGAGAGGGAGAAGAACTTTTCTCTATCCACTTTCTCAATGCCATGCATAATTTTATACACTTCTATCATGTCTCCTCTGACCCGCCTTTTCTCTAAACTAAAAAGCCCCAAATGCTGCAACCTTTTCTCGTAAGGGAGTCGCTCTATCCCCTTGATCATTCTGGTTGCCCTCTTCTGAACCTTTTCCAACTCTATAATATCCTTTTTGAGATGAGGTGACCAGAACTGTACACAGTATTCCAAATGCGGCCGCACCATAGATTTATACAACGGCATTATGATATCGGCTGTTTTATTTTCAATACCTTTCATAATTATGGCTAGCATGGAATTTGCCTTTTTCACAGCTGCCGCACACTGGGTCGACATTTTCATCGTGCTGTCCACTACAACCCCGAGGTCTCTCTCCTGGTTGGTCACCGCCAGTTCAGACCCCATGAGCGTATATGTGAAATTCAGATTTTTTGCTCCAATATGCATAATTTTACACTTGTTTATATTGAATTGCATTTGCCATTTTTCCGCCCATTCACTCAGTTTGGAGAGGTCTTTTTGGAGCTCTTCGCAATCCCTTTTTGTTTTAACAACCCTGAACAATTTAGTGTCGTCAGCAAACTTGGCCACTTCACTGCTCACTCCTAATTCTAGGTCATTAATGAACAAGTTGAAAAGTACAGGTCCCAATACCGATCCTTGAGGGACTCCACTTTCTACAGCCCTCCATTGGGAGAACTGTCCCTTTATTCCTACTCTCTGCTTTCTGCTTCTTAACCAATTCCTTATCCACAAGAGGACCTCTCCTCTTATTCCATGACTGCTAAGCTTCCTCAGAAGCCTTTGGTGAGGTACCTTGTCAAACACTTTTTGAAAGTCTAAGTACACTATGTCCACTGGATCACCTCTATCTATATGCTTGTTGACACTCTCAAAGAATTCTAATAGGTTACTGAGACAGGACTTTCCCTTGCAGAAGCCATGCTGGCTCTGCTTCAAGTTGAAGTGAAGTGAACAGACCCCTGACAATACGGAAAATCTCCACTGGACGGCTACTGGAAGATGCAATGGTGGCAGAGAAGTGGGCCTTCTTTGCTGCCCTCACTGTCACACAGTAGACATGGTTATGATGTTTTACTCGTGCCTGATCAGCTTCACAGCACGTCTTTCACCACTTGTGCTCTAGCCATCGTCCAGCCTGTTTCAGGATGGTGTACTGGTGTACCAAGGTGCAAACCGGGCTCCACAATGCCAGAGAGGGAGCTCTGGGGAAACCATGTCAAGAGCTCGATGCACCTCGCTGTTCCACAGCTTGACAAGGGCTTCAGCAGGGTCACCTGCTCTATCTACTGAGAACTCCCCAAAGGCATTCAGGAATCCGGTGGATTCCATTAGTCTCTGGGGGCAGACCATCTTAATCTGTCCACCAACCCTGCAGGGGAGGATCGGAGCCATAAGTCTAAACTTCACCAGGAAGTGGTCTGACCATGACAATGGGGTGACATCCACTTCCCCATCTCCAGACCACCCCTTCCTCCATCTGGAGCAAAAACCAAGTCAAGGGTGTGCCCTGCCCTATGCTTCGGGCCGGTGACAGCTTGAGACAGCCCCATGGTTGTCATGGAGACCATGAAGTCCTGAGCCAGAATACTAGAGGCAACCTCAGCATGGACATTGAAATCACCCAGGACTATCATTCTGGGCTCCTCCAATATCATAGCCTAGATGGCCTCCTCCAGCTCAGTCAGAGAAGTTGCCTGGCAGCAGGGTGGACGGTACACCAGCAGCAACCTTAGTTTACTGTCTCTTCGGCCCAACACCAGGTGCAAGGCCTCACAGCCAGCTCCAAGACAGAGTGGTTTCCTGGTGACAGAGATGGAAGTTCTGTAGACCATAGCAACTCCTCCGCCCCACCCCATCTCTGCAGCCTGTGCTGGTGTTGCACCGAGTATCCAGGTGGGCAAAGCTGGGTCAAATCAACTCCTCCCAGCTCACCAACCCAGATCTCAGTAATGCCCACCAAATTGGCACCTTCACCCACAATCAAATCATGGATGAGTGTGGTCTTACTGTGTACCGATTTGGCATTAAACAGCAACACACACAGGCCAGTGGGCACAGCAGATGAGCAACGAGGAACCCATCCATGAGAGGAGTGGGAGCAAGGAACAAGGCATAGATAGCCTTGCCCTCATCTTCTATGGTAGTTCACCACCTCCCCATGGCTATACTTCCCTCTACCTGTGATCACTGAAATTGGGGTGGAGTCACCCATGTTCCTCCTTATTAAGATTCCTCCTAAACACCTGATATGGGTCCAACAAGAACCCACCAACAAAACCTTCCTGAACCAGTTATCCCAGTAGGCCTCTGAAACAATTTGGAACAATCAGACCCACTCAATATCTTTCACATGAGGCACATCTGCTCCCCCCTGTCTCACAACCAGGGAAGGGTGCAGACTCTCACTCTGAAGGCATCTGGCAACTTTCTCCTATCATTCAATTCACTGCACAGGCTCTCACCCTTTGCAGGAACTACACATGTGCCATACGCCCTCCCCACTACCAATCTCCTCTAGATTGGTTTTAAAAAAGGAAAGAAATAGAAGGGGGTAGCATCCTCACCCTCAGGGCTCCCTAAGGGGCAATCCCCTTTGGTGTTGCCCAATGTTTTGTTGTAATACATTTAAAAGTCTCTTTTTATGATGTTTTAGACTGTTTCTAGTGTTTTCTTTTGCCGCCCTGGGCTCCTACTGGGAGGAAGGGCTGGATATGTTGTTGTTGCATAGTTCAAAGAAACCAAGAAGAAGGTAGTTTGGTTTGCCATTATCTTCTGGGACGCCATGAAGATAGAACAGGGTCATGCCACAGAAATGAAGTTCTGGACTATCTCAGTAGTTGGACTCTGTTATGTAGCAAACTGGCCTACCTTATCACAACTCAAGACTGAGAACTCTTCCTATATTGCTTTGGGGCTGGAAAGGGCCCACTTGAGACATCCTGTCGCACCCAAAGGCATCTGAACTAGTGCTGTGCCAAAATTTATCCTCCAGGTACTCTAAAGTTTTCTTCCCCCATAAAAGAGGCATCTGATGTTTTGGTCACATCCACACCATACATTTAAAGCACTCTCATATCACTATCCCCAGGATTTTTTGCAGGAAGCCGTGACTGTTAGCTTGTTAAGGGTGCTGACCACACGGAGCTACAATTTTCAGCATCCTTAAACTACAGTTCCCAAGATTCTCCAAGACTGTTACAATCTTATAAGGATGCCTTGAGACTGGTGTTTTATTGCAGGTGTAATCTGCATCATGCTCTTGGCACAGTAATAGCACATTAATAGTTAATAATTCTGCTTTAGTTTGTTCTGAGATGCTTCCTCAATGCTACCCCATTGTTGTTGTCTGAAGGGACTATAGTGCAACAAAAGTGGAACAAAAACAAACCATAATATTTGTGGTATGCGGAGTGATGGGTTGCAGAAGGAAGTTATGGGATATGCACTGACTGGAAGTGAAGCAGTGTGACTGCCCCAACACTTTTGCAGGTGTAAACAGTACTAAAAGTGGGATCACATATGACTGCCTCAGTATCACTAAGACTAAAGAGCAAAATCATCATGAACAGGCAATGAAAAAGATGCCTGGAGGGGCACTTGAGAGTGCTTTTAAATGTATGACGTGGATTTGCTTTAGAATGTCAGGGGGTGTGAGATTGAGTCTACCTTCTCATTGTAAAGTGGCCAAGAGTGGCATGTACAGTTTCTTTCCATTAAACATTTCTCCAGCACTCTGTAGCCTGCCCAGCTGTCTGTGCTTCCTGATCCGAAAAGGCCCCATAGGAGGAGCTGCCCCACAACATCTTCCCCTGGGCTGTAATTGAAGCATGGGCACCTAGAAAGGTTGGCTATGGACAGGGCTTTTTTGTGTGTGATCTATACTCACCTGTACAGAGTACCATCACCTCTTATTGCTGCAATTAGCAGCCATTTTGTATTGGCACCTGCATCACTTTTTATCAAAATATGAGTACCGGCACCTCATTTTTATTAAAAAGAAAAACCTACTGGCTATAGAGCACTTGAGGACAGTATGTTCATTACTTTTATTTTTAAGGAACGTCCTTCCTTGTACCTTTTCTAAAAAAAGGTTTCCACAGTGATCACTTTAAAAGTAAAAAACCTTTAAAAAAAAAAAAGAACAGTTGCAAGCAGCACTATAGGCAGCCTTCCTAGTTGTCCACACTTATAAGAAAGCCCACCCAAGGACATTATGGGCTTTCCAGGCAGTACAAGCACCTAGGAAGGCTGCAGAATGCAGACCAATGGAGAGATGTTTGTAGAATGAAAGTACTCTCACAAACCCCTCAACCACATTGAAAGTAAACACAACAAAAATACATGTCATGCTCTGGTCCAATGCTAGACACCACAGGTTGGGAGTGGCAGGACCACAGATCAGGTCAAGCAGGCAACTAGCTCTAACAGAGGTTGAGAGCACATTAAGGCCTTTTAAGCTCTGCCTCCAGACTTCTTCTTCTAGGCTCCACCCCCTTGTGGAGAACTTTAGATTCTTAAAGGGCCAACTCTTTGGCCTGATGATGGGCTCCATTCCATAGTTTCCTGCCTGGTGCATGCCCTATGCTGCTGGACCAGTGAGGTAGCATGGGAGGCACTGGGTTCCTCAGGGAAAGGTGCCTGTGAGGGCTCTGACTCTGGTTCTGGCTCTGGTGATATGGGAGGTTCTTCTGGGGACAACCTCAGGTGCAGTGGTCTCCTGAACTGAACTTAAGACTGGAAAAATGAGAAATGGAAAGAAGCCAAAACTGACAGATTTCCCCATCTCTAGTCATGACCAACTGGTACTTGACCCATCAGTTCACTCAGTGTTTAAACTGCTGCTGGCTCCTGCTTGAGCACCACCTCTTAGAAGGGCTCAAGTCAAAGGGTTGTGTCCAACTGACTTCTACTCAGAACAGACCCAATGAAATTAATGGATCTACGTTATCCATGCCTACCCTTTTCAATGGGTCTGCTCTGAGTCAGACTAGGACTGGATATAATCCAATACTACATGGAATGCCCTTCCTTCTTCCATATATGAAGCAGCAACCGTCAGTTGCTTCAGACATCTTGTAAAGATTTATCTTTTTGTCCAGGCTCCCCCTGGCCTTTAAGATTATTTATTATTTATTTATTTTATTTAATTTATATACCGCCCTAAGCCCAAGGGCTTTCTGGGCGGTGTACATACAATAAAGCAATCAAAATATATAAATACAATAATACAATATAGCAATACATACATCAATAAAATAATGCAATTCTCAAAATTAGACCCCGATTTATGTGTATGAAACTCCTGAATCTCTGTTTTATTTTCTGCTATATGTTTTTATATTGTTTTTAGGTTAAGACTAAGTGTCAGACTATGACCTGAGAGACCAGGGCTCGAATCCTCACACAGCCATGAAGCTCACTGGGTGACCTTGGGCCAATCAGTGCCTCTCAGCCTCAGAGGAAGGCAATGGTAAACCCCCTCTGAATACCACTTCCCATGAAAACCCTATTCATAGGGTCACCATAAGTCGGAATCGACTTGAAGGCAGTCCGTTTCCATTTTCATGATGCCATCCAAAGCAGGCACCTGACCAGTTATCTGGACTCAGGAACTGTTCACTCACAGAGCCTTTATCTTGTCTGGATTCAGTTATTGGCCCTCATTCAGCCCACCACTGAGTCCAGTCACTGGTCCAGGGATTAGACAGTCTCCCCTGATTCAGGAGTTACAGAGAAATACAGCTGGGTATCATTGGCATATTGATGACAGCTCACCCCAGATCTCCTATTGGCCTCTGTCATTGGCTTTATATATATCAGAGGTGCCTAATCTTCTTTGGGCTGAGGGCCACATTGACCCACAATCAACCTTCTGGAGTCCCATGTCAAAGTGGATATGCCTGAAGTGTAACAGCGGGTGTGGCCACAGTGTTAAAATGTGGGTGTGGGCAATTTTTTTAAAAAAGGACAAATTGTGTGTGTTGGGGGAGATGAGGGACACAAAAAACCTTTTGGCATCACAGTGGTGGTGGAGACACCTATATTGTACATAGTGTATGCCGCTTACAGGTTTTTAAAGTATCAAGTGGTTTAGAAATGCTTTTAAATAAAATAAATAAAATAAAATAAACCCAAAGAAATTCTTCCTTGTTGGTTACCAGGGAATGTTGCACTGTGCTGTTAGTGTCAACTTCCGAACACCTAGTTCATAATACATCCTCAGAGTTGCAATGCTGCTGTCAATGGCATGACCTCCACTGACGCTGATCAAACACGCTATCTTTTTACTGTCATCAATGCCTGGATTTAAACAGAAAGACAGATCAAAAATAAAAAAGCTCATCAACACAAAACAACCTGAATGGTCAGCAAATAGCTACATGAGCTGTTCTGTAACTGTGTGCAGTAAAGATTTGCAGCACGAACCAATCCCAAGATCTGCAGGGAGGAGAGTTTGGATTCAGTAGTGAGCTTTGGCTTTTCTGGCTGAGCCAAGGTTCAGTGGGCGCTAATGTAACTGAAGAAAGAAAGCTAATTATTCTTGCCAAGGTAATTACTCTCTGGCACTTTGGATATGTAAGTTTTGTTTATACACAGTGAGAGGAAACTCATCCTATTATTAGCCTCCTTGGAAGAAAGCTATTTTAAAAAAATAGGCTGCAAAGAGGCTAGCAGCCTGTGTTTCCATGCTGACCTGAAGATAGGAACTTCCCCTCCTCCACAGCCAGTGAGGAATTGCAGACTAAAAGCCTCAGAGTGAGATAAGTAAAAAAAACAAAATACATTTAAAAAGCAACAAAAAATATCATAGGCTTGTCAAATTTGTGGGCTTACAAGGCTGCTTAAATACTTCTTCTTTGGACTCCAGTTCAGTGCTCTAAAAGCAACAGAAAATAACAGCTTACTTGGATCCATACCAATCGGGTTTCAGGACTGGTCACAGAACTGAAACAGCCTTGGTCGCTCTGGTAGATGATTTGAGGAGGGCATTAGATAGGGAGAATTCTCCTTTCTTGTCCTCCTCGATCTCTCAGCGGCTTTTGATACTGTCGACCACAGTATCCTTTTACATCGCCTGGAGGGATTGGGAATTGGAGGCACTGTATTACAGTGGTTCCGTTCCTTTCTCTCCGATAGGTACCAACAAGTAGCATTGGGGGAGGAGGTTTCAGACCCTTGGCCTCTCAATTGTGGTGTGCCACAGGGTTCTATCCTCTCTCCCATGCTATTTAACATTTATATGAAGCCGCTGGGGACAATCATTAGGAAATTTGGGCTGCAGTGTCACCAATATGCAGATGACACTCAGCTCTATCTTTCGTTTAAATCTTCACCAGAGTTGGCTGTGGAGACCTTGTCCAAGTGCCTGGAATCCATGAGTGGATGGATGGGAAGGAACAAGCTGAAGCTGAACCCCGATAAGACCAAGGTGCTGCTTGTGGGGGACAAAAGAAGGTTGGGAGATGTTGACCTGAGGTTCAATGGGGTGAGTTTACCCCTGAAGGACCAGGTCCGCAGCCTTGGGGTTGTACTTGACTCCAGGCTGTCCATGGAGGCTCAGATTTCGGCAGTGAGCCAGGCAGCCTGGTATCAACTACACCTCATACGAAGGCTGCAACCCTACCTTCCTGCTCATCAGCTCCCCCTGGTAGTACACGCCCTGGTCACCTCTCGTTTGGACTACTGTAATGCGCTCTACGTGGGGTTACCCTTGAAAACGGTCCGGAAATTACAACTTATACAAAATGCGGCGGCTCGACTACTTACGAATAGTCGCCGCCGGGATCACATCACACCAGTGTTGTTCGATCTACACTGGCTTCCAGTTGTTTTCCGGGCCCAATTCAAGGTGTTGGTATTAACCTTTAAAGCCCTATACGGTTCCGGCCCAGTTTATCTTACGGAGCGCCTTCAACGCCACCAATTATGCCACCCGACAAGATCAGCCACACAAGGCCTTCTCTCAATCCCGCCGACAAAAACAGCTAGATTGGCGGGTACAAGAGAGAGGGCATTCTCAGTGGCGGCCCCCACCCTCTGGAACTCCCTCCCACAAGATCTTCGGCACACCTCTTCCCTAAATGCATTCCGTAAAGCCTTAAAGACCTGGCTCTTTCAACAGGCCTTTGGGATCTCCAGGGAGGGTTAATTGCTAAGACTGAAATGCCTCCTACCCTGTTTTAATATTGCTGCTGTATTGTTTTTCTATTGTTTTTATATTGTATTATTGTATTTTATCTTATTGTGTTTTAACTGTTTTGTACGTCGCCTAGAGTGGCCTCTGGCCAGATAGGCGACACAGAAATTAAATTTATTATATTATTATTAATTCACCCTGTGAAGATGTCACCAGTTCCAGTTCATCATAGCTTTGACACATCCGCTTAATCACATCGATCTGCTCCAGGGCCAGGTGCACTGCATCTTTGTTCTGAGTACCACAGAGCGGTTGTACTGTCCAAAACTGAAACAAATGTGGACATGGAAAATTTAAAGTGGTTTAACAACAACAACAAAAAAGCTTATAGTTAAAATATAGACACTCTATGCAGCATATCTCACACTGCTGGTGATTCAGGAATGATCTGCTAAGGCAGTGGTTCCCAACATGGGGGCCGTGATCCCCAGGGGCCCCAAGAAGTAATCCAGAGGGGCCCATGAACAGTAAAGAAATGAATTATTTATCATTATTTTTTTTTTAAAAGTCTTCACTCTCTGGACACTGTCACTTCCCATGCTGCTGCAGATGACACCTCCCCCTTGCTCCAAACAAGAGGAGAGGACTTTTGCTGAAGTGCCAGAGCATCTTTCAGGCACACTGAGGGCAGGCATCTGCCTATAAAATACATGGCAGATGTCAAAGTGTTATGGAACTATGCAGAGATCCTCAGCGGTCTGAGCTGTGTGTGTGCCAGTGTGTGTATTTACCTAAGTAGCAGGCTTTTACCCTGCATTTAGATCACTGAGACTTAAGACTTAGTAAAGTAAGAAAAGCTACTTTATTTACAGAAATACATAGTAGATAGGAAAGGCATACCTAGTTCTAACTATCTAAGTTGGAGGCACAATGCCCAGACAATGTCTCCTCTCTCCTTGGACAGTCAAAGAAGAAGATAAAGGAGGGGGGGCAGGTCAGCTTCCCTGAGCATATCAGTTTACAATGGAAGGAAGTTAGGTAGAGAACAGCACAGGTAAAGGTAGGCAAGCCTAGCCAGCTGGAGGGCTCTAACTCTTCTTTCTGGAACACAAATAAAAGAATCCAAGAGGGTGGAGATACCGGAAGAAGAGGGGATTACTATCACCGACTCCTGTCTCCTTGCACTGCCGCTGCTGACAAGGCCCTTAGAACGAGAAGAGAAGGCTTTTTTTGAAGCAAAAAGAAGCAAGGCTGCAAGGAAAGGCTGCTTTCCTCCTTCCTCCCTGGGGGCAGGGGGTCATGAAATTTTTTGAGCTTATAAAGGGGTCCTATACTCATAAAGGTTGGGAATCACTGTGCTACAGGACCTCTGTGCTTCTGCTGCAGAACATTTCTGCATTTGCAGAGGATTCTGAGAAGTGTTTGAAGTCATGCACTATGGACCTGCCTTGCTGCACCACAGAGCACCCCCATGATATATAGTTCTCTTTTTTGGTTTCCACAATATGCAATAAACCAATCGGCACTGTCTACAGCTTCCTTGGGCTGATTATTTGTACAATCATGCTCCCTCTTGCCCTCTTCTTTTTTTTCAGAATTCAAAGAACACATTCAAACAGAACATGACGAGAATGCTTTGGCACCACCCTGCTGGTCTCTCTATATTCCATCTACCTCCATCTAGAGACACTCAGCACTGTGTATGTTTGTGGTGACAAGTAAACTTTGCCAGCAAATAAATGGATATGATTTCTTGAAGTGGGTCTTTCCTCCTCTCTTTTCTGGTTTATCCTATACTGAAAAAGAAAAGGGAAAGTATAAGCACAAGTAAGATAAGCAGGATACTGAAAATTGTAAATGAAAACACCTTGGCTTTAAAAGTTGAATTCCATAAATGCAGTGTAACACCAACCAATATATGAGTTTATTTTAAATTATTTTTGAGTATTTAGGCTTGGTAACGTTGCATGATTTGTATATGATGTTTTGATCATGCTTGATTGTGTTTAATCATGGTGTAAAATTAATACAGAATGGTTTTAAAAAGCAAGTAAACATCAGGACTGCAATCCTTTGTGATAAAGAATACAATACGGAGAGTTCTAATCAGATCACACAGAAGTAATCTAAACTCTTGGCTTTTTGTTTATCACTGTAGTCACTTTTCATCTCATTTAAAGTGCCAAATGATGTGAGAACTTGGAAGCATCCTGGGATGAAATGGGGCATTTCTTAAAATGCAAAAACCAGCCCAAGAGCTTGTAACTTTGGGGGGAAGCAAGCTAGGGACGTGGACATGGAATATATGGCATTAGCGTGTTCTATGATGGGAAGCCACACTTCTGAAGGGGGGTTGGGAAGATGCAACGGAGGTTTGGCTCTCCAGCCCCTTGGATCTCCTCCTATGCAATCAAAGTGTGCCTCCCCCCCTCCAATGCCATTGCCTGGGGCAGACTTTTGCCTTCGCTTTCAGGGACAGAAGATGAAAGTTCCCCCCACCCCAGGATGGTTCATGCTTTTCCATCTTCAGTTCTCAAAATCGAATCAAACCTTTTTCAA
This sequence comes from Rhineura floridana, assembly GCF_030035675.1. Classification (NCBI taxonomy): domain Eukaryota; kingdom Metazoa; phylum Chordata; class Lepidosauria; order Squamata; family Rhineuridae; genus Rhineura; species Rhineura floridana. Next base: position 11,441,489 of record NC_084492.1, on the reverse strand, counting down.
AGCCACTCACCAAGAGGGTGCCCTCCGCCCCCTCCTGTTCTGTTCCCTTTAAGTTATCTAACAGAGCAGCTCAGTTTGAGCCGTTCGAAAGGTTATCTTACCTCATGCACGGGTCATGTTATGTTTTGAAGTGATGCTAGAAGGAAAACATTTTAAAAACATTTGCAGCTACTAGGAACAACTTTACAAAGAACTTTGCTTCTAGTTAAGGAGCAAGGAAACGTTGAAAGTCCTCTTCAGCTTTTACCAAAATCACAAGTAACAGAATTCTTGGAACAGAGTGAGGCTTTTTTATAAGTTTTTTTTAAAAAAAACTTTTATAAAAGGGATGGAGAACCGTTTTTCAGCCTGGGGGCCATATGACTTTCTGAGCAAACTTCCAGGGGCCACAAAGTGAACAGGGCCAGAAGCAAAAGGGAACAGAGCAACACATGTAAATTTAACATTTGTACAGTAGGTTAGTTTCTGCACCTACTCCCTCCATCCAGGCCCCAAAGGAGGAGTTCATTTGCCCCCCCAAGGCCTGAGGCTCCCCACCTCTCTATTTTCAGTTGTGTATGTTTCTTTAAGTTTAAATACAAGGGTTTTTTAAAAATGGAAATGGAAATGGACTGCCTTCAAGTTGATCCCGACTTATGGCGACCCTATAAATAGGGTTTTCATTGTAAGAGGTATTCAGAGGGGGTTTACCATTGCCTTCCTCTGAGGCTGAGAGGCAGGGACTGGCCCAAGGTCACCCAGTGAACTTCACGGCTGTGTGGGGATTCAAAAACTCAGAAAACTCTAATCTGTGCATGTGGCAGAGGTGTCTGCAGATGCATTTATCATCACACAGATGGATCTGAACTTCTCTGAACTTTGCAGAGTGCATTTTGTATGTACAGTATACAAAAATGCATAAAAGGGGTAAAATGTGGATAGAAATGCATACATTGGTGAAAATAACATACAAAGGTATCTTGCATTAGGGAAAATCGTTTGGCAAAATTGCAAACAAGCACGTGTATATTAGGAGACATTCACACTAAAATGCTCATGAATTGTCATGAGGCCTTTTTTTTTTTAAAGGCAAACCAATGTGGCAAGGTAGAGGGCTGAACTTAACATTGGAAACATGAGAAACTGAAAGTGAAATGGAAGGATTTGCCCAGCCCTAGCTAGAGCCCTTCCCCTCAGAAGCTCCTCCCCACATGTTGTTGTTATATACCTTGCAGTCGATTACGACTTATGGCGACCCTATGAATCTTTTGGATATATTCGTAGGGTTTTCATTGTAAGAGGTATTCAGAGATGGTTTACCATTGCCTTCCGCTAGTCTACAGCACTTGGTATTCCCAGGCGGTCTCCCATCCAAGTACTAACCAGGCCTGACCCTGCTTAGCTTCCAAGCTCAGATGAGATTGGGCGTGTTCAGGGTAGTATGACTGTAGGCGCTGCCCACATGAGTCCACACAAAAACAAAGCTAAATTAAAAACGGGAAGGCAAAATAATCTGAATGCAGAGCAGAAATATAACTTAGAGAGGACAGAATGTGCTCATTAATCTTCCCCACACCCTGTATCTCTGGCCAAATGTGATTCCTCGGAAGCATCCGTAGTTGTCTAGGTGGCTTACAACACAAAAAGAAAGACCATACAGTATTGGAAAATGCAAAATACAAAAATTAAAAACAACAAAAACCAATAAGGGTAGGTTAGGTTTTGCTGAATTTATGAATTGCTTTCCACAACAAAAATGGCAAATCCACACCATATACATTCAGTGCACATTTAAAGCGCAGGATTTCCCCCATGTAACCTGGGAACTATAGTTTGTTAAGAGTGCTGGGAATTATAGCTCTGTGAGGGGGGAAATGGCAGTTCCTGGGATTCTTTGAGGGAAGTCATGTGCTTTAAATGTGTGTTGAATGTGCTTTAAAGGTATGGTGTAGATCTGTCCAAAGTCCCAAAGCGATTTACAGCAAGCACAGAAAATTAAAAAACAGAGTAAAAAATCCAATCAGTGTGGTGGCCAATTTGCCCAGGAAAACAAAAATGTCTTTGCCTCATGCTGAAGCACTGACAAAGTTGGTGTGTGTGTATTTATGTGTGCGTATGAGAGGGGGGGGGAGAATGAATGGAAGAGAATGGATGGGTAAATGGTGTGTGTGTTTGTGTGTGAGAGAGAATGAGAAAAGTGGAAACAGAGGGGACAGAAAGAAAGAGAGAGAGAGAGAAGAGGTGCCAAACAGCGTGAAAAAGGGAGGGCTCCTGCCCATTTTGGCCCCACACACTGCCAGCTCCAGTGCCCAACCACTTCCCGAGGGAGCATGGCCCTCAACTACAAAAAGTTTGTCTACTCCACAGTTCTTCAACCTTGGGTCACCAGTTGTTGTTGGACTATGACTCCCATCATCCCCAGACAGCATGGTCAATAGTCAGGATTGATGGGAGTTGTAATGCATCAACATCTGGGGACCCAAGGTTGAAGAACACTGGTCTACTCTAACAGGCAGTGGCTCTCCAGGGTCCGAGGTAGAAGTAATTCCTGTCACCTCTTACCCAATCCTTTTAATTGGGGGTCTCGGGGATTGAACCCAGGCCCCTCTGCATACAAAACATGGGACTCTACACCTAAGCTAATTCTCATCATATAATGCATTTTTGCATGTTATTTTGACTCGTATATTCATTTTTATGCACACTTTCTTCTCATATGCATTTTGGTAAACTCTGGTTGGCAAACTGCATCACAAAATTCAAACAAAGTGCAAATTTGATATATTCGGCTTGAAATGCATAATGAATTGAAATTCTCGCTCATCCCTAGTTGCCACTCTTTAAATGGTTACCCTGACTTTTCTCCCAGATACTCAGGGAGGTGTACATATTTTTCTCTCTGCCCCCCTCTCATCCAGTTTTTAGCATCACAAGAACCCTGGCTGAGAGATGGTGCCTACCTCAAGGCCACTCAGTGAACATCACAGCTACGTGAGGACTGGAGTTTGCATCTCCCAGCAGGACTGCGCAAATTCTTTCCTCCCAATTTAATGTTGTGCATTTTTTTATAGCCACAGATTATGGGCTGTGAAGAACGGTGTATGTGTGTGTGGAGGAGAGAGGCTTTCAAGAAAGGACTCGCTGAGCTCATTCCAAACAGGATCTCCATGTGCTTTCTTTCTATGTGGGAAGAGATCAGAGTTACCCATCCTATGACAGATAATATCTGGTGGGTCCCATCCCAGGTGCAAGTGCTATATGTGCTTTGGGAGCCCACATCATAGCTTGGGACTGCAAACAAGGCTGCAGACTGGCAAGGCAGAAACTTGGGGTTCAGGTTCTCTCCCCCACTTTTCCCTTCCAGAATTATACTAATAGAAGATAAAGCCACCGGCTGCCTCTGTCACCCTATGAGCATCTCCGGCCAATGAGTATGCTTGTGAACTGGAAGAGGATTCTCTGGAAGATGTTTCTGCAGCAACTGCTGTTGCTGTTTTCTGACATTTGGGATGCCCAAGCCGACGAATCGTTAAGACAGAGGACCCTCGACCTCATGACAGAAGCCCCTTTAATTGATGGGTATGCCAAATTTCCTTTCTTTTCCCCTCCTTCTCATATGCAGTAAGGCACCTTACCACATTATTGTTTTTTGCACTGTTGTCATGGCTGCATTATCACGTGGTATTAAAAAGACCTGATTTTGAACTCAGAAGACTTTCAAATTCTGCACCCAAATGAGTTATACAATTCAATGATTATGCTCATCTTACCCAAACCTTGTTTAGCTTTTCTGTTTCAATGTAGAAATTTCAATATTATTAGTAGTAGTAGTTAGGGTTAGAGGAGAAATTTAATTTGGTTCTCATTTAAAGCTGAAATGAGGAGAACTGTATTGTATTTCATATACTGATTCCTTACAAATCCCCATAAAAAGGAATCAGTATAAGAAATACAATAAAATACAAAATCTACATTGAAAAAACAAACAATACTATCGAATACTAATATTACTAATAGAGATGGAAAGATCTGTCGGTTTCATTTCTCTCAGTTTCTCCATGTTTCTGCAGCAATCTGCGAACTTTGTTTTTAAAAAATCCTCATGAAAATTCTTCAGCATTTTAGTGCAAATTTCTCCTACTAAGCACATTTTTGTGTTAATTTTTTATTAATGCACATTTTTGCAAATAATTTATCCTACTGTAATGTGTTTTTGTGTGTTATTTTCACTAATATATTCATTTCTATGCACATTTCTCTATGCATTTTTTAAACACTGGTTGGAGAATTGCATTGCAAAATTTAGATAAGCACACAGTTTGAAGGATGGCTGTGTTTTGCCTCTTGCATTGTTTCAGAAAGAATAAATGTGATCAATTTGTTTTGATCACAGCTACCAAGATGTTGTTCTAATGGGATGTTCTTATAGCTTTAGTCTACATGTGCTGCTAGCATTGCCTCCAAATGCAGTTTTGTGAATGTTATTTTCAGCAGAGCTTGGAAAAGTTCCTATTTTAAACTACAACTCCCATCAGTCCCAGCCAGCATGGCCACTGGATTGGGCTGATGGGAGTTGTAGTTCAAAAAAGTAACTTTTTCAAGCTCTGATTTTCAGCATGCATATGAAGCAACAGGACTTTTTAAAAAACAAACAAACATTGAAAGGATGCTTTCCCCTCCCTCCATCCCACAAAAGTTGGGCTCCTGTAACTCTTCCACTCTGTCTTCTTAACCATTCAGACACAATGATCTGCCATTGAAGCTGAGATGGTTTTACCAAAACAAGTTGAGTAACATTGATGTAAGGACCCTCAGCACCACGGCCACAAATATTGAGAAGCTCCAGGCTGGTCATGTCGGTGCTCAGGTAAGCTCTCAGGACTGTGAAAGCAGACCTGCAGCCTCGGATTGATGTCCCTGCTAGGGTGAGCCAGAGCTCAAGCATGAGAAGGAAATGGGTACTTTACTGGAGGTTGGTGGTCCAGTCCCCAACCCCACCCCAGCCTCAGCTGGATGTCTATTGATGGGAGAGATGGAGGTGGAAATGAACACTAAATTTCAGATCCTGTTGGAGGATGTTTATGCAAATGTATTTCCCCTTCCTGACGGCAGGAAGTTTAAACTCCCCTGACCTAAGAGGCAGTATAGCCTACAGTGGGGAACTAATTCTCAGACCAATGAGAGATGTTCTAGCACGTACCCAGGCTTGGTTTCCTTTGTTAGGTACAGGGATGTAGTCGTCTGGGGTCTCGGGGGGCTCTCAGCAGGATTCCTATGTCTCCAGCATCCTATGAGCCAATCAGCATGAAAGGGCAGTGTGTTGGCCACTGAGAAGAGCCAGTAATTCAAGCAGAAAGTAATATTCAAGATTATTCTATAATCTAGAAAGGGAGTGTGGCTGTGACTATCACGTCGCCTAGAGTGGCCGTTAATTCGGCCAGATAGGCGACTCACAAATAAAATGTTATTATTATTATTTATTATGAAGGGACCCTGCACTTCTGAATCTGCCACCACACTACTGGGTAGGTGGCAGTGAAGTCTGCCCCATTAGGGCATATGGAGCATTGTCCCACCAGCCTCAGGGTACCCTCAACCAGCCCCCACCCGCTTTCCTTCTTACTTGCAACCAGTTCAGGGAGTAGCACCACCTATCAGTTTGCTTCGTAATCTCAGTATTGCCATTGTAGAACTCTTCAGAGAGTTCTAGAAGTAGCTGGCTCTGATTCCACCTACTGTGGAATATCCCTTTTTACCTACTAGTCCCAGTGGGCACAGCCACCACTGGCATTTTGTAATATTTTGTGCACTTACAAATAGGCAGGTTAAGCATAGATGGAAGCACAGCTATAAAAAGCCAACAAATAGCCAAAACATATATTACATCTCCAGAGACACAGCCAGCACCTCCAAAATGCAATTGATTTTCAGAGGCCAATAACTCAGCTCTCTGCTGCCAGACTCAAAGGGCACCCTCTCCTTTTCTTATATGCAGACCTAGCTTGCCTCCTCCCTCTGGCTGGGAATAGGGCAAGGATGAGTCCTCTCCGTCCTCTCCTGTGCCTTTTTGAGCCATCTTTGTTCCCATGAAAACACATTACTGGAATTTATCTGACAAAGGAATGTGCCCATTCAGGCCTGTCCAAACAGCCTGACCAACTTAGCAACCTTAAGCAACCTACTCCAACCCCCCTGCTTCAAACACTTACATTGCCAACATTTCTTTCAGTTTTGGTCAGTGTATATTCTCTGCAGTGCTCAGAAGAAAGATGCAGTGCGCCTCACCCTGGAACAGATTGACGTTGTCAGACGGATGTGTGAAAGCTATGATGATCTGGAACTGGTGACATCTTCCGAAGGTGAGTCTGAAAGGTTTTTACATTTTGATGCTTTCAGAGTATTGAGCTTGGATTCAAAAATGATATTTACTCAAGGGACTGGAGCATGCCCGTGGGATTTGGAGTTTCAGTGCACTTCCCCCACACAATGCCACAAACTACTTTTGTACTTTCAGTTTGCAGTGTGACACTGGGAAACTCGTGTTCAAATCGCCTTCCTGCTCAGTGTTGTGACCCTGACATAAGTTGAGCCTGCACAATCTTCTCCTTCACCTTCATCATCATCATCATTATCATCATCATCATCATCAAAATAAGGGGAAGGATAGGAGTAAAACATTGAAGTCGGGGTGGGGAGATGTAGAATTGAAAGTAGACTCTCAGTTTCTTATTTTTCAGTTCTTCACATTTTCATAACAGTTTGCAATTTATTTTTAAAGACCTCATGAAAATTCATCAGATTTTTCTAATATACATACGTTTGTATGTAATTTTGCCTAACGTGCACATTTTTTGCAAGCACTTTCCCCTAACATATTGCACTTTTGTATGTTATTTTCACCACTACATGTATTTTTATGCACATTTTAAACTCGTTGTATATTTGGCTACAGAACCGCATTAGCTGTGTTATGGGTCTCACATTTTTTCAGGAAGCGCACATTACATAAATTTCCTTAAATGTGAGCTGAACTGAATTTTTCCCAATCCCTAATTACAATCTTCTAGGCTAGATAATTTACCTTTAGTCTTCCTTTCCCATTTGTTCCCTTTTTAATGTCAGTTCTAAGTGAATTTTTCAACATGGCTATATAATTTGCTGGATCCAATCACATCTGGAAAAAAATATAGAATGCAAAAAGGATCTGGTAAAGAAAATACCTGCCTACCTTCTTAACTGTGCTTTGTGGAATCTTTAGGAGCAGGAAATTCAGTAACCATTGAGTAGCCATCAAGAATGCATCTTGACCTGCCTTTTTCATTCCAACTTTGCATCTGGGTGATATTGCCAAGAAGGCTCTTGCAGCTAACCTTAGAGACTGCAAATGGGAAAGCCAAGACAATTTAAATAGTTAAGTTTTGCAGTGTGTAGTTCCCCTGTGCTGGGCTGTTGTAGAATTGGATGTCTTCATCTTAGTTCTTTTGAACAACATTATCTTCATATTAGAAGTGGTATGAGGGAGAAATTCTACTCAGTTTGTATTTGAAGCTGGTGCTATCAAATCTGCACTTTCTGAAACAATATGAGAACTAAAACACAGACCTTTTCAAAATTTGGATTATCCTAATTTTGTGATGCAGTTCTCCAACCAAACAATGTTTACAAAACTGCATATGTTAGGGGGAAATGTGCATTAAAATGAATGTATTAGTGAAAAAAACACATACAAATACATTTATATTAGGAGAAATTGCTTGCAAAATGTGTATGTTAATCAAAACTGCATACGAAACTGTGTTGACTTGGAGAAATTTGCACCAAAAACACTGAAAATTTTTCATGAGCATTTAATTATTTTTTTTTTTGGCAAATTGCTGCAGAAATGTGGACAACTGAGAACAAGATTGGAAAAATGAGAAACTGGGAGAACAGAAATTGACAGATTCTTCTAACCCTACCCTGTGTCAATGCACCTTTGAAGCTTCAGATCTCTTCCTGATTAAAATCCAGGCATTGCCAAGACAGACAGCAAAAAAATAGCGTGCTTGATCGGCATCGAAGGAGGTCACTCCATAGACAGCAGCCTTGCAGCTCTGAGGATGTTTTACGAGCTGGGTGTTCGGTACATGACATTGACCCACAACTGCAACACTCCCTGGTAAGCCACAAGAAAGTGTTCCTGCATGTCTTTTCCCCTTCAAAAAATAGCCAATACTGGTCCGCACACACTCCAAAAAACCCTCACCAGAACCTATGGGGTAATGTCACACAGCAAGTGAGGCCAGGATCCATGAGTAGGGGATCTGTCAGGATCTCACAGATGGATTGACCAGAGAGCCAGAAGCAGGAGAAACAGGAAGAGGGTGAAGACTAGCGATGGAAAGATCAGTCAATTTAAGTTCTCTCAGTTTCTCACTTTCCTAATGCTAAATTCAGTTCCCTACATTTCTGCAGCAATCTGCAATTTTTTTTAAAAAAAATCCTCATTAAAATTCTCCACCATGTTAGTGTGAATTTCTCCAAATAAACACATTCTTGTAGGCAGTTTTGACAAAGGTCCACATTTTTGCAAGCCATTTCTCATCACAGCATGATTTTGCATGTTATTTTCACTCATATTCTCATTTTTATGCACACTTTCCCCTAATATATTCATTTTTATCAATATTGTTTAATTGGCAAACTGCATCCTAAAATTCTAATAAATGTGAATTTCGAAGGATGGCTGTGTTTCACTTCTCATATTGTTTTGGAAAGTGCGAATCTGATACATTCTGCTTGAAATGCAAACTGAATCTAGATTCTCACCCATCCCTAGTAAAGACTGAGATTACCTGTGCTGATTCAGCAAGGAGTTTTACACAGATCACTACAAAGTAGTATCCTACACAAAGAATTACTATGAGACTAGTTACATAAGCTAAAATGACTTTTTCATATGGGCTCAAATTATTGCCATTATCAGTGGTGGATCTGCAGCCCAGGGCCAGCCCTACCACTAAGCAAAGTGAGGCACTGACCTCAGGTGGCACGGTGTAGCACAGTGGGGAACAGCAACAACATGTTGGAGGACAAAGCATATGCCAGCCTGCTGCCCTCAGGTGCAGCGAAAGATGCTTCCCTATCATCACCAGCAAGATGCAACTGCCAGCCTGATCAGCATCAGTCCGTGGAATGGGAGTAGCAATGGACAAATCTGACAATTTCAGTTTCTCTCAGTTTGCCGGTCTCAAGTTCAGTTCTCCACATTTCCACACCAGTTTGCAATTGTTCCATAAAACTCCATCAGCAAATTTCTCTTAATATAAAGGTATACCTTTTGATATGCAGTTTTGCCTAACACAGAGAGTTTTGCAAAGCAATTTCCCCTAAAAAAGTTTAAATGCTGTTTTCACTAATATATGCATTTTTATGCACAGATTACCCTAGTACATGCATTTCTGTGCATATTACTTGGCTGCAAAATTTGGAGAAGTGCAAATTTCGAAGGAGGACTGTGTGTCAGTTTTGTTTCAGAAAGTGCAAATTAGGCAAGCTTTCCTTTAAATGCAAACTGGGATGAATTTCTCCCCTATCATTACATGGGAGGGAGTGCCGTCTTGTCCTTTGCCTCAAGCAACAAAATGTATTAAGCTGGCCCTGCTGTATTATCATTATTAATTAATTAATTGATATACAATTTAATGCCCAGATGGCTTCTAAGTCATTTACAAAACATAAAAACCACCTTATGATACCTTGTACTTCTTATCCATTTGAATAATCATCCCCCCCACCCTGCATTTTTAGGGCTCAGACATCATCTCAACAACCACAAGACTATCCCAACACTAATGGCTTGAGTGCTTTTGGTGAAGTAAGTAAGCTGATGAAGCCCTCTGAAGTGCCTCCAATTATCTTTGGAAGAAACAATCTAGCCTCCTGTAACAATGATAGCTTCTTGTCAGTGCTATGAGCCTACAGTAGGGCCCCACTCATACGGCAGGTTACGTTCCGGACCCCTGCTGTAAAGCGAAAACCTCTGTAAAGCGGAACTCATTGAATAGAATGGCGCGCGATGCCCGAAAACTGCCGTAAAAGCAGAACAAGCGCTGTATGTGTGGGGCTTTAGTCTAATTGCGTCTAATTGAAACCGCTGTATTAGCGAATCGCTGTAAAGCGAAGCACCATAAAGAAGGGCCCTACTGTATCTTGGTTTTAGGCTGGTTTAACTGTTGTGGCCTCCCCCAAAGAATTCTGAAAGTTTGTCATTTGTTGAGGAAGCTGAGAATTCTCTGTTGGAGATCTCCATCTCCACTCCTTTCCTAGACTCATATTTACCCTGGTTCCTTTAGTCTAGACTTGCCCTTCAAAACCAATTGGATTATTACGCATGGCATGAAGAAAATCAAAAGCTGCCTTTTATCAGGCCAGAATGAATGATTAATGGGAAGATGCATAAACACACCACAAGCAAATCAGAATGAATGCAGGATGAATGCTCATTGTGGTATAACCTCCCTGCAAACAAATCAGAATGAATGCTTAATAAAGACTGGGTGCAGGCTAAGTTCCATGTAAACGTGGTGCAAGCAAATCAGGATAAATGGCTAATAAATACATCAGTCTTCTCACCAGTTCTTCAGGTTTCTGCAGCAATTGGCTTTTTTTTTAACAAAAAAGTTATTAAATTCTTCAGCGTTTATCTTAAAAACCACATTTTCTCTGCAGTTTTGACTAATGTACACACTTTTGCAAGCAATTTCTCTTAATATCATGCATTTTTTTGTGTTATTTTCACTAATACATTCATTTTATGCACACTTTGAGCTTGGAAAAGTTACTTTTTTGAACTACAACTCCCATCAGCCCCAGCCAGCATGGCCACTGGATTGGGCTGATGGGAGTTGTAGTCCAAAAAAGTAACTTTTCCAAGCTCTGATTACCCAAGTACATGCATCTTTGTACACAAAACTTGGCTGGAGAGCTGCATTGCAAAACTGAGAGAAGTGCAAATTTTGAAGGACGATTGTGTTTCGGTTCTCATTTGTTTTGGAAAGTGTCAATCTGATAGATTCAGCTTTAAATGGGAACTGAATCAGATTTCTTCCCCATCTTGACAACCTGCATTCATCCTGATTTACTTGCAGGATGTTATATATACATGTTCCCATTAGTGATGAATTCATCCCACGTTTTTTTCAGTGCATTTTCCCATCACTTTCCTACCTGCAAAAAGTCAGTTTTCTTTTTAAAAGTGGGCCTGCTGCTGCAGGGCAACGGAGAGATTTAAATCCACTTTAACTGTGCAAAACCAAAGTTGCACTTGCAACCGTCCCCCAAAACAGTGACTGTCTGGAGGTAGCTTCAGACATCACATCCAGCATTTAATTTGTTGGTAGAGATGTCTGTAATGAAAAATGCAAAGACAGCTCAAGCCACAGCTGAAGAACCTATTGTAGTTTTTTTTAAAAAAAGACTAGGTGTGTCTGTGCCCCGACACATCTAGATGATAGGGATAGTTTGGTGACTTTAGCCCCTCTCTCTGACATTTCTGCCACATGAAGATGCATATCCATTTTCTGGCTCACATCCCCCTCTCACCTCTATACACACACGTTCACTTTCAAACCTCAAGAAAAACAGGATGTGTAGAGGTGTGATTGCTAGAGATGTGAAGGCCTGGGAAAAATACAGGTTTGTTTCTGTAAAGAAAATGAGGGGGGGTGTCTAAATTTTTCTGTTTTTCTTTCAGGCCTTTACATCTCTAGTCATTGCCATAGTGAAATATGCCTTGAGCTCTGTTTTTGGCCAGAGTAGCAAAACTGACAAAGTGGTCTGTTTTTGTGCTAGGAAGTGGTGAAAGAGATGAATCGTCTAGGGATGATGATAGACTTATCACACACATCTGACACAACTGCAGTGGCTGTTCTCAGGATCTCTCGTGCCCCGGTCATTTTCAGCCACTCATCGGCCTTCTCAGTTTGCAACAACCCAAGGAACGTCCCTGATGATATTTTGCAGCATTTGGTGAGTGTATAGCTAATCTCACCTCCCTGTCCACACCCATGCAACAGGAGGATCATAACAGGGGACCCAGAGATGTGTTATTCCTCCCAACTGCAAAACCATATGACAAATGGCTCCTCAAAGAACCAATTCAAAGAGGTCCTGGCACACTCAAAACACAGAGCTACATACAAAGGTACCATATACTGAGTGAATCCTCAAGCTCACTATTGTCTACTCCAGCCTTTCCCAACCAGTGTGCCTCCAGATGTTGTTGGACCACAACTCCCATCAGCTTCAGCTAGCATTGCCAATGGTCAGGAAAGATGGGAATTGTGGTCCAACAACATCTGGAGGCACACTGGTTGGGAAAGGCTGGTCTACACTGACTGGTGGCAGCTCTCAAAGGTTTCACCCAGGAGACATTCCCAGCCCTACTTCGAGATGCCAGGGATTGAACCTGGGTCATTTATTCATTTATTTATTATTTATATAGAACTTAATCATTCACATTTCTAAGTGGTGTACATATAAACAAACTGTACAGAAAATAAAACAATCAATATTTATCATAAAACCAAACTCTATCTTAAAATACCTGATGGAAAAAACAAGTCTTAATCATGCACCTGAAGTTCAACAAGGAAGGTGCCCATCTAATCTCAGTTGGGAGGGAGTTCCACAGGCTTGGGGTCACTGCACTAAGTCCACAGCTTCGAGTTGTCATGAGCTGTGCATCTGAGTCATTGGGGACCACCACCAGAGACTCCTCCAAAGATCTCAGTGATGAGGCCAGAATATAAGGGATCAGGCAGTCCTTACGATATCCTACACATAGTTTGTCAAGGGCCTTGTAAATCAATGCAAGAACCTTGAACCTGACCTAGTAACATATGGGTAGCCAGTGCAAGCTTTTCAGCACCAGAGGTATATGCTGGTGGTAGACTGTCCCCATCAACAGTCTAGCTGCAGCATTTTGTACCAGCTGGAACTTCTGGACCAGGTGCAAGGATAACCCCACATAAAGCACATTGCAATCAAGTCTTCTGAATGCAAAGCAGCAACTCTACCACTGAGCCACAGCCCTTCCCTAGTTAATGCCTTAAAACCTGGACCTCTATTGCTTTAGAAGAGAGCAGAAACTAATTTGTTCCCAAATTATTCTTTCCTGTGGATTTTTGATGATGAATATATTTTTAACATTCAAATGTTAGTGGGATATTATGCATCTGGTCAAATCAAATCACCTTGGACAGCTCCTTGGACATTCACCCTATTCGGATTCCACTGCCCCACTGACATGGAACTGTCAGCTTTTCACAGAGACAGCAGCGTCGGTGGGGGTGCAGGCAGGGCTGGGAATTCCTTGGTAATTGCCAGGCTGTAAAGTCCTCAGCCGGCAGCTTGGCTATAAAACTGCCAGGCTAGCAAAGAGGAAGCAAGATAAGGGCAGGGTCCTTTCCAAGCTTACGTGCCAAGCCAGAAATCCAGAAGAGACATCAGTGAAGGTCTGGGTCCAGTTTGTTGAAAGATCAGTCCAAGTCAAGGTTCAGGGGATAGGAAGACACACAGTGGTCACGCCTGACATTGTAGTCAGCAACATGCTGAAACCAGGGTCTGTCTTTTAAAGAACACCTCTGCAGACAGGTGGGAACAATCACCCCTCTGGCTTCTGCAAGCATGCTGGTCTTAAACGGACAGGCCGGCCCTGCTGCTGCCTGACTTTCTGTTGTCTTTGCTCTGCAGGTGGGAGGGGAGGCTTCTGGTCACTGCCTGTCTCTGGCTGAAGAGCTTCAGGTGTGTCTTGGATGCTCTCCAGCTGAGCAGGAGTAGGAGCTGCGTTCTCAGGAGTTTCCTCTGTTTCCCCTTCTGGGTCTGTGGCCGTTACTCCTGAGTCATCCTCGTCTGATGAGTCCTCCAAAGGGGCCATGACAGGAGCCACCAGCCGCCACTAGTGTACACATAATGGCATTTTAGTATTTGGCAGGTGGCACAGAAAGGCATTTTATATTTGCTCATTTACAGAGGAGGAGCTATGTTAACTGGTTGCAGAAAAACAACAAAGACTGAGCTCTGCAGAATTTGAGGACATTTCTGCCAAGAGACATTGGTACAGGAAAATGCTTGCATGCTCCAGGTGTCTCCTGGGTGAGCCATTCATTTTCTCCTTCTCTTTTCAGAAAGAAAACAATGGAATTGTGATGGTGACTTTCTACACCAAGGTTCTAGCTTGTAGCAATGACGTAGTTGACATCTCAACTGTAGCAGGTTTGCAACTACTAGGGCAGGTGTCAAGAGCTGGTGTGAATGAATCTGTCCATTTTTGTTATCTCTGTTTCTCACTGTTCCACTCTCAAATTCAGTTCTCCACATTTCTGCAGCAATTGGCAATAGTTTTTAATTCTCATGAAAAACACAATTAGCACAAATTTCTTCTAATTAACATATTTTCATATGCAATTTTAACTATTGGACACATTTATGCAAGCAATTTCTCCTAATATAATGCATTTTTGTATGTTATTTTCACTTACAGGCATTTTATGCACTTTCTCCTAATACATGTTTTTACATATTGCTTGACTGTAGAACTGCATATATTAGTGAAATGCATATATTAGTGACTATATGGTTCGCATATTGGTTGGGGAAATGCTGTTTATTTATTTATTTATATGCTGCTTACATACCAAAATGGCTTCTAAGCAATTTACAAGTATAAAATCAAGAACAAAATCCAGGCAGAATTAAAATACACAATAAAATATTCCATCAAAGCATTAAAAAAATATACAATCCGGAGGAGTGCTGTTTCTTTTCTCCCACGTTACGAAGCCCGACTGGCCTCAACCAGAAGTTGGGCATATAGTGTCGCCATGCTGTGGAACACTCTTCCAGCAGAGATGTGGCACGCATCCTTGCTATTGACTTCCAGGCATCTGTCAAAGATTTTTTTTTTTTATCCCAACAGGCCTATGCAATTGTTTAAAATGTTTCTTGAGTAGCCAGTTGTTTTAATTATTGTTCGGTATAGCTTCTAATGTTTTTTTTTAATGTTGTTATATTGCTGTACACTGCCCTGATATTTTGTGAGAGGGTAGTATAGAAATATTTTCATAAATGAATTCAGATCATCCCTTGCTGCAATTAGCAACAGAAAAAAATTCCCTCCATTTACACCAAAGAGAGATTAATTTTTATTGCTAATTGCAACACATATGTGTGAACTTTGTCAGGATTAGAGTGGGGGAGAGTTACACCTCCTCTGCCCCCAGGCTGCCATCTCGATTGAAAATGGACCCCCTCCCATGCACTTCTTATTAATTTTTTAAAAACCACATACAACTCTGAGCCCAGTGCTGCCCAGTAGACTCCACAACCAGATTGTCATTTCAGCTCGCATCTTCCACTCTGATTATTTATCCCCTCCAAATCACATGTCATATTTCCAAGTCATGTTAACATTTTGCTCTACCATGTAACTAATGCATTCTCACCTTTTCTTTCTCCTCTTAGACCATTTTGACCACATCAGGACAACGATAGGCTCAGAATATATAGGAATTGGTGGAGACTACGATGGAGTGACTAAGTTAGTAAAACATATTCAGCTCAATAAGTCATCAATAACTTAATAAGGCTGCAATTCAATACACACTTACCTGGGAGTAAGTCCCACAGAACCCAATGGAGCTTACTCCTGAGTAGACATGTATTGGATTGCAGCCTTAGTCAGTAAAACTATGGGTTTCCCAAGGGTATTTGGCTGGCCACTGTGAGAACAGGATGCTGGATTAGATAGGCCTTTGGCCTGCTCCAACAGGGATCTTCCTATGTTTTTAAGACTGGGCAATCACTTTCTGATTTCACTTAGGAAAGGATTGGATTTCACTCTGAAAATGTTACCGAGAAATAGGGATGGAAGAATCTTTCCTTTCTTAGTTTCTCTTTTTTCCAGTCTTAATCTCACTTCTCCATGTTTCTGCAGCAATTTGCATTTCAAATCCTCATGAACATTCTTCAGTATTTTAGTGCAAATTTCTCCTAATAAACACATTTTTGTCTGCAGGTTTGACTAAGGTACACATTTTTGCAAGCAATTTCTCTGAATGCATTTTGTACGTTATTTTCACAAATATATTCCTTTTTAGATGTGTTTCCCTCTAATATATGCATTTTTGTAAACATTGTTTGATTGGAGAATGGCATTGCAAAATTTGGATAAGTATGAATTTTCAAGGATGGCTGTGTTCCAGTTCTCATATTGTTTGGGAACTGCAAATTTCATAGTTTCGGCTTTAAAGTGAATTGAATCAAATTTCTCCACCATCCCTACTGAGACATAAGCTCATTTCTTGGGCGAATCCAGGAGGCTCAGGTAATGAAAGTCACTCTCCTCCCTGTTATCTCCCACAGCAACTCCCACTTTTACTTATCTTTAATCTGGAAAGGTGCAGTTGCAGCAGCACTTTAGTAAAGAGAGAGAAAGGAGGAAGGAGAATTTTTCTTTCCTTCTCCCATCCTCTTTTATTACTCTGATGCTCCTTCCAGGCTGTGTCATTCATATGGATGCAGGAAGCTGCTGTTTACTGATAGTCCATTGGTCCATCTGATTCTGTACTGTCTACACCAGGGTTCCCAAACTGTGGTCTGTGGACCACCAGTGGTCCATGAGCTGTGTTCAGGTAGTCCATGGCATGTCTGAATTAAATATTCATTTTTAATTATATTCTTATTGCTTCTTTTATTTCTTCAATTGTATTTTATTGTATTGCAATTTGAATTAATAAAATACTATACAAGAAATAAAAGAAGCAATAAAGATACAATTAAAAACCATACAGCACCTAGCACAGTGCATTGCAACTGCTGCAACAGGCAGAAAAATCACTAAGTGGCCTGCCAAGACCATCAGCAATTTGCAGGTGGTCCACAGGGGGAAAGGTTTGGGAACCAATGGTCTACACTGAGGCTCTCCACAATTTTGGGTCTCTCCCAGCCCTACCTGGAGATGCTGGGGATTGAATCTGGGACCTTCTGCATGCAAAGCGGATGCTCTACCACTGAGCTATGGCCCTTCCTGAAAGGGGCGTGTCCCACAAGGGACTTGCTCTGGAAGCCTCCATACTTCCCTTCCTCTTCACTCTCTCCTTACAGAGAGTGTAATTTATCTGAATTACAGATAAATGAAAAAGGGAAATGCTTTGGGGATGATGTGGGGACCCTTTTCCCAGATCAGTAACTGATCTGAGTCAGATAAGAGTTTTTTCTTTGCGGGGGTGTTTGTCCTTCAAATCTTCTAGGGTGGTCATGTGCCCACCTTTAGAGAGGATAGCCCTCTGTTTGAGGATGTCCTCTATTGGAAGGGCCATCTGGTCCAAGCCTTGTCTAATGACAATGAACCCTAAGAAGGCAGAGCACATTTCTTGAAGTTGCCTGTCTGCTGCCAGCATCTGGACTGGAAATTGGAAAGACTCACCTGGTCACAGCCTTCCTCACAATGGAGAGATGCATTGTATTTCTATTTAAATTATAGTAAAAAAATTTAATTGTGTATATGAACACATAAATTAGCACATGCAAATGTTATGCTTCTCTTTTGGGCAAAGGGTAAGTGGTAACCCTAAAGCCCACCTCTCCATTGGAGGTGATTTCTTTCCTTTTCATTATGAGCTGGGAAACTAGATCCAATACAAGCTCAACTGAGCACCTGCGTACGAATGGTGGACACTGTAGCAGGGGTTGCCAATCTTTTTGGGCCTGTGATCACTTAGAAACTGGGGAAATTATCATGGGCACCACCCCAACCAAGGACACACTGCAACCTAGGCCACATTCACACCATCCATTTATTCCACTATTATTCCACTTTAAACAGTCTTGTCTTCCCCAAAGAATCCTGGGAAGGGTAGTTTGTGAAGGGTGCTGAGAATTGTTAGGAGACCCCTATTCCCCTCATAGAGCTACAGTTCTCAAAGTTATTTAGGAAGAGAGACTGAGTGTTAAACCAAGCAGGGAATTGCAGCTCTGTTAGGAGAACCCAATGTGTGTGTGGGGAAATCAAACTAAGGTTTTTTGGGTTTATTTTCTACCTCTAAGAGATTTCCAATGTATGGTAGGCTGATATGTTGACCCCATATAACATTTGTGTCTGTGGTGTCAGAAGAAATGAGCTTGAAAATACCCAAACACTCAGAGCCAGAAAACACTCCTTCAGAGGAGGTAGAATGCTTCTGGGCATTTGACTCCAGTGCTATTTGTTCTATGAAAAAATGATGGGATGTTTTTACTACTATCAAGCTGCTAACATTGGCTGGGGTAGTAAATATACCCAATACATTTCTGGGATATTTTATGCCTCAGGTAGTTTTTTTGGGACATGCTAAGAGGTAACTGGATGAAATTTGGGGATCTTGTACAGGTGACAATATGTGACAAGGTCCTAGAAAGACTAACTTGGAGGTCTGCTTATGTGTAAATAACACAATGAAAACTGTGCTGGGGGTAGGTTTTTGCCCCACAATATTGGATGAAGGATGATTATCAAAGATACCACCCTGAGAGTTAATACCAAGGAAGGGTGTTCCACAAATGGGGAACTGTTAGCAAGAAGGTCTTGTCGGGGAGAAGGTTAATGTCAACTGGGCAGCACGCAGCTCTTGGAAGCCCTGACCAGTGAGTTTGATTTGGGTCTATTCTGTATGCAGATTCTACACCAACTGAACATAATTGGATATATTTGGCTCTTCCAGAAAAACTAACAAGTTTCCCCTTTCCAATCCTTCCCAGACACCAGAGAGTTTTAAAACCTTCTTTTCGGTGTCCTGTTGAATTTCCTTCAAACTATCCCTGCTCTTACTTAATTCTATCTCCAATTCCCTATCGACCTCTTTTGTCATTCTCATCGGAGCTTTATGTTTATTCTGGAGCTTTACCAACTTTCGTCATTCTATTATTTTGCCTCAATATTTTATTACTTTCCCCTCAATATTTCCACTTGAGTTTTCAGTATCTTTGACCTTTCTAGACAATAAACTTAATTTTTTCTTCTATGTTCTTATCTCCCACTTCCAAATGTTTATTCCTCTTACTCCAAAATGTATTCATTTTTCTCTCTCTCTTCTGTAGTCAAGTTTTTTTCTCCCTTTCAAACAGAACTTCTTTCCAGAAAAAGTTTCAGCTCTTTTGTAAATATTTCCTGCACCTTAGCAGTCGGCACCAGGTTACTCACCCCATCACCATCTTCCAGGGATTCTTGCCCTTTAGGACATTTTTTTTTGCAAGCATCTTGTCTTAAAACAAACAAACATCATTTTAGATTGATAGTCTTGCTGCTCCATATGTTTTATTTTTATTTTTTAATTTAGATTTATTTATAAACATAATTATGTACCACCAACTCATATAAAATATCAAGGTGGAGTAGGACAACAAAACATATGACATCATAAAAACAATACAAAATAATCATTAAAAGTGTACACAGCTGCAGAGGCCTGCTGGCATAAAAAGATATTCAAGAGATGCCTGAAAGTCAACAGTGAGGATGCCTGCTGAATCTCTCCTGGAATCAGTAGCGTAGTAGCAAATTCGGAAGTGCAGGGTCCCTTCATGATGGCCATAGCCATGCCCCCTCACAGCCAAGCCCCTTTTCAAGATTATACAGTCTTCTAAAATGATAGAATAATCTGGCCAGGCTTCAGTCCTGCTTTCTGCTTTTCTATCACTGTCACAATCTGACTGTCCTTTCTCACTGTCAGAGATATTCCTTGAATGACTGGATCTAGTATTTCCTGCTGTCACCAAACTGCTTGATAGTCATCAGGATTCACTGTTTCTTCTTCTACACTTACAGAATTCTCACTCTCCACAACTTGTCTTGGCTTTTTAAAGAAGGAACTAAGAAAGGCTTGCTTGCAATCAACACTCATTGGGACTCTTCTTAGTGGCTAACACATTCCCCTTTCATGCTGATTAGTCCATAGGATGCAAGAGACACAGGGGCCCTGCTGGGACCTGGCTCCCAAAAAAGGAAGGGGTCTAAGGCCCCCCGGAACCCTTGACAACTACACCCCTGGTTGGAAAAGTGTTCCACACCATGGGATTTGTGATACTAAATGCCCAACTTCTAGCTTAAGCAGGCCTCTGTAACATGGGGGACAACTAACAGCACTCCCCTGGATGGTCTCATTTATGCTAATTCCTTCCATTCAGGGCCAGTTCTAAAGGGCGGCCAGGTTGGGCACTGGCCTGAGGGCCCTGGAGCTACAGGAGCCCCTGAGGGGCCCTCCGCTCCCCTTCCGCAATCCACACCCCCCCATGCCCCCCACTTACCTGTTAGCCAGCTTTTTAGCATGGCCCTTAATGAAGATGGCGGCCACAGCTTCCCTAAGGTACTGAAGCCGCTGCCGCCATCTTAGTTGATGGCAGAGATGTGTGCGTGTAGCACGCACGTGTGCCATCAACAAAGATGGCGGTGGAGGCTTCATTCCCCTTAGGGAAACTGTGGCTGCCATCTTCATTAAGGGCAATGGTAAAGACTAGACAGGTAGGGGGGCATGGGGGCCACATGTGGGAGGGCCACATGTGCACACGTACATGCACGCATGCACACCCACCGACCGGGGGGCCAGGGCAAGCTGATGCCCAAGGGCCCCCGCATGCCTGGAGCCGGCCCTGCTTCCATTAATTGCCCCTGAATACCACTGATGCTTTTTATTCCTATATTTCTTGCTCAACCCCTTCCTTCCAACAAGAGAAAAATATACATTAATATATATGTAATTAGCTGAGCTCCTGGTTCTAATGTACAATCACCACATTACTGTTACACCTATTTAAATTAAATTCATTATTTAAATCAGCCCTGTTATCAGTTCATCACTATTATATCAAGATACTGAAAAATCTCCAGAGGAAAAAGGGGGAAGGGAGGTAATAATTATAATAATTAAAAATTCCTCTTTCCCCCCCCCTCAGGTCATTCCCTAGTTTTGTTGTCATAATGCATTAATTTCATTCTGATAAGGCCATCACCAATTTCATTAAAAATTGTACCATTTCATTTGTAAAAATACATTCATTATACAGCCACAAGAGTGGCTGTATACTATAGCCAGCATGGATTTTTCACATCCCACAATGTTCAATTGAAAATACCCCCCATGCCATTCTGATGCTTCCCATAAGCTCATTTCAAAATGAAACCTTACCAAATTTACAGTCCTGAACTCAGAAACGCTTGCTTAACAACACTCTCAATTTTCATGGAGAACACAAAACAGAGAGAATAGAGAGTTCAAAGTGTAAAAAGAGGAGGGAAAAACACAGAGCCCTTTTGGACTTTTTTTCTGCCAGAGTTCCCATAATCTGTTGAAATTCATTAAAAATCAGCCATGTTCACAGAGTACCTGTAATCCTAATACTGTCCTTGCCCCATACTCTGACCTTCATCTTCTGCAGTTTAAAAGTTTTTTTTTTTAAAAAAAAGCCTGGCTGATTTTTAATTAATTTAAGAAATTTTGGCTGGAAGTCTATTATAACGCGGGGCATGCTCAGTAAGAATCAACTGTCAGTGTTCTAAAAGCCTCACTGCTGCTTGGCTTGCCTAATCAGGGGGCCACACCCACACCAGACTTGATTTCACTTGAGACAGTCATGGCTTCCCTCAGAAAATCCTGGAAAGTAGTTTCTGAAGGGTGCTGAGAGGAGACTCCTGTTCCACTGAGAGAGCTCCAGTGGCCAGACTGGTTTAACAGTCAGCCACTCTGACTGAAGGTGTGAGGGGAACAGGGCGTCTCCTAGCAACTCTCAGCACCCTTCACTAACTACACTTCCCAGGATTCTTTGAGAGAAGCCATGATTTTCCATAGTGTAATAGAGGCCTGGTGTGGATGTGGCCAGGGACAGCTGTGTTTTAAATTTGGGTGGGAGGCTACATGTGCCTTCCGTAGAATAAAAAGGTGGGGGGAAATCTGAAAAGCAATAATACTGTTCACAATGTTGTCCTTTTGGAAAGGAAAGGGCCGGACTTCCCAGGAGGATCCCTCCGCCTGTGCAGCTCTGAGACGGGCTCCCGTCTTGGATGAAACTTTTTCAGTTTTAAATTCAGTCAGAAGGGTCTTTTCTGACTGGGGATAATTTCCTCCGGATAAGGAAGAAACGTGAGATTTCCCACATAGCTTTGTTGTGATTGTTGGAGTCTGGAATTCGTCAGAATTGTCTGTGAAAGACAGTCTTACAGCAGCTCAGACGGAGCGAGGATTTCTATGCTAGCTCAGCTGAATAAGTGACCCGTTTTTTTTTCTTTAAAGAATAACGGATTAACAGGCAAGCATCCTCCTGTCTACGCTTATAACTTTCTTATCTATACAGCTAAAGAGATTTGTCAAAGTAACAGCAATTAAGATAACCTAGGTGAGTTAAGACTTTCCTTTTTTACTCACGGAACTAAGAGGGAAGAAAATAAAAATAGCCTATCTTTCTTTTATTGCAAAAAGCTGACATGGAAAATAGCATTTTAAAAATTACACGGATGAGGGATTTCTGATTGGAAGAGAAAAGAAAAATCTTTTTGATTTATAAGACTTTTGTGTAATATATGTCTGGGACTATTTTTCCTGATCTACTTTTTTTTTTGACGAATCTGCTCATTCTCTCTGCTACTAGTTATTTGGACGCTGTGAACTAAAGCTGTTTTTGCACTTCTGGGCATATAAGAGATAAGGGCTGTCTAGCGTGTGACGCCAGTTGGTTGGAAAGATTAACTCCTTTGTAACTGGATAAAGAAATAAACTGCTCTTTGCTTGGGACATTGAAAATTGAAGGAGTTTTGTTCCTTTGGCTTTAAGAATGACAATTAAGAAGATCATGGATGTACAAGAAGGGACTTTATCTTTAGACATGTTTCAGAAAATAATGAATGGGATTAACTCAATAAAACAAGAACTGAGAAATAATAGACAAGCGTGGAGAATTGAATTTCACGAAATGAGACAGGAGCTGAAAGAAATTCAGGATTCTATGAGAAAGGAGAATAAAGATAGATCTGGAAAACAAAAAAAAGATGAAAGAGAAATTAAAGGCAAGGTTCAAACTATGGAGATTGGCTTAAATATGGACATGAAAAAAGATTTGGATTTCCTGGCTGTGACGGATCCTGGAGAGAAATATTACAGTTTGGAACTCAGCGCTGTCCCTGAAGGAATTGAAGAGATTGGAGACAAAGATATTATCGGTTCAAAAAAATTCCTGGACTGGAAGGATTTGATGGAACTTGAAATGGAGAAAGTTAACAGAATTAATCCCTGTTTTGTGTCAATGGAAAAATCTTCAAGAGATGTACTAGTGTATCATGTGGAAAAGAGGAACAGAGATGCGGCTTTGCAACAATACTTCAGTGATACGTTCGGAATTGATGGCAAGAAAATATCTGTGATGGAGGAAATTCCTATCAGACGTTTATTATATGACTATGACAGTAAGATTTTTGGGTGCGTAAAGATGGAAGATGGACCCAATAAGGATAATGACAGAAGAGCGATTTGAAATTACTGGACTTAGTAGACTTGATGAGTTGGATTATTTGACATGTTTATTTAGAAAAAAAAAATGATTGACATATATCTCAAGGATTGGAAACTTCTCTTTGACTTTTTGTGGAAGATTAAAATGATATGATGTTAATGAGATTTGAAACCAACTAAGATAACTGCTGGAGGAAGGTGATTTTATAATCTATTAAGAGATAGGTTTGTTATATATTATAGATTTATAGCTGAATTATGACAAATCGGAAGTCAATATATATATATATATATATATATATTCTTTTTTTATTGTATTAGTTATTGATTTGTGTTTTTTTCTTTTTGTATTGTTTTGGTTTCAAAAATTTGAATAAAAATTAATTGGAAAAAAAGGAAAGGAAAGGGGCTTCCCTTCTACCCAGTGCCCACCCACTCAATCTCTTCCCCTCCCCCCTCCCTGCCCCTCCCCCAGGTCAGTGTTGGACTACGACCTGGGAGACCAGGGTTTGAATCCCCACGGAGTCATGAAGCTTACTGAGTGACCTTGGGTCAGTCACTGCCTCTCCGCCTCAGAGGAAGGCAATGGTAAAGCCACCTCTGAATACCATTTACCATGAAAACCCTATTCAAAGGGTCGCTATAAGTCCGGCAGGCCATTTCCATTTTCAAACATGATTGCACAGAAATAAATCCCATTGAACTCAAAAAGTATGCAAATCACCAAACCCACCCTTCCTTCTCCTCCCTCCTATCCCGTCCCTCTTGCCCCTTCCCTTCCCCTTCCTTTGCCCCTCCCCCCCTCCCTCTCCCCTTCTAATCCCCTCTTGCCCCTTCCCCCTCCTCCCCTCCCTTTCCTCCTCTCCATGGTCAGTTTTACCTATCTTAAGCATGATTGCATGGAAGTCAATACGATTGAACTCTATAAACATAAAAATGATCAAACCTGCCCTCTATCCCCGTTCCTTTGCCCCCTCCAATACACTCCTTCCCTTTCCCCTTCCCCCTCCCCCATGGTCAGTTTTACCTATCCTAATCATGATTGCATAGGAGTAAATCCAATTGAAAATAATCATGCAAATCATCAGACTTGCCTTTCCCCTCCTTCCCCTTTCCTCTCCCTTCCTTCTCCCCTCCCCCCTTCCTTCTTCCTCCTCCCCTGCCCACTTCAGCCTCTCTTCCTCCCTCCCGGTCAGTTTTACCTACCCTAAGCATGATTGCATGGGAGTAAATCCCACTGAACTCAATAAACATGCAAATGATCAAATCTGTACTTCTCCCCTCCCCCTCCTGCCTGTTCCCCTCCCAGTCCTCCCCTCTGCCTTTCCTCCCCTCCCTCCTCCTCCTCCTCCTCCTCCTCCCTTCCCCATCCCCTGTGGTCAGTTTCACCTATCCTAAGCATGATTGCAGGGGAGTAAATCCCACTGAACTCAATAAGCATGCAAATGATCAATCCATTCTCAGCAAACTTTAGCCTGAGAAGAACTTAACTACAGCAACCTTATTCTTACCTGCATTTATCTATTCATTTGCACTCTGCTATACTTTGCTATACTTTGCTACAATGGCTATGAGATATAATTAGCCGGAGGAACTGCTTTCCAACTGCTCCAGAAACTCAGAGGTCTGAACAACATGAGGGAAGATAAGAACTCTGGCAACAGCTATTCTTCCAAGCTACACAGCAAGTGGATTGGACTGTGAAAGACCAACCCAAATTGTGTTTGCATTTTGACCAATTTGTAGGGCAGTACAATATCTCAGAGAGGATGTCAGGTCTCTTGCTCCCCTGGTGCATTCACTATAGCTGCCCAATTTCCCTGCTTTTTAAAGTTTGATAAAATATCTATGGGCTATAGGTACATTCTTAAACCACAAGGTTTTTTGCCTATCAGTGAATATATGCTTTACTTATAACATCTTATCAGATATAATCAACACAGATCCCCCCTAATGATATAAATAATACATAAAGAGCTTGATGACATTTCAGAAGAATCAACAGTATCCCCAGATTTATGCAGAAATGTTCATCGATTCTGTGTGTACCATGAATAATGAGAGAAATTGGGGTGATTCAGGCCAGAGTCTCATGTTCCCGAGTTGCATTGTGCTAGAATCAGCTCTGCTAGCAAAGCATCTTGGGACAGTACAACAATCCTCTCTCCCAAGTGCTGGGATGCAAGAACATAAGAAGAGCTTTGCTGGATCATGCCAGTGGCCCATCTAGTCCAGCATCTTGTTCTCACAGTGGCCAAACAGATGCCCATTGGAAGTCCACAAGCAAGACCTGAGTGCAAGAGCACTCTCTTCAGCTGCAATTCCTTGCAACTGGCATTCAGAGATATACTGCATACTGGAAGATGGTAATGCCTTGCCATGAAGGCTGGAGTGTGGATCAGTTCCACGGAACGGAGGAGCATTTGAAAGAACCCAGTCCTTCTCCCTGCTAGCTTCTCCTTTTCTTCTCATTATCTCAACTATATTGGTTGCCTATCCATTTCTCGACTCAGTTCAGAGTGCTGGTTCTTAAAACTTAGAACCTTAAATAGTGTGAAACAAGGTTACCTTCAAGTGGACTTCTTCTTGCATGCTTTCATCAACATCAGAAGTTCTGCTTTGTGTCCTCAAGCCATCTGAGCTTTTGGTGGATGGACATAAGAAGCGTGGCCTTCATAGTTGCAGCACCAGTGATATGGAATGATGCCATCCTTAGGGTGGCCCTGCCAGCTTCTTCAGTGTTCTGCTTCCATCACTTGGTGGAAACTTGCTTTTCCAGAAAGGCATTTGGTGCCTTGATAGGCTGACTTGTGGCTTACAGATGTTATTTCTGCTTCCCCCCCAACCCCTTGATTGTTTTGTTTGCTGTACTCTGCTAGGTTCTAACTGGTTTTATTCTTTTTGGCATTGTGAATTGGTTTCCCCACACACACACTGCCTTGGTTTTAGGGTGAATGGGGCACTGCTGCACCAACCTTAGTCTGCCCTCTACCAGCCCCCACCGGCCTGACCAGTCGAGAAGGTGGCCCTGGCTGTCACCATTCTCCTCAGACTTAGTGTTGCCCTTGTAGAACTCAGCAGGGGTTGGGAGGAGGATGGGGACAAAACTAGAAGTAGTAGGCTCCCCCTGTCATTGACTCCTGCTCAGCTTATTAGGCACCCTGCCTTCCACCCCAGAAGTTCCACTGGATACCTGCCATCATTGAACAACAGCAACAGTGCATTACACTTGGGACTCATCTCTAAAATGTGCAGCAGTTGTCTGCATTTCGTTGGAACTTTACTGCATCTGAATTGTTTGAGATACAGATAAGCTCAAGCATGTTTGGTGCTCGCACCCCACCCCCTCTGAGAAAAATAAAACAGAATATAGAACACAGCAGCCTTTCTAAACGGTTGCCCTGCATATGTTTTGGACTATAAGTGCCATCAGCTCCAACTGGGGATGATGAGAGCTACAGTCCAAACCATCGGCAGGGCACTAGGCTGGCACACTGTAGAGTGGAGGAAGATATGAGAGGTCAGCATGATCATCCTAGTTGGCCTCTTGAAGTCCATTGTAAATCTACAAGGGTTGGTTTAATGTACTTCAGCCCTTGCTTTGCTTTGAGGAGGGCATCAAGCCCCTTCTCTGCAATTACTGGACAAAAGAAGACATGGCTTTTATGGTGAGTCATTCTGTACTTTCTTTGCTAACAGATACCCTGAAGAACTGGAGGATGTTTCCAAATATCCAGCCTTGATTGAGGAGCTGCTGAGAAGAGGCTGGAGTGATGAAGAACTGAAGGGTGTTTTGAGAGAGAACTTTCTGCGTGTTTTCCAGGAGGTGGAAAATGTAAGGTCAAAAAAATTACATTCTGAGCTCATTCTGGTTAATGAGTGTTTGGTACTACTCACATCTCCTTTAAATTTACATGGTTCATATGATGTTACCGCAAACAGAATCTATCATGCAGTTTTCCTCCTGTAAATCCTTACTAACCCAATCCACTGATAATATGGAAAGGGAAGAAAAAAAGTCTTCACTCCGTATCTCTAGTGCTTGCAGACTCTTTGTTCCAATGCTTTTAGGTGGATAGGTCAATCGTTCCCCTCTCCACCGCCCACTCCCTCTTCCTCTTTTCGTTCATTTTATTTCCTGTAGGCTGACAAGCAACTTCTGGTTGCTCTCCTCCATTCTGCTGGCCTTTTTTTTATTTTGCTGCAAAAGGTGCCTTTATTTTATTTCCCCCCTAACTTCTGTACAAAAGCATAACACTGCTCAAACAAAGATTTGTATTTCAGCTGTACCCTACAAGGGAAAACACAGATATTCACACTTCAGGGATTTTTTTAAAGGAACCTACTGCAGCTGATAGAATAGACCGAGCATGCTTGGTCACCTAGCAACCAGAGGGAGTAGAAATGTATAATTGGGTGGGGCCACAAGAACAAAGGGAGATTAATCCTCCCCAGAGGCATGCCTGCTTGTGTGAATGGGAAAAAGTGATTGGCAGCTAACATTGAGCAGGAACTGCGGATGATGCAAATGAAAAGTGAATGTAAAAGAAGTGTATTTCCTACGAAGAAATGTTCCCATGTAGATGACCCCTTAACCAATTTGATTCTCTTTTTTAAAAGCCACTCCTTGGTTTTAATGTGGCTTGATCTTTAACAATAGATGCTATCTTATGTACAATTGGTCTGGCAGATCACTGTGGCTGTTTGGATGATCAGCTGAACTCTCACTAGGAATGGGGGAGAATTTCAGTTCACATTTTAGGGCAAACCTACCTAATTTGCACTTTCTGAGACAATACTCCCTAAAAAAAAAACAACCCTGGGGAGAGTCCTGAGGGCCAGATAAAAGCACGCCTGACTCTATACATGTTTCCTGCATATCACTTAGAAGTCGGGTTACAATCACGTGCTATATAAATTTTGTTGAATAAATAAAATAATATAGATTCCAGGGGGTCTTACCTTCTAGTTAACTCTGAAAGTTGGATTTTTCTAGGTGCGGGATCAGAGTGCTTCCATGGCAGTAGGAGAAGAGGAAATTCCCTCGGATGACGTACAACATTCCTGCCGCTCAGAGCTGAAGCCTCCTCCTGGAGTTGCTATCTTATATTGACTCACCTGGGATCCCCCAAGCACCTTAATGTTTCACTCCAACTCTGTCCATGTGGAAATCATGTTGAGCTAAGAGCATAAAAATCTACTTGTCTCCACAGAAGTGTAAACTGGCAGTGGTGACATCTTTGGATTTCAGGGGTGGGGAACTCTGACCCATGGGGCTATTTGGCCTGGCATGGGTCTCAATTTGGCCTGTGAGGCCCTTTTCCTCAAATCATGCCCACTTGCCCCACACCTGATGCCATAAAGGAAGGAGCCTTTAAGTGTACTTCCGGCAAGGGAGGCTTGGGCTGCATACACATCATACATTTAAAGCACATATAAAGTACATTACTTCCCCTGAAGGATCATGGGAACTGTGGTTTGTTAAGGGTGTTGGGAATTGTAGCTCTGTGGGGGATAAACAACCTTCCCCAGGATTCTTTGGAGGAGGCCATGTGCTGTAAATGTGCTTTAAATGTATGGTGTGTATGCAGCCTTGCTCTTCCCGCCAAATAGTTAATTGGTGGTAAGAGTAAGCCAGCTATGATCAGCTGTGCAACTGAGCTCCCCATGGGGAACTCCATAGCTAGCTGACCTCAGTAGAAAGCAGAGCTTCAAATAAGCACCTATCACTCATATCATGCAGTTTTCCTCCTGTAAATCCTTACTAACCCATAATATGGAAAGGGAAGGAAAAAAGTCTTCACTCTGTATCTCTAGTGCTTGCAGACTCTTTGTTCCAATGCTTTCCCCTGGGATTGGCCACATTTTTATTTTTATTATTTTTATCATCATCATCATCATCATCATCATCCTGCCTTTCCTCCCAGAAGGATCCCAGGGTGGCAAACAAGAGACAAAACACTAAGAACATCTTAAAAACAAAACATCTTAAAATAAAATATCTTAAAAAATCTTTTAAAAACAACTTAAAAAACATTTTAAAAAGCAATTCCAGCACAGATGCAGACTGGGATGAAGTCTCTGCTTAAAAGGCTTGTTGAAAGAGAAAGATCTTCAGTAGGCACCAGAAAAATATCAGAGCCTGTATAATATTTAAGGGGAGGGAATTCCCAAGGGTAGGTGCCACTACACCAAAGGTCTGCTTCCTATGTTGTGCGGAATGGACCTCCTGATGAGATGGTATCTGCAGGAAGCCCCCACCCGCACAGCATAGTGATTGACTGGGTATATAAAAGGTGACACAGTCTTTCAGGTATGTTGGTCCCAAGCTGTATAGGGCTTTATACAACAAAACCAGCACCCTGAACTTAGCCTATTAGCTAAATGCACGTGGGAATGACATAGCTGCTACAGGAAAGATAATCTGGATGCCTTGCTGCAACTGAGTAATGGCTGCATATATTTTATGCTTTTTTAAAAAGTCAGCACTGTCTACAACAGCCTAAATCACCAGGGGAAAAAAAAATCAGAATAGACATCCTTTGTAAGTTTTTCCTAATGCTAACAGTGAACGTGCCAATCCTTGTGTAGCTCAAACATCATTATATGTGCACAAGGGGTTGGAGGAATATCAGCAGGCTGGGGAAAACTCCAGGTTTTTCAGAAGTACAAAAAGACTTTAGGGAAAAAAGTAAGTAGAGTGCTGCAGATCCCAAATGAACCTAAGAAGGATTGAGCATGCTCTGTAGTCATGGAATGCTAACTGACTGCAATGGGGGGGTAGTGGTGGGGGGAGAGAATGGAATGGAGCATCCTTGAAAAGGACACAACTGGCAGGCTGGTTGGAGTCTTGACCAGGAGCCCTCCGTGCTGCAACATTTTGTTGCAGGTCCTACTTGTCCTTCAAGCATTCAATCCATTTGGCATGCCAACGGATTCTTTAGCTTCCAGGAATTCTCCTGGTGAACTATTGGTGCACCATCTTGTCTTTTGCCTCAGGGCTAGCCCTGTTGGGAATGTGCTTTTAAAAAAATATGTATGGGCCACTACCTGCTTGGATTAACCCAAGAGTAAGGGATCAGAGTACTCTCCTGAGTTGGAGCAAAGTTGGGACTTTCTGCACAATCACCATGGAAGTGTAGCTGCACTTACAAGAACACCAGGAGAGTGCCTGGTAAAGTGCCTTATCCTGCACTGAGCACCAAGCAGACTAAGCTTAGAATCAGGCCAGAGTGAGCAGCTTCCTAAGCTCAGATGAACCCCTAGTGGCTCCTCTGGTCACGTGATCCAGCCAGGCCAAAAGCTGCAGTACACACTCTGGCCATTTGGGGCACTGCAATGTGGCAGAGATCAGATGGCTGTAGATTCCCTCCGTCTGCATTCTAGCCCCACCCCCGAGACAGGATATTGCCTGGACTTTTCTATCAGAGATTCAATTCAATTGTCCTGGTATCTTGCAATGAACCCCGCTGGATCTGGCTAAGGGCCCTTCTAATAAAACATTTTTAGCACTTTCCAACAGTAACTGCCCAGTCACTGGGAAACTCACAGAAGGGTTTTGCACCAGCAGTCCAGTAATTCATTTCTGGCAATACGATTGCGTAGAGGCAAAGTTCATTACTTCGATCAGCAGCGCAGCGCACACACACAGAAATAGCACTTTTACTGCTGCTGGAGCAAATGACAGCTGCAATGGCAGCTGATGGCTCCCTATCAATGGAGCAGTGGAATCTGTTCTGGATATTAGTCTGAACTTTCAAAGAGCTATCCAAGGTTCTGAAGCTTTTGATATTGCTGCTACCAAGTCCGGTTGCCAACTCTCCAGGAAGAACACTTTGTGACTACAAAATCAGGTTGATCTTGAGAATGGAGCCAGTGAAGTTTTTATGGCATTGAGGTTAGCAGTGGAGGCTGGTGGCTCTGATTATTATTATTATTAAATTTCTTTCTACCCCGCCTTTTGGCCAAAAGGCCCTCAAGGCGGCTTACAAAAAAATAGGCACTATAAAAATACCTCAATGAAGGCAATACAGTTTACAAAAATTAAATAAGAAATAACTTTAATTTTAAAAAACAGCAATTACAACATTATTTTAAAAACAGCAAAACTGATGTTAGTGGGGCAGTGAATCCGCTCCAGGTTTTAATCCAAACAAGGCCCGGAGCACCTTGAACATTCTCTGTAGAAACAGTAGTAACACAGGAAAGAAGCAAAGCAAGAAGAACACCAACAAACATACAAGAAATGTAATTCTCCATCTTTGGAGATGCAGTCCTGATTGCAGCTGTTGCCACCACTCACCTTATGCTCAGAGGTACATGTTACCAAGTTCCTCCAAGCTATAGAAGAAAATGGACCGGACTGTGAAAGACCAACCCAAATTGTGTTTGCATTTTTACACATTTGTAGGGCAGTACAATATCTCAGAGAGGAGGTCAGGTCTCCCGTTCCCTTGGTGCATTCACTATAGCTGCCCAGTTTCCCTGCTTTTTAAAAGTTTGATAGAAATATCTGTTCGCTATAGGTACATTCATAAACCGCAAGGATTTTTTGCCTATTAGTGAATATGTGTTTTAATGTACACTTGCCCCTAATACACACATTTGTGCAGGCATTATTTGGTCAGAGAAGTGCATTGCAACATTCAGAGAAGTGTGAATTTCAAAGGATGGCTGTTTCAGTTCACATATTGTTTCAGAAAGGATGAATTAGGTAGATTTCCATTAAACTCCCAACTGTACTAAACCTCACACCCATCCCTAGTTTTACCACTGAGCTGAGCCTGAGGTTTATATTCTATACACCATTTAGCACTGTAAAAAGGTTCCATCGTGTATCAATCACACAACAAGGAAAAGGAGAAAGCTATGACATTGATCAGGCTGAAAACATGTGTTGGTATGACAGATCATTGCTCAAGGCAGATTTAGGCCAACTCTCATCTTACTGGACTGAGAATTTTTTAAATAAAAAGATCAAGAGTCAGTTGCTGTGACAAAATTTCAGGGAAAGCCAGTGAACAGTGAACATTAATGCAATGTTGGCCCAATATTAATGTAATGCCAGCCACACAGGTCAATGTTGCCAGCATTACACGTAAAGATGAACAAGTGAACAAGTACTAAGAGTGTGCATCAGCCACAGGATTTGACCCATATCTATAGCTGTGGGAAGCAGGATGATCTGTTTTGGAGCTACTCTGTGTCTTTCCAATTCAAATTGGTACGCAGCACTGAATCAGACTGTTAAAAAGGAAAGCTTCTTTCCCCGTTCACTATAATGCAGACCCTCAAAATGGCTATAACTCTTTCTCCTTTCCACAGAAGTGGATGGAATTTAAAGGCATAGCAGCCCCTCCAGAGTGGAGTGAGTCTGTCAAGTACAGGGGAAATAGATCCGGGGGGGGCACTGTGCAAGGCACCTTAATAGGGTTTTTTAAAAAAACAAACAAACAAATAAATGAAAAGTCTATAACTTTTTTCATCTTCAAGGTCCTCAAATGCAAAGATGTGTCACTGAACATCAAAGTCAGGATCATTCAGACCATGGTATTCCCAATCTCTATGTATGGATGTGAAAGTTGGAGAGTGACAAAGGTGGATAAAGAAAAATGAACTCATTTGAAATGTGGTGTTGGAGGAGAGCTTTACGTATACCATGGACTGCAAAAAAGACAAATAATTGGGTGTTAGAACAAATTAAACCAGAACTATCATTAGAAGCTAAAATGATGAAACTGAGGTTATCATACTTTGGACACAATGAGAAGACATGATTCACTAGAGAAAAAAATGCTGGGAAAAACAGAAGGGAATAGAAAAAGAGGAAGGCCAAACAAGAGATGGATTGATTCCATAAAGGAAGCCACAGAGCTGAACTTACAAGATCTGAACAGGGTGGTTTATAACAGATGCTGTTGGAGGTCACTGATTCATAGGGTCGCCATAAGTCGTAATCAACTTGAAGGCACATAACAACAAGCCCAAATTGGGTTTAATGTGCAGGCATGGTCACCCCTTCTGAAGAGACGAACCCTACCAAATTTCAGAATGATAGTTGCAGTGATTCTCCTGTAAGGACAAGAGTTTGCCATTGTAGGGTGGGTGCAGTAGGAATCATAGGGGATGGGGGTGGAGGGGGGAAAGAGCATGGATCCCCAGGCAAAACTGTAGTGGGGGAAATGTCATCCCCCACAAATGACCCTTCTGTTATACAAAGGATCATTTTGGGGGGTGGGATTCTGCCCCCCATGTATCTTTGTGGATACAATAGAGATCTCTCTATTGACCTGCATAGGGAAAGACATAAATCCATATAAAAACAAATGCAATTTTAATCCCTCTCCCAAATTACTGGGACTGGAATGTGCTGGAAAAATAATTCACTATGATTAAAAGCTAGATTTGTCTATCAAAATTAAAGAACCCACCCACCCTCCTCTCTCCTCCCCCTCTCTCCTCCCCCTCCTCTCTCAAGCTCTGGGCATTTCCCCAGTCAGCTTGGTTTCATTTCTCAATGAGGGTGAGGTGGCTGTGCATTTTTTGGACGGCCAAGGTCACTGAACCAATAGGAAGCTAAGGAAATCACTGGTCCTCTTTGAGATGCCTTGTTAAGGGTGTGATCTGATTTTTAGAAATTGGAGAACACTTTGGGGAACGCGCAGAGCTGACAGACATCCCAAGTTTCTGCTATTGTTTCAGCTGTTGAGTGGAAAGTCTGTGACAGGCTCCTTGGGCAGTTGCCTTCTGCCCTTAAAAAATAAGTAGAACATAGTCAAGGGTTTTGAAGGGTTCTGTCACCCCAGGATGACCATTAGGTCCTAACCTCTGTTTAGGCTGGCACTTTGCCTTGGAAGCCCAACAATCTCTGTTCTGCTTTGACTCCTAGCTTTGCACCTCGTCAGCAAGCCCTGGCTTCATCATCCTGACTCTGGAGGATAGGAAAATGCCTTGCAGGGAGCCAGACCATCTATCTCTCCAGCTCAGTACTGTCTACAACAGTGGCGGCTGGTGCCATTTAAAACTGGTGGAGCTGCTGTGAAGTCACAGGACCGTGGCCAGTGAGGTCACGGGGGCATGGCCAAGGTCTGGTTTTCTTCCCGTCCTCCTGCATTGAAAGATTCTGTGGGTGCTTCAACATTGCAGTTTTACAAACAGAACCTAAAGAAACTGAAAAGTGCCTTGCTTTGGTTTAGAAGGGGTCCGCAAAAGACAATAAAATTACCGCTATAACAAAATGAGCATTTATAGCTGTATAAATGCAATGGTTAGAGCATTGGACTGGGATCTGGAAGATCCCCACTCAGCCATGAACAATACTAGAAACCCTTTTAAACAATTCTCTCCTTCTGCCTGCGGGCACACACACAGACAAAACAGTGGCCACTCTTCATGGTCCCGCTGTAATGCTATGGAACTTCCAGTGCATTTCTGAGGGACTCCTCCTGATTGGTTAGAGCTTATTCTATGGAAAATAAAATCAAAATGGAGGTCCTGGAGGTGCTGAGGGGACCCCTGCCCCATCTACCAGAAGCCACTTCTAGTAGAAGCCACTTCTACTAAAATGTTACCCCTGGAGACAGGGATTGGACCATAGCAATGATAGCAATGGCTGTCTATTAGCTCCTTTCCTGTTTAATTTCTATTTAAATGATATTGTATCTGAGCTCCAATATCCATCCTTTTTTGCCCCTTCTATAGGAAATAGAAAAGTAACAATTATTTTATACGCGGACGATATGATTTTATTATCCCTTACCCCAGTTGGACTAAGGAGACTATTGACAAATCTGGACCTTTACTGCAAAAAGGAAAAATTAACTGCCAGAAAACTAAAATTATGGCTTTTGGAAACAGATACAAACAGCACAAATGGTCTATGGGAAATCGTCCTATAGAACAATGCCGCAATTTTAACTACCTGGGGATATGGTTTCAAGACAATTTATCCTGGAAAAGGCATCTTAATACTATCAAACAATCTGCAAATCGGGCAGTGGGAGCATTACTTAGATTTTACAGGACGGTCGGGGGCTACTAAGCGACCGCTGCACTGAAAATTTATCAGTGTAAGGTATTATCCCAGATTTTATATGGAGTGGCTGTATGGGGATGGGATGCTATTTCATTCCCATCTCTCAAAACTATCCAAAATAACTTTCTTAAACAGCTACTACGATTACCTTCTGGCTCCCCTGCTGCCCTCTTGCGCTCCGAATGCGGTCTTCTGCCAATTAGCGCCCACATCCATAACAGCTTATTAACATACTGGTCCTATCTAAGCAATACAGCTACTAAGATCCTAGCGAAGGCTTGCTTTGATCAGTCCATGGTGTCTAGATTTTGGAAACTGAGATCCTTGAACATTTATAAACATTACCACTTTAATTTACAATCTCCTCATCTTCTTGATAAATCCAAAATTTGTGCTCAGATAACACAATATTCCAACTGGATAGATAAAATAACCATTCTTAACTGCAAGTTTTCAAAGTGGTTCTGTACATATAAATGTGAACACTCAAGGGCTGACTATTTGCTAAGCCTTCAGAATGTACATTTAAGATATGCATTCACAGCCCTTAGATTCCAAACCATGCCCTCTGCTATAATTTCAGGTCGTTACCAACAAATCCCATGGGAACAACGTTTATGTATCTGTCTCTCTGGTCAGGTAGAAGATTTGCCACATTACCTACTTGCCTGTCCCTTATATAAAAAACCAAGAGCTATCTACCTGGACCCCGTGATAAATAATTTGGGTACTTCTGACGTTTCTCAAATTATAGCTTTTCTTCTTTCTGATAATGATCCTCAAATTACCAACATGGTGGCCCATTTTGGTTTTGCTGCCCAAAAATTGAGGGCTAAATACTTGATTGTTACTGAATTTTAGAGATTTTAGTGATTGCCTAGGCTCCTGGTTGCTTAACTCATGTTTTATTATTATGTGAATTTTAATACGGTTTTAATTTTTAATGTTATATTTGTATATTATATGTAAATGCATGTTTTTAAGATTGCGTTGGCTTATGGCCTGGCAATAAACTTTGACTGACTGACTGACTGACTGATTGTGATTGGATGTGCTCTCCAGAGATGATTGGCCAGAACAGAGGATGGACAGAAACAAGTCCAGAGTGTCTCTAAATGTGAGGTACTGTATTGAATATGAATGAAAGAACAGAGAAAAGACTGGGCTATAGGTGAGGAAGTTTAGGGTGGTGAGGGTGGGCCCTACCTAACCTTACTGAGGGGCCTCCACTGGTCTACAAAGGCTGTCTAGGATTTCTAACAGTGTTATCCAGGAGATGCTGGGGACTGAACCTGGGACCTTCTATATGCAAAGCATATGCTCCACCTGTATGGCTTTAAAAAAGGATTAGACAAATTCATGGAAGATAAAAGACTATCAATGACTACTAGCCGTGATGGCTATGCGCTGCCATAATCTCCATATGCTCCATATAGTCTGTCATAATCTCCATATGCTCCATAGTTGAAGGTGGTATGCTTCCGAATACCTGTTGCTCGAGACGTCAGGAGGGGAGAATGCTGCTATTTACAGATCCATCATGTGACGCATGGACCGGTAAAGCCTCTGGTTGGCCACTGTGAGAACAGGATGCTGGCCTAGATGGGCCACTGCTCTCATCCAGCAGGCTTTTCTTATATTCTTACGTTATGTTCCCTACCACTGAGCTATGGCAACTCCTAGGACTCCTAGTTCCTAGCTTCTGTTTCCACTTTGAAAGGTGCCTTGGGTGGGTGAATCTATTTCACTTTCTCTCCGTTTCTCATCTTGGGTTTCCCCATCTTGAGTTCATTTCTCCACATTTCCACATCAGTTTGCAATTTTTAAAAAAATCTAATGAAAATCCATTAGTATTTTAGTGCACACTTGTCCTAACATACACATTTTTGGTATACAATCTTATCTGTTGTATACATTTTTGCAATACAGCTGCCCCTGATACAATGCATTTTGCAGGTTATTTTCACTAATATATACATTTCTGTGCACATTTTGGCTGGAGAAGTGCACTGCAAAATTCAGAGAAGTGCAAATTTCAAAGGATGGCTGCATTTTGGCCCGTGTATTGTCTCGGGAAGTATGAATTACCTTTAAATGCAAACCGAATTGAATTTATCCCTAAAGGTTTCTGCGTGTCAATTCTGACACCTGCATAGGTGAAACATTATTTGGTATTCCTGTTCACAGACTAAGGGGCACCCACCAACACACCCACAGGTTTTCTCCTGCTTCGCTGCCTTTTTGTACAACAGTATCTATCTACAATCATTTGTCATTGCGCTTCCGGAGCAGGTGTGTTAGTGAATGGACTATAATAATTCCCTCTCCGACCCTGCCCCAAGGCTCTATTTTTTGTCTTGACAAAGCAACAAAGAAAACATAGCCAGCATGAAACAGCAGATCAATACAAACTATACGAGAAAAGGTTGCCCACGGTGTCTGGTGTGGGTTTTTTTATGTTGTTCTGACAGGAGCCGTTCCAAGGAATTTTTCTGTTTTGTGTGGCAGCAGCTGTTAAGACGGGTGTATAAAGAATATTAGGGGAACAGGAAAAGGGCAACAATGAGGAGATTCATTCATTCATTCGCGATCACTCGTGGCCGAGTAAGATTGTCTTCCAAGATAGGGCCTTTAATGGTGGGTCCGTAAGTGACTGTGGAGGCCAATTCTGGATCCACACAGCCTCCCACAGTGAGGACATAGGTTTCCAGATGGAAGATGGTTGCGATGAGGATTTGTCTGACGTGCCTTCTGCTTAGCTCATTTGTTCCTTTTGCCCTGTACTCGTGCTTCTTCAAAGTCCATAGCACCTTTGATAATGGCCGACCTCCAGTTGGGACGCTTGTGGGCCAAGGCTTCCCAGTTCTCGATGCTCATGTTACATTTTTTTAGATTAGCTCTGAGAACATCTTTAAACCTCTTTTGCTGTCCACCGATATTCTGTTTTCCATCCTTAAGTTGGGAGTAAAGGAGCTGCTTTGGAAGACGGTGATCAGGCATTCGAACAACATGGCTGGTCCAGTGAAGTTGATGTTGGAGGACCATTGTTTCAACACTGGTGGTCTTTGCTTCTTCCAATATGCTAATATTAGTCTGCCTATCTTCCCAAATAATTTGCAGAATTTTCCAGGGGCAGTGTAAAATTAAGGGATCTAGTATAAACTAGGGGTGCACATTGGATCTGTGCAAATTGAGGCAATTCAGGGACGGTTCTTAAGTTTTTGAGTCAAGTGAAGTTATGGCTGGGTCAAAGGAAGAAGACAAAAATAAATAAAATAAAAATAAAAATAATCTATTTGGAGAAAGGTAGAAATGGTTTTGATCGTACACAAATTGTAAACAAGGTGGCAAGAGTGCAGAAGGGTATATAGTATATACCCTCCAGATGTGGTTGGACTCCAACTGCCATTAGCCCCAGCCAGCATGGCCAATGGCCAGGGATGATGGGAGTCATAGGCCAATGCCACCTGAGGGCCATAGGGTTTGCAAGTCCTGCAATAACTACTTAGTCCAGGATGGAAGAAATAGTGTAAAAATGGCAGCCATGCACACTCCCAGCATCCATGGAAATAATACTGGTGCCCACCAACCAGGAACTGTGCTAGCAATGACACCCATGCCACACACACATACACACACAGAGAGGGGAGGAGACAATGACATCACAGTGATGATGTCATGCTCCCTCAAGAACCTCCCTGCACCACCATACACACAAAAGATTTTTTTTGAAATATTAAGTGGTTTATAAATACTTTTCAAATCAATAAAATAAATAAAATAATACCACAGAACTTTGCAAGGAAGCTTTCAACCAGTGCAAATATTATGATTTCAGTACCAACCTAGCTTCAAGATACTCCTTCCCTTTGTTTAACATTCAGCCTGATGAAGAATTTCAATGGACTCAAAAGCTCACTCGTTGCTTTTTGACATTTTGCTTGGTCGTTCCTAATAACAAAGGGGCTTCGGGATTTTTTCAAAATATAAGTGGCAGTTTAACACTTAGCTATACATGCTAGTTTAACCTTCTGATTGGCGAATAGTGCCCCAGGATTATCCCTGATGTGAAATTAAAGGTGGTGCTTTTTAATTTCATTAAAAAATAGGTACAAGCAATTGAGAAACAAATCTCTCTTTATGGCACTTGCAACAAAATCTTGCAGTTGCTCCTGTTCGGTATTTCAGCCAGCCAGCCATGCCTTCTTCCAGGACACTCTGTTTCATTCCCCTTTCCAGCTTTTCCATTACCCTTTCTAACAGACATTCTGTATTCTATGGCCATTAATCATAGTCCTCATTTAGTTCACATTTAAAGGCGAACCAACCTAATACACTCTTTCCAAAGCAATTCATGGAGCGAAACACAGCCACCCTTCGAAATGTGCACTTCTCCAAATGCTGCAATGCTCTTTTCCAGGCAAAGTGCAAATTCTGGAGTAAAGTGTCCATAAAAATTCACATATTAGTAAAAAATAACTTACAAAAATCCATTAATTGGGGGGAAACTGCTTTGTAAAAACGTGTGTAGCAGAAGAGATTCATATGAAAATGCTGACGAATTTTAATGAATTTGTTTAAAATTCACAAACTGATGTGGAAATAGGGAGAATGAAGCTTAAGATTGAAAAAATGGGCAATAGAGAGAAATTGAATTTTCCCTTCCCTCTTCTCATTAGGCTGCCTTGGAGGGGGAATGTTGCCCCCTTTCTGTGTAAAGATTTTTTTCTAATTGTGTAAACTCTGGGTTTTCCAAGGACACCAATACTTATTTCTGAATAGCAGAGATGGGAGAATCTCAGTTCTCTCCATTTCTCATTTTTCCAATCTTAAATTCAGTTGTCCACATTTCCACAGCAATTTTTAAAAAAAAACCCTCATGAGAATTCACCAGCATTTTGGTGTGAATTATTCCTAATCAACACATTTTTATGCAGTTTTGACTAATATATACATTTTTGCAAACATTTTTTCTAATATACTGTAATGCGCTTTTGATGTTATTTTCACCTATATGATTTTTATGCCCCCCCCAATGTATGCATTTTTTAAACGTTGCTTGATTGGAGAGCTGCAGCGCAAAATTCAGATAATTCAAAAGACGGCTGGGTTTTGGTTCTCATGTTGTTTCAGAACGTGTGCATTTGATAGATGCACTTTTAAATGTCAACTGAATCAAATTTCCCCCCATCCTTACTGAATAGCCTCATTTTGGCTACACGGCTATCATAACTGAGTTTACTATTAGAAGGAATGATATTTTCCTTTGCCGGCTCCGACTCGCTTCTCCCCCCCAAGTCTACCAACTTCCTCTCCTAACTGCATCAAGATATTCCCACCAATCACAAGCAGCTCCTCATCAATATTCCAAAATGTTTTGGGCATTACACAGGTACAAGGAGGGCCTGCAATACAACCTTGCAAGGTGGAATGCTGCTATTTGGGAGCCCAAGAATACCATTCCACCCCCTTCCCCCAACAAGTTTCCCATCCCAACCCCCCAACATTCAAGAATCCATGGTCATGGAGCACAGTGCTCATTGGGATGTTTGGGGTTTTTTAAAGGGGTATTATCCCACCTCAAGGTTTTTTTTGTACTTCTGTGAGCTATGGTGTTCCACAAGCCTGCTGATATCTTCATACTGTGCATGGATGATGCCACTTCAGCTACATAAGCGACAACATTTACAGCCTGAACATCAGAAACTGAGGGAATGATAGTTGCTCTTTGCCTCAGTTACGTACTCCTCTTTATTTGCAGACATAAAAGGTAAGAGCCAGACATTGTATTCACTTTATATTCTCCACCTCCTGCTCCGCAGAGGATCCACAGAGCACCAAGATATTCTTACTTCAAAGTATACTGGGTGGGGACGTTGCTACAAGAGCTCAGACACCCTTGTCATTACTGGACTCCTCCCCTGGGCTTGTCCTTTATCCTGCTTCTTGCACCTGCTTTCTCCATGTTTCACCAATCTCTTGTTAGAGGCTCGCCACTGGGAATTTTTGTCCTAGACCCTGACTCTCGCATCTTTCTTGTTCCCTTATTATTAGCTGTAAGTGTGAGGGCTTCCCCCCTCCAGATTCCTTTTCTCCTCTCAACTTCCTTTTGGACACCAGCTTAGAGGGCTCCACCAACTTGTGTTTGTTTCCCCTAAATTGTTCACTCTGCAAGCAGGATGGAATGCATCCCAGCCATTCCTCTCCTCCTTATCTCAGCTTTCCTCTTTTTGATTTGGGATCAAGCCCATGTCTCCCCCTCAGCTTTTCTGCTTTATTTCTGCATTTAAGAGGAGAGGTGTGCCCTCCAGTCTGACCTGGTTTATTGCCAGTGGGGCCTCCTGCAAGGACTTCCAGAGGCATGACACCATCTCTGTTTCCTCCTCATACAGGCATTTACTGCAGGTGGTTCAAGACCTTGCTTTGCCTTCCTTCTTTCCATTGGCATTCAATGGCAGCCAGGGCTAAATACAGTTCTGTAGTGCCACATTCATGGGTGTCAGATCTTTTGCATTCTCTATGTACTGGTCATCATTTGCTTTTCAATATTTCCTCCTGTCCTAAAAATCAAAAGAAACAACACCCCACCCTTAAACGTCCAATCTTAATGATCAAAACAACAAATAAGAAAGGCAAGGGGGAAGCAACAAACAAAAAAGAAAGAAATTGAAGAAGGGACCTATCACATAAAATCTAATTGAAATACAAGAATTTGATGGTGTTTCTTAAAAGCCTGTATGGATGCGATAGGCTAGATTTTTAATAGGCAAAGCATTCCAAGTATAAGGAGAAGGAAAGTAGCAAAAGAATACAGAATTGGAAGCTGCAGTTAAGAAAGCATAAAAGAAGCTGAAGAATACAAGGAAAGGCCATTGCTCAGTGACAGAGCTTTGAACACTAGTACTAACCCCCTTGAATTGGGCAGGTACTCACATCGCCCTAGCTCCATATTATATTAAGATGCCAGTCCCCCATGTTGAAGGGCAGCAAACCACTTGCATTAAAGAGAAGCGGAGCCATGGCTCTCTTTGAAGAAAAATAGCCATAGAATTGTAGAGTCAGAAGGAAGCTTGGAGGCCATCTAGTCCAGCCCCTTGCACAGTGCACAGTCTGCAATGCAGGATGCATCTACAGCAGCCCTGACAGATGCCCATCCAGTCTCTGCTAAAATATCTCCAGCAAAGGAGAGTCCACCACCTCCCAAGGCGGACTGTTTACTGTTAAAAACAGCTCATACAGTTAGGATGTTTCTTATAATGTTTAGCCGAAATCTGCTTCCCTGGAATTTTCATCCATGGGTTCCATTTTTGCCCCTGGAGTAACTGAGAAGGAGCCTGCTCCATTTTCTGTGTGACAGCCCTTTGGGTGTTTGAAAACCGCTTATGTCTTCCCTGGACCTTTGCTTCTCCAGGCTAAACACAGCCAGCTGTTTCAATGCCTCTCCCGATACGAACCTACCCGTACGCTACGTTCAAGATCAAAGGCCCTCCTCTGGGTGCCTACTCCGAGGGAAGCTCGGAGAATGGCAACAAGGGAGAGGGCCTTCTCAGTGGTGGCCCCCAAATTATGGAATGATCTTCCTGATTTTTAAATTGTGTTTTAAATTGTGTTTTAAAAGATGTATTCTAAATTGTATTTGTTTTTAGTTATTGTAAACTGCCCAGAGAGCTTCGGCTATGGGGCAGTATACAAGTTTAATAAATAAATAAATAAATAAAATAAAATAAAATAAAGAATTCCTTATAGGGCTGGGTTTCCAGACTCCTGCAAAAAAAAAAAAGTTATATAGATAAGTGGGCATAAGATGGAGAGAGACAGATAAACAGTTGCTCTCCGTGCTCCCAATCTACAGCAGAGATTGCACGGAAAAGGTGCTGATTAAAATTGTCTATCTAATGTTCCATTCAAGATCCTTCTGGTTCTGTTACCAGAGGAGTCCACTTAAGCCATTGTGCCATCACTGCAGGTAAACACACTGTGTACCTTTTCCCTTGCAGCATTTTGAAGTGCTGTGTATGATTTTAAAGTGCTTTTGAGAAAGTCTGATGAAGGGTAGCTCTGTAGAGTGCATAATCAAATCCAGACAGCAAAATAGAAGCCTTTCAGGAACCCATGACCTTTGAAACTCAGGTAAATAGCTACAAGAACCAAAGCAATGCTATGTGATCCTGAAGCTGAAATGTCTTTAAGGCATGGGAAGTTGCTCTGGCCAATTTCCATGGCTGTTTTGATGTTCTCTCATGCAGGGAAGGTACATCAATGAAAACTGCTGGGTTGGGTCACAGGCCTATCTAGGGCAGCAATCCTGTTTCCTGCAGTGCGCAACCCGGGAAGCCCACAAGCAGGTATTCAGAGATACAAGTGGGACCTGTGACAAAATGCTGCAGTGTTCGTGTTCAGCCAGCCATGCCCTCCTCCAGGACACTCCATGCCATCACCCCTTCCATCTGGTTTTCTGACACCCCCCTCCCTCCATACAGTCAGCCAGGATTCTGTAGCCACTGAACTTGTTCACTCCTCACTGGGCTGTGTGTGTGTGTGTGTTTGTGTTTGTGTTTGGCACTTCTGCAAATCTTGGGATTTTCCTCAGGCTACTGCTAACTCCCTCTTGTGCAGAGCTGGTGCTGTTTGGGCTACACAAGGATCATCACTCACCTCTGAACATCAATGCAGGAATGATATAGCCTCTGAACCTAGTGGTTCCATATCCCCATCATGGAAAGTGGTGGCCGAGACACCTATTATATCCTCCTTTACAAATTTGTCTAGTTTCCTATTTCAAAACCATCTAAGCGAGTGATCATCAGCACATCATAAATTCACTCTGTGTTCTCTGGGAAAATGGCACTCTTTTATTTATTACATTTATATACTACCCCATAGCCGAAGCTCTCTGGGCAGTTTACAGCAATTAAAAACAATAAAAACAAATATACAAATTTTAAAAAACAAAAAACAATTTAAAAACACAATTAAAAAAATTAAAAACAATTTAAAAACACATGCTAAAATGCCTGGGAGAAGTCTTGACCTGGCACCGAAAAGATAACAGTGTTGGCACCAGGCACACCTCATCAGAGAGATCATTCCATAATTTGGGCGCCACCACTGAGAAGGCCTCTCCCTTGTTGCCATCATCTGAGCTTCCCTTGGAGTAGGCACCCGGAGGAGGGCCTTATATGTTGAGTGTAGTGTACGGGTGGGTTCATGTCGGGAGAGGTGTTCCATCAGGTATTGTGGTCCTAAGCCGTGTAAGGTTTTATAGGTTAAAACCAGCACCTTGAATCATGCTTGGAAACATACAGGCAGC
Source organism: Rhineura floridana (assembly GCF_030035675.1). Taxonomy (NCBI): domain Eukaryota; kingdom Metazoa; phylum Chordata; class Lepidosauria; order Squamata; family Rhineuridae; genus Rhineura; species Rhineura floridana. Next base: position 11,396,653 of record NC_084492.1, on the reverse strand, counting down.
CAATGCAAGCGGGCCAGAATTGGTTTTATGTGTTCGAACCATCTGGTCCCTGTTACCAATCTGGCCGCTGCATTTTGCACAAGCTGCAGCTTCCGAACTGTCTTCAAAGGCAGCCCCACGTAGAGCACATTGCAGTAATCTAGCTTTTCTCTGTCCTGCTGATCAGTTCCACTAAATAACCCTGAATTCTGGTGTTACGGCAGGGTGCCAGAAGATATTATCTCCCTGCCTATTTACTCTTCAATATCTCCATCCTCTGATGACTTAAAATCCAAAACAGATATTGTTCTCTTGCAGGTGGGGGAAGTAATTGTCCTACCACAAGGATGGAGAACTTGTGCCCCTCCAGATGTTCCTGGAATACAGCTCCCCTCATCCCTCACCATTGGCCATCCTGGTTGGGGCTGATGGGCGATGCAGTCCAACAGCATCTGGAGGGCCACGGGTTCCCCATTCTGGGCCTACTATTGCTTACAATGTTTTAGCAATAGTTCAAAAATGTGCATAAGTAGCTGCAGTGTGTGAACAGGGCTGGATTTTGCTATAGGCAATCCAGGGGCTCCTGTCAAGGAGATCTGCTCAACTATCCACTCAGTAAACAAAGAGTTCACTTGCAAATCTGGCAACAGTGACTCGGCATGTCCAGGGTGGTGTTAACATTGGTTTCTGTTTTGTTGTTTTTAATTATTTGTGGGGATGTTTGACAACTAGGGATGGAAAAAACTGTCTGTTTCCAGTTTTTGTCAGTTTCACATCTGCTCATTGATAAATCCATTCTGTCTTGTTGCTACATCCATCTCTTTCTGCAAAAATCATTTTTTGTTGAAAATGTGAATTATTTTTGTACCTATTTTTACTCCAATGCACCCATTTTTCTATGCACGTTGCTCTATACAGCTCTGTCACAAAATTCACAGAACTCTCAAAATGGAAAGATAGCTGTTTTCCAGGCCTTTCTAGCTATCCCTTGGGACTCTCTCCAACCCATGCCCCTCACTGCTAGCCGCTGCTCCTCAAAGGCGTTTGCGTGGCTGGAATGTGCCCTTGAGCTATGCTCATGCCTCTTGCTTGCCTGGATGGAGATATGTGGATGTGCAGCCACTTGCTCCACCCACATTTTGCCACTAAGGCATGTGGACCTCAGAAGATTGCCCATGAGGGAATGTGGCCCTCAGACTGAGAAGGTTCCCCACCGCTAGTCTAGAAAGTGACATTAGGGATGGGGGGGGGAATTCAATTCAGTTTGCCTTTAAAGCCAAATTTATCAAATTTGCATTTTTGGAACAATAAGAGAACCAAAATATAGCCATCCTTCAAAATTTACACTTATCCAAATTTGTCGATATAGGGGAAAGTGTACAAAATAAATGTATTGGTGGAAATAACATACAAAAAATCATTATATTAGGATAAATTGCTTGTAAAAATGTGAACATTAGTACAAAATTATTTATTTATTTATTAAATTTATAGTCCACCCTTCCCCCAGAAAACAGCCCAGGGTGGCAAACAAAACACTAAAAGCACTCTAAAAACATCTTTAAAACAGACTTTAAAATATATTTAAACAAACATTACAACAAAATATCTTTAAAAACATCATAAAATCTTTAAAAAATCTTTAAAGACTACAAAAATTGCCTACAAACATGCATTTATTAGGAGAAAATCACACTAAAATGCTGAAGAATTTTCATGAGGATTTTTTTTACAAAAAACCCCACAAAGTGCTGTAGAAATGTGAAGAACCAAATTTAAGGTCAGAAAAATGAGAAATGGAGACAACTTAAATTGGCAGATCCTTCCACCTCTCTCTCTCTCTCTCTCTCTCTCTCTCTCTCTCTCTGTGTGTGTGTGTGTGTGTGTGTGTACAATTGTGATCAGATCTATGTGTGCAAATTTATCATTTTCCTTGATAGCGGTGAACCATGTCCGCAAATTGTACAACAAAGGCATGAAATGGGCTAAGAGTGCACTTAAGAAGCCCTTAAGGATTTCAAAAGCTAACAAACTGAGGGTGTGTACATGTCCCAAAGATGGTCTTTACCTGGGGAGCTATCTGGTCTATGGCCAGTCCTGGGCGTTTCTAAATCACAGTCAGCGCAGTGCATGGTGTCGTAGGTCCAAGTCAAACAAATGTGGGATCCTCCCCCCCCAAAAAAAACTGAACAACAAAATAACAGTTTCAGAGGGTGTATTTTCCTTAGAATCTCAGCAAAGACAGAAAAGATTAAATTCCCCCCTTTGCACCTGCTGCAATATTGGTAGTTATCACCTGCCTGCTAATGTCTCTTGCATTTTATAAAACATGCACATTAAATTCAAAGACACGTGTAATTGGGCCATTAGTGTCACTACATGTGCACTAGCGACAAGACTGGCTGTGCTTCTGTGCCGCTATCCACTCAAGTGAATCCCAAAGCAGCTTCAAACAAAAGCCGCAAACATAATAGAACCTCACCATTACAGCATCAAACATCACAATTATGATGCCTTGGCCGTTAAAAAATGGTCCTTCCAAGTCACATAATATCATAAAGCTATCAGCAATAAAACATTTGTAAGTAATCATACTCTGTAAAACAATACTATCAAAACAACAACTAAAAATTGGGCAAAACATTATAACATTCACTCACACCTCATAACACTGTCTCAATAACAATTCACTCTACACAGTTTGTTGAAATACACAGACCAGAATACAACTGATCCAATAGGAATACCTACAAGTAGAACCGTAACATAGCATACCCACTAGGGATGGGAGGCTCTGGCAATTTCAGTTCTTTCCATTTCTCATCTTTCCAGTCTTAAATTCAGTTCTGCAGCAATTTGTGATTTTTTTTAAATCCTCATGAACATTCTTCAGCATGTTAGTGTAAATTTCTTCTAATAAACACATTTTGTATGCAGTTTTGACTAATGAGCACATGTTTGCAAGCAATTTCTCCTACTATAAGGCATTTTGCATGTTATTTTCACTAGTATATGCATTTTTATGCACACTTTCCCCTAATATATGCATTTCTGTAAGTGCTTGGTTGGAGAATTGCATTGCAAAATTGGGTAAGTGTCAATTTTAAAGAATGGCCAAATTTCAGTTCTCGTATTGTTTTGAGAAGTGTGAATTTGATAAGAGTCAGCTTTAAATGCAAACTGATCGTTTTTTCCCCTCATCCCTATTCCAGACAGTCTATAGTTTGTATGAGGGACTACAGTGCATATTGAAACTTTAGGTTTGTTCAATTAAAGCAGATTAAGGCACTCTGTTGCCCTTGTGCAGGAGTTTCCAAATTGTAGTCTGTGGGCCACCAGTAATCAGCAAGCTTCATTTAGGTGGTCTGTGGCATGTCCACATGAAATATTCATATTGATTTTAATCATATTTGCATTGCTTCTTTTCCTTCTTATGTTGCATTTCATGGAATTACAGCTTGAATTCCATGGAATGCAAATTGAAATGCAACATAAGAAACAAAAGAAGCAATACAAATACAATTAAAAATCATACAGCATCTAGGTCAGAGCATTACAAATGCTACAACAGACAGAAAAATCATTAAGCGGTCTACCAAGTCCACCAGCAATTTTCAAGTGGTCCGTGGAGGGAAAAAAAAGTTTGGGAAGCACTGCCCTAGTGCAACGTATCCACTCAAAACAACAACAACCACACACTGACTTTTTGTGGCTAGGAAAGTGGCAGGGAAATAGACTGAAAAGAGTGGGATGAACGAATGATTAATGGGAAGACGTGTAAACATTGAACAAGCAAAACAGAACAAGCTCATTGTTGTACAACCTCCCTCCAACCAAATTAGAAGGAATGTTCAATAAAAACTGGAAACAGTCAAACCTCTGCATAATCTTTGTGCAAGCAAATCAGGACGAATGCTCAATAAACTGGTCGTCAGGAGGAGCCCTGCATAGGACTGCGCTATGACACTGCAATCCAGTGCCCACATACTTGGGAGTAAGCCCCACTGAATTTAGTGGGAATTACCCCTTCTGAGTAGATGTGTATAGGATTGCTCTGGAAGGCTGTAATCCTATATCTACCTATCTGGGAGCAAGCCCCATTGAACTCAATGAGACTTTCTTCCGCATAGATATGTATGGGATTGCACTTCTAGATGCCACTCGAGCAATGGAATAAGCAGGCTAATGCCTTGGGGATCAGGGGAAATGAAAGGATTTTGGTTGGATGGATTTGGGGATCTTGACAAAGTTCCTTTCTCTCACAATCTGACAACAAAACAAAATTAAGCAACCTGGTGACTGCAGGATTTAATATCACCTAGAAACTGACGGTTAGATGCTCCCAAAACAATTTACATCAATGCAGAACTGTATTGGCCAACATTACACACAGCATCTCTTCCAAGGGGACAGCCATTAATTAATCTAGACCACACCTGAGGAAGAATGTCCAGGGGTCAATGATGCCGTCAGGGCAGGACCTTTGGGTAAATGTCCAGGCTCCTGCTCAACAGGATGAGCACGGGGGGCCTCAAATGCAGCACGGCTGGCTTATTCCCACAGTTCAAAGTAAGGCTGCCATCCAATTAGGGATGGGGAGAAATTGTATTCAGTTTGCAATGTAAAGGCAAACCTACCTAATACACACTTTCTGAAAATGATACACAAATCAAAATACAGCCATCCTTTAAAATTCACCGTTTTCCAGATTTTGCAGTGCAGTTCTCCAGCCAGGTAATCTGTATAAAGATGCATATACTTGGGTAAAGTGTGCATAAAAGTGCATATATTAGTGAGAATATCATACAAAATGCATCATATTAGAGCACTCCTTTGCAAAAATGTGCATACTAGGCAAAATTGCACACAACATCATTATATTAGAAGTGTACACTAAAATACGGATGAATCTTCATGACTTTTTTAAAAAAAATCACAAACTGATGTGGAAACATGGAGAACTGTATTTAAGAATTGGGAAAAATCAGAAACTGAAGGAAAGTGGGAGATTCACCCATCCCTAGTTGGCCATAAGTCCCATTTGATTCAAGGGGACTTACTTCTGAATAGACATGCCTAGGATTGCTCTGCAAATGAAGTAATGCTCATTAACATCTTAAAACATCCCCTGCAGAAATAATTTTCTAACTGCATATCTGACAGGGGTCTTCACGTAGTTTTATGCTCTCGGCTTTCATAGTTGGCAGGAAATTCTGGGAGGCTGTTTTCCTTGTGAAGAGAAACGACAGTAGAGCAGAGCTTGGAAAAGTTACTTTTTTAAAACTACAACTCCCATCAGCCTCAGCCAGCATGGCCACTGGATTGGGCTGATGGGAGTTGTAGTTCAAAAAAAGTAACTTTTCCAAGCTCTGCTGTAGAGTTATTATACTTTGGTAGTACTGGCTTATTGGCAAGCACAAAAGTAAGGCAGTGGCAGCTGGTGGCTCCATGTCATGGGCAGCTGAATCTGCTCTGGGTTTTAGTCTGAACTTTTGGACTAAAACCCAAAGCGGATTCCACTGCTCCACTGACATGGAGCCACGAGCCACCACTGAAGTATGAGGAGCAAGTGCTAGTCCTTAAGATAGTATGAGTCCTTAATGTAGCATCAGTTCCCTGAAAACAAGCAAGATACCCTTGGAGCCAGCTGAAATATGCAGATCTTGGTCCCCTACAGTGGCTGCATTCCAAGCTGCTTCTCTCTGGCACTCAGCCAAGCGGTGTCTGAATGTCTCTCTGTGTTTCTGGTAGCTAGTAGCCACCAGCAATCAAAAGCCATTGAGCTAGTGAACGATGCAAAAGCCATGAGAGAAGGTCATGTCCCAAGAGGATATTTGCATGAATATGAACGGTGCTGCTTATTCATGTTTACTGATGTTAACACTACTGAGTTCTGGAAAGAAGAAATCCTGGGGTCTGTCTCTGCCGCCTTATTTAAAATAAAAACTTCTGATGGACTCCCAAACAAACGATTCTTTCAACTGAATCGGGTTGGAACATATGGATTTTGATGCACACTTTACCCTAGTGGGTGCACTTTTGTAATATTACTTGGCTGGAGAACTGCGTTGCAAAATTTGGGACGTGCGAATTTCACAGAAGGGATGTGCTTTGGTTTGCGAATTGTTCTGGAAAGTGTGAATTAGGAAGGTTCACTTTGAAATGCAAACTGGATTGGATTTCTCCCTCTTCCCTATATCTGCAAAAGGGTTTAATTTGCACGGAGATTGGGGGGGGGTGAGGGGAGAAAACAATACTTTTGTTTCCAGCTTCTCCACTCAGAGCCTTCTCCCCTCCCTCTGGCTATAAAGCAAAGAGAGGAGGAGCTGGGAATGGCTCAGCCTCTCTCCCTCCGCTTGGCTCACAAAGCTTCAGCTGCAGCTCTTTTCGGCAGAGGCTTCAAGCAACAGCCTCTCGAGCATCAGGGGTCCTTTCGCTGTTACTCTGCTGCTGCTGCTGCTGACCTTTGGGTACTAGTGAGAAGCAAGGAGATCAAACCCAGGAGATTCCCACCCAGCTGCCTGGCCGGCCACACGCCCTTTCTGGGGGAACACCAACACTGACCAACACACTGGAGAAGATATCCGGAGAGAGAGCATTCAGGATCCAACAGGTCTCCATCCTGGAGGAGAAGCCTTTGCCTCCCAGGCTGAGAACTCCCAAACCTCCAGACAAAAGACTCACACCCCTTTGTTTTCCTGGAGGATCCAAGGAAAGGTAGTGCCATCCTCCAAAAGGGGTGTTTTTTGGGGGGGGGTGTCCCATGAAGTGGCCTGGGTCCATGGAAGAGGCTGTGACCAACACAACCATTTGCAACCATGACTTGGACTTCAAGCAGGCCAACGCTTCGTCTTGCTGGCCAAGTGTGTCCGGAAGTGGCCCAGTGACTGTGATTGTTCCTGTGCTGTTTGGGTTCATCTTCCTTCTGGGCATGGTGGGGAACACGCTGGTGCTGGTGGTGCTTGGGCGTCTCCGGCCAAGCGGGCGTCCATCGCGCAGCGCCACCAACATCTTCATCCTCAACCTGAGCATTGCTGACTTCTCTTTCCTCGTCTTCTGCGTCCCCTTCCAGGCCACCATCTACTCCCTGCCCGAGTGGATCTTTGGTGCCTTCTTCTGCAAGTGGGTCCACTATCTCGTCATGACCACCATGCTGGTCAGCATCTTCACCCTGGTGGCCATGTCGGTGGACAGGTACATTGCCGTGGTCCATGCCAAGCGCTCAGTCTGCATCCGCAGTAAGCGCAACGCCACCCTGGGCGTGGGGGTCATCTGGCTCCTGTCTCTGCTCATCGCCATCCCAGTGGCTCAGCACCAGGCCCTCATGAGTGGGCACCCGCAGGCACCAAACAGCTCCTTCTGCTGGGAGTACTGGGCGGACAACCTTGCTGCCAAGCAGTTCTATAAGGTTACCATTCTGCTGGTGGGTTACCTGCTGCCCCTCATGCTCATCACTTGCTGCTATGCCAAGGTGGGTGATGGGGCAAAGGGGGTGGAAATGAGTGCTTGGCAGCATGTTTCAGAATGCTGCTCCAAATTTCTTCTCCATGGCTTAGTTAAAGCCAGGTGTACTTGTTCCCAGAATGTCTGGAGTCTAAAATGACCTAACTGCACCCAGGGGTGTAGTTGTCCAGGGTCTTGGAGGGTCTTAGACCCCTTATGTTTTGGGGGGCCAGGTCTCAGCAGGGTCCCTATGTCTCCAGCATCCTATGAGCTAATCAGCATGAAAGGGGAGCATGTTGGCTACTGAGAAGAGTCCTTTAGCTTGCTTCCTTGTCCTTTCCTGCTGATTGGAGCCAATCAGAGTGAAAGGAGGCGAGAGCCATTGAGAAGACTCTTTTCAGTAATTCAGGCAATATCTCTGACAGTGAGAAAAGACAGTCAGATTGTGACCATGACAGAGAAGCAGAAAGTAGCATTCAAGCCAGGCCAGATTATTCTATCATTTTAGAAGATTGTATAATCTTGAGAGGGGGCATGGCTGTGAGGGGGCGTGGCTGTGGCTATCATGAAGGGACCCTGCACTTCTGAATTTGCCACTAGTCCACTGACTGGGCCACTAGCAAGACCAGAATGTATGGAGTTAGCTATGTTGCTAGACCTCCTGAAAATTTGGGATTAAGATGTGTGTGTGTGTGAGTGTGAGTGAGTGTGTGTGTGAGAGTGAGTGAGTGAGTGAGTGAGTGAGAGACAGAGAGAGAGAGAGAGAGAGAGAGAGAGAGAGATTTCTCTGTTCTCATCACTTTCTTCCCAACGTCTCTGTGGAGCAGCCTCTTCACTGCTTTCGTTTCAGTAATGATCTTCTCCGTCTCTCACCTTCACTTCTGATGCGGTTCTGCTTTGCCGTCACTTTCCCTCCATAGACTGCCCTTACTCCAGTTCTTTTCTCGAGTCATTTTCACTTCACCCAAACGTTAAGATTTCTCTTGCCTTTTCCCGTTCCAAGTCTCCTAGGACAAGGGCGAGCATCAAATCGATTGTGTCCACCCTTGGACCACCGGTTCAGCACCTCTGGGGATTCTTGCAGCAAATACTGAACTAGGTGGATGTTTGGGTGATGGTCCAATGAGAAAGGCAGTTCTTAGTGTGCATGTGGGCAACCTGGGGCCTTAGGGCCACATGCGGCCCTCAGGGACCTTCAGTGTGACCCAGACAGGAGCCTAAGCTGGCCCCCTGCCATCAAATCTCCGCCAGCTGAATTTTGATGCTTCCCCCAAGCAGGTGTGCCGTTTTTCCCATGAATGATCTCTCAACTCACCAGAAAAAGCTGTCTGGATGTTCAGCTCTGCAACTGATAGTGGAGAATGTAGGACCCCTGTGCACGCACTCAGTCCCTTCCTCTCACCACAAACCCCACTGCTAGCCCAAACGTGCCTTGAACTGTGAGGTCAGCAACAGTGGCTTCAGTCTTTTGGCTCACCCCAGATGAGATGAGGAAAGGGCATGCCTAGATAAACAGAAAAGAGCAGCCCCACATCCCTTCTGATGTCACAAGCAGTCGCATCAGGTTTTCACAGGGAGTTAGCCATGCTCAGGAACCTGGACCTACATCTCACCACTAATATTAATAAGTAACGGTCTCGTCTACCGCTATGGCTGATGAAGCCCAGGGCTGCTGGGGGTGGGGTGGGGGACAGTAGTGGTACCTACAGGGGCGCTGCTCATTTCAGAAATGGTTCAGAGCACTGGCCCGTCGCCTAAATTTGCATGACATTTGCATGTACTAATTTATATGTATAAATGCAACTTTTCATCTCTGAGCAAATTAAAACGATGTGTGTGTGGGTCTCACCAGGACTGTGTTTTGCAGCATGCCCAACAGTCCTACAAACAAGATACTTTTAAAAGTTTAGAAAAAAGCAGGAGGAAAGGGCAGGAGATTTGTGACTCTGCAGAAAGGTCCCCAGGGCTGGGCAGCCCCCAACAACCCCCCTGGGTTCTTGACTTCCGGGCTGAGCCCCAAGATCTCACTCTTAGAAATCAGGAACTTCTCAACTGCCTTGGATTGGGCGGGGGGCACACATACATTGCAGCTATTTCCAAGTGTACATGAGTAATAGAACCTGTCCTCCTTGGAGGAGCATAAATAAATGAGAATGTTTAGCCACAAAGGAAGCTGCCTTATATCGAATCAGACCATTGGTCCATCTTGCTTAGTACTGTCTTTGCTGACTGGCAGTGGCTCTCCACAGTATCAGACTGGGGTCTCCCAACCCTACCAGGAGATGCCTGGGGTTGAACCTGGGTCCTTCTGCATGCAACGCAGTTGCTCTGAGCCTGCTAGTCTGCTAGTCCTCATAGCACCAGATAAAGGGATGGCTTATATAGGAACATAGGAAGCTGCCTTAAATGGAGTCAGACCATTGATCCATCTAGCTTAGTGTTATCTACACTGACCAGCAGCGACTCTCCAGGATTTCAGGCAGGAGTCTCCCCCAGTTCTACCCGGAGGGGTCAAGGATTGAGCATGGGACTTTCTGCATGCAAAGCAGATGCTCTGTAAATAAACTGCAGCCCTTCCCCCAAAAGTTATTTATCTATTTATTTAAGCATAAATACCTGATCTTCCCCAAAGGTTCCTGGACAAGTTACAACATGATAAAAACAATGAAATACTACAGACAGCAAGCAAAACAACGACCAAATAGTAAAACAATCTGCTGAAAGGAAAGAATCATTGCACCAGGGGTGTAGTCATCCAGGGTCTTGGGGGATCTTAGACCCCTTACTATTTTGGGAGCAGGGTTCCAGCAGGGTCCCTATGTCTCCAGCATCCTATGAGCCAATCAGTAGGAAAAGGGAGTGTGTTGGCCACTAAGGAGTCTTCTAACATGCTTCCTTGTCCTTTCCTGCTGACTGGAGCCAATCAGAGTGAAAGGAGGCGCATCAGCCACTGAGAAGGCTCTTCTCAGTAGCTAACACCCTCCCCTTTCATACTCATAGAAGATTGTATAATCTTAGAAGGGGGCGTGGCTACGAGGGGGCATGGCTGTGACTATCATAAAGGGACCCTGCACTTCTGAATTGCACATTCCAAAAACCTGAGTACAAAAAAAGGCATGCCTTTGCCTGTTTCCTGAAAATTCCCATTGTACTGGAGCCAGAAGGACATCAGTGAGCAGGGAGTTCCAAAGCTGAGCCACCACAGAAAGGTGCACAAATGTTATGGTTAAATGATGCCATTGGAAAACATAGAATCTTGAAACACTGGAAAAGTAATGCCCCCCTGTGTATACAAACTTGGATTTCTGACTGGTATGCGTGTAAGCTTTCTGACAGAATTCTGGTTGTGAAAGGCAGCAAAGTATTGCAGTCAGTAGTGCTGTAGCAGGTTCAGAAGTGCAGGGCCTCTTCATGAAAATCACAGCCACACCCCTCCTTTTTTGTTGTTGCTGCTCAGTTGAGAATGAGATCCTCGTTAATGCCTTCTCCCATAATAACAGATGTCCCTAGGAGTCAATAAGCATGACAGGGGAGCGTGTTAGTTACTGAGAAGAGTCTTCTCAGTGGCTGACTCACCTCCTTTCACTCCGATTGGCTCCAACCAGCAGGAAAGGACAAGGAAGCATGTTAGAAGACTCTTCTCAGCAGCTAACACACCACCCTTTCATGCTGATTGGCTTGGAGGATGCTGGAGACATAGGGACCCAGCTGGGACCCAGCTCCCCAAAGCCCGGATGACTACATCCCTGGTTGCAGTTTGATGACATTTGGGATCCTTTTTCTCAGATGGTTTAACTGAACAATCCTTCCTCTTCCATTTGCTCAACTTCCCCGTAATTGATTTCCCCCCTATAAATCAAGGTTAATTTTCAACAGCGAGTGGAGGATAGCCTGAGTTGTTTTATGTCGATATAAATATTGTTTGTTTGTCACAGCTGTAATTGAAGGCCTGTGCATTTAAAAGCATTTTTTTGTTTTAAAGAGAGAGAGGTGCCGGGGATTGAACCTGGGACCTTCTGCACGCAAGGCAGATGCTCTGCCACTGAGCTACGGCCCATCCGCCCCCTGCATGCTCTCTTTACAGCTCCTCATTGCCCAGCCCCAGCCCCTTGGTCTGTGTCCTTCCAGATCAAAAGGAATCATGAATCTTTTGATAGAATGGAAAGGAGGAACCGTGTATAGACTGTGAACGGCGGACTTAAAACAGAGACGGCAGTGCCCTGGGATAAAACTGCTGATGGAGAGCCTTAACTGAGTGATGGGCAAGTGACAGAAAAAAGAGAGGAATGAATGAAGGCATTTGTGAAAGGCGGTGGTGGCAGGGGGCAGGGGGCTTCCCTTCCATGCAGTCCCCCATCCACATCAGGGCAGAAGTCAATAGTGTAGTGACAAATTCAGAAGTGCAGGGTCCCCTCATGATAGTCATGCCACGTCCCCTCACAGCCATGCTCCCCTCGCTCCCACGCTTGTTCTCCGTTGTCATCGCCACACTCCTCAGTTCTTCCCAAGTGCAACTTCTCCCACAACAACAGTTGTCCCTAGGAGCCAATCAGCATGAAAGGGGAATAGAGTGTGTTAGCTACTGAGAAGAGTCTTCTCAGTGGCTGACTCACCTCCTTTCACTCTGACTGGCTCTAATCAGAAGGAAAGGACAAAGAAGTATGTTAGAAGGCTCTTCTTAGTGGCCAACACACTCCCCTTTCATCCTGATTGGCTCACAGGATGCTGGAGACATAGGGACCCTGCTGGGATCCTGCTCCCAAAAAAGTAAAGGGCCTAGATCCCCTGAGACCCTGAACCACTACACTCTTGACAGAAGGCCAGGGTCCCACTGGGTAGCATAAGCAGCCCCCCAACACAGCAGAGATGGCTTACTGCATTTTGAAGTAATAAACATTGCTATATATAATGATGATGCCCCCCTCCTCCTTTAAGGCCATTATGGCCAGAGTCTAAAATTTCCCAGCCTTAAGAAGCCAGTGCGAGGGAACGCTGATGCAGAGTATGTGAAAATGGTGGCTGCAGAAAGGGCATTTGGCAAGGTGGAACAGGCAGTGAGATTTGGTGTAACAATAGTGCTGTGGTAAATAAACACTCTGTCTGTTGCTATTTTAATCTGCAGAATGTTGCAAGGCATGAAAGTGAGTGGCTCCCACTGGCATCAGTGGGGAATAGCCAATGTGGCACATACTGTACTTTGGAATTTCGAGTCAGGTAGCAAAAGCAATTTCCCCACCGACTCACCCATTTTAAAAACATAAGAAAAGCCTGACTGCTGGATCAGGCCAAAGGTCCATCTAGCCCAACATCCTGTTTTCACAGCGGCCAACCAGATGCCCGTTATTGGAAACCTGCAAGCTGGACCTGAGTGCAGCAGTGGTCCACCCACCTGTGGATCCCAGCAACTGGTATTCAAAGCATATTGCCTCTCACAGTGGAGGCAGAACATGGGCCCTGTCTGCACGATGCATCTCAAGCAGGATCATATCACTTTAAACAGTCACAGCTTGCCCTAAAGAACCCTGGGAACTGTAGTTTGTTAACGATGCTCAGAGGAGATGCCACATTCCCTCCACACAGCAACAATTCCCAGAATACCCTGGAAAGAGGGACTAATTGTTAAACCATTCTGAGAACTGTAGCTCTGTGAGGGGGATAGGGGTCTCTGAACAACTCTCTGCACCCTTAACAAACTACAGTTCCCAGGAGTCTTTGATGTAAGCCATGACTGTTTAAAGTGCCATGATGCTGCTCTGAATGTATAGCGCAGTTATTGCAGCTAGTCCATCCACTCCATAAAGGAGTCCAGGACTCTCCAGCTCTGCAGAGGGTAGGTGGAAATTTCCAGGGTGAAATGGTAGAGCTGCAAAGCCTCACCACTCATACCCCAATCTTGCTTTCCTTCCAAGGAGTTCAAGCTGCCACACAGGGGTCTCCCCCTTTTTATCCTCACAACAGCCCTTTGAGGCAGGTTAAGCTGAGAGGGATTGACCAGCCCAAAGTCAACGAGTGAGTTTCAAGGCCAAGCAGGGATTTGAACGTGGGTCTCCCCAATTGTGGTCCAGCACTGTAACCACTAGACTGCATTGGATTGGGAGAAGCTCCTGAAGGATGCTGAACTTTTATGTGTTTGGAGGTTGGTAACTAAGAATGAGTGAATCTGTCAATTTTGGTTTGTCTCAGTTTGCTCGTTTCTGCAACATTTCCACATCAGTTTGCATTTATTTATTTTTTAAAAAAGGTCCTTACGAAAATTTATCAGCACTTTAGTGCAAATTTATCCTAACATACACATTTTTACAAGCACTCTTCCCTAATATAACACACTGTGTACTTTATTTTCACTAATGCATGCATATTGATGCACATTGTACCCTAATATATGCATTTTTGTACCCATTATTCGGCTGGAGAACTGCACTGCAAAATTCAGAGAAGTGCGGACTTCAAAGGATTGCTGGGTTTCAATTCACATATTGCTTCAGGAAGTGTGAATGTGATAGATTCAGCTTGAAATGCAAATGAAATCAAATTTCTCCCCATCTCGACAATCTGCATTCGTCCTGATTGACTTGCAGGGTAAATATACATCTTCTCATTAGTCATTCATTTATCCCACACTTTGAGATGTGTTTTCCCATCACTTTCCTAACTGCAAAAAATCAGTCAATCACCTCTAGCCAAAGCCCCCTGTTGCAGGACTTTAATTGATGACAGGTAGAGAGGTGAGCTTTGCAGAAACGAGCAAGCCCGCCACTGGGGCTGCAGGTAGTCAATTCTCCACCTTGGCTGATTGATCCTCAGAATCAATCAGAATATGATTTATTTATTTATTTATATTTATTATTTGATTTATATCCCTCCCTTCATCCCAGCAAGAGCCCAGGGCAGCAAACAAAAGCACTAAAAACATTTTAAAACATCATAAAGACCTTAAAATATATTAAAACAAGACAACTTTAAAAACATTCATTAGAAACAGCTTTAAAAACATCTTAAATATTGTTTAGAAAAAAAGGTTTTTTAAAAAAGATATTAAAAAGCAATTCTAACACAGACACAGACTGGGATAGGTCTCTACTTAAAAGGCTTGTTGAAAGAGGAAAGTCTTCAAAAGGCACCAAAAAGATAGCAGAGATGGTGCCTGCCTAATATTTAGGGGGAGGGAATTCCACAGGGTAGGTGCCGCCACACTAAAGGTCCGTTTCCTATATTGTGCAGAATGGACCTCCTGATAAGATGGTATCTGCAGGAGGCCCTCACCTGCAGAGCTCAGTGATCGACTGGGTATATAAGGGGTAAGACGGTCTTTCAGGTATCTTGGTCCCAAGCTGTATAGCACTTTGTACACCAGAACTAGAACCTTGAACTTGGCCCGGTAGCAAATGGGCAGCCAGTGCAATTATTTCAGCAGCAGGGTGACATGTTGGCAATACCCTGCCCCAGTCTCGCCTCCGCATTTTGCACTAGCTGCAGCTTCCGGACCAACCTCAAGGGCAGCCCCACATAGAGAGCATTACAGTAATCCAGTCTGGAGGTTACCAGTGTGTGGACAACAGCAACATGATTGCATTTCTGAATATATATTTTTTAAAAAATGGAAACTGCAGAGCCCCAGTCCAGGATAGAACCATGTAGGGTAGCCACATGTTCTGTTTGACCAGGTTCCCGGGTCACAGTCCTCCCCATAATATTTAAATTGCAGTCACTGTTTCCACATTTGCAGCTTCATGTATAAATCAGCATTGGGCTATCACACGTTTAGGGCATCATCTAGCTCAGGGACGGGGAGCCTCAGGCCCAGGGGGCCAAATGCAACCCTCCAGGCCTTTCTGTTTCACCCTTGGGACTCTCCCAGGCCATGCCCATCACTGTCTTTGCTTTGCACCCCCCTTGTGTGCTTTTGTCTGGCTGGAATGTATCATTGAGCTCTGACAATGCTCCTTGCGTGCCTGGATGGAGGATAGGGAGGGGTGTGTTAGCGTATATAGAAACTAGCCTACTGTACAAAGGGAACATTCACATTCATTGCTGTGCACATTTTTGCCTTCTGCCTCGCCCATTACTGGCATATGGCCCCCTGAAGGTTGCCCAGGAGCAAATGCGGCCCTCATCTAATTAGACTCTGAGGGAGGTGTGGCTGAAGGAAGGAAGGAACCTTCTGGGTGAGAGAGACAGAAAGTGGGTGGGAATAACCCTCTCCCCATAAAGTACAACCTGAAACGGATCCCATTTCCCTTCCTCAAAATGTTTACTTCCCCACCAGCTAAGATCTTGGGAACTTCCTCCTCTCCCTGCCTGTGGGGCACTCAGTGCCACCGTCACAAAAGACAGATAGTCGGGTTCAATGGACTTGATCCCCAATAAAATGTTATTTTCATGACAGGTATTGAGCTGGATTTGCCTCCCACTGAGGCAGGGGCTATGGCTATCTCGAATAAGGCATGTTCCCAGCCTTGTCTTTGCTGGGTAAAGGTAATGAAGCAGGCTAATTGGAGTGAAAACAGTAAGAGCTGGCTTTCCTTCACATGCCTGTGCTGATCTTGTGGGCAATTAGAGTCAGACGCAGAATGTGCCTACATGCCTGCTTTCAACTTCCTTTATGATTTTTTTCCCTCCCAGAATTATGGCAGTTCAGCTTCTAGATCCTAGTTCGACATCTGCTAGCCTTTTCTAGGACAGCTAAGTAGAATCATTATCCTGTGATTCTATGCTGGACAGCCACCTGTCAGGGATGCTTTAAGCTGGATTCCTGCATTGAGCAGGGGGTTGGACTTGATGGCCTTATAGGCCCCTTCCAACTCTACTATTCTATGATTCTATGGACTTGCTTTACAGTTCTCTGAAGGCATCCTCTATTGCAAGGGTGGGGAAGCGGTGGCCCTTCAGATGTTGTCGGATTCCACTTCCTATCAGTCACAGCTAGCATTGCCAATGGTCAAGGATGATGGGAGCTGTAGTCCAGCAACGTCTAAAGGACCACAGATTCCCCCTCCTTGCTCTTTTTGAAGGGCAATCCGGTCCAAGTCCACTTTGACGATAAAGAACTCTAAAGATGGAGAGCTGCAGGGGCCTTGAAGTTGCCCATTAGGAGTTAGCGCCAAGACAGCAGCCTGAGTAGACACACAGCTCATCTGGCCACAGTCTTTCCCATGATGATGAAAATGGGGATAATAATAGGGTCTGCTGTGTTCCCATGGCATCTACGCAAACCGCTTGAATTCCCTGAAGCAGTAGATGGATGCTAAGTGTAGTATAGACTGGAGATTCAGTTCAGTGCAATTTATGTATTGCTCCACCCAGGTGTCCCAAAATGATTTATGGGGACAGTGACATATGATATATACGGTTATAGAATTGGGGGGGGTGAGATGGATGATGTCCGTGGGTCCCCTCCTGGACTATATTTGTGTGCCTGCAGAGATGAAGCATGCAGTTTTTAGTAGAAGATACCTGTTCTATAGGTCAGACTAGTTCCCTTTGTAAAACTAATAGTACTTGCCAAGTTAGTCTGTGACCTAATGGGCCTGTCAAGTTCCCTCTTAACATGTGTAAGGATCTTGTCCAGAGGAGGAACTCTGGCAGAAGAGTGATCCCACCCCAGGAAGTAGTTTCTGTACAATAAAACCCATTAAAAGAGAAACAAATATACTGAAAGTGTTTATCCACACAGAAAAAATCACCAAACGCCACAGTGGTTCCCAAACTTTTCACTTTTGCACTGGCCACTTGAAAATTGCTGAGGGTCTTGACAGACCACTTAATGATTTTTCTGCCTGTTGTAGCAATTGTAGTGTCCTGTGCTAGATGCATTTCATTGCTTCTTTTATTCCACAACATTTTTGTTCTATTATTTTATTCCAGAGAATTCATGTAATATAATAAAGTGCAATATAGGACATAAAGCAATAAAAATCATTATGAATATTTAATGCGATGAAACTTCAATCACAAATCCACTGGCACACTGTAAACCACATAAAGGAAGCGTGTGGACCACTGGTGGTTCACAGATCACAGTTTTGGAAACCCCAGACATAACATAATTGCCCTACACATAAGAATGAATACCAAAAATAAGCAATAGCACCCAGGATCTAGTCGTGGACTATATTGGCAGCTGTACCTCAATGGCAGAGCATGTGCTTTGCATGCAGAAGTTCCCAGGTTCAATCTCTGGCTCCCTTGAGATAGTTATGGCACTTAAGGGAATAATTGCATATCCTCAAAATTACAAGGAGTCTTCTGGAGGGTCCCACTACAAGGCCTCCTAACAACTCTTAGAACTCTGTACAAACTGCAGTTCCCAGGATTCTTTGGGGGAAGCCATGACTCTTAAAGTGATCTGATGATGCTTTCAATGTATCGTGTAGATGGGGCCATAGATGGAGAGGAATAAGGATACTTTTTGGCTGAACTACCTGTAGAGCAGAGCTTGGAAGAGTTATTTTTTTTTGAACTACAACTCCCATCAGCCCCAGCCCGCATGGCCATTGATTTGGGCTGATGGGAGTTGTAGTTCAAAAAAGTAATTTTTCCAAGCTCTGCTGTAGAGCAAATATAAAGGAAGATGAGAGAAGAAAAAGAGCAAGAGCCTGGAGACATTTGAAATTAAGCCAAAAAAGATTAAAGGGAAGATGAGAAGAGAGAGAAAGCTAGTGAAGGGAACAGGGCAAAGTGGCTTGCCAGGTGGGGCGGAGGTGCGACGCCAGCTCCCCAGCAGATGGGTTGCTGATGTTTTTGGGAGGGAGAGGGGAAGGAGTGCTGGTCTTCCCCTCTGCCTCCCAGGAAGCAACAGCAACCCACCTGCTGAGAAACTCAGTGGCTCTACCTCCTCACTGCAGCAGTTCCAAGGAGCTTTTGTCAAGGAGGGCCCCTGCTGATATATGGGCTTTTGGCAGATGCCCACCCATGCTGAACCTTGGCACCATCCCTGGTGCAGATAAGCAAAATCACAAGCAGCAGCATTTAGCAGAACCCAAAGAGCAGAAGCAGAAGAACTATCGCAAAGAGCCAGTCTGGTGTAGTGGTTAGCCTAGGAGTGAAGACTCAGGTTCAAATCCCCACTCAGTCAGGAAGCCTTGGACCTGTCACTATATTTTGCGGGCTAGCCTACCTACCAAGGTTGTTGGGAGGGTGAAATGGGGTGGAGGAGAACCATGTATACTGCCTTGAGCTGCTTGGAGAGGCCAGATGCAAAGGAAATCAATATTGATTACAGGAATGTAAAGAAACAAATCATTCCATTTTGACTCCCGCCTCAGATGCCAACACTGCAGGTTGCGATGGAAGGTTCTGTCAACTTTAGTTCTCTCAGTTTCTCATTTTTCCGATCATAAATTCAGTTTTCCAGCAATTCGCAATTTAAAAAAAAATCCTCATGAAAATTCTTCAGCATTTTAGTGTGAATTTCTCCTCATCAACACATTTTTGCAAGCTATTTCTCCTAATATAATGCATTTCTGGATGTTATTTATCACTAATACATTCATTTTGTGCACACCTGTACCCAATATATACATTTTTGTAACCACCGGTTGAGAACTGCATTGCAAAATTCAAATAAGTGCAAATTTCAAAGGATGGCTATATTTCGGTTCTTATGTTGTTTCAGAAAGTGCAAATTTAACAGATTTGGCTTTAAATGTAAACTGAATCAAATTTCTCTCCCATCCCTAACTGCAAGGAAGGTGTGCCTCCTGTTTTGAGGCAGGCAGATGACTGGACCCAATTAACGTCCCCTTCCAACCAAATACTTCTGTCGCATGGCTACTTGGGCCTCCTTTGGTTTCCTTCCACCTCATTGCTTTGGGTGAGCATGCTGGAAAGAAGTATAAAACCAGCTACATTTAATGGATGGATTTCCTTTTAATTAATTAGCTTAAGTGCGTAAGATCACCTAGCTCTAATGCTTAAGTACATTCATTGCTTGGTTACAGTGGTGCTATAACTCTGTTTTCAAAAGGTTAATCTAAATTTTGTTGGGGCATTGGATGAGTTTTTCCCATCTTAATGTCTAAAAAAATCTCCTATGGGTCTGTCTACAATATCTTGATCCTGGAACCGAGCAAAATAAATAAAATGTAGATAATCACCTGAAGGTAAATAGCTGGCGATTGTTTACAAGCAGGCATTTAACAGAGAACCCACACATTCTGTTTTTAGGGGGAGGGCAGTAGCTCAATAGTAGAGTATCTCTGTTTGCATGCAGAAGGTCCCAGTTTCAATCCTTGGCATCTCCCGGTAAGGCTGGGAATGTCCCCTCTCTAAAACCCTGCAGAGCTGCTATCAGTCAGTGTGGACCAAGAGAATGGAATCATTTTTCAAGCCAAGGGCCACATCTAAGCAACCTTCTGAGGGCCACATGCCAATAATGGGCAGGGCCAGAGACAAAAGTGGCCAGAGGAACAAATGTACATTTTACCTGCACACGGGAGGTTAGTTTCTACACACTCACAACACCTGACCCAACACCTCTCTCTTCTCCACCTGGACAAACAAGGACGCATTATCTGTGTTCAAGGACATATTCTAGCCAAGCAAAAATAATCTGGGGTGTGATGCAGGGTAAATGAGGGGTATGGCCTGGGGAAAGTTTGAAGAGCCAGAGAGAGAGAGAGACGGAGGACCACATTTGGCTTCCGGACCTGTGGTTCCCCACCCCTGGTGGGGGCAGTGCTGAGTTAGATGAACCAATGGTGTCAAACAAATTATTTTTAGGTCTAATTTTTCTAAAAGTGTAGTCCCAATTTAATTATGAATTTGACTGCAGATAGTCCTTCAGCTCTCACGATCGAGGTTCATGAGGTGGGCTAGCCATTTGAACAGAACCACTGGACACCAGAAATAAATTAAAGGATTTATTCTAAAAAGAACTGTCCCTAATACAGAATTAATAGGCGTAAAGGTTACCACCACTAGATCAATATACATACTCACACAGTCCAGAGCATCTTAGAATGATGGAACTGCGTGAGAAGACATTATACATCCCTGGAGGTAGGGCCTCTCCGATTCCGAAAAGAAGATCCCCAATTATTTCCCCTGCGCTTAATTAAATATCCTTTCCAAACCTACTGTAGCAGGATCAATGCGGTGAACTTCAACCTATCTTACTGATTCAGCACAAATACACATGTCACCTGCATCCCCTCCTGAGATTATCCCTCTGTGTGTGGTGGAGGTGTGTGTGTTCCCTGTTCTTGTTGTCAACATGAAACCCTCCTTCTCTGTTCTTGTGGTTCTTGCCAGCCGTCTAGTTTATTTTGGGTACTTGGTCTAGAAGCAGCACTTTAGTAATATTCAGCTTTTTCTCTTGCAAACAAACAGCCATTTTTATCCAGAATCCCTTGATCAAATCTAACCAGACATTAGCCTGATTAAGAATAATGGGGTTCAATTACCTTACAGTCTGACTCACTGTGAGGCAGCTTCCCATGTTCCTAACACATCTGCCAGCCTGGGGTAGGGAAAAGGCAGATGGAGATCTCCTGCTCGATCTCTTAGTAACTTGCAGTTGATCAGCAAAGGCTCCTGACTTCCAGCTGTTTTACATCAGCAGCAATTAAAAGTCTCTGCCTCCCTGGCTGGCAAATGGTCAAGGAATACCTAATCACTTTGAACGAGTTCAAAATCGGCAGGGCCCAATAAACTGCATCCTAGAGTATTGAAGGAACTGGCTGAAGAACTCTCAGAACTGCTGTCTATTATCTTTGCAAAATCATGGAGAACTGGTGAAGTACCAAATGACTGGAGGAGAGCTAATGTTGTCCCTATCTTCAAAAAAGGCAAAAAGGAGGAACTACAGACCAGTCAGCCTAACATCAATCCCTGGAAAAACTGGAGCAGATGATAAAGCAGTCAATCTGTAAGCACCTTGAAAACAATGCAGTGATTACTAGGAGCCAACATGGATTTATGAAGAACAAATCCTGCCAAACTAATCTTATCTCATTTTTTGACAGGGTAACCTCAGACTGTGGGAATGCTGTGGACATAATATACCTCGACTTCAGCAAAGCTTTTGACAAAGTACCCCATGATATTTTGATTAGCAAGCAGAGCTTGGAAAAGTTACTTTTTTGAACTACAACTCGCATCAGCCCCAGCCAGCATGGCCGCTGGATTGGGCAGATTGGAGTTGTAGTTCAAAAAAGTAACTTTTCCAAGCTCTGTTAGTGAGCTAGCTAAATGTGGGCTGGATGGAACAACTATCAGGTGGATCCACAGTTGGCTCCAGAATCGTACTCAAAGAGTGCTTATCAATGGTTCCTTCTCAAACTGGGCAGGAGTAACGAGTGGGGTACCACAGGGTGTGGTCCTGGGCCCAGTGCTCTTCAACATTTTTATTAACGACTTGGATGAGGAGGTACAGAGCATGCTTATCAAATTTGCAGATGATACAAAATTGTTGGGCATAGCTAATACCATGGAAGACAGAAGCAAAATTCAAAGGGACCTTGATAGGTTGGAGCATTGGACTCAAAACAACAGAATGCAATTCAACAGGGATAAATGCAAAGTTCTACACTTAGGAAAAAGAAACCAAATGCACAGTTATAAGATGGGGGATACTTGGCTCAGCAATACAACATGTGAGAAGGATCTTGGAATTGTCATTGATCACAAGCTGAATATGAGCCAACAGTGTGATGTGGCTGCAAAAAAGGCAAATGCTATATTAGGCTGCATTAGCAGAAGTATAGTTTCCAAATCGCGTGAAGTATTAGTTCCCTTCTATTCAGCACTGGTTAGGCCTCATCTTGAGTACTGTGTCTGGTTCTGGTCTCCGCACTTCAAGAAGGATGCTGACAAACTGGAACAGGTTCAGAGGAGGGCAACAAGGATGTTCAGCGGAGTGGAAACAAAGCCCTATGAGGAGAGACTGAAAGAATTGGGCATGTTTAGCCTTGAGAAGAGAAGACTGAGAGGAGATATGACAGCACTCTTCAAGTACATGAAAGGTTGTCACACAGAGGAGGGCCGGGATCTCTTCTTGATCGTCCCAGAGTGCAGGACATGGAATAATGGGCTCAAGTTGCAGGAAGCCAGATTTCGATTGGACATCAGGAAAAACTTCCTAACTGTTAGAGCCATACGACAATGGAATCAATTACCTAGGGAGGTAGTGGGCTCTCCAACACTGGAGGCGTTCAGGAGGCAGCTGGACAGCCATTTGTCGGGAATGCTTTGATTTGGATTCCTGCATTACACAGGGGGTTGGACTTGATGGTCTTATAGGCCCCTTCCAACTCTACTATTCTATGATTCTATGAAGGAAGGAAGTTGGTGGGGTGGGGAGGGACACCCAGAGTAGGGTTTGTTTTGTGTGTGAAAAGGCACAGAGAGCTCAGTTCTAGGCATGAAAACAAATTACTGGGCTGAGCACGATGCTCAAAAGTGCCTTTATCCTCTTTTAAGCCTAAGTGTATTCCGCTGCATTGAGCCTCTGTGCCAGGGGAAGGCAACCTGGTGCCCTCCAGATGTTGTTCAGCTCCCATAATCCCTAATCATTGGCCAGGTTTCTTGTGTTATGAGAGAGGGAGAAAAACGTTTCTCTATCCATTTTCTCCATACCATCTATTTGTTTAAATAAACCCTTAAATATG